>NC_089044.1:13447500-14135000 GCF_034140825.1 Oryza sativa Japonica Group | reverse complement strand
CTACTTATATGCTAACATTTTAGTTATACTATAGTTATAACTATAACTATAACTATAACTACATTGTAACTATTGGAACTATAGTGTAACTACACTATAACCACTTGCTATCTCTATATAAATTAGATATAAAGTTAAATATATTATTTTATACATATATACAAGTTATTAATATTATTATAGTGTAATTCTAATGAAATTATATACTATAGTTAGATTTGAAAGTTTTTTTTTAAAAAAAACTTGTAAAAGCTTTTTAGCTAACCCCTAATTTAACTATTAACTTTCTAATGTTATCCAGAACTATAAAATCAACATCATATAAAATTCTTTAAAGAAAACTCTAATGATATTACAAGCATGATACTAAAAACATAATATTTTTAGATTAATTATTAGTTAAAGTTTTAAATGTTGATTTTTATATTTTGAGATAGTAGGAGCAGTAGGATGAGCTAGCTGGTGTGTAAACATGTGGCTTTTGTGGGGTCAAGTCCTGGTCATTTTCCTTTTGTATGAGTGGAGCATTAATTTATGCACTATATTATTGCAGCCACATGCATATACATATCGATACTTAGTCACAGTCGGTAGTCACCGTATAGACGAAGATACACCTGGGCATTAGCAATGCGTCACAAAATTTGCTGGCCTCAGGTGCCACGTAGACTTAGGAACACTTGAGAACACATAGGGCACAATGCACTGTAGCTTAAAAACCAAAGTCTAAGACACAGCGCCAGGCTTTTTTTAGAAAATGACTTCCAACAGACAATGTGAAGTATTACCAATAATGCAATTTTTTTAAGTAGGGTGTAGTATATACATGCATTGGATATGGTTACATCAATATAACAGCAGGGTTGGTTTAGCTCCTCACTCTGTCTCTGAATATAAGAGACTTTGGTGGGATGTGATTCATCTTAGTAGAACAGACTCCTGTCCAAAACTTCAGATTTGTTGTACAAGGATTGTCGCATCCCATCAAAATCCCTTACATTTAAAGACAGGGGAGTACCACGGTATAATCGAGGAAGGCATGCAATGACGTATGTGGTGGCAAAGAGTTGACATGTTTGATTGTTTGAACAACAAAGAAGATTGGTACTCCCTCTATTTCACAATGTAAGTCCATTTTAGCATTTCCCACATTCATATTAATGTTAATGAATCTAGATAGATATATATGTCTAGATTCATTAACATCAATATGAATGTGAGAAATGCTAGAATGACTTATATTGTGAAACGGAGGAAGTAACATTATTTTAGATATGGATTGCTCGCCTGGGTTGACAGGTGCAACACTCCAACCTCTCAGGGAGGAGAAAAAAAAACATTTCAGCACGATTAGGTTATATTGTTTTTAGATAATATGCATGATTAGGTTACCTAATGCTATATATACTATATCAAGATCATCAGTAAGTATTGTAGATATCATCTAAAAAAAAGTACTGTAGATCAACACTCATTATTGTAGATGTGAGTAGGGGTGGGTAGAAAAAGACCGAACTGAAAAACCGAACCGAAAAGACCGAGACCGAAACCATACTAGCCAAAAAATTCGGTCAACACTTTCTACTAACCGAATTTAGTTCGGGCAATTCGGTTTTAGGCCTCGGTTAACCGAATTGACCGAAAAAACCGAAATATAGCATTGGCCCATTAGGCCCAATACCTCCTTAGCAAAACCAACCTTATCCACCCACAACCTTATCCAACCAACCACCACCAGCATCCTCCCATCCACCGAGCCCTTCCCATCCCCATCTCCTCCTCCCCGTGCTGGTGACGCCGACGGCGACGCCGCCCCCGCCTCCAGCACCGTCGCCGTCGCCTCCGTCTCCACTCTCTAGTGGTTGTGAAAAAAAATCGGTCAGACCGAGACCGTGACCGAAAAAACCGAGACCGAATTTGTCGGTCCTGAGATTTTTTGGATGAAATTCGGTCCTGAGTTTCTAAAGACCGAACTAACAAAAAACCGAAGACCGAGATCGAATTTTTCGGTCTGACCGAATGCCCACCCCTGATGTGAGGACAGTATACATCGATACCTTAGGCTATATGTTTAGTGCTAGCAGCATGCGATTTACTGTAGTGCGTTGTAGGGATTACTATAGCCTATGTTTTCGGGCAGTTGCCATATGTTACTGTAGAGGATCTCATTCCTAACATTTTCACCATCTCGGCTAAGTTATCGTCGTCTTATAGCCACATCAACCACTTAGGGTCTATTCAGTTAGAAGGAATTCCTGAAGAATTTTAAGCTAAGTTAATTGAACCGTTTTCTGTGAAAATCTTGCGTTCCGAATAAGCTCTAATACTATGTAAAATTAAACCACCATAGGAGCTAGTTGTTTCACCTTTGTTTTCATATTTCATATGAAGAATACCTGTGCACGGGCTGTATGTTAGCTGCTAATCACCCGATCCAACACTTTGTGCGCACACTGCACATGTCCGGCATGGCAACAGACAAAAAGACTAAAGAACACAGGAAGAAATTCAGAACAGAGAAGCAGAGTATTTCAGAGTTTCAGAGAATCGCAAGAGAGAAGAAATTTGTGGGACAATTTTCTGGTTTCTTTCATTCAACTGAATAGAAAAACTTACAAATGGAAATTTTAGCTACTGATACTTATACTCCAATAACAGAAAAAAAGGAATCCAAGCCTACAATCGCGCCATCCCATGATCCGGAACTCCTGGATCCAATGCCGTGCAAAACTCACGCTCACAACGCATGCCTGACGCGGTCGCCTACTCCTGCAGCTCGCCACATCTCTCGTGCATGCATAACAAACTCAAAACTGAATTATTCATCCAGCCGTTGCAACTGCCATCGCCTGGATCACCTTGGGGCCATAGCTGAAATAACAGTCAACAAACTCCCCCTTAATTCTGCTACGGCCCAAAATCACGAACACCTAGCAGGTGTCGTGCTGTCGCCTATCTCGCTGCTGGCAACCCTTTTGTTAACGCATCCGCCCGCTGCTCCTCAGTCCGGACGAATTCAATCTGAATCTTCCCACTTTCAACACACTCACGAATAAAATGATACCGGGTATCGATGTGCTTACTTCTCCCATGAAACACAGGGTTCTTCATGAGTGCAATTGCTGACTTGTTATCAACATACAGCTTCACCGGCCTGGCTTCTGCACCAATCATCTCAATCAACAATCCCCTGAGCCACAAAGCTTGACAAGCTGCTGCAGTGGCTGCCATGAACTCAGCCTCACAGGACGAAAGTGCCACTGTTTTCTGCTTTTGTGAACTCCACGAGACCAAACTGCTGTTGAAGTAAAACGCCATGCCGCTAGTACTCCGACGATCATCACTGTCGCCGGCCAGATCACTATCTGTGAAACCAGTAATCTCCACTGCATCATTGCCTCCAGAAAACATGAGTCCACAGTTGATTGTCCCCTTGAGATATCTGAGAATTTGCTTCACCGCCTTGAAGTGCATCACTGTCAGTTGTTCCATGAATTTGCTCACCACGCCTACTGCATAGGACAAATCTGGCTGAGTATGCAACAAGTAACGAAGACAACCTATCACTCGCCTGTACTCTGTGGGATCAACTGTGCTTCCTTCAGCAACTTTGTGCAACTGTGAACGATGTTCAATAGGAATTGAGGTAGAATTGCAATCTAGCATCCCAAACTGGGTCAGAATCTTCCTTGCATAAGCAGCCTGCTTGATGGCAATCCCGTCAGTGCCTTGCAACACTTCAATTCCCAAGTAATAGGTGAGCAGTCCAAGATCACTTATCTCAAACTCCCCCATCATCTGTTGTTTGAATGCAGTGATCTCGCTTGGCCTTTGTCATGTCATGATCAGATCATCAACATATACTCCATCAATTATCCCGGCACTCCCTATACCTCTAGTGTAGACTGCTTGTTCTTGTGCACACCGGCTGAAACCAAGCTCCTTCATGCTCCGATCAAGCCGTGTATTCCATGCCCGTGGCGCCTGTCTCAGCCCGTAGAGAGCTTTGCTCAATTCGTACACAAGATGTTCCTTCCCCTTCTCAACAAAACCTTCCAGCTGAGAGACATATACTTCTTCCTCAAGATCACCATTAAGGAATGCCGACTTGACGTCAAGGTGATGCACCTGCCACCTTCGATCAGCTGCAACAGCAAGTATAGCTCGCACCGTGTCCAACCTTGCAACCGGCGCAAACACTTCATCAAAATCCACACCTTGCTGCTGGACGTACCCATTCGCCACCAGCCGCGCCTTGTGTTTGATCACCTCACCGGCGGTGTTTTTCTTTAGCTTGAACACCCACTTGAGCCCTATTGCCTTGTGACCGGCTGGCAGCATGCACAACGACCACGTCTTGTTCTTCTCAATGGCCTCCAGTTCCTTGTTCATTGCGTTCACCCATGCCGGCTCGCCGGTTGCTTCACGGTAGGATAACGGCTCCTCCATCTCTGCGAGCAGCGCTCTTGCGTCGTCATCATCCTCCACCAGGTCCACCCGAGGTGCTTCAAGCATGATCTCCGCCAAGCTTCTATACCGCACCGGCCCGACGTCACTGCCGGCAGTGTGCGGTGACGCCTACACCTTGGCAGAGTGCGTTGAGGATGAGCCAAGTGTAGGCGTGCTAGGCAAGGTTGGTGAGAGCCTTGCCGGGCTTGCCGGAGGCGTTCCCCACTGTTCCGCCACTTCTGGCTCCTTGCCGGCTCGCCTTCCTGCTGGCGGCGCCCGGTACCACGGTACCAAGCCTGCCTGCTCTGCCAGCGCCGGCTGCTCTGCGCCGACGGGTTCTTCTACCTCGAACTCGGTGGAAGTCACCTCTCCTGCAGCAGCACTCCACTGCCAAGGTGTATTTTCATCAAAAACAACGTCACGACTTACAATGATTTGCCGACGACGCGGATCAAACAGCCGATGGGCCTTGCTCCCTTCTTCAACGCCTAGGTACACGAACGGATTACTCCGGTCGTCCAGCTTCTTCAAGTGCGGTGCAGTCACCTTCGCGTGCGCCGTACACCCGAACACCCGCAGGTGGCCCAGGTGAGGTTTCTTCCCCGTCCATGCCTCGAACGGAGTGCGATTTCCCATCGCCTTGGTCGGCAGCCAATTTAGGAGGAATATGGCGTGACGAACTGCCTCGCCCCACATCCTGCCGGGCACGGACATCCCCTTGAGGAGAGACCGCGCCATTGCCATCACCGTCCTATTGCGACGCTCCACGACGTCGTTCTGCTGCGGTGAATATGGTGCCGTCAGGTGGCGCTCGATGCTGGCTGCATCGCAGACGCGCGCGAACTTGCCGGACAAAAACTCGCCGCCGCGGTCTGTCCGGAGTGTCTTGATTGTTCGTCCTACCGTGTTCTTTGCCAACGGCTTGAACTTCTCGAACACCGCGAGCGCTTGGTCCTTCAACTTGATCACAAACACCCACATCCAATTAGAAAAATCATCAACGATCAACATAAAGTATCGATTACCGGCGAACGTCGATGGAGTGATCGGCCCACACAGATCCATGTGGAGCAGCTCGAGCGGCGCCTCTGCTCGATAGTTTGCCATTCCTGGGAACGGCTGCCGGACTTGTTTCGCCACCAGACATGCTTGACACAGCTGGTTTGGGTGGTGGACTGTGGGCACTCCTGACGCCATCTCCTTGTCCACTAATAGCTTCAATGCATGGAAATTCACGTGTCCGATCCGGGCATGCCACAGCCACGCCGGGTTATCGAGACTGGCCAGCAGGCACACCTGTGACGCCAGCTGCAGCTCGATGCGGTACAGCCGATTTGAGGTTCGCCGCACCTTCATCACCAATCGCCAAGGATTTTTGTCGAACACCTTGAGGTCATCTCCATCCATCATAACACGGTGGCCAGTTTCAGTTAGCTGCCCCAAACTCACCATGTTGCAGCAGAGGCTGGGGATATAGTAGACGTCGTCGAGCAACCACTGGTCACCGTTCTTGCATGAGAAAAGGATGGATCCCATCCCCATTATCTGCACTGACGAGGCGTCGCCGAACCTGACCTGCCCCGTCATGGTCTCGTCTAGTTCCCGGAATTTCCGACGATCTCCAGACATATGATTGCTGGCACCATTGTCCAGGTACCACAGATCACCAGCAGCTGCGCCCTTCTCTGCCAGCATCAGGCGAGGCCACACACGCTCCTCGTGCACGACCAGCCCACAGTGCGCGTCCTGGCGTGGCGCGTTCTGCACTGCCTCTGTCACGGCAAGCAACAGAGCTGGGCCAGCATCCTCCGTTTGCACAAGATGAGCTTCAGCCTTCTTCTTCTTGGGGTGTGGACACTGTGTGGAGTAGTGGCCAAACTCCTCACAATTGAAACACTTTATGTGGCTCTTGTCGCGGCCACCACCGCTAGAGCCGCCACCGCTTCTCTGCGTCCCGCCGCGTCCGCGACCCCTACCACGACCACGCTCGGCCTGGCCGTGGTTCGCCCCCTCACCAGAGGGCTTGTTCTTCTGTGGCGACGAGGTTTCTCCCCCGCCTTTCTTGAAGCGTGCCTCCCACTCGCCCTGAGTGAGCAGAACTTGCCCGTCAGCGGTCACTCCGCCGGCGGTCGCCTTCTTCTTCCACATCCACTCTTCATACGCCTTGAGGCGACCTACCGCTTCTTCGAACGGCATGGTGTCAACATCGTAAAATTGCTCGATCCCTGCGACGAGGCTAACGAACTTCTCCGGGACAGTGTCGAACAGCTTCTTCACCATGGCGGCGTCGTTCAACCACTACAACAAAACAACCTAAAAGAAACATCTTATTTGTAAGATAGAGACGTTTTATTTCGTCTCCCACAGATAACTGAGACGCTTTTATAAAGCGTCGTAGGATCGTCTCTGTTTGCACCGTCTCAAAATTATGGAGACGCTTTTTAAAGCGTACCTATATTATTTAAGACGTTGCTAGAGACGTGTAAATTGCATCTCTACAATATATAGAGACGCTTTTATATAGGCACGCACATCTTAATATATTTGATATTAATGCTTTCATCTGGGCTCGAACACAGCACCTGCAGGTTACAAAGTTCATGCACTAACCAAGTCATTAACGTGACAATCTTGAAGGTAAATAGATAGTTTTTTTTATATTGCAACTCTGCAAACATGCGTCCTGTAGCAGTTCTCTTCTTTTTTAATCTAAGACTGAATATTAAATATTTATTTTTTTTGGTCCAAATAATTATAATATTATTATAATGGTATTTGATGATGACGATTAGGATCAGTGTGTTTATTTTCTTCTTTCTCTATATAAATAATTATATATTATCTAATAACGATGACACGGATATAATAAAAACGTCTCAAAACTCATTTCTACACATGAGATGTTCCAAAAACGTCTCAATATTCATCTCTAAACGATTTAATTTTGTGCTAACCTGTAAAGCGTCTTAAACTATGTCCTCAACTAATAAAGCGTCTCAAACATCGTCCCTATTTTAATTTCACTTATAAAAAAGAGACGACTTATAGAATGACTTAAGTGAAACGTCTTAAAACAATGGTTTTGTTGTAGTGAACGTCGTGCCGAGAGCAGAGTACCGGACCCCCATCGTGGTGATCCGGCCGGCGTACTGGTCCAGCGTCTCCCCGGCCTCCATCACCATGCTAGTGAACTCTCCCTTGAGTGTCTGCAGGCGTGCATCGCGCACCCGATCCACCCCGACGAATCTCGTCTTGAGGCAGTCCCAAACCTCCTTTGCCGAGCGTTTCTTTGCAACCTGCATCAAGAGATCCTCCGGCAGCGACTGGAGAAGATGAGACTTCGCCTTCTTGTCCTTCCTCGGGTCGACGGCCGCCCCGGCCGCCGGCTCGATTGCTTCCCATATGCCTTGATCCTCCATCATAGCCTGCACACGTATTACCCAACTAGTGTAGTTGGTTGACATGAGCTGTGGGTAAAGGAAAGCACTTCCTGAGCTCCCCATCGCCGGGTCCGCCGTCACCGGAACCAACGCCATAGTGCCAGATCCGCCATCAACCTGAGAAGCTCTGATACCACTTGTTAGCTGCTAATCACCTGATCCAACACTTTGTGCGCACACTGCACATGTCCGGCACGGCAACAGACAAAAAGACTGAAGAATACAGGAAGAAATTCAAAACAGAGAAGCAGAGTATTTCAGAGTTTCAGAGAATCACGAGAGAGAAGGAATTTGTGGGACAATTTTCTGGTTTCTTTCATTCAATTGAATAGAAAAACTTACAAATGGAAATTTTAGCTACTGCTACTTATACTCCAATAACAGAGAAAAAGGAATCCAAGCCTACAATCGCGCCATCCCACGATCCGGAACTCCTGGATCCAATGCCGTGCAAAACTCACGCCCACAACGCATGCCTGACGCAGTCGCCTACTCCTGCAGCTTGCCACATCTCTCGTGCATGCATAACAAACTCAAAATTGAATTATTCATCCAGCCGTTGCAACTGCCATTGCCTAGATCACCTTGGGGCCATAGCTGAAATAACAGTCAACACTGTAGACTAGATACTATTTTAGGTTTACAAATTTCCCGAATGAACACATGCCATTATACCGGCAATACGTTTATCAAGACAGATCAACATAGTCTTCTCACAAGCGCAAAGCGCATTCATCAAAATGCGATGCATTTAGGACAACTTTCTATATGTCTCCAACCTGGCCAGGCAAATGCACAGAACAAAGAAACCCACTCTGTTTTTCAAGCTTGACATCGCCAAGGCTTTTGACTCAGTATCCTGGGAATACATGCTCACTCTGCTTGAGAAGATGGGGTTTAGTGCAAAATGGCGAGACTGGGTGGCCCTAATCCTCTCGACCTCCTCTTCCAGAGTCTCCCTCAATGAAATTGAAGGGGAGAGGATAGACCACCATCGGGGGCTACGGCAGGGTGACCCCCTATCCCCATACCTATTCATCCTTGCCATGGACCCCCTCCACAGGCTTCTCAAAATCGCAACTGATCAATGGCCACCTCACTTGAGCTCGCAGATCGCAGCGCGTGCTTCAGATGCTCCCTGATGCTACAATCTTCATCAAGCCTTCATGCCAGGATGTGGACAACCTGATTTCTATCCTACACAACTTCAGTGGAGCCACCGGACTGAAGGTGAACCTCAGCAAGAGCTCTGTGAATCTAATAGAATGTGATGCAATTAAGCTAGATGAAGTCCTGCACAACTTCACTGGCCCGCGGACAACCTTCCCCATGTAGTATCTTGGAATACCACTCACAATCAGGAGACTCCGGAAGGTCCACCTTCAATACCTCATTGATCAAATCAAGGCACAGTTAGCCACCTGGAAGAAGAAACTACTATCGGCCGGAGGCAGAAGAGAGCTTTGTCATCTCCGTACTCAGCTCTATGCCGATCTACGCCATGATAGCATTGAAAATACCAAAGAAAATAATCCAAGAAATTTACAAAGCTAGAAGAAAATTCCTTTGAAAAGTAAATTGGAAACAGGTCTGCAGGCCGTTAAGATATGGAGGCTTGGGAATTTCAAACCTTCGTAAGATGGGACGGGCGCTCTAATAGCGATGGCTATGGTATGAATGGACCACCACCGACAAACCATGGATTGGCATGCCAAACCCCTGCTATGACCAGGACAAGGAACTCTTTGCAACTTCAACATCGGTGCTCATTGGAGATGGAAAGAAAAGCATCCTTCTAGGAATCCCCGTGGGCATCCTGTACCACACTAAAAGCAATGCCACCAAACCTCTCTACTGCCATGTGAAAAGAAACAAAAAAAGAACAGTTGCCGAGGCATTGGACGGTAACAAGTAGATCGACGACATTAGGCACAACCTGATCACAACCCTCGTGTATGAATTCTTCCAAGTCTTTGAGCTGCTTTGGTCCTTAGACACTACCCTAACTCAGGGCGTGGAGGATAGTATTCGCTGGAAATGGACACCATCAGGAACCTACACCGCTAAATTAGCCTATCAAATGCAGTTCCTAGTAAGCATGCAGTCAGCTTCAACAAATGTAATCTGGAAGTGTTGGGCGCTGTCAAAGTACAAATTCTTCACCTGGCTTCTCCTATAAAACAAAATATGGATGGCGGAGAGGCTACAAGAGAGGGAGTGTCCAAACAATTATTTCTGCCAACTCTACTTCAGAAACCTCGAGATGGCACACCACCTCTTCTACGAATGCTCGGTCACAAGGACAATTTGGGATTCAGTAGCAACAAGACTAGAGGATCCCCGAGCTGCAACCGCTACACTAGCCCCATACAACATCCCTGGAGGACTAGTGGATTCAGACCATCCATGCCATGGCCAAACAAAAAAGGAACTATGCCAAATCAATTCTAATCCTGTTCTCCTGGGAAATTTGGAAAGAGAGGAATAGCAGGGTGTTCCGAAACATAAAAACACCACCGTAGGGAATCATTAACCGGGCAATTGATGAAACATGGCTATGGCACGCAAGTGGAGCGAAGGGCATCCAATCCCTGCCTTCGGACACCCGTGGTAGCACAATCGACAATATGTAAATCAAGACATGCTTTTTACCCTCTCTAGTGGTCGCCACCTCCATCCCCAGGCTTTTCCTTTTTTTTTCTCACTTTTGTAATCTCCTAGTCTTCACGGCTATTGTATAGTATTTCCCTCACCTTTAATACAAATACACACCCCACTGGGGTTTAAAAAAAAAAAGAAGAGAAGTGTCAGAACTACCACCCTTTTTTTCCATGAACTAGGCAAGTTATATACTTCCGAATTAATTATGCATAATATATATGATCCCGTTCTGTACTTAGAAGGTTTCTTAGTATTTGAGAAAAAAGAGTAAATTTCATAAAAAAAACAACTTATTATCCTAGTTATACAAAATTAACAACAGTAATTTTGTTACGTGGCACAAAACTTAATATATTATAGTCCTAAATTAAAGTTTTACAAAACCACACTATTAACCATTTTGACTTTGAGTTACTACATTTTTTAGTTATACAATTACATATCATATTTATTAGTTTATTTACTATCATGTAAATGTTACGTTCACTTTTTAAAATTTTGATATATGAGCATGTTAATGGTGTAGTTTTGTGAAACTTTCAGATAAAAATAGCTAGGGTTATGTGCCACATACAAAAATTCCATATAGTTTTGTGTAACTTGGACCGTAATAGGTTGGGTTCTACAAAATTTAATAAAAAAAACCTTGGTCGCTATTTTATTCAGTGTTAATTTCATTGAATTGTTGAGGCACAACTGAATAAAGGATTCCCAGATTCCCAGTCTTTTCGTTTGGAAGACAATATCGGATTAATTGCATCTATTATTTTGCATCTTTCTCAGTCACTGTACTACAGAACATCTCCTGTAAACCGTTTGAAAAAAAAAATAGTCTATATATTTCAGCATTTCCCTTGTATACAAATGAAAGAATTAATCCTATATGCATGTTAAATAACTTCCTTTGAAGAAAAAGCCTAGAGCAAACGAACTGTCCCGATTGAATTGAAGAATAAACAAATTAATTGTGTGCCTAAAATCCAAGATTATAAATCAGGTTACTAAATGCTAGCCCTAAACTAAATCTTCTCTAGGGCCTGGAGTATGTCGTCCCTGAGATCCTCAAACTTCTCAATCCCAAAACTGAACCTCACAAAATTATCCTTGATCCCATTCTTCGCCTTCTCCTCCTCACTCTTACCCCTGAAAACAATTAACAACCTAAATATTAGCATTAATCAAAACATTATCATCATGCAATTAATTCAGCACTTAGTTACGTACTCCTTTTGCTACTGTTACATGACACGAGCTTAATTAATTACCAGTAGGACATGACGGCCGGTTGCTGCACAAGGCTTTCACATCCACCGAGCGACGTTGCGATGAGAGGCAACTCCAGCGCATCCACGAACCTCATCACGCCGCGCAAGTCCGACGCCACATCGAAGCTGACCACGCCGCCGGCGCCGGCCATCTGCCTCGTCGCGACGCCGTGCCACAGGCTGCTCTCCAGCCCAGGGTAGTAGACGCGCTCGATCTTGGGGTGCTTCTCCAGCAGCCGCGCCATCCGCAGCGCCGTCCTGTTCTGCGCCTCCACCCGCAGCGCAATCGTCTTCAATCCCCGAATGATCATGTACGCCGCGTTCTGAACCGACAAATAAAGTTACAATCAGTTTTGGAATGATATAAAGTGAATTTGTGTAAATTCGTTTTGTTTTCGTTTTTGGTTTGGTTACCGGACTGATGGCGCCGCCGAGGTCGTGGTGCCACGCGCGGATCCGCGAGATGAGGGCCTCCGAGCCGCTGACGCAGCCGGCGATGACGTCGTGGTGGCCGGCGATGTACTTGGTGGCGGAGTGGAGGACCACGTCGGCGCCGAGGGCGAGCGGCTTCTGGTTGATGGGCGATGCCAGCGTGCTGTCGATGCACACCAGCGCGCCTCTCCGGTGGCACAGCTCCGCCACGCGTGTCACGTCGACGACCTTCAGGTGAGGGTTCGTCATCGAGTCGGCGTAGAACATCGTCACCTCGCTCTCATCAAGAACACATTCCAGCGCCTCCATGTCGTCGTCAAGATCGACGAACGTCGACTGCAAATACAAGGGACGAACGCCATTGTTAAGAGACAGATTGCAAGCAATGCCATGCTCTGATGAATGAAGCTGCCATTAATGGTGTTTACATACCGTGATGCCCATGTTGGAGAGCTTGTCGCGGATGAATGCGCGGGCCTCGCTGTAGCAGTCGGCGGTGGCGACGACGTGGCCGCCGGGAGGGACGAGGGCGAGCAGCGTGGCGACGATGGCGTTCATACCGGAGGAGGTCACCAGCGTCGCCTCCGCCCTCTCCAGCGCGCTGATCTTCTCCTCCAGCACCTTCACCGTCGGGTTGCCGTACCGCCCGTACTCGAAGCTCCGCCGCCGGCCTTCCCGGAACGCGATGAGGTCCGCCGAGTCCCTGAACCAGTGCGTCGTGCCGCTCACGATCGGCGTCGCGATCGAGTCCGTCTCAGCGGCGCCGCTCCCGAGCTTCTCCCCGGCGTGCACCGCCAGCGTCTCGTCCGACGCGCGTCGGCCCGCCGCCGCCGCCGGAGCGTCATCCACGGCGCCGTCGACGTAGCGGTCGTCCATGTCCGGCACCACCGGATACTCCGGCGACGAGGGACAACCCGCGAGGGAACCGAACATGTCGGCGGCTGCATCAACGCCGGCGAGAAGAATCTTCTCGTGGCTCAGCGCCACGGCGGCGGCAGAGCGCTCCGGCTTGGTCGGAGAACGGCGAGGACGGTGCACTCGCCGCCGCCGCTGCGCCGAAACCTTCGTCACGAGGGACGATGACTTCGCCATTAGCACAAGTACGCTACTAACCAAAGGGATTAAGACAAGTGATTAGTGTTTTTCAAGACCAAATGGTGGAGATTAGCGTCGAACAAGTAGCTTAATCCCAAGTGATTAGCGGCGAGCTTAATTAGCTAGTCACCGAAACAAAACAACTAATCGCTTGCTTTCTCGCTAATGATCTGAGTGGCCATTGAACTCGCGATGCACCTATTTATACACACAAGCAGAGGGTGCAAACTGCAAAGTTCTACGCTCCCTCGAAGTCATATTTAATTTCTACAATTTCTACATGTGATTTCAAACGAATTCTACGTGTGGCTCACATGCGTCAAAGCCACACAAGCGTGTACTAACAATTAATCCAACCAGCGATTACTGATCATTAGGCTATATGTGCGGGAGTAATTAATCAGCCACGCGACGTGTTTAGCCGCGGTTCCTGTGATTAATTAAGTGACAAGAGTGATTTAGTTTAAGCGAGGCTCTGGATTAATATAAGGTGGGATCAAGGAAGACGATGTGGAATTAAACAGAGTCAACATGGGAAGGAGCAGGTAGTAGCTAAGCTCGAGACTGGTCATCTGAGGTTGTTGTTTACAATTAAGGACTTCAGTTGCATTATCCTAGATTGGCTCAGTGCTAATCGAATTTTGGTTACTCGTTATAGATTACTGCAAGTGTCGCTTAGTTAATTTGGGGAGCTTTTAAGTACGCTGGATGGAAATGAAGATCTAATTAAATGACTAAATATGGCACATGCATGTGGGGCTTGTTTGGTGACAAGTCTTTTGGTCGTCAGGTGGCATATATACTGCTGCCATTGCCTGATGTCAGTGATCATTGTCTTTATGCAACAGAAGGTGTTGGGAAGATGACCTGAAACAACCTGAGTTTGTTGGAGGCCTTTTAATTTATGCTAGCTCTATAGGGTTTTTGGCAAAAATTTCTCTTCAGGGCTGAGGAATAGCATCGACTATGCTACGTAGAGTTTATATGGACAGAAAAAGAAAAGAAAAGCAATGACCGCCTGAGAGCATTCACGTCAGACTCGAATCCAGCGGCTGCCGTCACCAACTGACCAACATAGTGCAGCGATCGTTAGGCCATGGCCACCGCTCCACGCTAGAGCGTGGTCTCACCCCTCCTGAGAGGAATATTCGCGCCAGCTCGGTCAGGACCGCACCCCCGTAGTTTCGTCAGCTTTTGGTGAGGAACGGGCGAGGAGCTGTGTTAGGGAGATGCCTCACCCCGAGTCATTGCCCTGTGCTGGTGCTGCTCCCGCGCCGGGGAAGAAGATGGAGAGGGTTTGGACTGGAGAGAAGGGCCTACCAGGGAAGCTCCGCCGGCAACCGACGACCCGATCTGCCACCCCGAGTGCCGCCGCATCGATCCCTACCGCCGCCACGTTGATCCCCACCTTCAGCGGCTCCATCTGCCGTTGTCGTGTTGATCCCCACAGTCGCTGCGTCGATCCACGTTGTCACTGCATCGATCCACCACCGCCGCATCGATCCCCACCTCCGGCGCCTCCATCCGCCGTCGCCACGTCAATCCGCCGCCGTCGCGTCAATCCACGCCTTACTGCTGCATCGATCCCCTCCTCCGGCGCCTCCATCCACCGTCGTCGCGTCGATTGGGGAGGGAGAGTGGAGCTCAAGCGGAGAGAGAGAGAGAGGTGGAAGAAGAGGGAAGGGGTGGGCCTTTATATATGTTTATGATTTTTAGGGGGCATACAGCAAATATTAGACTTATATGCAAATAAAAATAATCTAAGGGTTTAAATACAAAATGTGACCGACTGTACTGAATTGCAGAATTAAGATGGATGTATGACTTACACTGTGTGAGGAATATCTCAAGTGTGGTTTCATCCCACTTGGCATCAACTTTTTTGTGGGGCAATACCTTCCGTTGGCCTGGCCTTAGAGCTCAGAAGCTCTCGCCAAGCTTCTAGCGAAATAGAGATTTGCTCTGGTCCAACAAAATGTACCTTGAGGTACCGGTACCTCACGGTACCAAATCGTTTCCGATCGTTGGATCTAGTTGGATAGGATGGGCATTGTTCGATTCAACAATCGGAAATTATTTGGTATTGTAAGGTACAGGTACCTCGAGGTACTTTTTATTGGACCAGAGCAAATCTCAGCGAAATAACACCTCCCCACGGTTCTCCTTCCTGGCCCCTCTTCTTCCCTTACACCGATGGAGGGCCGTCGGAGACGGAAGGGAGGTGGGGGGGGGGTTGTCGAATCCTTCTTCCTTTTAGGCCTAGTAGCTTTGTCTTGTAGGTCAGGTTTTTCCTATTCGTCGGGCTTTCCTGTGGTTAATTACTCCCTATGTCCGTAGATCTTCTCATCTTGGTGCCATGGTAGACAGAGATTAGCTCTGGTCTAACAAAAAAACCTCAATGTACTGGTATCTCATGGTGTAAATCGTTTCCCATCGTTGGATCTAACAATGTCCATCCTGCCCCGCTAGATTCAATGACCGGAAACGATTTGGTACCGTGAGGTACCGGTACCTTGAATTACTTTTTGCTGTACCGGAGCAAATCTCTATTATTTAACTTTTGAATTAAAGTCATATCGAAAGAGATATAGTTAGATTTGTCCTAGAAAATAATTCAGATATATTATAAGTTTGCTAATAATTGTTTTTATAGAAGTAATTCGTAATTTGATCATATTATTATTATCTAAAATGACACTTATTTGTGATAGGAACCAAGGGAGCTCTTTATTTTAAGGCAAATTTTGCTATAGGACACTGCTTATGTATGGTTTTAGCCCTAGGACACTGCCCAAACTCACTTTTGGGGGAAAACACTCCATAAACATGGTAATTTGCCAGTGGACACCGTGCCGATTAAAATAATACTTTCTAGTTGAAGAGGAGAGAGAAATCACGTAAAATGTCAAAAATGCCCTTGGTCCTACATATAGCTCTATCTCCTATCTCTCTTCTCACCTCTTCTCATATGCCCCCATGCCCTCGCCGCCATCGTTGCCACATAGCGCGGCGGAGCCGGGACGAAGCCGTAGTTGCCCACGGTGGCGCACGCGCCGGGCATGGTGTCGTTGAAGATGAGGTGCCTCCCTTGGAACCTCTCGTTGCCCCAGCACACGACGGAGAAGTTGGTGGTGACGACGTCGCAGACAGTGTCACCGTCGGCCACGATGGACACGAACGACGCGCGCCTGTACTCCTCGGGCACCCGCACGCCCCAGCACCGCACCATGTCATCGCCGTCGAGGATGCACGTGGTGTTGTGGCCCAGCGCCATGGACTTCATGTCCGAGTATCTTCGCCCCAGCATGACATGCCGCCTGTTAGGAATAAACGCGTTGTCATGGCCGTGCCTGCGTTTTGCCGCGGCGCGGCAGTGGCGCATGGCGTCGTGAGTCCAGGAGTCGTGCGTGTGTGCTGCATTGTGGTGGTGCTGTACACGTTGTGTGTGTGTGTTCGATGTATGTGAGTCCAGAGGCCAAGTCCTGGCGGTTGAGCGCATGCAGGAGCACGCCATGCGAGAATAATGGAGGCCCGTTCATGTGGAGGAGTATGTGGCTCACGAACGCGTGAAACCAGGTCGTCCAGGCTGCCATGCGTACGTGCGCGTGAAGCTCGCTAAGTGGGTGCGTGGGCGCTGCGTCGCCGTGGGTATAAAACTGGCTGTGTAGGCTCGTATTTAGTGAGTGCCGTGTGAACTTTCAGTGAGTAATAAAGCCAAGATACAGGAGCGATAGGCTCCGCGGCGTTCGTCGCCGAAACTCCACTGTTCATCTTCAACCTCCAGCCATTTTTGTGTGTGAGAGAAAGAGAGCTCTGTTCTTGTGTTCCTAGGCTGATTCCAACAATTGGTATCAGAGCCGGATGACGAAGATCGGAGATAGCTCGCCACCGAAGATCGGAGAAGGCTCGAGCTCGGGTGCCGCCGAGCGCGTCATGGCCAACTCCAGCGTCGTGGAGCTCCCGCTATTGACAAGGACCAACTACCACGAGTGGTCTTTGGTGATGCAGGTGAGCTTGGAGGCGTTGGAGCAGTGGGACGCGGTGGAGGCGGTGAGCAAGGACCGGGGCAAGGATCGGCGCGCGCTGGCCACGATCATCCGCGCCGTTCCAAGGGAGATGAAGGCCGGGCTCGCCGTGAAGAAGTCGGCGAAGGAGGCGTGGGACGTAGTGAAGAAGATGCACGCTGGCGACGACCGCGTGAAGGCTACGAGTGTCCAACGTCTCATGAAGCAGTTCGAGAACATGGCGTTCCGTGACGGAGAGAACGTCGGCGACTTCGCAATGCGCATCAACGGGCTCGTCGCCAGCCTGCGCGAGCTTGGTGAGGAGATGGAGGACAGTCGCGTCGTGAAGAAAGTTCTGCGCGTGGTCCCCAAGAGGCTGAAGCAAGTCGCGGTGGCGATTGAGATGCTCGCCGACATCGACACCATGGAGATCGAGGAGCTCGTCGGCCGGTTGCAGGTGGCAGAGGACGCGGACGCTGAGGATCAAGCGGCGTCTAGCGCGGAGCACGCTGGGCAACTCCTGCTCACGGAGGAGCAATGGGAGGCGAGGCGGCGTCAACGCCGTGGCAAGGAACATGCCCACGGCGGCGTTGGCGAGAAGGGCGGCGGCCACGACGACGACGACGACGATGGCAGTAGCACAAGCTCGGGGCGCGGTAAGAAACGCTACCGAGGCAAGTGCTTCGACTGCGGCGTGCGCGGTCACATGGCGCGGGACTGCCCGAAGAAGAAGAAGGAGAGAGCGCTGCTCGTCGACGTCGACGACGAGCCGACACTGCTGTGAAGACCGAGTTCACCATGTCACGTTTAGGGGGAGATAGGTCGAGTCTATGGTGTCGTGTGGTGTCGCGTTTAGGGGGAGATTGTTAGGAATAAACGCGTTGTCATGGCCGTGCCTGCGTTTTGCCACGGCGCGGCAGTGGCGCATGGCGTCGTGAGTCCAGGAGTCGTGCGTGTGTGCTGCATTGTGGTGGTGCTGTACACGTTGTGTGTGTGTGTTCGATGTATGTGAGTCCAGAGGCCAAGTCCTGGCGGTTGAGCGCATGCAGGAGCACGCCATGCGAGAAGGATGGAGGCCCGTTCATGTGGAGGAGTATGTGGCTCACGAACGCGTGAAACCAGGTCGTCCAGGCTGCCATGCGTACGTGCGCGTGAAGCTCGCTAAGTGGGTGCGTGGGCGCTGCGTCGCCGTGGGTATAAAACTGGCTGTGTAGGCTCGTATTTAGTGAGTGCCGTGTGAACTTTCAGTGAGTAATAAAGCCAAGATACAGGAGCGATAGGCTCCGCGGCGTTCGTCGCCGAAACTCCACTGTTCATCTTCAACCTCCAGCCATTCTTGTGTGTGAGAGAAAGAGAGCTCTGTTCTTGTGTTCCTAGGCTGATTCCAACACCGCCATCGTCGTCGACCGCGCAGGCATGGGATGGAAGCGCCGGCGAACGTAGGTGTCGCCATGCCACCACCGAAGCAGGTCATGGCGGAGCCGTTGCCCTTGACGACGCCACAGAGGAAGTCGTGGCCGAGGGCGATGCGGGAGAAGTCGAGGCCCTTGAGCAAGCTCAGCCCCGGCCACTCCCAGCACGTCGGGTCGTGGGCGTCGGAGAGGCCGCAAACGTGAGGGCCACCGGCGGAGAGGGCGCGGAAGGAAGGGCCCCATTAGAGGCAGCGACCGACGGTTTGGGAGCGGTTGGCGACGGTCTCGTTGTTGAAGGACCACCCAGCGCATGGCGGCGTGGCTGCCGTTGGGCGCCATGAGGCCGCACAAGATGTTGGTGCCAGCGGCGATGGCCGCGCGCTCGTCCACCGCCGCCGCCGCGCTCCACTCCTGCTCTGCCGCAGCCGACGCCCTGCTCCACTCTGCCAGCCTCCTTCCTCGCCATCTCCGCCGCGACCGACACCGCCCCGTGCGCCTCTAAGAGATGAGAATAGAGATAGGAGATAGAGCTGACATGTGGGCCTAAGGGCATTTTTGACATTTCACGTGATTTCTCTCTCCTCTCCAACCGGAAATTATTATTTTAATCGGCGCTGTGTCCACTGGTAAATTACCAAGTTTATGGAGTGTTTTCCACCAAAAATGAGTTTGGGCAATGTCTTAGGGCTAAAACCACATATAAGTAGTGTCCTGTAGCAAAATTTGCCTTATTTTAATCCCCCGGAAGTGAGAACCACTACTACAAAAATCGTTTTTCTGTACGAGGGGGGGTCGGTAGGTTCCATGCGGGCCGCTTGTGGCGGCGCCTGCAAAAACCGCCCCCCCGGGGGCGGGTTGATTAGCCGCATGCGAAGATCCATTATCGCATGCGGCTGGTTAAGACAGCCGCATGCGATAATAGGTCTATTTTCGCATGCGGCCGTCTTAAGGGGCCGCATGTATTAGGGCATGCGGCTCCTTAAGACAGCCGCATGCGAAAATAGGCCCATTATCGCATGCGGCTGTCCTAAGCAGCCGCATGCGATAATGGATCTTCGCATGCGGCTGGCTTAAGGGACCGCATGCGATGATCGGCCATATATGCTCCTCCAGGCCCGAGCTTGACCATTTGAAAACGAAGCTTTCTCTCTCCTAAAGCAAGCCCCAATTAGGGGGGAGGTTTTCAACTCGAAATTTTTACTTGAACTCTATACGAAAGGTGAAGAACTCTCTATCCTGCTTCATTTGGCTCCATTTTTGTTATATTTCGTTGGTGGAAAGTGGAGTTTTTTTAATATTTTGACAAGGTTTGTTCTAACTATTTTTTGCAAAATCTAGCTTCAAAATATATGTTTTGATGGGCAAATTTTGCATGTAATCAATTGTACATACTAGTTACATGTATTGTTGTATTTTTTTTTGGGAGACAAATGCATTTAAACTTTTGTATGAAATACCTGCGGTCTATTTTTTTTATCTGTAACTTTTTTGCCTTTATATAATTAGATGGATCGGTCGTCATGGATGTATGAGATGCGGAGAACGCAGCCGATATTTATTAAGGAAGCATCAAAATTTATTGATCAGGCTAAGGAGCATGCTTTGAGGGAGAATATGACAAAGATCTTTTGTCTGTGCCGTCATTGCAAGAATCAGAAATTGTTGGTAGATCCTGGTGAAATATTGGGTCACATAATGGAGTACGGATTCACCGCCAACTACAAGGTTTGGACCTATCACGGGGAATTCGCCAATCCGGAAGATGACGATGAAGAGTTAAGTTTCGAGATGAGTGAGGCAGAGAATTTTATAATCGAAGACATGTCGCGTGAAAGAATGGTTGTCGATGTTTCCACCGATAGTGATGATTTCGATGGTGGTTTTGATTTAGAGGATATGCTACGCCATGTTGAACCAGAGGTGCTAGCGGGCAGGTCACGAGGATTGGAGAATTGGCAAGCATTAGAGAAGGCATCGAAGGATCTTCTTTACGATGAAACGAAGGGATGTGATAAGGATTTCACAGTCTTGCGTTCAGTGCTTGAACTTCTGAGATTGAAGGCTAAACATGGATGGTCGGACACAAGTTTTAATAATCTGATGAGTTTGTTGTGTGTGTTGCTTCCTAAGCCTAACTTTGTACCATCGAACACGTATCAAGCGAAGAAACTCATATGTCCTTTATCTCTTGGTGTAGAAAAGATTCATGCTTGTAAGAATCACTGCATATTATACCGTAAAGAATATGCGGAATTGGAATGTTGCCCAACGTGTGGCACAAGTCGGTATAAAACGGGGAATGGGCCCGTAGATTCAGAGTGTACCGATCCAGATTCTGATAAGGGTAAGCGCGGGAAGATTCCTTCAATGGTGATGTGGTACCTACCAATTAAGGACCGCCTGAAGCGTCTGTACTCAAACCCGACTGATGCTGAGTTGATGAGATGGCATCAAGAGAGCCGGAAAATAGATGGTATGATTCGACATCCCGCCGACGCTCGCCAGTGGAAGACATTTGATGCAAAACACCCAGAATTTGCTAAGGATCCTAGGAATGTAAGGTTTGCGTTGAGCACTGATGGAATGAACCCGTTTGGTGACTTAAGCAGCTCGCACAGCACATGGCCAGTCCTTCTCACAATGTATAATCTTCCAACATGGATATGTCAGAAACGAAAGTACATTCTACTCACTATCCTCATACAAGGTCCAAACCAACCTGGAATCGACATAGATGTTTTCCTTGAGCCTTTGATGGAGGACATGGAGGAGCTTTGGAAAGAGAGGTTACGACTATGGGATGAGTTTAAGCGGGAGCACTTCAATCTACGTGCGATCATATTCGTTACCATCAATGACCTACCTGCAAACTTTTCATTATCTGGGCAGATTAAAGGGAAGACTGGATGTCTGATATGTCTGGAGAAAACTTCATACAAATACCTGACGTCGTCTTTGAAGACAGTGTACATGCGACATCGACGGTTCCTACCACAAAGACATAGGTACCGTAAGATGGCTAGATTGTTCGATAATACAGTGGAGAATGACACTGCCCCAGTAGCAAGAGGTGGTACATACGTGTATGAGATAACAAAGAAGATTAAGGTTGTATATGGAAAGGGAAAGAAGAAGACAGTAAAGAGGAAGAAAGCTGATGGTGACAACGGTACTGCGTCGCCTTTCAAGAAGCACTCAATTTTCTTTAAATACTTAGATTACTGGAAGGACCTAGAGATTCGACATGCAATTGATGTTATGCACCTCGAGAAGAACGTGTTTGATAGCACCGTTGGCACATTGCTGGACATCCCGAGTAAAACGAAGGATGGATTGAAGTCACGTAACGACCTTGTAGATTTGTCCATACGGCATGACCTTCACCCAGTACTGCTGCCAAATGGGAAGACCGAGATTCCTCCTGCTTGTTACTCGTTGACACTTGATGAGAAAAAAGCCTTCTGTAAATGTTTACAAGGGGTTAGAGTGCCTACTGGTTTCGCATCGAACATCTGGAAGCTAGTATCAATGAAGGATTTGTCCATTTCGGGATACAATGCGCATGACTGTCATAGGTTGCTAACGGTGTTCCTACCAATTGCTATAAGGGCAGTCAAACCAGTCCATACAAAGGTGGTTATAACAAAGTTGTGCTACTTTTTCAATCGAATTTCGCAGAAAGTATTTGATCCTTTGGAATTAGGTCCGCTTCAGACATTTGCCGTCGAGACTGTATGCCAGCTTGAGATGTATTTCCCACCATCATTTTTAGATATGATGGAGCATTTGATCGTTCACATCGTCCCTCAGATTATTGAACTTGGTCCATTATACTTACATCAGATGTGGGCCTATGAGCGTTACATGTCGATCCTCAAAGGCTATGTACGCAATCGCGCTCACCCGGAAGGATCAATGATAGAGGGATACACAACTGAAGAGGCAGTCGAGTGTTGTATGGACTACATAAAGGATGCTAATGCCATTGGCATTCCTGTTCATCGACATGAAGGTAGATTGTCTGGAAGGGGTACTGTTGGTAGGAAGCAGTTCTTCGATAATGATTACAAAAAGGTGTCCGCGGCACACAACAGCGTTCTTCAACAGCTCGCTATCGTTGAGCCATTCATTGAGCGACACCTAGAAGAAATCAAAGCCTGCTTCCCAGGGCGGTCCAATGATTGGATATCAAGAGAGCACAAGCGTCGCTTTCCTCTGTGGTTGAAAGATCTAAACTTGCCAGTTGGTGATTCTGTGGAGGAACTTACTTTACAAAGATTGGCATGTGGGCCTTCAAGTATTGTCAATTCATGGCAAGGTTACGACATCAATGGATTTACCTTGAGTACGACTACGAAGGACATGAAAAGCACCACACAAAACAGTGGGATCCGTGTCGAAGCGATTGACACGAGTGGAGAAAAGAGGTCGTATTATGGGACCATTCAAGAAATATGGGAACTGGACTATGGCCTAAACATCCAGATCCCTGTGCTCCGTTGTGAATGGGTTAAAGACACAATAGGGGTTTCCGTTGATGACTACGGGCTAACGATAGTCAATCACAGTAAAACAAGCCACAAGGATGATCCATGGGTTTTAGCAGAGCGTGTGGCTCAAGTGTTTTATGTGAAGGACCCTTCAGATGAAAGAAAAACTATTGTCATATCCGGAAAGCAACAGATCGTCGGCATCGACAACATCGAAGACCCCAATGATTACAACCAGTTCGACGATGTACCATTGTTTACTGATCTTCCTATGCGAATTAAGAAGGTTGAGAGAACAATCGATGAAGCAAATATGTCGTACGTTCGAGCAGATGGTGTTGCCAAGGTTATTAAGTCATAGTTATTTCGTAACCTTTAGTTCTCATTGTATTCCAAATGTACGTGCATGAATTTAGGTCCCCCTTATGTTGTAATCATTAGCAAATGTATGTGCATGAATTTAGGTCCCCCTTATGTTGTAATCATTAGCATCTAACATTTGATTACGAGTTTTGAGCAATTTTCATGAGTTTTCTTAGTGCCAAAAACATTTGGAATGTATAATTGTGGCGAAATATTGGGAAAAAAATATATATGGACAGTTTACTTAGAGAAAAAAAAATATGAGTTTTTTTGGTAGAAAGATCTTTCTATGCGGCTGGCTTAACAGCCCGCATGGAAAGATCTTTTTCGCATGCGGCCGGCTTATGTCGACCGCATGGAAAGATCTTTTTCGCATGCGGCTGGCTTAACAGCCCGCATGGAAAGATCTTTTTCGCATGCGGCCGGCTTATGTCGACCGCATGGAAAGATATTTTTCCATGCGGTCCCTTAAGCCGCCCGCATGCGATGATCTGCGCCTATATATAGGGAGCGCGGGGAGCCAAAATTTTCTAAGTCCCGGCTCCCGCGAAACCCTAGCCGCCAGGCTGCCAAAATTTCCCAAGTCGCCGTCGCCGTCGTCCCCGCCACCGCCGGCTCCTCCCCAAAGTCGCCCCGCCACCGCCGGCTCCTCCCCGAAGTCGCCCCGCCCCTCGCCGTCGCCGACGCCACTGCCAGGACCGTTGCCCTCGCCGTCGCCGTCGCCGCCGCCAGGTGGCCGTCGCCGCCGCACGGACCTCTCCCCCCTCGCCGTTGCCATCGCCGCCGCCAGGTCGTCGCCGCCGCCAGGTCGTCCCCGCCGTCGCTAGGTAACATTTACTTTTTAGAAATGTGAAATGTGCAATTGTGGATTGTGGATTGTTTAATTGTGCATCGTGGATTGTGATATGTGCAATTGTGGATTGTTTAATTTTGAGAAGGTTTAATTGTGGATTGTTAAATGGAGATTTATGTTTAAATTGGGACTTATGTTTAAATTGGGACTTATGTTAAATTGGGATTTATGTATAATTGGGACCTTTGTTAAATTGAGATTTATGTATAATTGGGACTTTTGTTAAATTGGCACCTATGTTAAATTGTGATTTATGTATAATTGTGATTTTTGTTAAACTGAGATTTATGTATAATTGGGACTTTTGTTAAATTGGCACCTATGTTAAATTGTGACTTATGTTTAAGTTGAGACTTATGTTATATTGGGATTTATGTATAATTGTGATTTTTGTTAAACTGAGATTTATGTATAATTGGGACTTATGTTAAATTGGCACCTATGTCAATTGGAGATTTCTGTTTAATTGTGACTTATGCTAAATTGGGACCTATGTTAAATTGGGACTTATGTGAAATTGGGACTTATGTTAAATTGGGACTTATGTGAAATTAAGTTATTGGGACTTATGTGAAAATAAGTTAAATTGTGACCTGTGTTAATTTGAGATTTATGTATAATTGTGACTTATGTTAAATTGAGATTTATGTATAATTGGGACTTATGTTAAATTGGGACTTATGTCAAATTGAGACTTATGTGAAATTGCGTTAAATTGGGACTTACGTAAAATTGGGACTTATGTCAAATTTTTTTACGTCAAGTTGGAAGATGTCGAACGAAAAGGTTCCATCGAACGCACCAATAGCGCCTCAAGAAGGTAACGCTCCTCAAAATTCCGGTAGCAATAAGCAGCCAGGCGCTTCTAGTGAAGAAACGTGGCGCACACCAAGTGACCCGTTTCCAATGGAAATAACACAAGTCGCCCCCCGCGATGATGATCCGGACTACATACCTATCGAACAGGCCGTAAGTGCTGAAAATCGTTAGCCATGTATTATTCCCTAACTATGATGTGACATGAACCTAATGGTGTATAGAGTTACCTATTCTGTGCAGATGGTAGTCCGACGCCGCTCGAAACGTAAAGCCGGGAGGAACAGGACAGAGCAAGAAGTTGAGATGGACACCGCTACGTCTGCACCTGAACGTACGGAGACATCTACAAGTGCAGGCGGGAGTGGGAAAAAAAGACGTGGTGAGAGAAGCAAGAATAAATTACCCAAGGAAACTTACAACGTGATTGCTCTCGATCAGGATGGGAAGCCCATCGAGCCACCGATAGTGCGGTCCAAGTTCAGCAACGCCTGTGGCACTCTAGTCAGGACGCGTTGTCCCATTAATGTCAAGTTGTGGGAAACAGTGGACGACAACATCAAGACACTTCTCTGGAATGAGTTGCAGAAGTATTTTGTGTTCCCTCCTGGATCAGAGGTCAGGGGGAGAGATTACGCACTTAAAAAGATGGGAGATCGATGGCGACAGTGGAAGTCCGATCTAAATCGGGATTATGTTCAGAAGAATCTCCCACCGTTTACGGATTATGGACATATATCGCAGGCTGACTGGGACACGTTTGTTGCGGATCGTACAACAGCTGAAGCATTGGCTTTGAGGAAAAAAATGTCCGAGCTCGCGAAGAAGAACAGATATCCCCATAGATTGGGGTCGAGCGGATACGCTGGTCATGTCGATCAATGGCGGGAGATCGAGCAAAGATTTGCCGCGGCCGGTAAGCCCCTGCTGGTAGACCCCATGGTTGAACGTAGCAAGAACTGGGTTTGGGCGCGCAGCACAGGTCAAGTCTCGGATGAGGGAGACATACTATTCGAGACTCCAGACATAGAAGAAGTGACTACTAATTTGCAGCAGATAGTCGAGAAAGAAAGATCAGGACAGTTCGTCCCACGGAGGGAGCGAGATCAGCTTACTGCGGCGTTGGGGACGGCTGAACACTCTGGACGTGTAAGGGGTTTGTCCTCAAAGACAAGTTGGAAGGTCGGGTTTCCACAAGACGCACCAAGTTATAAGAAGATAGACAAATACAAAGAACAACTATCGGACAAGATCTATGCGCAAGTGAAGGAACACTTCTACTCGTTGGCAGCTGAAAACCCGATAGCTTTTCCAAGGTTATTCCCTGATAGCCAGCAACCCACACAATCCGCACAGCAAACAACTAATGTACCCAGCAGTGTAGGCTCAGTGCAGACAAGTACCTTCCCTGTGGATAGTATAACTGGACCAACTCCGTGCAGTCTCGTCGTACCAATCGGCCGCGCTGGAAAGACTAAGGAGGTTGCAACGGGTTTAGCGATACCCGGACGTCAATTCCACAACACGGCAATCCCTGAGGATTACGCAAGGGTACAGGTCGCCAAGGTCCATAGCGACCACGTTTCCTTGGAACTAGACATACCTGCACCTGAGGGGATTGAACTTCTCGGTGATGCAGTGAATCAGTTTATCTTGTGGCACCGCAGAGACATAATCCTGAGCGCGGCCGTTCTTGCAGCAGGATCTTTAACCCCATCCTCATCGCAGGCAATGACTGCTGCCGCTCCTGCACCACCGTCGCCTCCTGAACCACCGTCACCTCGACATCTGCCGTCACCACCACCGCTTAGGTCACCGCCTCGCCAACCTACACCACCACCCTCCCCTTCTCAACAACCGCCTCTCCCGACCCCGCAACCAGTTCAAGCCTCTCCCACCTCCCCAACTAAACAGCATGCTCCCCCGGCTCCGCCCTCAGTTCAAACCTCTCCACCTACACCCCAATCTGCTCTGGTAGAACAAGTGCACATACCAGATGGTACTACATCCGAACCAAAGTCTAATACTTTGGAACCTCGTCGTATAATTCCAAAGTTGATATCGACATACGACCCAAAGGAGATTGACAAGGATAAGGAGAAGTTCATGTTTTCAGCTTTCAGGAATTCTGAGAAGAGAAAAGAACTTGCTCACGTCTTGTCAGACTCCCAGAAGTCAGTACTAGCGGCCCAAGATGAAGTGCAATCCTGGTTATCTGCCGATGTGCCTAAAACTTATGAGTATGGCAAGCCATTCTTGCCAACTTATCTTATGAACAAGCTACCATGGGAAATGAGGGTAATGCACGAATGGTATATGAAGGCATCTAGGAAAGGTCTCGGTTTCATAAGCGTCGCCGTCCCGGAAGTCGCTTTCATGAGTGGTCCTAATGGGATATTTTTTATCTCTTTCCAAGACCTTTACGCCCTCTACAAGCTAGATAAAATGGACGTTAATCTCGTTGCGGCTTTCTGTCTGTAAGTCTGAACTCTTTATTACATGTTGCACGTTTCATTCGAAACAAATAAACCAAATCTCATTTCTTCTTTATTCATTGTACAGTATGCAATTCCACGAAGCTGATAGAACTGGAGCAAAGGTTGGATACGTCGATCCAACAAGAATATGCAAAACACAACACACCGTAGAGCTGAGACAGGACTGCGAGCAATTGGTTGGCAAGACCCCGGAAGAAAAGGAAGAATATGTGAAGACATTGCACAAGAGGAAGAAGCTAGAAGTAGCAACATACTTGGCAATAGCAATGTTGGCGCACGCCGACAAAGATGTCTTAATGGTCCCCTACCAGTTCACGTAAGCTCTCTCTTCTTTTTGTTTAATTAATTTATCTTCTTCGGAATTTTCTGTCTCCAATAAGCCTATCTTATATGTAGAGACCACTACATATTATTCCTTGTATATCCGAAAGACCAATTGATCATATCATTGGACCCCGCACACTATGACAAGGAGACATTTATGGAATTCCTCACTATTTTGAATTTGTAAGTGATAAACATTTCATTACTATAAATTGTTTAGGTCGATCACCAGTCTTCTAACTACTAATAAAACAATTGTTTCCTTCAAACAGAGCACACAAGTACTACCGCAAAAGAGGTGGACCAGTACATATTCCATCCCAGAAGAAGTTATCCGTCAGGACTGGCTGGCCGGTACTATCAAATTTATACCAATACAACTAATTATCGAACAGTACATATATACTAAATATATCTACTGAGATCGGTCCCCATAATTATATCGCAGTGCTACAAACAACCACCAGGAACCAACTTGTGTGGTTATTACGTGTGCGAGATGCTCAGAGTAAATGGGAGGTACAAAACAACCAGTAACCGAGTAGGTCATCGAACTCTTCTCTACAAAGAAACCCATCTCGCACACACTTTTCACTGAGTACCGTTTTATTTTCCTTTCTGTGTGCAGATCTCCGAAATCCCATATATTGCACAACGATTCAACCACACTACTATCTTGAACGTGGCCGCTGACCTCTGTCGATTCATCCGTCGCGATGTCTGCAACGCAAGAGGTCTCTTCTACGACAACCAGAGTGAACTCGCAATGGACGATAAATTTAAACCTCTCAGAGAGTGGGAGAAAGAACATATGCAATAACATGTACACTACTTATACATATGATGAAAAAACTGTGCCACTTGTATTATATATTTGTATGTAAATTACGATTGAATTAATGGTTATGTATTACATGTTTGTTACTGCGGCACTTGTCTTATCTTATATGCTTACTACTCCGAAATACGATAATAAATCCCTCAATAATTTAACATTAATTACGAATCACCAAAATGCTAGAATAAATATTATTTTAGCTATTCGGAAATTGAATTTCGCATGCGGTCTACTTAAGACGGCCGCATGCGAAAATAGATCTTCGCATGCGGTCTTCTTAGGTCGACCGCATGGGAAAATATATCTTCGCATGCGGCTTCTTATATGGACCGCATGCGAAGATCTATTTTCGCATGCGGCCGTCTTAAGTGACCGCATGCGAAGATCGATCTTCGCATGCGGCTGCGACGGCCGCATGCGCAAATGGTGATCTTTGCAGACCATTTCACGCATGCGGGCCGGCCAACCGTATGTGAAGATCGATTCCGCCCGTATGCAAAAACGCTTTCTGTAGTAGTGAACCCTGAGAGTAGCCTCCTTGCTAGTACCTGCTAATACTTTCAGTGGTGGATGTTGATACCGTAGGTCCATATGTATGATTAGAGCAAGTTTAATAGTGTCGTCGACTGTTTACTCAAAAAAAACTCCACATAAGCAAAACGACGTAATAAAACTGATAAGTACAATAGCTGGCTGCTAGTGCTATCTCTGCACAAGTAACAAACTACACCATCGTTCAGCTTGTTGTCGTCTCATTGGTCAACACCACTTAGGATCCCCACGAGCCAGTCTTGGACACCTTAACTTGCGTTGGGGTTTGTGCTGCAGCCGATAAATCAAGCGCCCGCTTTTCTCTTTCCTTGCATTCTCTCTCTTTCAACTCAACACAAATATATTTCTTAACTCTTATAGCATGATAAGGTAAGACTATTATACCTGCTCTTAATCGTCACACAAACCGCGGTTAACTACGTCGGATAGTTAAATAATCACCCCCATCCGTATATGGTCAGATTAATCGATACACGCTTTTGCGGCCTTGACGCACGGAACCACACACGTGGATTTTTCATTTTTCCTTTTTTCTTTTCCTGCGGGAAAACCACGTGATCAACGTCACTGCGTAGAACTTTCAGTGAAGCGCGCGTAGTCTCTCCTCTCCTCTCTCGCTCCCTGCCTTTATAAATACGCCGTCGCGACATCTCATTAGCAGAAACCACATGTGATTAGTGATTCCTTGGGTTCCTAAGCTCACCGCTAATCACCTCGATTAAGGCTAATAATCACTTCCGTTTTATCTCAGAATACACTGATCACTTGCTTCAAGCTAGCCTTCAATCGCTATGGCGAAGTCATCGTCTCTCGTGACGAAGGTTTTGGTGCAGCGGCGGCGGCGCGTTCACCGTTCTCGCCGTTCTCCCACCAAGCCGGAGCGCGCTGCCGCCGCCGACACGTTCGGTTCCCTCGCGGGTTGTCCCTCGTCGCCGGAGTATCCGGTGGTGCCGGACTTGGACGACTGCGTCGTCGACACCGCCGTGGATGACGCTCCCGTGGTGGCGGCGGAGGCGGCAGGCCGACGCGCGTCGGACGAGACGCTGGCGGTGCACGCCGGGGAGAAGCTCGGGAGCGGCGCCGCTGAGACGGACTCGATCGCGACGCCGATCGTGAGCGGCACGACGCACTGGTTCAGGGACTCGGCGGACCTCATCGCCTTCCGGGAAGGCTGGCGGCGGAGCTTCGAGTACGGGCGGTACGGAAACCCGACGGTGAAGGTGCTGGAGGAGAAGATCAGCGCGCTGGAGAGGGCGGAGGCGACGCTGGTGACCTCCTCCGGCATGAACGCCATCGTCGCCACGCTGCTCGCCCTCGTCCCCCCCGGCGGCCACGTCGTCGTCACCGCCGACTGCTACAGCGAGGCCCGCGCCTTCATCCACGACAAGCTATCCAAGATGGGCATCACGGTATGTATACACAATTAATGGCAGCTTCATCAGAGCATGGCTTTACTTGCAATCTGATTCTAACAATGGCGTTCGTTCCATGGATTTGCAGTCGACGTTCGTGGATCTTGACGACGACATGGAGGCGCTGGAATCCGTTCTTGATGAGGACGAGGTGACGATGTTCTACGCCGACTCGATGACGAACCCACACCTGAAGGTCGTCGACGTGGCACGCGTGGCGGAGCTGTGCCACCGGAGGGGCGCGCTGGTGTGCATCGACAGCACGCTGGCGTCGCCCATCAACCAGAAGCCGCTCGCCCTCGGAGCCGACGTGGTCCTCCACTCCGCCACCAAGTACATCGCCGGCCACCATGACGTCATCGCCGGCTGTGTCAGCGGCTCAGAGGCCCTCATCTCGAGGATACGCGCGTGGCACCACGACCTCGGCGGCGCCATCAGTCCGGTAACCAAACCAAAAACAAAAACAAAAACAAAAGCAAATTTGCACAAATTCACTTTATGTCATTCCAAAACTGACTGTAATTTAATTTGTCATTTAGAACGCGGCGTACATGATCATTCGGGGATTGAAGACGTTGGCGCTGCGGGTGGAGGCGCAGAACAGGACGGCGCTGCGGATGGCGCGGCTGCTGGAGAAGCACCCCAAGATCGAGCGCGTCTACTACCCTGGGCTGGAGAGCAGCCCGTGGCACGGCGTCGCGACGAGGCAGATGGCCGGCGCCGGCGGCGTGGTCAGCTTCGAGGTGGCGTCGGACATGCGCGGCGTGATGAGGTTCGTGGACGCGCTGGAGTTGCCGCTCATCGCGACGTCGCTCGGCGGCTGCGAGAGCCTTGTCCAGCAGCCGGCCGTCATGTCCTACTGGTAATTAATTAAGCTCCTGCCCTCTGTAATAATTTACAAGAGGAGTATGTGATTAACATCTGAAGTAATTTGAAGAAACTGATTTGATTAATGCTAATGTTTACGTGGTTAATTATTTTCAGGGGTAAGAGTGAGGAGGAGAAGGCGAAGAATGGGATCAAGGACAACTTTGTGAGGTTCAGTTTTGGGATCGAGAAGTTTGAGGATCTCAGGGATGATATACTCCAAGCCCTAGAGAAGATTTAATTTTGGGCTAGCTAGCTTTCAGTACCTGATCTATATTTCGGTTTTTAGGCACACAACTACATTTTCTTTGGTCTTCAATTCGATTAATTGATCGTTTCTGGCTTCATAGGAAGCTAAAGTGTATATACGACAATTCTTTAATTTGTACAAGTGCAATGCAGAAAGATATAGAGGATGTTTTTTTGCAAAGGTATACAAAAGATGTTTATTTTGTTAGGAAAAAAAGGTTCATTCTACTTCCCAGTGAACTAGTTTTCGAGGGTAGTTTGTAGAATGAACTATCAGTTGCATTTTAGTTAGTCTTCTTTTCCCCTCTATATATATGTTGCGTCTTACACTCAAATTTCGATAAGATGCCAGTCTGACAGATGCATTATAAGTTTAAGTTACCTCTTAATAATTTTTAGAATCTTTTTATCATAGTTTATATGGTTGGAAGCACCTAAGAGTAATTTAGACATTGAGGTTTTTAATTTTAAGCAAACGGTCATGAAAAAAATTTAAAATATTTTTGAATTTGACAGTGGTGCCATCGATGTCTAAAAAAAAAACTTTTGCTTAAAATCCATCTCGTATAAAAAGAAAATAAATTGAAATGTTATTAAGCGCTAAAGTGAACCTTTGACACAGGCCATGTGAGAGGTCAAGGGATTAAATAAGCCCTAGAAATAAAGGGCCGTTGTACTCTGACTGTCCACCATTGATCAGGAAATAACCTCTAGTTTAAGGGGGTAAAATGAAAAAGAGATGCAAGTTTTCTCCGGTTTTTTCATCAATAGTTTATTATGACTATTGTCTTCTCCAAACCTAAAGACAGGAGCCTTTTCTTCATAACGAGCAAATTTTTCTCAAAGATTAAGAAACTGTTGACCAAGAAGAAACTGAATAATTAATAATTGACCTTACACCCTTAAAAAAATTGACCTCGCCGAGCAAGCGACGATGCATGTGCACTTGTGCAGTGTGACTGTGTACACACCATACTCCAGCTGCTGCGACATGAAGCGCCATTTGAATGAAATGATTTATATAGAAATGTTATAGAATTCAAATTCTATCGGAAATTTTTATATTTGGCCGTTTAATTTAAATGATTAAAACTTTCAAAATCCTATACAATTATTATGAAATGACACATTGTATGTGGATTTTGGAGGAAACTTAGTAAGAGCTTCAACCTCTTGGAAAATTTTCCTTGAGTCTGTCTGATCTGATTCCTGTGTTTTTCCTACGGTCCAATCAAACGATTATTCGTGTGTTTTTCCTGTGTTTTGCAATCCTCTGTTTAACCCTTCAATTCCTATGATCAAAATCCTATACTTTTCCTATTCTTCTATTTTTTCAACCCTATGATTCAAAGGGACGGCCTAGATTAAAAACTTTAAAACAATACAGAACCCTTTCGATCAGTGGATTGTTTCATAGTTAAGCTGCAGAGTTATTGAAGAAAAAAGAAACCCAGCAGGGTGCAGATGCATGAACCTATAGCTGACTGCATCTATATATCTTTGATCGCTGCGTGTTAATTAACCGACCACTTGTGTTGCTTGAAAGCTAGGTCAAGTCATATACTATGTATATATACTTTGTCAGCTACCACAGCAGAGTAGCTGACTAGAAGCGAATCCTTAGACTTACTTCCCTCTAATTTGAATGATACATGAACTCTAAAGAGAATACAAATAACTGATTTACGTTAAAGAAAAAGTAAGTTAGAGGATCTTAATCGAGATCGGCGATCGTTTTTTTACCATATAGTTTTTCTTTTCGGGTAATTTTATATAGCTAAAGATTGTACATCTAAAGTTTACACACCTAAAATTTATAAGTGAAAAGTTTATATACCCGATTCAAATACAAATTCAGATATAAATATTTTTATATAATATTTCTATTTAAAATTACGAAGTTTACTGCATATATTTATAAGTATAAAGGCTATGCATATGAATTTATTTTTAAGGGTATTAGAACTTTTCTATCTTCTTTTATTATTTTTCTAAATTTTTCTTTTTTGAAATTTATGGTGCATTAGGAAGGGAAGGAGCGTGCGCATTAGGGGGAGGTACCGGGGGTGCCCAATCATCCACAACGATCACCCGCCTATTAGCCCTCCCCTTATTAGGACTGTGCAAAAGGTTGGGCTCATCTGAAAAGGCCATGTTGATGCAAAAAACACACATTGGCCTGGGAGATCTGCTTAGCTCCAGTGCAGGTCCTAAATCTTGCTTTCGGGCTTAAAGGCATGCCACTTGATTTGATCCTGCAATCAACAAGAAGGAAAACAAGAAAACAAGGTTAAATCTATAAACGATAGCCGATCGGCTAAGGGCCGATGACATATCGTTAATCATTAAGCCGATGTTATTTGCATTAGATCGGCAATGAAGAATAGAGCAAGATAAAGTTAAATCTACCCGATCGGCTATAGATATCAATCATATATAATCTATTTCTAAAAATATATTTAAACAAAGTGATTGGGATATATCAGACAGTTAGCCGAGACAGTATAAATCACTTATGTTTAAAATTACTTTAAGACAAAGATTATATATATTCATAGCATAGCCGATGAAGTAAATCTAAGATGTATTGACTAGTACTCCGATACCACTCTATATTAGGATGCTAAAGTGGACAAAATATACCAAACAGTGAGCCTAATATATTTCAATGCAATAAGATCTTAATATAAAGGGCAGATTTAGCATATTAAGTAAAGATATTGAGAACCAGACGACTAAATCAGGTAAGATCGGCTGAAACCCCGATACTATCTCTATCGATGATCATAAGACAAGCTAGATATTATAGTTTTAGATATTACTTAATAGATCGAGCTCAACTGATGCAGCATTAAGCATAAAGAGAAACATAAAATCTAAACAAGTTGATGAAAACCTATATGAGATGGTAAATATACTATATAATCTAGATCAATGTTGATATCTAACCCTATTGGCTGCCCTCTAATAATAGATATTAGCCGATTTGGGGTTAGATAGCAATATTGATAAAAAATTATATAGCATATATGATAACTCGACGATTTACATAAACACGATTAGAGTGTTATGAAGATGTAAGCACTAATCTCAAGAACGCAAGCCGCCATGACAAATTTTACCTCTTGTCGGAGATCGAACCCGATGCAGCCCAACTCGAAAGCAAGAACTCGTCGAAACAATGAAAGTAGAAAAAGGTGGTGATGCACCGAAAGTGTTATTGAACTGTTGTCCTTGTTTACACGGTCTTGGGTCATATTTATATCCAAAATACATAATGTATCCTTGCCGGACACGACTCTAAATCTGTTACAACCATAAGATACGAACAAGTTTTTTAGGCATACTCTTGCCGAAAAATATCTCTAAGAAAACTATTCAAAATATTCTAATTAATAGATACAATTGCCTATCCGTGGGCTTATCCAAATCATGGCAATACTTGTGTAGCACGTTAATCGATCCCGAAGATGAGTCAAGAACCACCTTACCAAAATCGGCTACATCGGCTGTTCTCTGTCTGATCCATCGTCAACCGATGCAAGCGCTAGCCAATGCCTCCTGTAGCCGATACGTACTCTGCTTCTGAGAAACGATCTTCCGCTGAATCCGCTTTGACTTTAGCTTTTGAATTTGATGCATGACTTACCAAATTTGGTCATCAACAGGCCCATATAATCATTTAGCATAACAAAATAGGCAAACTAATGTTAGGTTAGGCTACGAAGGAATATGTTCACTTTGACTCCCTTAACTAGTGACCGAATCTAATTCGTATCCTTGAACCGCAATACCGGATATCTTGACCCCCAAACTATTAAAACCAGTGCAATTTGACTCCCTTGGTGGTTTTGGAGGGCGGTTTCGCTGATTGGCGTCTTTGTGGTGTTAATGTGGCACTTAGGTGGCATTATAATTAAAAATATATATGTGTGACCCATTTGTCATTCATAAAAAAAAATTGTGAGGCCCACAAACATGTGGGGGCCACTTGTCATCCTCTCCTCCCTCACTTTCCTTATCTTGTCCATTATGTCTTGTTTACGCAGTTGGGCGGCGACGGTAAGCGGTGCTGCTACAGGAGGTGAAGGAGAGGGTAGCGGCGGGCAGAAGATGGCGGCACTGCAGCAAGAAGTGAATTAGGAGAGGGCAGCAGCTGGTGGCAGTAGGGTGCTGCTCAATGGAGGGGCTCGAGGGAGGCCCCTACTCCATCACCAGCTTCACCGATGATGCCGGCAACGGCCCCTCCTCCTCCTCCTCCCCTGCTCTTGTCCCCATGTAAGCGAGGTTACCAAGAAACCAACCCGTGCAGCTCTTCAGAACAGCCCGTGGAGCGCGCCCATCTCCCTAGCCGGTCCTAAGATCATGCTCTCGCGCTTTTTGTGATGACAGTTCATCTATTCTTGGAGAAGCTTCTCGAAGATGTCTTTGATGAGTAGATAATGTATTTATTTTAAATGTTTCGACGCTCTTCTTTGCAGAAGAACGCAGAAACTACAAGGGCTAATGCGAACTCGGGTCCCATGACGAGGCCGGATTCGAGGCAAACCTTGTGTTACATTCTTATAAAACATAGCTTTTATAGGTCTCATCACTTCTCTTCACAGAGCAGTATTGTAACCTAGATGAGCTAAGGTGAGACCGAGACCCAGGACTAGACCAGGTTCGAGGAATACCTTAGGCTATATTCTTATTCCGCAAACAGATAAAGGTGGGCCTCCAACCACATCACCCAAGAATGGTTTAAGCATGCCATTTATTTTACTTGTAATTGTTTTACGGAAAAATAGGTACTCGGTTCCTATTTTACCGATAAATATACACGTATGTAATAATTGTATACGTCCGTACACAAGTTGTGTACGTACGTATTAAAAAACTGAAAAAGAAACGTGAAAGAAAAAAAACGAAAAAGCGTGCCATCCACCAACCCCCATCCCCCTCTCCGCGCCCGCAACGTGTCATAGTCACGGGGGATGAGGGGTGGGACACGCGCGACTAGCCTTGCATTAGTAATTGGGCTAAATTAAATCTTCCCTAAGGCTTGGAGTATGTCATCCCTGAGATCCTCAAACTTCTCGATCCCAAAACTGAACCTCACAAAGTTGTCCTTGATCCCATTCTTTGCCTTCTCCTCGTCGCACTTACCCCTGACAAAATTAAACACGTAAACACATTAGCATTAATCAAACGGAAAAGCTAAAACTATGGCAATAGCTTTTCCTAAAAATATGTCGATTTTTGGTCCATCAGATCCATATTGAGATTCTTACTAGGGATACAGGAGAAATAATATCAGAGCATGCGAACGCAGGAATCAAGCTCAGCACCTCCTGGTCACAGAGCTCACGTATTTACCTACAGTTTTTTTTAATTGAAACTAAACTTACATGCTACTTACACCCTCCTTACAATGTAAGATCATGCAAATTACACTTTATATTTGACATATTATTTTTAGAAAAACTGTCGCATTTCACTATAAAAATGATTTTTCTGTACGAGGACCTCTTTAGATTGTAGACGGATCGTAATTGGTCGCATATGCAAAAATTGACCTTCATCGTGTACGGCTCTTTGTGTGGCCTGCATAAAAAATCTATTTTCGCAGATGGGTCTCTTTAGTAGCCGCATGAAAGGGAGCCTATTTTTGCAAGCGGGCCAATTAAGTGGCCTGCACACAAAAATATTCACTCTCCTACACAGATTTTTTTTTCACCCCACCTCTTTCTTTTCCATCTCACTCACTTCAATTTTTTCAGCTCCTCTCTCTCTTCGATTCCCTTTTATTTTCAATCCTCTCTTCTCTCTTTCTCTCCTATGTCTCTTCCTCTTCTCTCCTCTGAGCGGGTGGTGCACCGCGTGCAGGAGGTGGCCGGCTCAGCGCCGCCGCCAACGAGGCGGCGGCCGTGACTCCGTGAGCAGGCGATGGCCGGGACTGGTTGGGCGGCGCCAGGGTTCAAAATTTCGAACCAAAATTTTTGAAATTTCGGATCAAAATTTTCGAAATTTCGGTTCTATTGGACCCCACTGATATGATATTATTTCGGCTGAACTTTTTAGTTTTTTTTTCATTTTTCGTGAATTTGGTAATATTTGGTTCAAATTTTATTCAAAAATTCATATAATTTTGATCCGAAGTTTCCAAAATTTCGGAAATTCCAGTATTTCAGCCACCCCTCGTACAAATGACCAAAACGAAAGATTAAACCTGAAGTTTCCAAAAACTATAAGGTCCAATTTTTAAAGGTTTGGGCTTCTAAAAGAAAAAAATAAACCCCAATGATAATCATGCTTGATTTTAAAATCTCAATGATAATAAAGAAGGGAGGCAGAGTGCGAGCCGTAGAGAAGTACAATGACAAAGTCACTGACGTTTAGGCGGAACTTCTAAAAAATAAAATAATAAACCTAAACAATAATTATGTTCAATTTTTAAAATACTAATGGCAATAAAGAGAAGAGGCACTAGATGGCCGTAGAGGAGTATAATGACAGCGCTTGACGGGACTTCTAGAAATTATAAAAACGAAACCCAACGAGACAATAAACTCTATCCAACTTTTAAAGGTTCCAAATAGAATGAATAGAAATAATGGTAGATCAACCAAACAAATAAAGAAGGATATGGCAGAAGTAAGCGATAGCAACTGGTGTGACTTTTCAAAACTATAAAATTAAAAACATGAGAGAGTGATAAGGTTTGGTCTTTCAAAGTCTTGACAACGAGATAACTATTTAATAATTTTTAAGTAAAATCTATCTATCTATTATATACTAAAAGTCCATTAAACTTTCTACAAACGCTCCCAAACCGCCAAGTGGCACCCTATAAATACTCGCAAGTCGCCAAGTGGCACTATAATAAATAAAAGAAATATGACTCTCTATTTTTACTTAAATTAGTGGACCCATTATTTTGGATGGTTAGATTTACTTAGATCTATTTTATAAGGAAAAAAGAATATCCGGAACCATCATACGGAACCAACGTACAAACGTACGTAATAGTCGAACGTATGTACGTATGTACTGTACGTACTTCCCTTCTGTCCTTCCATATTCACATTCATGTGTTATTTTCTATTTCATGAGAAAATAAAAACAAAAATACTATTACAGGGAAAAAAACACAAATAGACCAACTACTAGTACTAGCAGCTCTGCCTGCTTCTAAATCGCTACGTGGTACTATTAAATTAGAGAAATTACTAGAAAATCTTAAAAAAATACAAAGCAACATACCATCGATTTCTAATTAAATTGATGGATTTAGGTTATTAGATTTTTTAATAAAAATATCCCAAACCTCTCTACCTCCCTTCCCACCCCCGTGCAGTGTTAAAATCCATTAAACATTTTATAAACACCTCTAAGCTACTATATCACATCCTTAGATTAAAGAAAATCTTAGAAATTTAAAAAAAAAAGACAATTATATACTACAAGTTCATGAAACATTCTACAAATACTCTTAACTCGCCAAGTGGTACCTTACAAACGCTCCTAAGTCGCCAAGTGACACTCTAATCGAACCATTGATTTTTATTTAAATCGGTGGATCCATTATTTTTATATTAGAAGGTTAGTTTTTTTAGAAGAAAAGCACACATTCCAAACCTCCCGTCATGTACGTACCAACAATCTATGTTCATGAGAAATTATAATCAAAATTATTTTTACATCTCTTTGTGACTCTAAATATCCTACGAATGCTTCTAAACTGCTCCATGGTGCTATTAAATTAAATAAAATACTAGAAAATATTAAAAAAGAACAAAACATTTGGCTATCTATTTGTTAATTTTTTAATAAGAAAAAACCCAAACATCTCTCCCTCCCTCCCCATCCCCGTGCGGTGTTAAAATCCATTAAATATCTTATAAATTCCTCTAAGCTGCTATATAACATTCTTAAATTAGAAAAAATCTTAGAAATTTTGGAAAAAAAAGGAACCAACCATTAGCTAATACATAAATCTATGGACACATTATTTTCGGAGGATTAATTGACACATTATTTTTGGTCATTACTTCTATTTTCTTTTAAAAAAAGAACACCCTAAACTTTCTTCCCTCCCTCCTTTGCGGCATACGGTGTTAAAAGTTCATTACACATCTTATAAATGCTCTTAAGATGTTACGTCGTTCTCTTAAATCAAAGGAAATCCTAATAAAACAAAACATCCAATCATCGGTTTCGATAAAAAAAACATCTGATACATTATTTTAGTCTGTTAGATTAATTATTTAGAAAAACATCCCAAACATCTCTCCCTCCCTGCTCATGTACAACGTGCGCCATTCTTTTCTCTCTGTTTTTTATTAAAATTAAAATTATCTATATAGGAAAAAAACACAAATGGACCTCCATCTATTAATTATATCATGTTAGGCATCTAACTACTTTCTACCAACTTAATTAATTTCTCTTTGACATGCCTATACAAATCAACCTTGATACTTTTAAAATGATGTTTTTAGGACATAAATAAATATTTTTAAGAAACATGATCATAGCGTCCGAATTACACATATGATCTACGAAGTCACTAATCATAGCAGGTATTCATCTAGCAATATTTACAATATGGTGAAAATAAAGGTGTGGTTGGTTGAACAGCATACCGATAAGTATGTGGGTTGTACCTAAGGATTTTTAACTGTGGAACAACCTTTCAGTGGACTTAGCAATAAATCAAGTCAGTTCCATATAGGAATTAATGACCATGTCCTTTTTTTTATTTTTTTTATTAAACTTGCTACAATACATTGTAAAGTCTTGACGTAGAAAAATCTAGAAACATGTATTTGTTATAAGACAATACACTTTAGTGATGATTCGCTAAATACATTATGACCATTACTTCAATATCTCTAGAGAGAAAATTTAGAATATATGCCTTTACCCATACTAGGTTATGTGTTCTTGTATTTTCATCCCAAATTGCAAAGATCAAATCATTTGATGATTCATAGAATGAAACTATCCAAAAGAGAAAAAATGGACATGAAATAAATTAAAAATTGGATAAATGTTCCTGGATTTAAAACAAATACTTGATAGAAAAATTCAAATATTTTACAAGGACGGTTAGAATTAAAAATATATATAATTTTAAAATACAATCAAATAAAAAAATGATATTATTAGATTTCTTTTGAGGTTGTAAGATATCCTTTTGGCGAGTTAAAATACCCTAAATTTTATCACAGGAACCACCTCTATTGTTTTGACACAATATTTTCTCATCAATTCAAAACAACATGATCTCAAGTAATTTTATTTTAGAATTTATATGTTGCAAGGATAATTAAAAAAATATAACCAGCTTTCAAAGCACACAAAATAAGTTTAATTTTAGTTTAGAACAAAATACAAGATATTTTAATAAAAATACACCCGCACATAAATATTTATAATAAAATTTCACTCACGTTATATAAGAAGGTGCCCGCGCATGTGCGCGGGCTACCTTTCTAATTATATTAAAAAATAAATAATTTTGTATATGTGCTGGCCGTGTAATTGCGCGGACCACCTAGCTAGTTACCACAGAACAGGAGCTTAATTAATTACCAGTAGGACATGATTGCGGGCTGCTGGACAAGGCTCTCGCAGCCGCCGAGCGACGTCGCGATGAGCGGCAACTCCAGCGCGTCCACGAACCTCATCGCGCCGCGCATGTCCGACGCCACCTCCAAGCCGACCACGCCGCCTGCACCAGCCATCTGCCTCGTCGCTACGCCGTGCCACGGGCTGCTCTCCAGCCCAGGGTAGTAGACGCGCTCGATCTTGGGGTGCTTCTCCAGCAGCTGCGCCATCCGCAGCGCCGTCCTGTTCTGCGCCTGCACCCGCAGCGCCAACGTCTTCAATCCCCGAATGATCATGTACGCCGCATTCTGAACGACAAATACAATCAGTTTTGGAAATTGGAATGATATAAAGTGAATTGTGCAAATTTGTTTTGTTTTTGTTTTGGAATGATGATTGGTTGGTTACCGGACTGATGGCGCCGCCGAGGTCGTGGTGCCACGTGCGGATCCGCGAGACGAGGGCCTCCGAGCCGCTGACGCAGCCGGCGATGACGTCGTGGTGGCCGGCGATGTACTTGGTGGCGGAGTGGAGGACCACGTCGGCGCCGAGGGCGAGCGGCTTCTGGTTGATGGGCGACGCCAGCGTGCTGTCGATGCACACCAGCGCGCCTCTCCGGTGGCACAGCTCCGCGACGCGTGTCACGTCGACGACCTTCAGGTGAGGGTTCGTCATCGAGTCGGCGTAGAACATCGTCACCTCGCCCTCATCAAGAACGGATTCCAGAGCCTCCATGTCGTCGTCAAGATCCACGAACGTCGACTGCAAATCCATGGAACGAACGCCATTATTAGAGTCAGATTGCAAGCAATGCCATGCTGATGCTTTGATGAAGCTTCCATTAATGGTGTTTACAACTTTACATACCGTGATGCCCATGTTGGAGAGCTTGTCGCGGATGAATGCGCGGGCCTCGCTGTAGCAGTCGGCGGTGGCGACGACGTGGCCGCCGGGAGGGACGAGGGCGAGCAGCGTGGCGACGATGGCGTTCATACCGGAGGAGGTCACCAGCGTCGCCTCCGCCCTCTCCAGCGCGCTGATCTTCTCCTCCAGCACCTTCACCGTCGGGTTGCCGTACCGCCCGTACTCGAAGCTCCGCCGCCGGCCTTCCCGGAAGGCGATGAGGTCGGCCGAGTCCCTGAACCAGTGCGTCGTGCCGCCCACGATCGGCGTCGCGATCGAGTCCGTCTCCGCGGCGGCGGCGCCGCTCCCGAGCTTCTCCCCGGCGTGCACCGCCAGCGTCTTGTCCGAGGCGGGTGCGGGTCGTCCAGCCACCGGAGCGTCATCGACGTCGTAGTCGTCCAAGTCTGGCACCACGGGATACTCCAGCGGCCGAGGAGGACAACCTGCGAGGGAGCCAAACATGTCGTCGGCTGCATCAACGCCGGCGACAAGCTGAACCGCCGCGGGAGAACGGCGAGGTCGGTCCATGCGCTGCCGCCGCGGGAGGGAAGCCTTCATTAGCACGAGTGCTACTGACGAAGCCATTATTGCATACTGTCTTCTCAGACCAAATCAAAGTGATTAGGGCACCCGCAATATTTATCTATAAGCTCTCTACAAAAGATCTATGTCAGTATATTTTCTTACTTGAAAAAAATTAAATGAAGAGAGAGAGTAAAGCTATCTACTAATATGAAGATAGTCTATAGAGAAAAACGAGACAATGAATTAGAGAGCTATAGATACCCATATGGACATACTATTGAAGTGGTTTACTATTAATCTAGTCTATTGCTGAGATGTACATGTTTTATATATTTTATAGATAGCACATTACTTTACCATTGCGGGTGCTCTTAGTGTGAAAAAAAAGGCTTAATGCAAGGGATTAGCGGCGAGGTTAGTCACCACCAAGAGAGAGAGAGAGAGCACTAATCGTCACCTGGTTTCTGCTAATAATCTGCGTTGCGACGGCGTCCGTATTTATGAACGCAGGGAGCAAGAGACTAGCTATGCGCGCGCTTGACTGCAAAGTTTTACTCCCTCCAACCCAAAACTTGAATTAGGTTTGTGAACATGACCCCTCCTAGATTAGGTCTTTTCTTTACGGAGTGAGTACGCATTGAAGACACGTGGTTTTCCTGAAAAAAAAACGAATAAATAAAATCCACGTGTAGTTCCGTGCATCAGCACCACTACGTAACTCATTTTCCCGGACATTATTCCGTGCGGTCATTTGGCCTGCATGCACACCGCTGTCTGTGAAAATCAATATTTTCGCGTGCGGGCAGGAGGACCGCACGGGATAATCGATTATCCCGTGCGGTCATACTATACCACCCGCACGGAATAAAAAAAACCAAAAATAAAAAAACGCCCGCCCGCCGGCCCGCAAGTGAACCGGCTGCCACCACTCGTCGTCGACATTGTCGCGCCCGCCGCCGCCCCTCACCGCCGCGGGGGACGGTCGCTGCCACCGGATCCAGGCAGGGGACAGCCGCCGCCGCCAGATCCGGGCGTGTGGGGGCCGGTTGCTGTCGGCCCTCGCCGTCGCGCCCGCTCGCCGCCGCCACTTCGCCGCGTCCGTCCGGTCGTCGCCTCACGAAAGTAAGGAGAGGAGAGCCCTCCCTCCTCATCGCCGTCGTCGTCCTCGAGCGGGAAAGCCCTCCCTCCTCCTCCTCGTCGTCGTCGTTGTCGCCCTCGAGCAGGGAAGGGTGGGAGAGGGACGCCACCGCCGCCTCGCTGCGCCCGCCCGGTCGTCGCCTCGCGAAAGTAGGGAGAGGAGAGCCCTCCCTCCTCGTTGTTGTCATCGTCCTCGAGCGGGGAAGCCCTCCCTCCTCCTCGTCGCCGTCACCGCCGCTGCTCCCGCCTCGTCGTCGTCGTCGTCGTTGCCCTCGAGCGGGGAAGGGCGGGAGAGGGATGCCGCCGCCGGATCCGGGCGGTGGAGGGCGGATCCGGGCGTCGGCCGCCTCACAACCGCCGCCGCCTCGCCACGCCCGCCCGCGCGCCGGCCGTCGAGCCGCGCTCGTGCGCCTGCCAGCGCGCGCGCGTGAGAGGAGAGGAGAGGAGAAGGGAGAGAGAGAGAGTTGAGAGGATAACGATGAGAGGTGGTGAGAAGAGGATAAGGATGAGGTGGGGGGAGGAGAGAGAGAGTTGAGAGGATGAATTTGTTTGAAATTTTAAGAGCGAGAGGCTCGGTGATTATTGCATACGGGTGAGTTAAGCCGCCCGCACGGGATAATGCGTTTTCCCGTGCGGGCGACGGCTCGGTGCTGGTTCTCTATTTTTCCATGCGGTTCCCCTTTCGAACTGCATGAAAACAAAATAGGGTGGCGTCCAGAAAAATCTATCCTGTAGTAGTGCAAGACCGCAGAATCGCGTGTGATTAATCTTACCCCTGATTAGTATATGGGCGGGGTGATTATTAAATAAACTAGTTGTCACCCGCGCTTTGCCGTGGAATTTGCTAGTTTATCAAATAATCAGATGTAACTCTGTATATATACAAAATAAATGATAATGTGAATTCATATATAGCCTCTGCTATTACAATACAATTCATGTTTTATTTTGTTTTAAAAACGACATTGTGGGAACCAACTATATAGGAAGATAGGATAGGATATGCGACGTAGTTAGAGCTAGGATAATAGTGGGCTGGCTATAAAGCCATCCATTAAATTTATGTGAAAGAGAAAGATAAAGAAAAGTAAAAAAAATATTAGTTCTCATATAAAAGCTACCTATACACATGCTTCAAAATATTTGTATTAAATTTATAGTGAGAGAAAAGATAGAGTCAACCTTATAGTTAACCTATTGTGCATATTAGCTTTAATACAAGTTAATACCTTTAATATTGTTAACCGTGATTTCCTTTTTAGATGGTACATGTAAGGACACACATTAACTCATGCCACACCACATGCACATACACGTACCGGGATCGGTACAGAAATTGGTGCTTTTTCTACTTTGTTTACGTCAGTGACTGGGGGATTTCGGGGAAGGCCGTACATATCCAACTCACGCTTAGAGAGAGTGTACCTAAAGCCTTACATATACGGAAAACACACAATACAACTAAATGTGCATACCTATCTGTATCTGTCGGTGAAATGGACCTGAGGTACACACAGTAGAGGGAAGTATCCTTCCCATATGGTCGCGTGGCCACGCGGCTTCGCCTCCCCCCGCCCCTCGGATAGCGCTGAGGTGGCCAGGGGGCCTCGGGGTGCCACGTCACACCCCTCGGGCTTTCGAGGCGTGCTACCCCGAGGCCCTCGCCCGGCCACCACATGGCAGGGAGAGCGGGCGGGACGAAAGACGCTGCTACGTGCCTTCAATGCGCGGCGCCCCAACCGTCCTGCGCCGCATTTAATGCGGTGTGGGAGGATGTGCGGTGCCGCTCGATTGACCCATGTCAATCGAGCTTGACCGGCCTGTGACCGGTCACAGGCGACGGGACGGGTGGCAGTGCCCCCACGTTCCGCCCTGTGTCAGGCGGAGTGGGGGCAGGTATGCCTTGTCCCATCAGCACGCTGCTAGGGGCGATCCACGCGCATGGTGAGCCACCAAAGTCTTCATACAATTAATAGGGAATGACAGGCATATCCTCCGTGTCAGGCAGGGGGCGGCGCTGGGCTCCACCTGAAGCCAGGCGAACATGTTGCTTCCGGTTGAAGCAAAGGATAACGGTATGATTAAGGCCATGTGGGCCCCCCTTTCCATGGAGGGGTAGGTGCAAACGGTGCATGTGGTATCCCCTTGAATTATAAAAGGAGGACCTCGCCCACTGAGAAAGGGGACGACTCTAAGATAGCTCGAGCCCTAGAGGAAGAACAGCTATGTTTCCCTCCGGAGTTCAAGACCTCTTGTAAAAGTTGATCTTAATCCCACACACAAGAATAGGGTATTACTCTCAGTAGCGGCCTGAACCTATATAATCCTTTGTCTTTCGCAGCCATGAGAGCGATCTGCACACACAGGAGTAGGGTATTACTCTCAGTAGCGACCCGAACCTGTATAATCCTTTGTCTTTCACAGCCACGAGAGCGATCTGGCGGTTAGACCGTAAGCGGAAGTGGACTCTTGATCCGCTAGAGAGGATCACTTCTCGACAGTATCCTTTCACCTAACTAAAACCAATCGAAGTTAGTCTCGGGGGGAAGCCGGAAAAATCCGGCGGTAAGAATGTGAACGTCAATAGGGATTGAGCTCGGGTGGGTTAGTTCAAACCACCTTAAATTAACCAACCTGCAGCCGCGCTAGCACTCCTCCTGAGTTAACTGTGTTTTCTGTGATTAATTAAGAGAGAGCTAAAAAAGAAGCGACATAGAGTCCATTTGGAAATTAATTTAAAGAATTTCACTCATATAAAAATTCCTAAGAATGCCTTCGAAATATAAAGAAAGGCCTCACATTGGTATCAAACGAATTCTAGAAATGCCTCACATGCGTCAAATCCGCACAAGCGTGTAGCCGCTAATCACTATGGGCGGGGGTGATTAATTAACTACCTAACGTGTTTAGCCGTACGGGTCATCTGATTAATTAAGGGATAATAGTGGCTTAGTTTAAGTGAGGCTCTAGACTCAAGTGGGCTCCACGAAGACGATGGGGGAATTAAACAGACTCAATATGGGAAGGAGCAGGTATATATCTATGTAGCTAGACTACTGCTCGTCTCTCAGGTTGTTTGTTTACTATTAAGGACTTCAGTTGCATTATTCCAGATTTGGTTAGATGCTAATCGCTGTTTGATTACTTGTTATAGTTAACTTCAAGTATCTTTTGTACATTTGGGTAGTATATTAATTTAGATGTAAAGGACTAAATATGGTACTTATGTGTGGGGCATGTTTGGTGAAAAGAGATCTAAGCAAAAAGAATGAAACACAAGTCTTTGGTTCAGACAAGGCCTGGTACCACACTACAGTACAAGTGGCACATATACTGCATGCCATTTCTGCAACAGTACAGTGGTGGCGCGTGACGGGTTCCGGCACAGCTCCAACTCCACGTCTCCTGGAGCTAGAGCTAAGCTAAATAGATTTAGCTCCACTTAAAATGGGAGCGGAGCTGGATGAAACTCTCTCACGAAATTAACTGATACTACTAGAGAAAAGATTTTTCTGTACGAGGCTCCCGGTAGATTCCAAGCGGGCCGTAAGTGGCGCCGCCTGGAAAAAAAGGTCCACCGGGGGCCGGTCATCGACTGCACGGGATAATGCGGTCGGCTTAACGTGATAATCTCGTGTGATCGGCTTAAGACATCCCGTGCCGTTTAACGCGACCGCACGTGATGATGCATGCCATATATTGCCCCCAGCCCAAGCTTCCCATTCAAGCCCGATGTTTTCTCTCTCCTAAACTTGACACGGATTAGAAGGGAAAGGTTTTCAATCTCAAATCTTTGCTTAGGATCCATATAAAAGGTGACATGGTTGTTGTACTCCTTCATTTGCTTCCATTTATTTCAATTTTCATCGGTGCAATGCGATGAAATTTGCATTTTTTTTAAATGGAGTAGTGCAGACACCTTTTTATTTTTAGCTAACACCCTATATTGTTTGCATGGCATGTTTTTAAAAATATTTAGTAGTCCATACCTTTTTAATGGATTCTTGGTTAGGTTTGCCTCCATTTATTTAATTTTCATCGGATAAAAGCAAAGAATTAGTTCATTTTTGGGAATGCGGCAAATATATCAGTTTCTAGTAATTATAAGTAATTTTTCATTTTTAAAATCATTGTTATTGGAATCACTAGTGTATGAAGAGTAATATAATATCCGTTTAAGTTGTATCTTTTTTCTTTCATTTAATTTAATAAAGTACAATTCGACTCATCAGAGATTTTTTTAGAGATGGATCAGGCATGGATGTACGACACAAGAAGAACTCATCCGGTGTTCTTGAAGGAAGCATCTAAATTTGTTGGTCAGACAAAGGTACATGCTTTAAGGGGGAACAAGAGGGACACTTTTTGTCCATGCTTTGATTGCAAGAATGATAAGATGCTGCAAGACCCGAAGGAAATTTTGGGGCACATTGTAGAGCGTCGATTTATGGATGATTACAAGATATGGATTTGTCACGGGGAAGTTACCATTCGTAATGAAGAGGCTAATGTTTTTTGCTTTTATGCGGAGGAAAATTTTATAATCGAAGACATGTCCTAGTAACTATTAGGGACGCAAGTGGGTAGTCCCGCTACCGCATAAAAACCCGCTTGCTAGTCTATTTTTTGTATGGGAGTACAAAATTTAAAAGAAAAAATAAACTAGAAGTAGGATAAGCGGGACAAAAAAGACCGCTTGCCCGCCCTGCTTGTATCCCTAGGAACTATCCCAGAATTTGGTGGCTCTGGTATAGATGATGCAGATATTGATTTTGATCTGAAGAAAATGTTGCAGCACGTTGAACCAGAGGTGCTAATTGGTACAAAACGAGGCTTGGACAATTGGGAAGTGTTGGAAAAAGCAGCGAATGACCTTCTTTATGATGAATCGGAAGGATGTGACATGGACTATGTGGTGTTACGCTCTGTGCTTGAACTTCTCATATTGAAGACCAGACATAGATGGTCCAACATTAGCTTCAACGATTTGATGGGTCTGTCGAGAGTTATGCTTCCTAAGCCGAACTTGTTGCCGACCAACACATATCAAGCTAAGAAACTAATATGTCCATTATCTCTAGGTATTCAAAAGATTCATGTATGCGAAAATCATTGTATACTGTACCGCAAGAAATAAACGGATTAAGACTGTTGCCTAACATGTGGTACGAGTTGGTACAAGACGGGCAACAGAGTCTCAGACAAAGATGTGGTCAACCAAGATTCATCGGTGGATGCAAAGGAAAAAATTTCGGCTATGGTGATGTGGTACCTGCCAGTGAAAGATCGCCTGAAGCAACTGTTTTCAAACCTACAGATGCCAGTCGATGAGATGGCAACAAGAGGGTCGGAAAACAGATGGTATGATTCGACATCCCGCCGATGCTCGACAGTGGAAAACTTTGATGCACTACACCCGAAATTTGCAAAGGACCCAGAAATATAAGGTTTGCCTTAAACACAGACGGAATGAAACAAGCAGCTCACACAGCACTTGGCCAGTACTGCTCACCATGTATGACTTGCCTACATGGATTTGCTAGAAGCGAAAGTATATTTTGTGGACTATCCTTATACAAGGGCCAAAACAGCCTGGGATTGACATGGATGTGTTTCTTGAACCAATGATGGAGGACATATAAGAAATGTGGAAAGAACGGTTACGAGTGTGGGATGAGTACTGCAGGAAACATTTTACTCTGCGTGCCATCATATTCGTTACCATCAATGACCTGCCAGCGAACTTTTCGCTCTTAGGTCATCTTAAGGGGAAGTTTGGATGTCTTATATGTATCGACAACACATCGTACAAGTAACTCACCTCCTCAAGGAAGACGGTGTACATGCGTCATTGTCGGTTCTTACCACAGAGGCACAAGTGGCGTGTGATTGCTAGATTATTCGACAAGACAGTAGAGAATGATCTTCCTCCAGAAACATGAACTGGTACACAAGTCTTCAACAAGACAAAGAAGATTAAGGTCGTGTTTTGGAAGGGAAAGAGAAAGGCAGGCAAGAGGAAGAAAGTAATGGATCAGGATAATACAGATGCAACGGATCGGGATAATACATATGCAACGGATCAAGAAGCACTCAATATTTTTCAGGTATCTGGAATACTAGAAAGACCTAGAGATTCGTCATGCCATTGACGTAATGCATCTTGAGAAGAATGTGTTCAATAGCACCATTAGCACCCCACTAGACATCCCGAGTAAGACGAATGATGGGCTCAAGTCACGTACAGACCTGGTAAATCTGGACATAAGGCATTACCTTCACCCAAAAGAGCTGGCAAATGGGAAGATCGAGATTCGTCCGGCATGCTACTCACTGACACCAGAAGAGAAAAAGGCTTTCTTTAGATGCTTGCATAGTTTGAAAGTCCCGACTGGTTTCTCGTCGAACATCAGAAAAAACTTGTATCCATGAAAGATTTGACCATCTCTGGATACAATGCTCATCACTGTCGCAAGATGTTAACTGTCTTCCTACATATTGCTATAAGAGCAGTCAAGCCAGTTCACACTAAGGTAGTGATAACAAAGTTGTGCGACTTTTTCAATCGAATATCACAGAAGGTTTTTGATCCTAAGTAGTTAGGCCCCCTTCAAACATTCGCAATCGAGACAACATGCCAGCTTGAGATGTTTTTCCCTCCAATGTTGTTGTGAAGACACGGCGGCTTGGGAAATCTGCTTAACTCCAGTGCAGATCCAAGGCTAGCCTCGAGTGTGTCAAGGGCGTGCCAGCTAATTTGATCCTGCAATCAGCGAGAAAGAATAAAAGCAGAATTAGTTGACCGATAGCCGAATGGCCGATAGACCGATAGCGTATCGTTGATGGTCTCAGCTGATAGAGTTAGACCAAATCGGCTATGGACTAGATATATCAAAGAATAAAAAACCCTAAACACGCCTAATCGACTGTAATATTGTCTATTGAAATTAATAGATTGCTGGTTTAAGACAATATTATGGAAGTAGCCGATGAGACAATATTTAGAGCAGGAAAGATTACGTACTAGCTAATACTCTAGTACAGACATATATAAACAGATTGATCCATATAAACATATCAAACAGAAATAAGGCATGAAGGTGCAAGAATCTAGCCGATACTGACTAAAGCTTGGTATGCTTATATAAAACAATCTATCTATATAAGTGGCGAATATACAAGAAACAGGTAGTGGAACGTGCATATTAGCTAAGATTGGCTGAAACCCCGATACTATCCTTATTATGTCTAATTGCAGGCTAGTTTGGATAGTTCTAAGCACGACTAGGGATGATGCATCTCAAAGTATGAAAAGAAACATACAATCTACACAATCAAGCAATTAGACACTTTTCAAGATGGCAGATGCCTTAGCTAGTCTAATCTAGCAAGACAATTTAACCGAAATCAGCATAAACCCTAAAGCGAGCAACAGCCGATAGAGCTAAATTGAGAAGCTAAGAATAGATTAACTAGAGCATATGATAGCAATGACTCTTGATATCGAGCCTAACATGTCTAAAGCGACATGTTAGCCCTGATAGCGCGGGCCATTGAGATGGGTTACCTTTTCCGAAGAACTCGCCAGAAACGAGAAAGGTAAAAAGGGTGGTGATGCGTCAAAGTTGTACATGATTGGTCTCCTATTACAATGCTATGGGGTTCATATTTATACCCCGAGTACAAACTTAGTCCATTATGGACACAACACAAACCTTTCTAAAATTAAGATACAAAGAAGACCATATACGGCAGTCTCTTACCAAATCTCTAACAAAACGACTCAATATCCTAATTAATAGATACAATTGTCTTAATCGAGCTCCATCTCTAATTGGCAATGACGGTTATCCCAAACTAGGCTCATACCGAGCCCAAGTCATACCATATCGGCTATATCAGCCATCGGCTTCATCAACCTTGATCAACTTTATACTCTATTTTCAGCCGAAATGGTATCCAGTCGATGCGCAGTCCGACTACGGGTTCAGTTCAATTCAACACCAAATTCGCTTCGATCTTCTTCCTTCATCTCCGAATATGATGCCAAATTCCGTTGTTAACAATCAGATGTAGGCGTACGAGAGGTACATGTCGGTTCTGAAAGGGTATGTCCATAACCAAGCTCATCCGAAGGGATCAATAACAGAGGGGTACACAACTGAGGAGGTGGTTGAGTGCTGTATAGATTACATGAAGGATGCCACACTATTAGGATACCCCCTGCTCTACACGAGGGTCGGTTAATTGGGAAGGGGACCGTAGGCAAGAAAAGGTTCTATGATGACGACTACAAAGCTGTAGCAGAAGCACATAGCAGCGTGCTACAACAGCTAGCCATCCTCGAGCTGTACATTGATGAGAAACACAAGAACGAGATCAGAGCCTGCAACCCTAGAAGATCAGCAACTTGGATCTCAAAGGAACAGAAGCACAAATTCCCTGAATTGTTGAAGGATCAAAACCTATCGTTTGGTGAATCACTCGAGGAAAAAAACATTGCAGAGGCTGGCAAATGGCCCAACTTGCCTCGTGACCTTATGGCAAGTGTACGGCATCAACGGATATATGTTTTACATGAAAGGCAAGGACGAGAAAAGCGCAGCTCAAAATAGTGCATACGATGGTCACGTGGACCAATGGCGAGCTACGAAGGAAACGTTTGCAGCTGAAGGCAAACCGTTGTTGGTCCAGCCCCTAAATCCGAGAACTCGAAACTGGGTATGGGCACGAAGTATGGGCAAGTGATGGATGACGGTGAGATGCTTCTCGAGTCTCCTGATATCGAGCATGTGACCACGTCTCTACAATAGATCGTCGAGAAGGAGAAGATAGGGGAGTTCGTCGCCAGAAGGGAGCATGACGAGCTTACCGCTGCTTTGGGGACTGCGGAACACTCCGGGAGGGTAAGAGGAAAATCTTCAAGGACGAGTTGGAATGTCGGGTTTCCAAAGGAATCCAAAAGTTACAAGAAGCGGGATACCTACAACACAAAGTTGCGTGAAAAAAAAGTCACCCAACAAGTCACCCAACAGTTCTACAGGCTTGCCGCACAACATCCTCAAGCCTTTCCATACTTAACACCTCAAGCCGAGCAGACGGTGCAGATCCCAAGCAGTATCGGGTCCATAGAAACAACATCCTACTCGGTCGATCTTATTACCGGTCCGACACCGTGCAACCTTGTCGTTCCGATAGGCAAAGCCTAGAAAACGAAGGAGGTTGGGACCGGATTAGCGATACCAGGGAGACAATGTCATAAAAACCCAATTCTGGAAGACTATGCAAGGGTTCAAGTGGGAAGGGTTAATTCCAATCAAATGTCGTTGGAGCTATACATCCCAACATCAGAGGGGATAGAACTACTCGGGGATGCGGTGAACCAGTTCATCCATTGGCACCGTCGAGACATCATCCTCACAGGACATGCAACGTCGACAACCCCAGCTCCATCCTCTATCCAGTGAATTAATGTAGGCCGAAAGCACATCATCTAACTTACTTTCTTCTAATTTTGAGTCACTGACATGTGGACCCATTTAACAGGGAGCCCACATATCGGTGGTTCACGTTAAAAAAAAGTTAAGAAGATCTTAATTTATGTAGACTGTGCAAAAGGCCGAGCTCACGAGGAAAGACCCATATAACCATTAAGCGTAAAAAAAATACACAAATTAATGATGGTCGTGCAAAGTTTCAGCCCAGGAATTACTCTCAAACTTTGGCTTGAACCTTGGCCAGTTGCCGAAAGGCCCAAAATGGTGGTGCAACATAATGAATCTTTTTTTTCTCCGGAGCCAATTGCATTAATTTTTTTAGATAATGGCGATCCCGGGCTTTGCTCAGAAGAGTTACAGCCAATTATTACAATCTAGCACTCTAAAAAGACCGTAGTTCAATTAAAAATTGAAAACACCAACCAAAAATAAGAAATAACCAATGTAAAATAAGGAGTATACATTTATTGAAGTCTATTTATGAATCTCCATCCATAATTGGCAAAAGTTTGTATAATCGTCGTCTCAAGCTTACGACATGCAACTTTTAGAAACTGTCCATCTTCATCACACCTTTGTAGTTATGCCCAAAACCGGAGCTAATTGCCCTGAAAATTACCTGCATATATGAAATAGATGGTGATTTATCAAAAACCATATTATTCCTACCCAACCACAGAGCTCAACATATAGCAAATTCTCTAGCAAGTATAAGTTTTCTCTTTTTCTCATCCACCCCCAAAAGCCAACCATAAAAAATATAATATAAGATATGCTACTAGGAAGGTATAAACCAAAAGAGAACTAAACTGCTCTACATATAAACTTTGCATAATCACAATCCATAAAAAGATATTGAATAGTCTCATTTTTCATACAGAAACAACGTCTTAAACTGCCATTCCAATTCCGTCTTGCTAGATTATCTTTAGTTAACACAACCTCTTTAAGCAAGTAATACATAAAGATCTTAATCTAAGCTTCCAAATTATCTTATTTCTCTCAATATAGCCATTATTAATTAAAGCTAGATACATTGACCTAACCGAGAACCGTCCATTCATATTATAATTCCATCTAAAACAATCAGAAGAGTGATTTAGCTGGGTATGCAAAATAGAAGCACACAAATCATGCCAAAAATACAAGATTCTGATCAACTAAAGCTCTCCTAAAAGAAATATTAAGCGGAACAAAACCCATAACACTAGCAATTGAAGAACTTTTTCTCCGGACAATAGCATACACTAGTGGAGAAGTGCTTTTTACTCCCGGTTTGTAACCCCCCTATAGTCCCGGTTTACCAACCGGGACTATGAATCCGGGACTAAAGATCGCTACCTTTAGTCCCGGTTTAAATAACCGGGATTAAAGATGGATCTTAAAGATCCCTCTTTTTAGTTACCAACCAGGAGTAAAGAGAGAATAGCGGCAGTTCCAGATGGTCCCCTTTTTTTTATTATTTTCTCCCAAATCTTATTTTTTTCCCAAATCAAGTGGGAAGCATATCCCCAAATCAAAGTAACATCCCAAATCCACATCACAAATAAAGTAACATCACAAATCTTAAAGTTACATATACACACAAATCAAATACATCACAAATCCTAAAAAATTACACACAAATCAAATACATCACAGGTCATCTCAGATCCATCCAATAAATCACAAAATTATACATGTGAAGCACAAATTAAAAAAAAAGAGAAATCAACGCCGTTGCCGCCGCCCGCCATGGCCGCCGGCCCGCCGCCACCCGGCGCGGCCCCACCGCCCTGGCCCGCCGCCGCCTGCCACGGCCGCCGGCCCGTCACCGGGCACGGCCCCGCCGGCCGCCAGATGGGAAGGGGAGGATGGGCAGGAAAGGAGAGAGGAGGAGGTGGAGGAGAGGGGAGGGGATAAGAAAGGAGAGGAGGTGGAGGGGAAGGGAGGATGGGCAGGAAGGGGAGAGGAGGAGGTGGAGGATAGGGGAGAGGATCGGATGAGGAAGGGGAGGAGGTGGAGGGGATGGATCCGGATGAGGATGTAGCAAGTGGAGGAGGAAGGGAAAGAAGGGGAGAGATTCGATCTGTGGAGGAGGGGATAAGGGATAAGGATTATATACTACTCTTCGAATTTTAGTTCCGGTTGGTGTTCCTAACCGGGACTAAAGATCAAACCCGGAACCCGGAACTAAAGTGGTGATCTTTAGTCCCGGTTGGCCTCGGTCCCCTGACATCAATCTGATAGGGGATGAACTGGACTAAAGACGATCATAGAATGTCTCTGGGGTTTTCAACCGGAACTAAAGATCATTTTTAGTCCCGGTTCTTTTTGGAACCGGGATTATTGTGGTTTTGGGTCGACCCAGCAAAAATCATTTCTCCACCAGTGATATAAAGATGGATACTTATTTTTTAAACGCTTAACTAAACCATTTATCTTCCCTATCAAACTTGGGTTATAGGCGGAATAATTTGCCACGGTTCCACCTCCGTGTGCTCCGATTCTAAAATTTATGAGCCAATTAATGCCATGCCAAACATATGACCTTAATAATTTCGAATTTCAACATGAGATCAAACTATATATATATATGCACAGGTTTGTCCAAAGTTTCATTAATTGAAAGAGATTAGGTGGTTGATGTAGACTGCCTATTGATCGAAAAACAGGTTGCCGGGTTGGCGGCGACGGCAGTATTAGGTGTGCAGTTGAGCTATAGCTGTAGCTTTTAGGGTTGGTAATTGAGATGTGCATAATTAAAAAAAAGATATTTCAAAGAAATGCTATCTATAAGCCTGAGTTCCAAAAAAAAAAGCTACAGTACAAATGATTTTATCCCAAAATTACCATCGTTAGTCGTTAGGGTTACATCCATTGCGTGCCATTAATCAATGGTATTTTTTTATTATTATAAAAAAATAGTTCAATTGAGGATCGAATAAGTACAAGCGAGAATATGGAACAACCAGCTGCAACTGCGAGCACACCCGTTCACATTTAAATACTAAATTACCAACACTTATTTAATTTGACGATAGAATAAGTCCACGTCTGCAAATTCAATATTACACCGTCGTGGTTGGTTAGTAGCGTGTCCTGAATAGACGATCGAGTACAGCCTCATCTTTGCCCTTTGTGTGGAATCAACCGTCACCAAAATTTAAAACTTAATTTTAAAATTAATTTTATAGTATTTTTAATATATTGTTTACTGATTTTTAAGTTGACAAGAAATATATAAGAATATGTATATAAAAGTTTTATTTTAGTCACTAATAGCCGTTTTGTTTTATAACAAGCAGAGCTCTCACCCCGTTGGTTTACAAAAGAAAAGAAAAATCACCTATATAGTACAACGTTGTTGTTGTTGTGTTGTTAATTAGAACGAGATGCCTTGCACGCTAGCTGACCTCAAATTCTACTCCTAAAGTTATTATTCATCAAACACCTAAAACTTAACATATAAGCATAATATTTATATCATTACTTCTAAATTCTAATATACCACATCAACTCGCTAAAAAAAACTCAAAATGTAATCATAGTAATTAGTAGTACATTTAAAATTTATTATATTGTAAAACTCAATATACACATGTTAAATCATCATTCTCAAATCATTTTTAAAAAAAACCATTCTATATCCATCCATAATTTATAACACATTTAACATATATTTAATCATATATCCCACGGTAGAGCATGGGGGAGTCAACTAGTTAAGCTAATACTGTCTCTGTCCTAAAATATAATAACTTTTGGCTATAAATCTAGATACACTGTTGTCCAGATCCATAGCTAAAAATGCTTATATTTTGGAACGGAGGGAGTATAATTGTATAATTAAGCTAGTTCTCCTCGTACGTTACATATACATGCAAGAACACACAACCCCTTAACTTAACTTGCCTTTCCTGTGGTAGTGCTCCTCTCTTTCTTCTCTTTGCACTTGCAGCTGATGACGCGCATGGCGGCATCTCACCGTGCAATCCTAGCCCTGATCCTCCTCTTCAGCTCGTCGGCGGCGACAATCGCGGCGGCGCAGCCGGCCGCGGCAGACGGCGGGAGGACGACGCACCTCCACTTCTACATGCACGAGTTCTTCAACGGCGGGCCGAACGGCTCGATGGCCAGGGTGGCCCCGCCGGCGCGCAGCGGCGGCTCGCTGTTCGGCTTCGTCAGCGTGGTCGACGACGCGCTCCGCGAGGGCGCCGACCCGGCGTCCCGCCTGGTCGGGCGCGCGCAGGGGCTCGCCGCCGGCACGTCGCTCGCCGACGGCTCGGTCACGACGATGCTGGACTTCGTGTTCACGGACGGCCGTACAAGGGCAGCACGGTGGCGGCGTTCGGCGTCGGGCTGCCGCTGCCCGGCGGCGCGGCGATGGAGCGGCCGGTGGTCGGCGGCACGGGCGCGTTCCGGATGGCGCGAGGGTACACGCTCAGCAGGACGGTGAAGACGGCGGACCCAAACAGCCAGCTCATCCTCGAGTACGACGTCTACATTTCTCGCTTGTTCTTCCAAATTATCTACTTAACCTGTAATTACGGTGATTGTGTTTGCTGTGTTGATCAATCTGAATACGGATGTATTTGTTTTTCTGGGAATGGTGTCGGGTTGATCTGTCTAAAAAATCAATCAGATCATTAGTGGAATATTAAGTTATATGTCGTGGACATAAAATACACAACTATATAAAAAAGATCATTGGTGCTGATTAGAAAAACGACCGTAGGTAACTGTAGGCGGATGGCATGAGGCCCTTTGACCAAATCTGCCGAAACCCGTAGTGAAGACTATGGAACAAGAACGGTGTGAGGCGAAGAGTCGTACGAGTGCTTTGCCAGACCAGAGGCGTCTCAGGCGAAGAGTGCAAGGTGAAGACTATCTGCCGAAGGAAGACGACTTCGCCATGGCAAGTTCGCCCCCTCCCCCGAGAGCCGAAGAACCCTTTCCGGCCCATCAAGCCTAGGGGCTATAGGGCCGGCGATCGCCTAATGGCCCATCAGGGGCCCATGAGCCCCTATAATATTATGTACCCCTGTAAATGTCCCTTTCGTAAGGGTAATCATGTAAATTCCCCTGTATAACCTAAACCCTAGTAGCAAGAACCTGTAATGGGGCTATAAATAGCCCCCTAAGGCCATGTAACGGGGGGATCCCGAGTGAAATTCAAAATTTAATACACTTCGTTTTTCCAACCACTGTTGAGTAACCACGTCTTTCGACGTATGCGGTTGTCGTTTCGACAACAGCTGGCGCCGACCGTGGGGACCTCCGAGCGAAACCACTGAGAGCGAATGCCACCGAAGAAGGTCGTGAAGAAGAAGGTTGCTAGGCGGAAGGAAAGCGACGCCGGACCGGACATGGCCGCCGAGGAGGGAGCAGAGCCTTCGGCGCCGGTGGCCGAAGATGGAGGAGAACCATCTGCTTCCACATCTGCACCATCACAACCGCCTTCGGCCCCTACCGCCTCTGTGCAAGTGCCGAACACGGCCGACATGGCGAAGGCGGCTGCGGCGGCAAGGGCACTCCAGACCAGAGCGGAGATCCTTTCGACAAGCCAACTGGTGGTGCCCTAAGCCGCTCCATCGTAGCCGACAGCGGCCCCAACCGCGCTCGCCGCCATGCAGGCCCAAGTCAGCCCTGACCCCGAAACACAAGCCGAAGCCGACATGGAAGCCATGTGACAGAACATGACATGGCTCCAAGACATGCTTCGCCAAATGCAAGAACAACAACAAGCATACGAGGCGGCAAGGCGGACCAAGGTCACGTCGGCTCCAATCCTTCAGTATTCGGCAGGTTATGTCCCACCTCAAGTCCATCCGCAAGTGACGACCCAGCCCTTTCCGCCACAAGTCGCACAAGCGCCAATGTACTTCGCCGGGCAGCAATCGGCCGTAGCAGCGCATCCGGCCCCTCACGTGCAACTGCAAGCTCAACCAGTCGCTGCCCAAGCACACCATCAACCACCTGGCCAAGCGCCACAAACAATAGCGGAAGGGGCTTCGGCTCTGCAGGCGCAACTCCAAGCTTTCCTTCATCAACTCAACCAACCCCACTGCATTTCAAGTACAACCCCATCGGCCCACCCGGGGGGGAATACAAGTCAAGGTACGCCTAATTGGTTAACATCGATTCAGCCGGGCCTGGGAGTTTCGCCGTGGAATCAAGGACCGCAGTTCGGCTTCGTCAACGCTGCTCAGGCGCCAACCGTTCGGCAGCAAGCTCCAACTCCAGGCTTCGGAACAAACCAAGCACCAATCCAAGCTGCCATGACGTGGTCATAGCCAATTTTTGACCCATCCATGGCGGCTCAGCAAGTACCTCCAGTTGGAGTCGGGCAGCCGAATGCCATGGCCCAACCTCACGTACAAGCTGCGATTTCGCCCTTCGCCACACCGTACCCGCAGCAAGGTGCAGTAAACAGGGCGGGAGGCGAAAAGGGGCTACCGCTGAGTGGGGGAATCAAGACTCGTCCAATCCCACCCCAGTTCAAGTTCCCACCCGTCCCGCGCTACTCAGGCGAAACTGACCCGAAGGAGTTCCTCTCCATCTACGAGTCAGCGATCGAAGCGGCTCATGGTGACGAAAATACCAAGGCAAAGGTAATACATCTCGCTCTAGACGGCATCGCCCGTTCTTGGTATTTCAATTTACCAGATAATAGCATTTACTCATGGGAGCAATTGCGCGATGTTTTTGTCCTTAACTTTCGAGGCACCTACGAGGAGCCGAAGACGCAACAACACCTACTCGGCATTCGCCAAAGGCCGGGGGAGTCGATAAGGGAGTACATGCGTCGCTTCTCGCAAGCCCGGTGCCAAGTTCAGGACATAACCGAGGCGTCGGTTATAAACGCCGCTTCGGCCGGTCTGCTCGAGGGCGAACTCACAAGAAAAATCGCCAACAAGGAACCACTGACGCTTGAGCACCTACTTTGCATCATTGACGGGTTCGCAAGGGGCGAGGAGGATTCCAAGCGACGGCAAGCTATACAAGCTGAGTACGACAAAGCCTCCATCACCGCTGCTCAAGCTCAAGCACAAGTTCAAGTTGCCGAACCACCTCCCCTCTCCGTTCGCCAGTCTCAACCGGCGATCCAAGGACAGCCGCCAAGGCAAAGCCAAGCCCCCATAACTTGGAGAAAGTTCAGAACAGACCGTGCGGGCAAGGCTGTGATGGCTGTCGAAGAAGTGCAAGCCCTTCGCAAGGAGTTCGACGCCCAGCAAGCGAGCAACCATCAGCAGCCAGCCCACAAGAAGGTCCGAAAAGACCTCTACTGCGCCTTTCACGGACGCTCTTCGCACACCACGGAGCAATGCCGAAACATTAGGCAACGTGGCAACGCGCAAAACCCAAGGCCGCAGCAGGGAACAACTGTCGAAGCACCCCGCGAAGCAGTTCAGGAGCAAACACCCCCAGCCGAACAGCGCCAAGATGTACAGTGAAGGGTAATCCAAGTGATTACAAGGGCTGACCCGCCAAGCCAGTTGTCCAAACGGCAGAAGAAGATGCAGACCCGTATGGTCCACAGCATCACTTCGGCGGGTGAAGGGGCGCCGCAATATCTGAACCAGCTAATTTCTTTTGGGCCGGAAGACGCAGAAGGAGTTATATTCCCGCATCAAGATCCCCTGGTAATCTCAGCTGAGATAGCTGGTTTCGAAGTCCGACGAATCCTGGTTGACGGAGGGAGTTCGGCCGATGTTATCTTCGCCGAAGCATATGCCAAGATGGGGTTGCCTACCCAAGCCCTTACCCCAGCACCAGTATCGCTCCGCGGTTTCGGCGGAGAAGCAGTTCAAGTTCTTGGCCAAACACTCTTGCTGATAGCCTTTGGCTCGGGAGAGAACAGACGCGAAGAGCAAATACTGTTCGACGTCGTCGACATCCCGTACAACTACAACGCCATCTTCGGCCGTGCAACCCTGAACAAGTTCGAAGCCATTTCCCACCACAATTATCTCAAGCTCAAGATGCCCGGCCCGACAGCGGTAATAGTAGTCAAGGGGCTTCAGCCTTCGGCTACTTCAAAAGGCGATCTAGCCATAATCCACAGAGCAGTGCATAGTGTTGAGACCGAACCGCATGAACGGCTGAAGCACATGCCAAAGCCCACCCCTCACAGCAAGATGACAACGGTACAGATTGATGATGTCGACCCCACAAAGCTCGTATCACTGGGGGGCGACATGGGCGAAGGAGAACTTGAGAGTATCCTAGAGGTGCTCAAGAAGAACATTGATATCTTCGCCTGGAGCCCAGACGAGGTGGGAGGTGTTCCGGCAAATCTCATCATGCATCACCTGGCAGTCAAGCCGGATATCAAGCCAAGAAAACAGAAGTTGCGCAAGATGTCTGCTGATCGCCAAGAAGCGGCGAAAGCCGAAGTACAAAAATTGCTCAGGGCGGGGGTTATTCAAGAGATTAACCATCCGGAGTGGTTGGCGAATCCAGTGCTGGTGCGGAAGTCAAACGGCAAATGGCGCATGTGCGTCGATTTCACAGACCTGAACAAAGCATGTCCGAAAGACGACTTCCCCTTGCCGCGGATCGACCAGCTCGTAGATTCAACAGCTAGATGCGAGCTCATGAGTTTCCTGGATGCATATTCCGGCTACCACCAGATCCACATGAACCCGCTCGACATCCCCAAAACATCCTTCATCACTCCATTCGGCACATTTTGTCACCTCAGGATGCCTTTCGGCTTAAGGAACGCAGGAGCAACCTTCGCCACGCTGGTGTACAAGGTCCTTGGCAAGCAGTTGGGGCGGAATGTGGAAGCTTACATCGACGACATTGTCGTAAAAAGCCGCAAGGCTTTCGACCATGCGATCGACTTGCAGGAGACATTCGACAGCTTGCGTGCAGCAGGCATAAAGCTGAATCCGGAGAAGTGCGTTTTCGGCGTCCGAGCAGGCAATTTGTTGGGTTTCCTTGTTTCCGAAAGAGGCATCGAGGCGAATCCCGAGAAAATCGATGCCATCCAGCAAATGAAGCCTCCGTCAAGCGTACATGAAATACAAAAGCTTGCAGGCTGAATCGCGGCACTCAGTCGATTCCTCTCAAAGTGCAGCCGAAAGAGGTTTGCCCTTCTTCAAGACCCTCCGGGGCGCGGGAAAGTTTAATTGGACACCAGAGTGCCAAGCAGCATTCGACGAGCTAAAGCAATACTTGCAAAGCTCGCCAGCTCTGATAAGCCCACCCCCAGGAAGCGAACTGCTATTATATTTAGCAGCTTCGCCGGTGGCAGTCAGTGCTGCCCTCGTCCAAGAAACAGAGTTCGGACAGAAACCGGTTTACTTCATCTCCGAAGTACTGCAAGGAGCGAAGACAAGATACATTGAAATGGAAAAGCTCGCTTACGCCCTAGTGATGGTTTCGCACAAGCTTAAGCACTACTTTCAGGCTCACAAAGTCATAGTGCCATCACAGTACCCCTTGGGCGAAATACTCCGAGGCAAGGAGGTCACTGGCCGGCTTAGCAAGTGGGCGGCAGAGCTATCTCCGTTCGACCTGCATTTCATTGCACGCTTTGCTATCAAGTCTCAAGTGCTAGCTGACTTCGTAGCTGAATGGACACCGGCACTTGCCACCGACCGCGAGCCCACCGAACAGTTCTAGGTGATGTGCTCTGACGGCTCGTGGTCGCACAGGAGAGCAGGCATTGCGGCAGCCCTCTTTTCGCCGAATGGTGTGCCGATTCGGTACGCAGCAAGACTGCAGTTCGACACAACCAACAACGCGACAGAATACGAAGCCGTTCTCCTGGGCCTAAGAAAGGCGAAAGCACTGGGAGTCCAGCGCTTGCTAATTCGAACCGATTCCAAGTTGGTAGCGGGCCATGTTGACAAATCCTTCGAGGCAAAAGAAGAACGAATGAAGAGGTATCTGGAGGCTGTTCGGTCCATGGAAAAATGCTTCACCGGCATAACGGTCGAACACTTACCTAGAGGTCAGAACGAGGAAGCAGATGCCTTGGTGAAATCCGCTGCTTGTGGTGGCCCATATTCGCCTGGCGTCTTTTTCGAAGTCCTACAGCTCGGAAGTCATGGCAATCGACCAGCAGAAACTGGGCGAAGACCCATATGACTAGCGAACCCCATTTGTGAAACACCTTGAAACTGACTGGCTTCTGGTAGACGAAGCAGAAGCAAAGCGTTTGCAACTCAGAGCCACGAAGTATAAGATGGTCTCGGGTCAGCTTTACCGCTCCGGGGTGCTTCAACCCTTGCTTCGTTGCATATCTTTTGCCGAAGGCGAAGAAATGGCAAAAGAGATACACCAGGGGCTATGTGGTGCGCACCAGGCTGCAAGAACAGTGGCCTCCAAAGTATTCAGACAAGGAGTTTATTGGCCCACTGTGTTGAGAGTCTGCGTTGAGCAAATCAAGAAGTGTGAAAGTTGCCAGCGTCATGGCTGAAGCCAGACCGCACCCCAGTATGATCTGCAGCCCATTGCGCCAATATGGCCCTTCCCCAGATGGGGTCTAGACATCATCGGGCCGTTCCCGGTGGCGCGAAACGGGTATAAATTCGCAATTGTATCTGTGGAATATTTCTCTGGATGGATTGAAGCCGAACCCCTTGGGGCAATCACTTCGGCAGCAGTACAGAAGTTTGTATGGAAAAACATTGTTTGCCGTTTCGGAGTGCCAAAAGAGTTCATTCCTGACAACGGCAAGCAGTTTGACTCCGATAAGTTCAGAGAAATGTGCGAAGGGCTTAACCTGGAAATCAGGTTCGCGTCGGTCGCGCACCCGCAATCAAATGGGGCGGCCGAACGTACAAATGGCAAGATCCTAGAAGCACTAAAGAAAAGACTTGAGGGGGCAGCGAAAGGCAAATGGCCAGAAGAATTGCTATCGGTTCTCTGGGCCCTCTGGACGACCCCCACAAGACCAAGTTTAGCCCGTTTATGCTTCTTTATGGCGATGAGGCAATGACCCCAGCAGAGCTAGGGGCTAACTCACCAAGGGTGATGTTCTCTGGGGGCGAAGAGGGGCGCGAAGTATCGCTCGAACTCTTGGAAGGGGTAAGATTCGAAGCGCTCGAGCACATGCACAAGTACGCCACAAGCACTTCGGTAACTTACAACAAAAAAGTTCGACCCACAGTGCTGATGCCTGGTCATCTCATCCTAAGGAAGAAGGCGAACCCAGTAGCGGTTGGCAAGCTTGAATCAAAGTGGGAAGGACCATACCTTATCAAACACAAGTCCAGGACGGGATCTTTTCGCCTAGCGACACTAGAAGGCGAGGAGTTCGACCATTCCTGGAACGCCGCCTCTCTCAAGCGCTTCTATGTCTAGAATGGGTGGCACCCAAATCGCCAAACTTGTAAAAATGTACATACCGTCATGTAAGCCCTTCGGCACTATGTAAGCCTTTCGACAAAAAAAATAAAAAAAATAACTGGATGTAGGGCTATTATCCACCATGGAGGCCCGAACCAGTATAAAATCTCTGTGTCCTCCGCCTTCTTTCTAATTTTCGTGTGATTGACAATTTGTGGAAAAACCCCAAGGCAAACGCCTGATCAGCGAAAAAGGCAGGAGGGCGAAACGAATCGGCCGAAGCATCGCTCGCCGAACGTTGAAACCGCAACAGCTTGTCTCGGAAAATAACTAGCCGAACGACGTTACGTTCGATCGACATAAAAGCAAAAGCGTTTCTTTCAGCACAGAATGCTACAGATCGAAAACAAACGACAAAAAGCTGAAAAGTCAGTACACCTATTTCGCTAATATACGCAAAGGGGCCGACATGTTCCGACCTAACAAAAGCACGAAATGTGACGATGCGAAAGAATAGCGAAAAGGAAATAAAACACATCTTTATTAACTTCGAAAAAATAATCGAAGAATAGAAGGTTCACAACATGATACAATTCACCTTACAAGTAAATTACATCTTCGCCCCCATAATCACTATCCCTCCCTAAGGAATGGTCAGGCGAACTAGGTTCGTCTTCACTACTAATATCATACACAACCTTAAGAGGAGTAGGGGGCGAAACACAGACTAAACTGTAACGACGCTGAAAGATCGTTTCCTGACGTTTAGTCTTCTGATGGTTTCGCCAAAAGCGAGCCATATCCTCCAAACGTCTTGAATGAACAAGATCGTAATCTTCTAAGGTTCGCCCGGGGTGCGCCCGCAGCCAGTCGGCAACCTTGAAAACCTTGTAGCTGCGACCGTTTATCTCCATTTCGCGATAAACAGGCCGAAATGGACATCGCACCTTCGGCAGACCCTTCAATGCCACAAATTTCTCGTTTTGACTTCGCCAGCTCCCTGAAGGGGGCCGAATGCACGACTTTCGGTGAACCCCCTAGTAGACAGTGCAGAAAAGGCAAAACACAGTTTACATAGTAAGAATAGGCGAAGGAAAGGGAAGGTGTGGCATAATGCGAAATGGACAAGATAATAATACGCCAAAGACTTCGACCATCCAAAAGTGGCTAAGATTGTCATACATTCCAAAGTATACCAAAGGCCTTCTTCGGCTACAATAAGGAGGGTTACCGACGGCCTGCCAAATATACATCATTTGCCTCTCCAGGCAAATGCAAAAAAGAGGAAGGAAAACTACAAAAATCTAAGGAAAGGGCGGAGGGCCTCACACCTCTGGGTGATCCTGGGCATTGCCTCCACCCTCTTCGCACGCTGCGTCCTCTCCTTCGCCCCGGTCTGCCGCCTCCGCCTTCGCCAGTTGCTCCAGAAGGCGCGCCTTGGCAGCGGACCGGCCGTCCTTCTGCCAAAATTGTATTCGCCACGCACGAAGAGCGGGTGAAATGTTCTGTGCACTAATCTCCCAGTCCCCCTTCGCATAGGTAGGGAACTCGGCGACATGCTCGCAGCCGAACTGTTGCAAAAGGCATAAGGTGAAGGCCGCCGATACACGCGCACAACAATCACCGTACGCGGTGGCGCAGTTCGAAACCGATCCGCCAGCCTACTGGGTCCACTCGGAGAAGTCGAAGGCTGAGGCATCCTTGGAAGGAACCCCCCGCACCTTCGTGCCCATGTCGGTAAGGGCAAGGCGGAGCGTTTGGCAAGCCGTTCTCGCAGATTCGGCGGTCTTCGCCATCTCCCGCAAAAACCGCTGCGACTCCTCCACGGCGCTCGCTTCGGCCCTGCTAGCCTTCAGGCGAAGAGCCTCCATCTTCGGCTCAGTAAGGTTATAGTAATCAACCAGCACTGCCGAATGGGCTTTCTCCTTCTCCAGTTCGGCCTTGAGGCGATCAACCTCGGCCCTAGCCTCTTTCCCCTTATCCAGTTCGGACTGAAGGCGTTCGACTTCAGCTTTCGCCTCCTTGAGGGTTTGGCCAGGGCCTCCACCTCCAAGTTCTTGCGGCTTATTTCGTCGTCCTTGGCCCGAAGACGGCTCTTAAAACCATCAAAACGGGCCCGCACGGTTCGCTCCGTCGAACAGTGAGCCGCAAGAATCTAGAGGAAAGATAGGAGCGGGCGAAAAGAACAAAAGGTTAATTGTGAGACGTAAAAAAAAGGGGGATGAAGAGGAAAGCGAAGAAGGAAGAAAAAGCGTACCCGAACTGCCAAGCTTTTAATGGCAGAACACCCCTCATCGAACTCATTTAGTTCGGTGAACAGGCTCGGGGTGCCAGCGGGCAAGACAAGGTTGCTCACTCCCTCCACAAAGGGAACAAGGTCCGCCCGAGTCTCGAAATCACCAGGGGCGAAGTGGGGCGCCGCAAGGGAATATTCCGAGGCAGATGCTTCGGCGCCCGCACACTTCCCTTTCGCCTTGACTAATGGCGAAATAGCTAGCTCACGCAGAGGGCTCCCGAAAACCCTCGCCACAGCCGACACGATCCGTTCAGCGGAGGCTGAAGCCCCGGCCGCGATGCTACCGCCTGCCCCAGCAACACCGAGCGGAACAAGGGGAGCAGTTGAAAGGTCCAAACTGCGGCCAGCGGGCGAAGTCGGAGTCCCGTCAGAAGACTCGTCGTCGCTGAAAATGCGGGCGATGTCGACGAGTTCTTTCTTTTTAGAGATCTTCTTCACCGGACCTCCTTCGCCTCCTTGCCCGAGGAGAACGCAACTAGAGCCTTCGCTCCTTCCAAATCCGTCCGTCGAAGAGGGGAGCTGTTCGACTCCACCCCGGTCTCGTTGTGACCTGGACTTGGGGTAGGAGTGTAGCCGGGGGTGTCGATGCGGTCTTCGACCGCCTCGTTCGCGGCCTTATCGGCCACAACCTCCTCCTCTTCCTCCTCTCCTTCCTCCTCGCCGTCGCGTTCTTCGGCATCGTCCTCGTCGTCGGCATCGGAGTCCGACGAAGCAGGAGCCCTTCGTTTCCTAGGGGCAAGCTTCACTTGTCCGCGCATTCGCTTCCGTGAAGGCCCTGCATCATCACCGGAATTGTGGGGGTTTGCCCGAGGAGGCAATTCGCCGTTATAAACCCAGTTCGCCCGCCCAGCCGCTTGTCGTGTTAGCAGCTAGCTATACTCGACGACCGACACGTCGCCGATCATCCTGCGGGCTTCGGTTTCAGCCTGGTCAAGGGTCAACACTGCAAAAGTAGAGTGTGAAGCTATGTCAAAAGTCAGATAAGGTGAAATAACAAAGCACAGCAGTATATAGCAAAAGAACAGTCTTACTGTTCGCCCCCTCAGGAAGTATCAGGTTCGGCAAACCGTCGACCTCTTCGCCTTGATCAACCGTGACTTGCCATGACTGGGAGAGGGGAAAGATGCGAAGCATACAGAATTCCTCCACCAAGTCATGGCAGCTAATGTGGGAGCAAACCTTGCGCAGCAGAACGAACCGCGCCTCCATAGCACCGTCCACGGCGATCTTGGGTTTCCGGTTCGGCGCGATCGCCCTACGCCAGCACCGGAGGGCTTTCGCCGGGTCAGAACCAGCCTCGAAGGGGATGGTGTGATAGAACCACCTAGCTATCCAATGGCGGTCCCACTTCGACATGGCAGCGTTCACCGGCCAGAGATCGGACCGCTCGGGACGAACGTTAAAGTTCACGCTCCTGAACACTGTCTTCTTCGTTCCGGCCGGGGTAATCACCGCTTCGAGTTCACGGTGGCGAAAATATGGCGCCGAAGAGCTCGGCGTTAGGCTCAAACCCGGAAGTCCGGCACGCCCAGTCGAAGATAGAGATCCGAACTAGCACCGACGAGCTCAGCTGCGGAAGTTCCACATGGAAGAGGCGAAGGATCTCCGGCAACAACACGTTGCACGGAAACCGTAGCCTTGCCTCAAAAAAGACGGCGAACACCACCGTCCGATTGTCGACAGGTTTTGGCACTACGGCTTTCCCTGGGGCGAAAGCCTGCCCCTCAACCAACGCCCCAGAGTTGACCTACTTCGCCAGCTCGACGTCGTCCGCGAGAGAAACCCCCAAAAAGGCGGTGTTGTCGTCATCGACTCGGCCGGGATCCGGCCCTTTCGCCGAAGCAGGGTTTGGTTTGCGAGGGGCCATGGTGATCGGTGCGTTTGCAGCGGCGAAGTAAGAGAATGGGCGAAACGCTTGAGGGGTCAAGAGATGCTGTGGAAGAAAGAAACGGAGGAAGAGAGTGCACGCGGTAAAATGGCAAGTGTGGCGGTGAAAAGGAAAGAGCGGTGGGAATATATAGCTCACCGGGCGACCGTTCGCCTACCCACCAGTAATAAAGCGCCACGTGTCGCAAAGGTAGGCGAAACGGTAAATTTCCATCGTCCGAGCGGCACAGTAAAAAAGTGTCACGACCGGAATTAACCCAACGGGCGTTCCTTACGTGCGTGTATTATTCCTTGTCCCAGGAGGCAAGGTACACCAAAAGTTGATACATTTCAGAGTTTATCAAGCGGAAGCGTAAATAGTTAATTTATTACATGGGCGGCGAAGGCCCATCACACACAAAGACAAACGGGAAACAGCGGAAGACTAGGGCGACCACCACAGGCGCTTGACGGCAGGCACGAGCTAGACACCAAAGCCTTCATCTTCCAGGGGCTCCTCTTCTGGGTTTGGGAAAAAAATTGAGCAAGACTGAGTACAACCACCGTACTCAACAAGACACATCCACAAGTGCAGGATAAATGCAAGGGAGTACAAGGGGGTTATAATATAAAGGGTTAGGGTTTGCAGTAAACAGCATTAAAAGACACTTAGTTGCTCAAAGCTATTTTGTAAACACGATTCCAGAGCTATACAATATTATTAATCAAGGCCGTGAACCCACACGAACCTGCCTTAACCCAAGGCCTACGATGATTCAGACCGAACTGGCAACCCGACCCTGGGTCCCAGCTCGTCCCAAGCCAACCCAGGCCAACCATTCCACATTTTAGTTGTTAAGCAGGTTTTAAGAATTAAAACACTAACTTGGGTACATTGCTCGGCTTGCCCATAACCGAGGGCGCGGCTATTCGAATAGATTATACTCTGATCAGAGGTGTACATCTTTACCCACAAGACACATCTTCCTCACGTGTAACCACGTGCCACATACCACCACGGTATACGGACGGAAGACGTGACATAGTTTCCAACCCATCCTAGCCATAGACAAGAGTACCGACCCAACCCCACCTACGGCCGGAACCCCCGGGACAGGTAGGCAGGACTGAGCCCCTAGTAGCAGGACACCGGCCCTGTGCCATGACATCTCGACTACCGGGCCGCAGCTCGTGTAGCCTTCATTTGTCCTAGAGATGTCCATCGACCCCTGCTTCGTCCATCTCCATCCGTGTACTTTTGTTTATAACCAGACTGAGCCACAAACTAAGCCTTACCCACTAGACATGTGGAAGTACGGTAGTGCTTTGCAACAGAGGCCCGAAGACCGGTCCTTATATGGCCGAGGTGCTACTATCAAAACCATGCACCCCGAGCCCAGCCTAAAACCATTTTGAGGATTTTGAATAGAGGGGGAGGTGTGAATCCAATTCCACAATAATCCATCCATTCCAAATTGTCCAGGTGATGAGAATATTCCCAAAGTCTAGAGTTGTAAAACCACCTAATGTTGCCTAATTAACCAGCGAAGCATCTACCTAAAATCATACTAGTGGTACCATGAGTAGAGTGTCCACTAGTTGGGGTTTTGTTTAGTCTAGGGGGAACAAGGAAATAATAACAATAACAATAATAAGGTCATAACAAAGGTAAATAGGCATGGCTAGATAAAACAGTGATAACGCGGGAATTTAAATAAAGCGATAATGCAATAATTTAAATCAACATAATTTTATAAACTGGGATTCAATATGTTCAAGGATGATGTGACTTGCCTTGCTCGCTTTCCCAAACGTCGGCTTCAACTTCCACGAAGAGCGGATCTTCCGAAGCTGCGGCGTCTACACGACCAACGGAAAAGAAAATGCTTTTACTCTAATAAACTCCATATAACAAGCTGGAACAAAGCACAAAAATGGGTTCTTGACTTCTTAAGGAAAAATTAGAGACTTGAACGGTCCAATTCCGAGTTCAAATGGCCAAGTTATGGTCATTTGAAGTTTATATGCTCTTTAAATGAATAATTGTGAATTTCTTCATTTAAATTTTAATTTTAAAAGGGCTTATTGCGTCAGCCGAGGGGAGGGGGCGCGCGGACCGGGTCCACGGGAGTGGGGCCCACGCGGCAGCCTTACGGTCCACGGTGGACCGGGTGCACCCGGGCTCACACCGACCGGCGCCGTGGGTCCCACGCATCAGTCGCACCCGCGGGCGCGGGCAGCTGACGGCCGAGCCCCACGCGGCAGCCACTCGGCGCGCCCGAGGGCGGCCAAGCCAGCGCAGCCGGCGGGAGGCGGCGCCCGCGCCCCTATGGTCGCCGGCGGCGGCCATAGGCACGGCGGAGCGGCGGCCGAGAGAGGGGAAGGGAAGGGGGAAAAGAAGCGGCGGTCCACGGCTCACCCTAGGTCGACGGCGACGACGAAAAAGGCAGCCGGAGCGGAGGAAGGCGGCGGCGCGGCTCGGGTCGACGGGGTCGACGGCGTTCCGGCGGTCGGCGAGCGAAACGGAGGGGTGGACGAGGTCGGCGAGGATGCGGCGAAGCCGAAGGAGGCGGCGCCGAGGTGGGAGGTGGTCCGGGGCGACGACGGCGGCGGTCCGGAGCTCGACGGCGACGGCGGAGAGAGAGAGCGACGGCGCGAGCTCGATTCCGGCGAGGAGGAAGGGCGGCGAGAGGCGGAAACGGACGGAGGAGGTGCGGGGAGGGTTTAAATAGGGTTGAAAGGGGGAGAGAGCGGCCGGCGGGGAAGGAATAGGCGCGGGAGGTCCGGCCGCCATCAATGGCGCCGGCGATATTTGCGGGGGCAAATCCGCCCGTTTGAACGCGAGAGAGAGAGAGGGAAAAATGGGGGAAAAGGGAGAGGGGATCACGGGGAGTGATTTCCCCCTCTTTATTGCACGCGGAGACGGCGGGAGGCGGCGGGATTCGCGGCGGCGGCGGCGCTAGGGCGCGGGCGAGGCGGCGGGAGCGGCGGGAGGAAGGGGATGACGGGTGGGCCCCACCCGTCAGCGAGGGTGGCGGGCGGGCCTGCCCGTCAGCGGTGCGCGCGCGGGGAGAGGCCGGATGGGCCGCGGGGAGAGGAGAGGGAGGGGGAGGGAGATGGGCCGAGCCGGCCCAAGAGGGAGAGGGAGGGAAAGGGGACTTTTTAGAGCTTTTCTTTTTATAAAATCATTTTAACTTTGTTTATTTCTTAATAATTATTATTTGTGCTCTGAAAATTCCACTAAAATTTATTTACGCATTTTAGGCTTTTAGGAAATATACAAAAATCCTCCAAGCCTTATTTGACTTTTAACTTTGCACATTTTAATTGTTGGAGGCTTTCACATGGATTTTAATTATTCTAGGCATAATTTAGAGGATGTATTTTAGAGTCGTTTTGGGGCGTGACAAAAAGCCCGCGAAGGTAAAGCCCAATACTGTTCCTTTCGGCCCGGGAAAAGAAAATATATAAAAAATATATAATATATATATATATATATATATGTATATATATATATATATATATATATATGAATATTCCACCAATCGCAGGAGGTGAAGCGCGGCAAAATAATACCAGCCGCACAAATAACAAACTTCATTCGCAGGAATAAGGTTGGTTTCGGCAGGAGCATCGGTCGAAAGGGGGCGCCGCATACCATACCACATGGTTTGCATGGTCTCGGCCGAAGCTCCAATCTCACCCTTGCCCGTGAGGGGCTTGTTGGCGGATGACATGAGGCCCTTCGACCAAATCTGCCGAAACCCGTGGCGAAAACTATGGAACAAGAACGGTGTGAGGCGAAGAGTCGTACGAGTGCTTTGCCAGGCCAGAGGCGTCTCAGGCGAAGAGTGCAAGGCGAAGACTATCTGCCGAAGGAAGACGACTTCGCCATGGCAAGTTCGCCTCCCCCCCCGAGGGCCGAAGAAGCCTTTCCGGCCCATCAAGCCTAGGGGCTATAGGGCCGGTGATTGCCTGACGGCCCATCAGGGGCCCATGAGCCCCTATAACATTATGTACCCCTGTAAATGTCCCTTTCGTAAGGGTAATCATGTAAATTCCCCTGTATAACCTAAACCCTAGTAGTAAGAACCTGTAATGGGGCTATAAATAGCCCCCTAGGGCCATGTAACGGGGGGATCCCGAGTGAAATTCAAAATTTAATACACTTCGTTTTTCCAACCACTGTTGAGTAACCACGTCTTTCGACGTATGTGGTTGTCGTTTCGACAACAGTACCATTTTATCAACCGGCACCACGGAAGCAGCATTGGTAAGGAACCTCATCTGTACCAGATTGACAACCGGCACGAATAAAAACGCGACACATGAAAAAAAATCGGGTCGATGAATCGGCTACCGATCACACTACTAGAAAAAGCATTTTTCCCGACGTGGGGGGTCTTTTTTTCGCAAGCGGACATGACTCTTTGAGCCAAACGACCACCTACAAAAATATAAATCTGGTTGAAGTTCGTTGTCCGCCTGCAAAAATCTATTTTTGCATACGGACTCCTGCGAAAATCGTACCTACCCAAAAAAAATCTAAGTCCTTATCTTCTCTTCCCACCCCCTCCCCACCACTCCTTATCCTCTCAACTCTCTCTCTCTCTCCCTCAACACTTCTCTCCCCATGCCCGTCCGGTCCCCTCCCCTCCTCTCCCTCCCTACCCGCGGAAGGCGACTGCGGCGAGGCGAGGCGAGGCGTGGGGCCGGCGAGGCGCGGGTTCGGCCATGGCGACGCGCGGGACAGCGGCGACAGCTCCCGGCGCCGCTCCCCTCCCCTCCCCTCCCAGATCCGGCTAGAGGGAGGCCGGGGGAGGGCGGCGGCGGCGAGGGGAGGCGCGGGGCAGCAATGACAACGCACGGGGTGGCGGCGGCGGCTCCAGCGCGGCTCCCCTCCCCTCCCCTCCCAGATCTGGCCGGAGCGAGGCCAGGGCAGGGCGGCGGCGGTGAGGCGAGGCGCGGGGCGACGACGACGACACGCGGGGCGGCGGCGGCGGCGGTGCGGCTCCCCTCCCCTCCCAGATTCGGCCGAAGGGAGGCCGGGGCAGGGCGGCGGCAGCGGCGGCGAGGCGAGGCGCAGGGTCGGCAGGGCGCCAATTTTTTTTGTTCGTCCAGTGGATTTTCGTAGGCGGGTGATTGTGCTGCCTGCGAAAATCATCAATTTTCACAGTCATTGGTATACAGGTGATCCTTCTCCCGTCTGGGAAAACTACTTTTGGCCGCCTACAAAAATGTTTTTTTATAGTAGTGTTACTCCCAATACCATTGCCCCCCAATTTCTAAAAGGAAAAGGTATGAATAACACACACCCCATCCCGCAGAGCTATCGAGGTCGATCGAATTACTCCCTAATTAAACTTGAAAGCCAGACACTTTGGTTGGACCGAAATTTATGAAATTTCATGATTTTCGGTACTTTCAGACTGAAGTTTTTGAAATTTTAACATATTTTGATTGGATTTGAATAAACTTTGACTAAATTTAACAAACATTTGAGAACATCTGAAAATTTTGGTCAATATATTGATTTGACAGTGGGGTCCGAAATTACCGAAATTGCAATCATTGGGGTGAGGTGACCCCACCTACAGGAATCGGAACCAGGGATTAGAGAAAGAGAGAATAGAATCAACAAACACGTACGGGTCACATCCACTTATCTATCTCCATTATATTAAGCCTTCTGCATCTTCTTCTGCTGCTGCGGTGGTGTGGTTGTTGTTGCGAGCTAGACGCTATAGCCGTCGACGCTGCATTGCTTGTATGTCACTGTCAGTGACTGCCTCCTCAGACTGAAACTAATTAAATATAGACTACTATAAAACTAATTATATAAATGAAAGTTAATTCGCGAGACAAATTTTTTAAGCCTAATTAATTTATAATTAGAGAATGTTTACTATAGCATCACATAGACTAATCATGGATTAATTAGACTCAATAGATTCGTCTCGTGAATTAGTCCAAGATTATGAATGGGTTTTATTAATAGTCTACGTTTAATATTTATAATTAGTGTCCAAACATCCGATGTGATAGGGATCTGGTCTAATGGCGATTGCCCAATCCACCGCACCTGGACGGTTCGTTCACACGCAGCTTACACGATCAGGGCCCTGTGTGGAAGATTAGCCCAGGGCTAATGTTGAGAGCTAATATTTAGTCATGAATTGGTAGGCTAAACATTAGCCTAGGGTGGTATGTTTGGATCCATGGGCTAATTCAAGGCTAAAAGTTGGAGAGAGAGTAGAAAAAGAGGAGAGAGAAGGAGAAAGAGAACTGCTTTTTGATGGTCCCCACACAAAATTAGCCCCATTTGCACCCCTTGGAGGAGCTAATGTTTTGAGGAGGGTTAATTCACATTAGCTCAAAATTAGCCCTACTGTTTAGATTCTTGAGGGAATGAGGGCTAATTTGAGGCTAAAAGGTAAGGGCTAAACATTAGCCCATGGAATCAAACAGGGCCCAGGTCTAATCGGCTGCTTGAGGTGGAGGTGAGAGGAAGTTGGTTTGGGGAGGCGGACCAGTTTGCCTAGCTAGACTTTTGGGGAGGAGACGCCGAGCACGAGGATCTATGCACCGACGTCGCCAGTGATGCGACCCGAGCAGCACGAGGGCATCGGCCTCGGAGCACGTTGAAGCGGCCGACGATGATGCGGGTCCGGTTTCGGCGCCACCGCATCTAGATCAGGTCTCTCTGCGGCGGAAGCAGTTAGCATGGCGGGGGTGATGGCCATCCGGGCGAGCTCCACCTCTGCTGCCGGCCACCCGGGCGAGCTCCGCCTCAGCCACCGGTCGCCTGAGCGCACGCGAGAGATAGAGCAAGGGCTGGGGAGGGATTGGGTTGAGGGGGATGGTTGACTGGTGGCCTCCGGGAGGATGGTACCACGTATGCAAGCTCAGATCAAAACGGCTCAAAACAGTGTTTAGAGGGGTTATTTATCCAGTATGAAGAGTTAAAGAGTGGAAAATGTATGGTATTTGAGTTTAGGGGGTAATTCGGTCGACCGCGATAGTTCAGGAGATAATTCATACTTTTTCCTTCCTAAAATAAACATGATTCCCGAATCACAAAATCCCAAAAAAAACATTCACAAATTACAAAATCACAAGAACTATTGGAGCATGGAAGCGGGAGAGAACCACCGCCAACGCCACGTCGGGGAGGGGAAGTAACCGCCGCTTGGGCCGGTGTCGTGGAGGATAAGGGTGGCGAGCGTGCAGGCGACCTCGCCCTTTTCAGAGTAGGGGTTGGAGGCGGAGACTTGCGCCCAGTGATAGGAGGAAGGGATGGGGGATTGTAACTCTGGACTATAGGACCGTACATATAATATCTGGACTACCATTTATCCAGATTTATTGTCTTAAAAGAGGTCATATCCCCTCCTAGGATTAGTTTTTTTTGGATGGAGGGAGTAGCTAATACTAAATGACAAACCCACCTGGGAAACTGTTTTAAACACTCGGGTGGATCTAGACGTCGATCCACCCGAGTCTTGCATATCATCTAAATAATTATGAAAAATTTTCAAAAAAATTAACATGATAGGTTAATATGTAATATATCATTTCACAAACATGCAAGTTCAAATTCTACTTCTACAAGTTATAAAAAAATAACAAATTTAACTGTGAATATATGTATACTAGTTAGAGCTTAATTTGCTATTTTTTTACAACTTATAAAAGTCAAATTTAAACTTGCATGTTTATGAAGTGATATATTACATATTAAATCTATTGGCAAAATTTGCTATAGGACACTCAAAAAATATGTAATTAGTCATGATACACCACAAAAATATGAATTGGCTATAGGACACCACAAAAGAGTGGTAATTAGTCGGAGGTGGCAGCTCGGCACGGGCAGCTACGGTGGACCAAGAAAAGGGGCAGTGTGGCCAGGCGACACGTCCACCCGAGATATAAAAATCTATCTTCAAACCTACCTAGCTAATTCTTTAGTTTGTCTACTTGCATGGTTGTTGTAAAGTCATTGTCAATAGAAAGTAAAATAAGGTCAAAACCCAGCTATCTGCCAGTTAACCTTATACTATATGCAATCGGGGAATGATGTTGCGCATTAGTTAACTTGTCTCCAATTGTTTTCCAAAATCATGCGAGTTAGCCGCCCTTAACTAACGATCACGACGTTGACTTCAATCCACATATATATATATATATATATGTATGTATATATATATATATATGTATGTATATATATATATATATATATATGTATCTATATATATATATATATATATATGTATATATATATATATATATGTATATATATGTATGTATATATTGTATATATATATATATGTATGTATATATGTATATATGTATGTATATATATATATATATGTATGTATATATGTATATATGTATGTATATATATATATATATATATATATATATATATATATATATATATATATATATATATATATATATATATATATATATATATATATATATATATATATATATATATATATATATATATATATATATATATATATATATATACATGCAGTGACACTTCATCGAGGTATCGTACTATCGTAGTAGTAAGTACATATTCTTCTGTTTCATGAAACAGAGGGAGTACAGTGTATCGTTATTACATCTTCTCCTTCCAAAGGCAAATTAAATCATGGCGCCATCGCTGCTCGCGCCACGGCTAGCCGTGCCCTTGCTCCTCGTACTCGCGGCAGCGGCGGCGGCAGATGGCGTCGCCGACGCCGGCGCCGGCGCCGGCATGACGCACCTCCACTTCTTCTTCCACGAGGTGTTCACGGCCGGCCCGAACGGCACGACGGCGACGGTTGCTCCGCCGGCGCGCAGCGGCGACGGGAGCTCCTTGGGGTTCGTCGGCGTGGTGGACGACATGCTCCGGGAGGGCGCGGACCCGGCGTCGCGCCTCGTGGGGCGCGCGCAGGGGGTCACCGCCGGCACGTCGCTCGCCGCCGCCGACGGCGCGGGCGCGATCACGACGATGCTGAGCCTGGCGTTCACGGAGGAGGGCCCGTACGCCGGGAGCACGCTGCAGGTGTTCGGCCGCGCGGTGCTGGGCACGGTGATGGAGCGGCCGGTGGTGGGCGGCACGGGCAAGTTCCGGATGGCGCGGGGTCACACGCTCAGCCGGCGCGTGAACTCGTCGGACCCCGACAACCTCCTCGTCATCGAGTACGACGCCTACGTCACCACGTCTCCCATTTAGCTAGCTAGCTATAGCCTAGCTACCATGGATGGGTAGCTTTGATTTGTGATCGATCTTGTAATGTGGTTTTTTTCTTGATCATATTCTAAATAAACAAAATCGTGTGTTTTGTGATATCTGCATAAACAAATTCAATGTTGTATGCGTCTATCTTGTGAATGGCTACTCTACGATCGCCGGTAAGCTTGTTAGCTTGCAGGGCATGCCAAGCTAAGATAGATAATTTGAACAATAGATTAATCATCTAATGACTAAAACAATTGATGCAACATAAACTAAGTGAAAATGAACTATATAAATATATACGATATTATAAAAGATGATGGAGAGATATATTGAAATATTATATGAATTAATTATGTGTGATGATTTAACATGCTTACATTTTAAATCTTTAAACTTTAATAAATTATTAAATTATAGATAATATAGTATATTTGCATGATGATTAAATGTAAAAATTATTAGTGAATGATGATGTGGCATCTCTGTATGTTACTAATATTTAATAATTGGTGGGCTATACTTTACACTTTACAGTAAGAGAGTAAGAGAGGATATGTGGGGAACACAAACCAAATAAGAGCCAAACTAGTTCCCAAGACGGTAATACCGTATTTAAAGTTTAGCACCACACAATTATTTTTTATCAACATTTAAAATGAGTTGCTAAGCACCCCTCAAATAGCTAAGCCAACAAGCACACCGGCCAAATAGTTAAGATAGGGATCATTTGCCATTTGCCACATGAGCAATAATGTGGGTTGCACATGTACGTTCAGCTTCATCTAGAGATTTTTTTTTTCTTCAGATTGTAGCCATTGCGATTGACCTTTGCTGCTATCCATGGCATTAGAGATCTCCTGTGTAATGAGTAAGGTTGCTAAGCAAACAATACTAAATGGTTATTTAAATTATGACAAAATTGTGTTAAGGATAATTCATCACCTGTAAAACCGTTCACATTGCTAGAGTTTTCTGACACTGTAGATGAAGAAGGCGAGGCACTTCCTCCGTTTTTCGATATCTGATCATCCATAGAAAGTTCAAGGGGATGTTCTATGCTAATAAACCGTCCGCCTTTTCCTCTATGCCTCAATTTTGCTTGCTTTTGGCGAGCCTCAACAAGGATCCTCTAAATAAATAAATGTTATATAACAGTTAAGGAGCATACGAAAGCATCCATACAAGAACAAATTAGAAAAGTAAAATACAAAACCTTTCGAATTGCTGCTACTTTATCTTCTGATCCAACAATTTTTCGACGTTGTCTCCTTCGGATAATTGCATGGTACTGCTTTGCATTCACATATATAGGCTCATCATCAGCATGTTCTGTAGGTAGTGGTAGCAGTGGAGTACACTTCATACCCTTGGTAGGTATGTGTTCCTGTATACAGTTGTTACAAAACTTTCTTAAAACTATGAACAATGAAGACGATTATTGCTTCAAATCGGAAGGATGTTAGGGTTTAGCACTCGAGAGCGCGGGGAGTCCTCGGCGACGGCGGCGGATCGCCGCCGCCCGTCGCCTCGCCGGTGGCCGGTGGGTTTCACGCACAAGGACGTCCTCACGGAGGCGGCGCGCGGACCGTGTCGCGTGGCGCGTAAGCTAGAAGAATTTTGTCCCAAGGGTAGCAATGGCGGTGCTAGCCCGAAGGCTACAGTAAAGCCCAGGGACACGTGTGAGTATCTCGAGGTCGCCCATGGCGGAGGTAGCCCATTGGCTACAGTGAAGCCCAGGGGGATCTCGGGAGCCCATCCAAGGAACTCGAGGACACCCCAATTTCCTGAAGCGAATCTCTCGCTGGAAGATATTTTTCCTCGTGTTTCCCCTTCTGGATCGCAGAATTGGATCTGGGTGAGGCGTGGAGCGACACAGCCAAACCTAGGGTTTCCAGCGCAAGCGGAAGAAATCCGATGATTTGGTGGCTTAGCTCGTCGGATCTGGAGAGTTCCGGAGCGGAAGTGTGATCACCGATCATTTGCCCAAGTCGTCATGGAGCGGCGTCCGCCGATTCGGCCGGACTGGCAAGCTAACAAGCGTCAGGCGATGGAGCAAGGCGGAGGTGACTGGGGGATCCGCGACGTCCGGGAGGAGGAGGGCCTCCGGCGTCCACTCCCCAATCAACCAAGGGTGAATCCAAATGTCAAGCCTCAAGGTCGTCAAGCTGCGGAGATGGAGCGTGGGGCTGGTACGATGAAGATCAAGTGCTTCAAATGTGGCCGTGAAGGTCACCACCAGGCAAACTATACTAATCCCCCCCTCTGTTACTCTTGCCACAATACTGGACACATTGCTTCTCATTGCCCGCTGATTTCTGCTAAAAGATGTGTTAAGCTCTGTGGATTTGGGATCCCAGGGCAAGGGTTCTATAGTTTGCAAGTAGAGATTTCTGACGCAGAGGTGGCTAGAGCTCCTGTGAGAGGTATTTTGACAGTGATTCAGGGGGAAGCTTCTGTGAGTAAAGTGCTAGCTGAACTGAAACACTTGTTTGTAGGTTTAACTTGGGATTGGAAAATTAAGCAGCTAAATGCTAAAGAATTTCTCAAAAAATTCCCTTCATATGAAGTTAGGAGTCAGATTTCAACTTGCAAGAGCTTTGACTTTGAGACATCCCAGATTAAAGCTAGTGTGGTGGAGACTGGTATAACTGAAGAGGCTGTTGATGAATTAGTGGCTGTCTGGGTGAAAATCTATGGGATTCCAAAAATGGCCAGATCAGAAGACTATATCAAATCTATTGTGGAGCTGGTTGGGGAGTTTGAGGCTGTAGAGGTTGCAAGTATCAGGAGAGATGGTCCAGTAAGGGTGAGAGTTGCCTGTAAGGATCCTAGAGAGCTATATTTCTCTATTCATCTGTACATAAACAAGGTGGGTTACATGATTCGTTGGGAACCTAAGGGGTACTTACCTTATGAGAATAGACAGAATCCTCCAGATGATGATGACAAAGATGATAAGGATGATGAGGGGCTAGAGGATGATATGAATCTAGATGACGAATTCAAGAATCATGACATCTCTAGAGGAAGACCTCTTAAAGGCGAGGGAAGCCAACATGAGAGTAGAGCAGGAGCTTTTTCTGCTCCACCCACTTACAAGGGCAAAGTCAGTTCTGAACAGGGAGGAAGTATAAAAATGATAGCCTCTAAGAAAACCTCTCTTTTGAAACACCCTGACTTATTTGAGAGTTGTACTTCTTTAGTGATATGGGGAGACAAAAAGCAAGAGATGATTGCAGAGCAGGAATCCCAAGAGTTGGAGGCACCTGAATTGTCCCAAAATGAGACTAGACCCGAGTTCTCAACACTGTTAGAGTTTGATGAGGATCTTGAGAGATGCCAAATCCCTACTGATTCTGACATTGAGAGGCTGAGAGAAGAAGAAGATAGGGAGGAGGAGGACAGTTTCCAGGAGGTCTCTAACAGGAAGAAGGGGAAGGCTAAAAGGACTGAACCTGCAGTTACTTCAAGAATGAGCTTAAGACATAGAGAGTTAGCTGTTGTTCCTATTCCAAAGAGAGCTAAGATCCTGACCCAAAGGAAAAATTTGGAGCAACCAGGTAATAATTCTAATCCCTTTGCGGTTTTTCAATTATTAGACTCTGTTGAATTGAAAAAGATTGATGTAGCTGCTAATATAGATCTAGGCAGTAACCCTGTTGAGATTGACAACAATATTGAGACTTTAAAAGCCAAAGAGTTAGTCCAAGCTAAGTTAGCTGAGTTGAATTGGAAGAATCAATTGGAGAAACAGAAACCTCAGGCAGGAGATGTTTCTGTTCCTGCAAAGGTGATTGAGTCAGAAGATGTGTCATCCATTAAAGAGTTGGAAACAGATTTGAGAGTTGAAAAAGATGGCATAAGCCCTGAGCCTAACAAGAGAGGTGGAGTGAAGAAACAAAGAAAAAAATGAAAGTCCTTTTTTGGAACATTAGGGGTTTGGGTAACAGTGCAAGAGGTAGACAACTTAGAGAGCTAATCATTGAAAAAGAGGTTGACATTATTTGCATTCAGGAGACTAAGAAAGAGTCCTTCTCTGACAGAGATCTGAATACTTTTCAAGGCAATAGAATTTTTAACTGGTCCTGGAAAGCCTCTAGAGGGGCCTCAGGGGGTTTGTTGCTGGGAGTAAACACTAATATTGCTGTGGTAACAGAAACTCATGCAGGGGCTTTTTTTCTTAGTAATGTCATTAAATTGAATTATGATAATTCTTGTTGGGAGATCATGGTGATTTATGGTCCTGTGGATAACAATCTGAAACAGGCTTTTCTGGATGAACTGAATTGGCACATTCTTTATAGATCCCATCATGTGGTGATTGGGGGGGATTTTAATTTGTATAGGTTTGCTAGTGAGAAATCGAACACCAACACTAACTCTAGAAATATGGATATGTTCAATTCTTTCATTGCTAACTTAGATCTGAGAGAGATTTATCGCAGTGGCCCTAAATTCACTTGGACTAACAAGCAAGATTCTCTTGTGCAAGAAGTCCTAGATAGGATTCTAGTGACCACTGACTGGGATGATATGTACCCTACTGCTCTTCTTTCCTCTATCTTAAGAGTGGGTTCTGACCACATCCCTCTTCTACTAGATACTTGTGAAGGTATTATAGTCAAGAGTAAGTACTTTAAGTTTGAATCTGCTTGGCTTGCTGAAGAGAGTTTTAAAGAGTTGGTTATTCAGAGGCTGTTACCTAGAGACAATTCTTATATTTTAGAGTTTTGGAATAAAAAACAAAGCAGTCTGAGACGATTCCTGGTAGGATGGGGCAAAAACAATCGCTCTAAAAAGCTGAGGGAGAAAAGAACTTTGCAGTGTAAAATAGAAGAACTTGATAAGAAGGCTTTGACTGAGGAACTGACTTCAGATGAGTGGAATCAGAGATACAGTTGGGAGAATGATCTTGAGCACATCTATGAGATGGAAGAACTTTACTGGCATAAAAGATGTGGAGAGCAATGGATTCTTGAAGGAGATAGAAACACAGAGTTTTTTCACAGAGTTGCTAATGGGAGGAAAAGAAAGTGTCACATTACATCCTTGATGGATGGAGAAACAGAGTTGACCTCTAAGAGTGAAATCCGAGAGCACATTGTGGAGTACTACAAAACCCTCTTTAGAGATGTCCCCACTGCCAACATTCACCTTTCCCAGGGGGTTTGGACGAACCACCTCAACCTTTCAGATGCTAGTAAAGAAAACCTGACTAGGCCCTTTGTAATGGCAGAGTTAGATAAAGTTATCAATGAAGCTAAACTTAACACAGCTCCCGGCCCTGATGGTTTTAGTATCCCTTTCTATAGAGCTTTTTGGCCCCAAGTGAAGAATGATTTGTTTGAGATGTTACTCATGCTACACAATGAAGATCTGGACTTAAAAAGACTTAACTTTGGAGTTATTTCCTTAATTCCTAAGAACAACAATCCCACTGACATAAAACAGTTTAGACCCATTTGTGTTCTTAATGACTGTTTTAAATTCCTAAGTAAGGTGGTGACTAATAGATTGACAGAAGTAGCTGATGAAGTTGTTTCTCAAACACAAACTGCTTTTATCCCTGGTAGATTTATCCTTGAGGGTTGTGTCATTATTCATGAGGTGCTCCACGAGTTGAAAAGCAAAAATTCAGAAGGTATTATTCTGAAAATTGACTTCGAGAAAGCGTATGATAAAGTGAACTGGGAGTTTTTAATAGAAGTGATGGAAAGAAAAAATTTCCCAAAGAAGTGGATTAGTTGGATCAAGTCCTGTGTTATGGGAGGTAGAGTTTGTATAAATATAAATGGTGAGAGAACTGACTTTTTTAGAACTTTTAGGGGCCTTAGGCAGGGTGACCCTCTCTCTCCTCTCCTCTTTAATCTTGTGAGTGATGCTCTAGCTGCTATGTTTGACAGTGCCAAAGCTGCTGGAGTTTTATGTGGATTAGTTCCTAACATTTTCCCGGGGGGTATTACTCATCTTCAATATGCGGATGACACAGTCCTATTTGTTGCTAATGATGTTAATCAAATTGTGGCCACAAAGTTCATCCTCTAATGTTTTGAAGAAATGGCTGGTCTTAAAATTAACTTTCACAAAAGCGAGGTGTTCACTGTGGGTTTGGAGACGGTTGATACTATAAGAATAGCTCAGATGCTTAACTGTCCAGTGGGTTCCTTTCCTATGAAGTATTTAGGTTTACCTATCAGCCCAGATAAGATCTTGAATCATGATTTTGGCTTCCTGGGTCACAAACTAGAAAAAAGACTAGGTACTTGGGGTGCTGGTACCCTGTCCCACGCAGGAAGAGCTATACAAATCAATGCTTGTCTCTCTTCTGTCCCTTCCTATGCCATGGAGTTCTATCAGCTTCCTGAGGGGGTTCACAAGAGATTTGATAAGATTAGGAATAGATATTATTGGGCTGGTAACAAACTAAAGGGAAAATACCATATGGTGAGATGGGAGGACATGGCCTTTCCTAAGGATTTTGGGGGCTTAGGGTTTTCTGAAACTAGAAGAATGAATATTGCCCTCTTGGCCAAGTGGATTATTAAGATAGAATCTGATGAAAAGAGCTTGTGTTTAGAAGTGTTAAGGAGGAAATACTTACAAGAAGGAGGGGTGTTCTAGGTGAAAAATGGTGTTGGCTCACAATTTTGGAGAGGTTTGCTTAATATTAGAAAATGGGTGATTTTGGGTGCTGAATGGAAAGTTGGTGAGGGCTCACATATCTATTTTTGGAAAGATAATTGGGTGGACAATTGCTCTCTGAAAATTAGATTTCCATCCTTATTTGCTATCTGTAACCAACAAGAGGTGACTGTCTACCAGATTGCTAGTGAGGGCACTGATTGTCTCTCTTTCAGAAGATCCTTTGGTCCAGCTGAAATAACTGAATGGGAGGAACTCAAGAAAGTAATTGATAATCTGGAGACTTCCCCTGTTCCTGACACTTTACTTTGGGGCCTAGCTACTAACAAGAAATATACCACCAAATCTATGTACAGGACCCTGACCTTTAGGGGTATAAGAGAGGTGAATACTGAGATGTGGAAAAGCCCCTGTCCCGTGAAGATTAAACACTTTCTCTGGCTAGCCATTAGAGATAGAATTCAGTCTGCGGAACAACTTAAAAAAAGAGGCTGGAATGGTTCAGAGTTTTGTCAGCTTTGTGGACATTTGGAAACTACCAATCACATCTTGTTTAATTGCGTTATGGCTAGACTTATCTGGTGTATTTGCAGAGATGCCTTAGGCTGGAACGTTATTCCTAGGAGTTTGGACGAGTTCTTTTTGCTTTGTGATAGTGATAATTCCCCTACTTCGATTAGATTGCATCTTAGCCTACTTGCTGCTGTGTGCTGGAATTTGTGGCTAACCAGAAATAATATGGTGTTTAGAGATAAATTGTTGTATTCCCCCTGTCTCTAACTTTTCAAATTGTTGCAAATTTGCTGCAGTGGAAGAAGCTCTTCCGTCCTAAAGAAGAAGCAAGGCTGGAGCTGATGACTGACAGGATCAAGATGGTGTCGACTAGTCTAAGATCTCCAAGAATGGGTGTGGATTAAAATTCTATCGTTCTGTTGCTTAGTCGTTAGAGTTTTTGTTTCCCAGGTAGATGTTTCCCTGGCTCATGTCATTGTCAGCTTAGAGTTTCGGCTGGAATCTAGATCGTTCGCTACTTGTTCGCCAGTCTGGTTGCTGTTCCTGGTCTGTATTTTGTTGAACTCCTCTTTGTCGCTGGCAACCCCAGCTGAACACTGCCGATATGGCTTTCAGTAAAAAGCCGGGTCTCTGACCTTTTCTCTAAAAAAAATGAACAATGAAGACTTTATAAGATTTTGGAAAGTTGATTCCCAATGAGTCCCTCAAAATATTGTGGTGGAGACTTCTCATTGAAGTTTCCATCTATATGGAAGTTTTTTTTCCCATAACGCTACAGGTGAAAGTTTAATGGTAAAAAGCTTTTAATTCTCCAGGCGGATATGAAAATTTATATTCTCTAGTGAAATTGTAAAAGTTCTCTGATAGATAATTTTACTTTTTTTAAAAGATCTCATAGAAAATTTATATATATAAAGTTTTTTAATAAAACACTTGCTAGAAGTTTTTTGTGCAAGTGCACAACCCGAACTCTTGACCTGAGGTGTCAAGGGGAAAAGCAATATGTGAGATAAAATTGTTGGTGCCAATTAAATATTATTCAAAATCGATGTGAATGCAGTAGACACTAGATGTTTTGTGCAAGTTCACAACCGGAACTGGACCTAAGGTGTTAGGGGAAGAAATCAGTGTGATATAAATTGTTTGTGCCAATCGAATATGCGAGACATTTATCAAGCAATATAATATAAAACTATATTAGAGTTTGGTTTCCTTTTCTGAACCACCATATATAGGATCGGCAGTAGGAAAGAGATTGGGAAATGCATGAAAATTTAAGAGCATATGGAAATTTCAAATGGTAAAAATTTAGAGTACATTGTTACTGATAAATGGGGAACTCACAATAGGTTGGTTGCACTCAGGTTTAGGATGCAAATTTTTAGCTTCTAGATTGACTAGGGATAATTCAGTTGACACTTTCCCAGGACCATCAAGCTTACCTATAGCAATAGAAATAAAGTAGCATCATCAGCATGTCATGTATAACCAAATTATACTTCAGCTTTATCATTAATGTACAAGAGGTACAATATTGATATCATATTGCAATATGACAAAATTTAACATGAATAAGAATGCATACGTTGATTGCCCTGGGTGCTTTCACCAAAACCCATTGTATCTGTGGGACTTGCAAGCAGGTGCTCTGAACATGTTGAAATCACTCGATGTCAAGATCAATAATCCATTATACAACAAGGAGTTACAAAGTAGTCAAGAATACAATCACATAGAAAATGTAGCTAACTACTCACCCCATTTTCTTTTATATGACGTTGGTTAATTTAAAATTAAATAAACATAGGGAGTAATTTGAATTCAGAGTCGTTAAAACAATTGAATGTACTAAGAATATTTATAGATAAAGAAAGAAGGGAAATCGTCTGTCATAATATAATTTGTGCAATTGTACAAGCTTTGTCAATAGTATGGATTAGAATCTTGAAGATAAAATAAATTTGTTTCCACATTTGCCTAAAAGATTTTCTTCTAATCTTGTGACTATTCGCTTGATTATCTTCATCTCAAAAGTTCTGATATGCTAACCTACTAAATGAAACTCTAATGAACATAATATGTCATTCTCCATATATTTGTTCCTAACACAATATATACAATTGTTATACTTAGAGACTAAATAAATTTAGAAGCAATCATGTGTAAGCAAACACAATGTGCTAAGGAGTAAGGGCTTTAAATTGAAAATCAATTTATTCCATACATTAGCCCAAACATCTAGTTTCAAAACACCTATTCCACTAGCAACACTTCATCTAACAAATCTAACATTCAAAAACATATGGCTCCACCATTTGAGATCTATGTATTTGCAAGCATTTCATAACATTTGCCATAAGAAAGAATTGCACAAGAAAGAATAGACAAGAATATTTGAATAAAAGACCATAAATTCTGCAATCCACATGGTTGGAAAGATATTTATATTAGCATTAGAGTATGAACAAACTTCCATATATTTTATGATGAATATAACCATAGATTGAACACCTTATGATATGTTGAAATAGTCCTTGTAGACACCAAGAAGTTTATGGTCATAACAACCAAAACAAAATCCATGAATTAAAATTAGATCCCATTAGATGCACCAAGATACTCAAACAAGAATATTTGTTCACCCTAGGTACTTGCAGGAGCAAAGTCCACAAAAAATAGAAAGATCAGAAAGAAATAGAAACCTATGAGAGGAATGGATATCCCCTTGTTCTTCTTGAAATCCTTCTGTCGGTCCGCCTCCTTCGTTGTCTCCTATGGCTGCAAGATCATCATCTTCTTATAGATAAAGCCAGGTGTGTGTGGTATTGGTTCATGCAATGTTTATGACACAAAATGACAAAAGAGGTTAGCAACAGATAGATCATCCCACATCAGTTTCCTTGAGTCATCTGGGTTGTAAAATCGTGTCTTGGGTTGCATCATTAGCTGCCCTTTTTTTGGTTTTAGTGAAGGACTTCAAATACAACCCTAACATAATTGTTATTTATATAGTCATTTTAATACACCCTCCGTACTCGTAAAGGAAGTCGTTTAGGACAATGTTTAAGTCAAACCATGGGAATATAAATCATGAATAACTCTCAAGTTGTTGAGTTTGAAAATGTAAAAATTATATGAATAGATTTGTCTTGAAAAATACTTTCATAAAAGTATACATATATCACTTTTTAATAAATATTTTTATAGAAATAAGAAGTCAAAGTTGTGTTTTGGAGACCGTGTCGCTGTCCTAAACGACTTCCTTTACGAGTACGGAGGGAGTATGACACTATGTATTACAGTTTTTGCTTCAGGCTTTGGGAATGGGAATCATTATTGACATATGTGTTTTCTTAGAATGGAGTATGTTATTGTGTTCAGTGCATTATTAACAATGGAGTGCCGTATGTGCTCTTTTACAATGAACGAGTACGTGTATTATTTTTTACAAGGATGCACAATGATTAAACAAAGCCTACTATGGCTAAAGATGCTACAAGAACTTGAGATCAGTGATGATGTGTCTATAGTCAACTTGTACATTATTGCATCCGAACACTTCCCAATGTTAGTTTAAATCAGTGAAAATAGAGCAAAATTGTGTATCCCATGAGTTAACATAAATAGCGAAGTGTCCTAACCATTGTGTTGTGTGGTGTGCATCTTTTCCTTCTTGTGTTGAGCATATTATAATTCATTTTTCCCTACGTTCATGTCTACAATGTTTGAACATCGAAACATTGAGATTTGTGCTAACATGACTCTAAAAAATAATTGGATGATCTAATAATTATATAAGAAATGTTCAGTGTCCTTTTCCTAAAGAGAAAAGGTTGCAGTAGCAACCAGCACATAGAGAAAAATCCAAATTCAAAACATGCAACAGACATCTACATTTGTCTAGTTGTTCTTATTGGAACGCTCCAGCTAATCGGTCGAGTGGACATGCAACGTGTAAAGTTAGTGTGTGAATCATTTTATTTATTTCCTTCTTGGTTGTACTACCTTTTCTACCACACATTGTAGGGGACGATTGCACAAGTCACGAATACTCACATTATAGCTTAGGGGACAACTGCACAAGTCACGAATGCTCGTGCGAGTTAGAAATATTTCGTTGATGCAAGTGCCTATCCGAAAAGTAGATTTCAAGAGATAAAACACCATATCTTTAAAAGCAAGAATGACTTCGTGATCCAATTAAAGCAGCATGTTCCATTTGACCAGATCAATAGACGATGAACAACTAACGAAATATATTTTTTTTGTTTCATTTGGTCAATCACAAAAAAAAAATAGTGATCATACTTCAAAATATTTTATTCAAATGTTGTTAATAAACTAGTAGAGGTTCATGGAGTGACGTCGCAAAATAATTTCATTCTACGCCTAATTGACATCCATTTCAAAAATATATGGACAAATGTGCCATAGGATTTAATTTCATCTGTAACTAGCAATCTGTAATATTTTTCATATTGAGCCGATAGAACTTTATGTAATGATATGACTTGACAGATCGGACTCGTACCAGTGGAACATTGTGTTGAAATTATAAGCACGTAATAATTTAATATATTCATGAACAGATCAAATATACGCAACATGTCGAACATGTATCGAGGTTGCGGAAAGACCAGTTGCTCAGCAGGAATTACTCGCGGTTGCAGGCGTCGATGAAGGCGCGCATCACGCAAGCGGAGAGGAAGACGAGCCATCATGGACGAACAAGGAGCAGTCGCGCAAAGCGCTTCCCAAAAACCTTATTGCCGCCTTCTCCCAGTGCAGGACGTCGAAGGTAGAGGTTCCGGAGACCTACTCTCCCGATCGCCGGTGCACGCCGGCGAGCGGGATGGAGTAGTCTACGAGGTACGGCGCAGCATAGAGTAGGAGGCAAATGATTGATTTCGCGTGTGTTGCGTGAAGGCGGCGGCTCGGTTTATGTAGAGATAGGTCGCTTGATCAGGGCGTCCGCACGATCTCCACTCCACGTAACCAAACCGGATAAGTCGCGCATAATTTATCCGGACTTCACGCCATTTTCACGCACCGGATTTTTCGGAATGTTTCCAAAACGAAACAAAACCGAATTTCCCGCAGCAAAACAAAACTGCGAGGCGAGCACATGCATGTGTTCCCCCCACTTCTCTCCACCACACATGCTTCAAGTGGCTAGGAGGGCATCCTCCCTTTTAAGGAGGTCCCCCTCTCCTAGAATAAGTAAGGTGGTACTAAAATCTCCAAGCATGCCATCTCATGAAGTGGGCTTTTGTGATTTTCCAAATAATTAATCTTCAAATGAGGTAAGGCCCATCTATTAATTCCAACACATTGTTATATTACACCAAGCATAGTTGCATTATCATCTCAAAACTCCAGCTGTTACAATCCCATAGTTCGAAAGTTACAACTAAAACTTTTTAAGACCATCATCAGTACAAACTTTACAATTCTTTAGTAAGATGAGGGATCGCTTTATCTCCAAAGCTCAATAAGTCTAGGAATTTTCCGGTATCATTAATAGAAAAATGATTTTTCACAACACCTAGGATTGACTTATTTTTTCAAGCGGACTATAAAATTCACGCTTAAAAAACAACTAGAGGCACCATAGTTCTAGCCCCGCCAGTGGAAAAAGAATTTTACAGGCGACATCCTATATGTACCGCTTGTGGTAACAGCGGACCAACGTGACACAGTTGATAACCATAAAATATTCTAAACCCGATACGAGCCATCCCCCTATCACTCATTCAATTTTATCCTCCCCCTTTCCCTCTCCTCGCCCTATCGGTGGCGCGGAAGTAGGACTGTCAACGAGCCGAGCTCGAACGAGCTCGTCTGCTTAAAGCTCGAGCTCGAGCCAAGCCTATAAAATATTCGAGCTAAGTAAAACAATATATATTTCAAATATAATCTTTAAAAAACAATTAATTTCTAGTTCATCATATTAATATAAGAGAAAAAAAGAATAAAATAAATATATGATGTTAATATAAGGCATACAAATAATATATTTTATCTTCTAATTTATTAAATAACAACAAAAATCATATATTACTAGACTCGTTGGAAGCTCGAGCTCGGCTCGACAAAGCTCGCGAGCTTAGGGAGAGGCTCGGGCTCGGCTCGTCTAGAGCTCGAGACGAGCTCGAATCGAGCCTAGGACGAGCCGAGCTCGAGCAGCTCGCAAGCCTCGAGCTTTTTTGACAGCCCTGCGCGGAAGCCTATATTGGTGATGGGGGAGGGGCAGTGATGGCTCGGCGAAAGAGCGACGGCAGGCTTGATGGTGACCGTGGCGAGGGCAGGAGCTCGGGAAGGCAACAGCAAGGGCGACTGCTCAGGGGCTGCAGATCGGTGGCACGGCCCCAGATCCGCGGGTGGACCCCGTTGATTTTTATTTTTATCCTTGTCATTGACATGTGGGTCCCACAAGCTGACTCAGTTAGTTAACAGGGTCAAAGATGCCACGTGGGACAATCTGCCTCCAAAACCGCTCGGGGAGTCAATTTGTAACAGTTTTGGGAGTTGGAGGGTGGTTTTACCCGGTTTTGCAGTTGGGGGATGCGATTCAGCCAGGGTCAAGAGTTGAGGGATAACAAATAAACTTATTCCATCCAAACAGCTACCGTGATCAGATTACGTTGGCCCAGTATTAAAATTTATATGGGCTTTTCGGGGCTGTAAATGAATTAGGCCCAAAATTAGAATTGACACAAACCGGATAAGACTCCCATCTCAGCGTCCGTGAGCTAAGCTACCTACTAATGCCACGTGGCGGCCGTCAAGCGGGCACCTAATCCTCATCTCGTATAAATAAATTCATTTACCCCCCTCGGGATCCGAGAAATTTCCCTCCTCTTTCCACTTGTCACCGCCGTTCGCCTTCCCAACCACGAGACGACCCTGCCCTCGCCGGAGATGCTGCCGTCGGCGACCGGGGACATCGCCGGCGACGTCCACTCGGCGCGAGAGATGCTCCATCCCATCCTCCTTTGACTTCTTGCCGCCGCGGGAGCTTGACTGGATCTGAGCTAGCTGGATTGGTGGGTGGGCGCGTCAAGAAGGGGATGAGCTTTGGCGCCGTTGACGTCGACGATGGCGGCGCCGCGGCGACGGCGGCGGCGAGTGGGGGTGAGGAGGTGAGAGCTATGCCGGCCGAGGTGAGCTGGGAGATGCTTGACAAGTCGCGGTTCTTTCTGCTCGGCGCCGCGCTCTTCTCCGGCGTCTCGGCGGCGCTGTACCCGGCGGTGGTCCTCAAGACGCACCTCCAGGTCTCGCCGCCGCCTGCGGCGGCGGCGTCTACCACGGCGGCGGCGATCCTCCGCCGTCACGGTCCTCGGGGATTCTACCGCGGCTTCGGCGCGTCCCTCGCCGGGACGGTGCCCGCGCGCGCCGTCTACATGGCCGCGCTCGAGGCCACCAAGAGCGCCGTGGGCTCCGCCGCCGTCCGCCTCGGCGTCGCGGAGCCGGCCGCGTCCGCCGCGGCCTCGGCCGCGGGCGGCGTGTCCGCCGCCGTCGCGGCGCAGGTCGTGTGGACCCCCGTCGACGTCGTCAGCCAGCGCCTGATGGTCCAGACCGCCGCCGCCGGCCCCCCGTACCGCGGCGGCGCCGACGCGCTCCGCAGGATCCTCCGCGCCGACGGCGTGCGCGGCCTGTACCGCGGCTTCGGCGTCTCCGTCCTCACCTACGCGCCCTCCAGCGCCGCGTGGTGGGCGTCCTACGCCACGGCGCAGCGCCTCATCTGGCGCGCCCTCGGCCCCGCCCACCACGACAGCCGCGCGTCCGTGGTCGCCGTGCAGGGCGCCAGCGCCGCGGCGGCGGGCGGCGCCGCCGCGCTGGTGACCATGCCGCTCGACACCGTCAAGACGCGGCTCCAGGTCATGGACGGCGGCGGCGCGTCGCTGGCGTCCGAGGCGCGCGCGCTGGTGCGGGAGGGCGGGTGGGGCGCCTGCTACCGCGGCCTGGGGCCGAGGTGGGCGTCCATGTCGCTCTCCGCGGCCACCATGGTCACCGCCTACGAGTTCTTGAAGCGGCTCTCGACCAAGGACACCTCACTCTGATAGAGGCATCGTAGCTGTAACCAGAGCAAACCAGCTTGTGATTTGTAAACTGATAGTAAATCGTATGCACATGTACATATCTAAAGCATCTGCGTTTCACATTGATCTCCTCTACGACATTAGGATGCAAAGGCTAGATTTTGTTGGATTTTTGAAGCTCTCTTTGTAAGTTGTGACGATGATGATGAAAAAGTTTGGTGAAACGAAGAACATGTATATTTGCATTTGATCAAAATGTTATTTGGTGGTTTATGTGATTCAACTGGATGATTGTTGCATGACCAAATGCTGCTGTGTCCATCACTGTTGGGGATTGCAATGTTACAGTTAGGCGTCACTACTGGGACAGCTGATTGTTGCACCTTGAGATTTTATTTTATTTTTTTACGATGAAAAATTTGATGAAACGAAGAACATACATATTTGCATCTGATAAAAAATGTTGTTGGTGGTTTATGTGATACAACTGGAAGATTGTTTGCATGATCAAATGCTGCTGTGTCCATCACTAATTCACTGTTAGGTCATTCACAATGCTCCTATGTGGCGTTCGGCCTGGACAAAGAAAACCGAATATTCGGTGGCACATCCTCAACCAGCGGTGCAAAGCCAAGAACGTGTAGCCAAACTTTGCCACCCTTTCTGTTTTTGGGACCACACTAGTACTCCGTGCCGCCAAGAAAGAGAAAGGGAGAGAGATGTGTCGTCGTCGTCGTGGTGCTCCACACCGCCGAGCTCGTCACCCAAGGAAGGAGGACGATCGGGCGCCGTCCTCGTCGGAGAAGCTTGTCGGCTCGATGGGGAAAGCGACAGAGAAGGAGAGGCCACGGCCGAGGTCGATCAGTGAAAGGGGACGGCCGCGGTGGAGGTCGATATGGCCCCCGGAGCTCGATCCGCCGCTCGACCCGGCTCCACGAGGAAGTCGAGGTCCGCATCGACCGCCGCCGAGGAGCTCAACGTGACGGCAGCCCCTCACTCTGTTCTTGTCCGCCGACAATGCCCGACGCCAGATCCGGTGAGGTCAAGGTCGAGGCTGCGCTCTTGGTCGATCCGCGGCACCGGAGGAGGAGGAGGAGGAGGAGTGGTGTGCTGGCGAGCGCCAGGCCCCACCGCCGTTGCCGCTCCGCCCGCTCGGCTCGACGCCGTCTCTAGCCGGCTCTCTGTGGTGGGGATTGGGGAAAACTGGGAAAGGAAGAGGGGAGAGAGAGAGAGGGGGAAGGGGAAAAGTGAAAAGTAAAGTAGTACTGGTGGGACCTACTATGAGTGGTTTGCGCCGTGGAACTCACATGTTCTTAGTCTAAGTGGCATACGAGGTACACCAAAACTTTGTAATTGCAATGTTACAGTTAGACGTCACTACTGGAAATTTGGGAACTGAAAGTGCATTGTGTGTGCCAAATTTGTCACGGTGTTGCTTGTAGGAGCAAGACACTGACGAAACAGTTGATATGTCCGAAATTCTGGGAGTAGAATCGTTGCTGCCCTGCTGGAAAGGCAGCTTGAGATATTTTCCACATGATGACCGTAATTTTCGTTGAAACCGAACACTTCTACTACTCCTGAAGTCCTGATGTCTTACTAAGTCCGAGTTTAGTTCCAAAATTTTTCTTTAAACTTTTAACTTTTCCATCACATCAAAATTTTTCTACACACACAAACTTCCAATTTTTTCGTCACATCGTTCCAATTTCAACCAAACTTTCAATTTTAGCGTGAACTAAACACACCCTAAAGACAGCAATTTTTTTTTTACACTAGGTAGGCAGAGAGAAGAAGATTTGATCAGGTATATATGACTCTGCAACTTGACTCAAAACAGTATTGTGATAAGATAAGCCAGCTAGCTACCGGTTGAAATTCTAATAACTGAGTTAATCAAACCACTAAACACAGTATCGTCATCAGAAGATAAGGCGAGAAAGTAAACCCTATCGCTTTCCTGCCGTGTGGGCCCATACCGATGTGCAGTCTGAGGCGTCGTCCGAGTCATCAATTCATCGTATCCCTTCCGGGTTTAGGCTGGTGGTTGGACGCATCTCATCATCTACTTCGCCGACCTCGACCTCTCAACAATGGCGATCCGGGACCGGGGAGACAGTTGGTGAACACCAACCCCTGCCGTTACCAAGGCAACAAACTTCGCATTCCTCCATTAATCTCTTCATCGATCTAGTTCGTTTTGCTTTGTTTGCGGATTCAAAGAAACCGGTCTTATTGCTACGAGTCTACGACTAGTTGAACTAGTGTGCATAAGTTTTTTGACAATGAACAAATTTGATGTTTGCTCGTAGTTGGGGAGTAAGGATAAGCTTAGCTCCCTAGATAACTTATTTCAAATTAATTACAGGGCAAACTTTTGAAAAATTGGAAGGTAAAGATTAAATTATGTGATTTAAGTTTCAGAAGCATCAATGTTCTTTATCAAATTATTGGAAACTACAGATTTACAATTTTGTATATAAAATTGTAGATTTTTCGCTTAAGTAGCCGCAAAACTATGGGTTTTTTAATCTCCACCGTAGCCTTAAACACTATTTGACAAGTAGGTCCCACCTGTAATTCTTTAAAAAAAATGTAGGATTTTATTGCAGTACATGTTTTTGCATGTGGGATCCATTAGTCAAGTAAATCTGCATGCGAAAATGGAGCCTAAAGTTTGTAGTTTTCAATAACGTAAGCGTATAATTTGTAATTCTCAATACAAACTTTAAATTCGTAGTATCACCATGATTTATGTGAAGTATATGTAGCTTTCCAAAAAAAAAAAAAAAGCGCCAGCCCCGTTCTAGGCTTTCCCATTCGTAATGTTCATTGCCTGAAAGATTGGTCTTAGGAGGGGACGGTTTGAGCAAAAACAATTTCTTCTTTTTTTCAGAAGTAAAAAGATATCGGAACAACCAATTTGGAGCGATTCATCTGGGACTTTATCCATCAAAACATACATATCATCATCTACTAGTAGGACTCAAATAAATTGTTAATCATATCAAGAAAATGATGACACATTTGGCCTGAGATCCCAATGCTTCGTGCAGCTACTATGCAGGGGTGCCGTCGTTGGTTCCAATGCGCTGCCGGCTATGAACACAGCCGGCAAAACAGTTTCACCTCATCCTTCTGGGTTTTGGCACACACGAAATGCAAAGCTTGTAAGGTGAGCGTAACTCAATTGGTTACTCCGTTTATTTATATTCAAGTTTTAGATGTGATATGGATATATCCGTATTGTATTAACTTTTTATTAGTGGTAGACAACTTACCTGTCGGTACCGATGTGCCTCAATCGTACTTACAGAGATAGTGGGATAGGGTGCTGGTTCATTTAGGTGAGTGCTTGAGTGCTTCGTCTTTGCTGTCTTTCAAAAAAAAGATTATATATAGATTTTTTTTCTTATTGAACTCTTACTAACAACATTTAGATTTTTTTTATACCTTCTGTTAATTTAAATCAAACGGTTGAGCTCATTAGTAAGAAAATATTAGTACGTGATGAAGTAGTGCCCTTTGAAAAATAATGCAAAGCTCTGTCATCTAAAAACAAATGCAATGCGTTGATCTGCAGGCAGGAACGGCCCATCAGAACAAGCACTTGGGCTACGGGCTTATGGCCCACTTTGCGATGAACCTGTTGGCCTGTAAGCTGGGCCCACTCGTCCACAGATAAGCGCAGCAGCAAAGCCACCCGGACAGGTTGGCGACGCGACGGCGACGGCGGCGGCGGCCATCGCTGGCGCTGGCCGCCGATCCGATGCGATCCGGCACGGAACTCGGCGAGCACCCGCTGCTTTTGGTTGGATCGATGGATGGATGGATCGGCGACGAGGAAAGGCGAGCGCCCACCCCGCGCGCGGGAGTTCCCAAATATTCCCCCTCCTCCTCCTTTCTTCTTTTGATCCGCCGTGATCGGCTATCTCGGGATCGCCGCCGGCGCTGCCGCCGTCGCGCTTTTCCTTCCCCCCAATCGATCGATCGATCGATCAGGCGTGTGGATTCTCCAAGAAAGAGAGAGAGAGGGAGGGAGCGAAAGAAAGGCGAAAACGCGAGGCCGAGTCTTTGTTGGCTTTCGTCTTTTGTCACATTCTCCCCTAACCTTTCGCTTTCCGGTCTTTCGAGATGAAAACAAATTTGAAATTACTACATCCGTCCCAAAATAAGTAACGTCCGTCTTATTAAAAAATTTTATGAAAAATTTTAAAAAAAGTTAGTCACACATAAAGTATTATTCATATTTTATCATCTAATATCAATAAAAATAGTAATCATAAAAAAAATTTAAATAAAATAAATGGTTAAATGTTGAACATGAATAGTGTAAAACTGCACTTATATTGGGACGAAGGGAGTACTACGCAACGGATGCAGCCCGGCCAGGCAGCCAGCCATCGACCTGTCCATTCGCAGTCGCAGGCTCGCAGCTTACCATTGCAGTCACTAAATTCAGTGTTACTACTACCAACTAATTACCTCCTCTTGTACTAATCCGCTCTTCGAGTTGACATGTTTTTTTTCATAATGAAATTCATTCTCACCTTTACTAAACCAACTACAATCAATTATTATAGATTTATAGGGTTTGCTCCCTCAAAAAAAATATTATAAAATTAAAAACTACTCAAAATATCATTTCGGAGACAAAGATGGATAATTTCCACCAATAGTTGGCGTCTTGGTGAGACGTAACCATTATTTCTTTTTAGGGCCTATTCGGTTTGAAGAAATTTCATGGAATGTTTGAACAAATTAAACTATATCCTTGTAAAAATTATGTGAAATTCCTACATTTCGACATTTTGAAGAAGCCCTTAATGGCTTACATGTAGAGCATCCCCAGGAGTTACACCATCTAGTACTCCATCTGAAATATGGCGCATGTGAGCAAAAAAGGGCCTCCAACAGATATGTCATCGAGCCATCCATAAATAGCGCATGCCAAAATGAAGATAGAAATGCCACATATAGAGCATCTCTCTCATCGTATCATATCACAACAGCCACAGATCCCGCCACCTTCTGAAGTTCCGCGACCTCCCCCCCCTCCCCCTCATCGGCGGTCGGAAGGAGAGGGAGGAAAGGGGAGGCACCGCCACACCGGTCACCGCCACCGTCTCCGTCTCCTCCTCCGCGCCTGCCGCCCGTCGCCCCTGCAAAGAAAATAATAGAGAATAGTCTGGGTGGAATAGAGAAGAGCCTAGAAAAGCTATAGTTGTTCAACACATCAAATTGATAAAAATGGTTCACTCATTTCAAATATAGCAATTAAAAAATTTCCTATTACAAATATACCCATTTCAAAAGATTATCACAATAAATAACACCGTTAATTTTAGTCGTCGAAAATATAGCCCGTAAAAAATATAAATGTATGATTATTTGGAAGATATTACTAAAATATAGAAGTGTGTGACATAAAGAATGTATGGATGAACCGTTGAGGTGGAAAGGGATATGAAGGAGAAATCTTTTTTGGATGGTTATTCATATGGTAATGGGTATATGAAGGATCGAATTTGGATGAGCTGTTGGGGATAGTCTTATATATAGTTTTTGTCTTTATCAAGCAGGAGCATAATCTTCGAATTAAATCCATAGCCGATCATTATACCGATCGAATTTCACATATATCATCAGCCACAACTGACGACGAACAAATAGGTAGATAATGGCAGAGAGTAACTAGGATGAAACTGGTACGGATATTTTTTTCCATTCAGACATTTTTTGGGATCGGATAGGTTTGGTTGGATATTTTCGGATTTGTCGGAGATACAGACCCGGGGTATGCGAAGTGAGAGGAATTTACCTTCCCATCCTGCCGCGTGACCCTACAGTCTGGCCCTACCCCCGCACCCCGCAGATCGCAGGAGCGGCTGGGGGGCCTCGGGGTGCCACGTCATACCCCTCGGGCTCTCGCACCGCTTTGCCCCGAGGCCCTCGCCCAGCCGCCATCTGGCGGGGGAGCAAGCGGGGAGGGGGGCCAGGCTGAACCACCTTTAATGCGCGCAGTGCCCCAACTGCCCCCTGCCGCATTCAACGCAGTAGGGGCAGACGTGCGGCGTGCTCGACTGGCACGCGACGGTCAGGAATGACCGATCTGTGACCAGCCTGTCGCCGGTCACATCTGACTGGATGGACGGTCGTGCCCCCACATCGTATCTGCCTCCGGCGGAGTGGAGGTAGGTGTGACCCGTCCCATCGGAGGGGTCATTCGAAGTTCTCCCCACGAGAGGGCGGCCACCACAAGTCTTCACCCATTAATTGGGGAATGACAGGGTTGTCCCCCTTGTCAGGCGAGGGACGGTGCTGGGCCCCACTCAAGGACAAACTGTGGCTTAGCTTCCAGGCGAAGGCACGGGTCGAGACCCGGTCAAGGTAGGGTGGGCCCCCATCCGAGAGAAGAGTAGGTAGAGGCGGTACATGTGGTATTCCCTTGAGGTATAAAATGAGGACCTTGCCCACTAAGAAAGGGGACGACTCTCATAAAACCTGAGCTCTAGGAGAAAGGAAGCAAGAGCGCTCTCCGGATCTTAGGGACCTTTGTAACTCTCAGCCTAAATCCCATACACAGGAGTAGGGTATTATGCTTTATAGTGGCCCGAACCTTTATAATTTTGTTGTGTACACACTAGCTAGTAGCCTTGGGGGCGGATACGTGATTTTCAGAGGCGGGCCTTTTCCCCCGGCCAAACTCACGAAAGGGGGATCCCACGATCTCCTGCTAGAGAGGATCACTCCTCGACAGGATTCGAAAACGAATTCAGATATTTTTTTCTCGAAAATAGAAACCAGTACAGTATAAGGGCACTATCCATTAGAATCGGAGAACGGTCGGAAACTATCTGGGATTTTTTTATGATTTCCGCAAACAATGATTAATTTTTTTAAAAAAAACACGTATTTATACATAAATTTTTCATACGGAGTCAAATGAAATTTAACTTTATATCAAAATTATAGAGCTCGATGAGATCTATAACTGTGTTGCTAATAATTTTATTATTTGAGATCATTTAAGGCTCTAAATATTCATTATAAAATATCATATATGTTTTTACAAAATTTCATATCTACAATTCAAGCAACATCCGACGGAGATGCGTGCTCTATATCAAAATTGTAGAACTCAATGGGATCTACCACTATGTAGTTTATGACATTTGTGTTTGAAAATATTAAAAGTATAAAACAAATTTTACAAAAATTGAAGATGTGAAATAAAATAAATAGCATCTTCAATCTATACAACAAGAACATAATATTCCATCCGTCCTAAAATATAAGAACCTAGGACCGGATGGGACATTTCCTATTACTACGAATCTGAACAGGCAGCCTATCCAGATTCATAGTACTAGGAAATGTCCCATCCTATCTAAGCTTCTTATATTTTGGGACGGATGGAGTAAGTGATATGTTAAGTAAGCTACCTCCGTCACATATTACTTGTCGCTTTGACTTTTTGTTTGCAACATTTGACTATTCGTTTTATTTAAAAAATTAGTGTAAATATAAAAAATGATAAGTTATACTTAAAGTACTTTTGATAATAAAACAAGTCACAAACAAAATAAATAGTAATTCATATTTTTTCTGAATAAGACGAATGATCAAACATTACAAATAAAAACTCAAAGCGACAAATAATATGGGACGGATGTAGTATACATGAAGTAGGCGATCTTGGGACTAGAAAGTGGATAATCATATTTACATACGGATCTCTTAGAAAACGGCCATGAAAATTGATTTTTCACATACGGTTATGGGATCGCCTACAAAATTGACAATATAAATTTTAGAGATATTGACCTAAAATAACAAGCGATATCTCTTGCTTGATTAACGAAGCTCAATTTGAGAGGCTTTTATATCCCGGCAAATATACGTTACTGTATTCATTCTGTTTCATATTCCCTCTGTATCTATATTCGTTAATATTCGATTCTATTTTCGTATCCAAGTTTTCGATTTTGAAAAAAAAAAGAATACGATAGAACAGTTTCCGTCCATTTTGTATCTGTTTTCATCCACAGGAGTAACTCGGCTTCAAATAGTTACCCGTCCAAATCCTGCCACTAGCTCCAAAGGCAACATCGGAAACGCAAAGGCAACCATATGTTTCAGATGTTCTTGTTTTTTTTTCCTTTTCTTTTTCCCCTCATTCTTAATAAAGAGAAAGAAGAGATCAAAAGAGCCATGATTCGCAGGCAGGCAACGGCGGCATCATTTCGCTTCGTTCCCAAGCTGTCAGCTGCCACGGCGCGTAGCATGGACATGCCATGATTCGTCGATTCCTTCTTCGCCCTGATGATGATGATGATTTCTCGTGCGGAAGCACCAGCAAGCCAAGCAAGCAAGCAAGAAGACAGAGCGTGTGCATCGCCTGTCAAATCTCTCCCTCTCAACCCCTCCATCGCTTTTGGCTTTCCTTCCTTTTTAGGGAAAGAAACGCTAATGGTTTTCTCCCTGTGGTGTCTGCTGATAATCCTGCTAGGCGATGCGTCAGCTTTTCGCTTTGTGGTACGGTTGCTTGCCAATGTGGTTGAGTTTTTGTGTTAAAATTTCATATTACTATCTCTATCCCAAAATATATTCCATCCGTTCTAAAATATAGCATATATTCGAGATTTATTTTTAAAATATAATAAATCTCAACCAACAATCTCTTCCCAATATCTTCACTTCTAAATCAATTACAACCTTCTCCTATTTAATTCTACATACTTTCTTAATACTATGCACGACCCTAGAAATGCTTATAGTCTAGGATAAGTAGTAAGGATAAGTAGTAAGAATTTCTAGAGTCAGTCACAGTTATTAAGAAAGTATGCATAATTTAACGGGCAAAGGTTGTGATTGCCTGAAAAGTAAAGGTCGGTGAGGAAATTGAATGGTGGAGAATTGTGATTGGTTAGGTAGATAATGTTGGTGGAAAAGTTGTTATTTTTAAGGCAAATTCTGAACCTAAAAGTTGTTATATTTAAGAACGTAGGGAGTACCAGATACAACAATGTTGAAGTTTGAAGATCGGTGTAGTTTTATGAGAAAGAAACTTACATTAGTCGTAAGTTTTTTTCCCCTTATGGTCTTGATTGCTCCAAGATTCATACATCTTCGGATAGCATCATCTCAAGTTCTCAACAACAAGGCCTCCTTTGAAATGGAAAATTTTCATAAAAAGATTGAGAAAAAAAGTTAATCAATTCCTATGAAAATTTAGAAAAACTAAATGTTTCGAAGGATTCCTGAGATGGGAAACTCCTTCCTTTATCGAATAGATGTATTGTGTGACTAAAAACAACCAACACATTACTAAAGAAATCTATACAAAAGAATGACCCACAATTATTTTACAAATGGATTTAGTGAGATCATGCAGGTGGACTTTGAAAAGAAATTTAGTGAGATTAGTGATATGTCCACTGATTTTCTTCTCTTAGAGTGTGGTGTTTTATGTGTAGTGTGTGCACGCAAATGTGTATATGTCGTGTAAACGTTAAAAGAAATGCATTGGCATGCTTATAAAAAGACCTACAAATTGATTGTGTTAACACAGAGTACAAAGTACCAATTATATAGCTACAATTACATGTACACACCTCCTCAAAACCTTGGAAAAGGGAATGAAAAGGAACACCATAGTACTATTACTATCGGACTATTTTTACAGTGAGCCCCCTCAGCTTCTACCAAATTACTAGACAGCCCTACTCCAGCTCCGACAAGGAGCATGGCCGTACGGACGGCGGCGGCCAATGTCGCGGCGGATCCCAACTCCGGTGGTCCCGTACACCGGCAGCTCGTCCCCGTAGGAGCCGTCGCGACCACCCGCCGGAGCAATGGCCGCGAGGCTGTCGAGCTCGAACAGGTCCGAGCTCGCGTCGCTGCTCTCCTCACCTCCGTCGTCGGTGTCGGCCTCCACCTCCATGACCGGAATTCGGCGGCAGCCGGCGACGGCCGCGGCCACCGCGACCTTGCCGTCGATGTCCAGGAACCGGACGGTCCTGCTCCGGCTCGGCCGCGCCCTCGCCGTGGTGGTGGTGGTGGGGGGGGTGCGCGGCGTCTTGGCGTGGCAGGGGCGGCGCGCGTACGACGACGACGACGACGGTGGCGCCGTCGAGCACGCGGGCTCCGGGTAGTCCGGCGAACACGCCGGGCGCTGCGCGGATGGACGCTTGCCGGAGAAGATGGAGTTGAGCAAGCTGGCGAGCCGCGCGCCGGGCGACGCCGGCCTGCGGCACGCGCGGGCCGAGGCGGAGCCCGGCTTCGTCTTCGCCGTCTTCTCCACATCCGGCTGCTCATGCCGCTGCTTCCGCGCGACCGCCGCGCCGTCTCCCGCGCCACCGGCGGCGGAGGTGCGGATGGGGCGGAGCCGGCGAAGCGAGTACTCCACCTCGGACGACGAGAAGTAGCCCCTCCCGGGGCAATCCGCCGTGGAACCCAGCGCCGGCGCCGCCCTGTAGCTGGCGGCCAGCGACGGCTTGTAGCAGTAGTAGTAGTGGTAGCTGTTCGCCGCCTCCTGCCTCTTCTTGGCCGCCGCACTCGCCGCGTTTCTTGTCCGGCCGTCCTCGCCGCCCTCGTCCATGGAGTCGCAGATGGCGTCGAGCAGCGTCGACGAGAACGACGGCTGGTCAGGCGCCCGCCGCCTCGCCCTCCCCCTCCCCCTCGCCGCCGGCGCCGGCGCCGCCCACCTCATCTCCATGTCGCGCATGGCGCAGAAACAGAGCAGAACGCAATGGCGATGGCGATGGCAATGGCAATGGCGCGCGTGATTCGATTCGATGGTGGAGTGGAGTGGAGTGGAGAGTGGAGTGGCGGGCGGGCGTGCGGGGGTGGGAGGGGGGATCTTGTTGCCGGGGGGCGGGGGGCGGGGCCCGCGCCATCTCGGTGTCGCGCGCGCGATCGCTGTCTGTCCGTTCTTCCGTTCCACGCCTCGTGCTCCTTCCATCTCTCCACCTCGCCGTCTCACTCTCACTCACTCGGCGGCCGCTTTATTTGTTAGCTTTTTGCTTTGTCGGCGCCGGCACGAGGATGGCCGTACCTGTGTCCCCTGCCGCTCTCACGTCTCACTGTTGCTGCTTACTTGCCTCGCCGTTTTTAGTTTTTACCGCCATGGGCGCCGGCGGGATGATCATGGGCTGCTGCCTAACGGGTTGGGCTGTTTCGGACGTGGGTGATGTTGGGTTGGGGCTTTGTTCTTTGTGTTTAGGAAAAAGTACACCGAAGTTCCCTCAACTTGTCACCGAGATAAAAAAACGTCCTCGAACTGCAAAACCAGATATCGAGGGTCCCTTAACTTACTAAAACCGGTCGCAAGTGGTCCCAAGGCAGTATTTCACATGGTTTTATCCTACGTGGCGCTGGTTTTGTCCACCGTGGCGCTTTGACCTTGGTCTTCGTTGCTGAGTCACCAGCGCCACGCGAAGCTGGTGGGACGGAGTGGGGCAGCGATGAGCGGACGCGTGGGCAGAGTGGCGGCACCCGAAGCCGGCGGGGCGGTGAAACCAAGCGGAGGACGCCAGCCTCATCGTCGTCATCTTTCGGCTTAGGGAGGAGGCGCGGGAGCTGGAGCCTGAGGAGGGGCTCCGCTAGAAGCCGCTGCTGTAGAACCGGGAGCGCATCATCTCGAGCTCCAGCTCCGACGCCGCCTCGGCCGCGTCAGTTTCGCCGCGCCCCCACTCCGCCGCCGACGCCACCTTGTCGTCCATCATATCGAACGTTGACGCGGCCGCGATCATCGCCTTGGCGCTCCCCGACAGCGACTCGTCTGGGGCGGCCCTCCTGCAGCCCCACCGCCCCCTGCGGCGGCCTCGGCTCTTGCGCCGCCGCTTCATGACCCGCCGCATGACACCAGCGGGGAGCCTGACGATGACGAGCAGCAGGATCGCCGCTCCCTTCCTCCTCCTCCTCCTCCTCTTCTCTCTCTCTCTTGTCTGGGCAGGGCGGCCAGCAGCGGTCCACTTCGTCCTCGACCTCGCCGGCGGCGGTGAGCTGTTCTCCTTGCCAGCGGTGGCAGGGGCAGGAGCGAGAGATGACGAGCTCGAGGAGGATGGAGAAGGCAGTGGAGCGGCACCGCCCGGGCCGCTGCTTCCCCCGCCGCCGGCGCCCGCCCGCGCGCCGCTCCTCCCCCCGCCGCTTGCACCCGCCGACCGTCCCCCGTGCAGCTGCTTCCCCCGCCTGCGCACGCCAGCAACCACCTCCGCCTCCGGCACTGAAGCCGCCATTGTCGTCGTCTACTTGTCTTCATCCACCCCCAAACCGTCGTCGCGCCTAGACGTGCGCCGCCGTGTAGCCACCCCTTTCCCCTCGGGCGCTGATCGCCGCGCCGCGCCGATGCGCCCGACCATCGCCCAAGCGGAGCCGACGCCGCCGCTTGCGCCCCCTCCAATTGGCCCCCTGACCTTCTCCTTCCGGCACCACTCCCTTCCCTCCCTCCCTCCTCTGCCCGGCGCCGCCCTGATTCCTCCCCTCTGCGCCGCCTCCCGGTCGCCCTACCAAGACGCCGCGCCGCGCAACCTTTCTCCTCCTGCGCGCGGCTCCTGCACGCAACCGCGCCGCCACCAGGCTCTCTCTCCCTGCCGCCAAGCTCTCCCCCTTCCGCCGGCCCCCTCTTCCCCACCGCCGCCGGCCATCACCTGCGTCGTCGGCGCCCATCCTTTGCTGCGCGCGCGTGACGGCGTGCGTGAGGAGGGAAAAAAGGCAGAGAGAGAAAGAGAACGGCGAAGAGAAGAAACCGTGAGAAAGAGACAAAATTAAAAGAGAAAGAAAAGAAAAAGGAAGTGGGACCCCCTGACTCCTCCTCCCCGTGAAGCCATAAAGGGAGAGAGATGTGACGTGGCAACCTGACACGTGGGGCCCACGCTAACTCAGCTGCGACGTAGCATAAAACCGGGCTCAAAACCACCGAATGACCTATTGTGACCGGTTTTGGTAAGTTAAGGGACCCTCGATATCTGGTTTTGCGGTTCGAGGACGTTTTTTTATCTCGGTGACAAGTTGAGGGACCTTCTGTGTACTTTTTCCTTGTGTTTATTTGTGGGTCATAATGGCTCAGTAATGTCCAATACGAGTTGTTTGCAAATGGAATAAGTTTGATTTAGGTCCATGATATTGACGTCGGGTTTGAATTACATCCTTCAACAAAAATACCAGATATAACGTGGCTCTCAACTTGTAAAACCGGTGTACCTCGAGGTCCCAAAGTAGTATAGTGCCCGGTTTTAACTGACGTGGCAAGTTGACTCCAATCAAACCTGGTTGAGTTGGCATGGCCCCCACATGTCACCAAGCCTCCTCTATTCCTCCTCTCTCCCCCTCTCCCCCACTCTCCTCTCTTCCCCCATCTCTCTACCAGCTAGGAGGCCTACAGTGGGTGCCGCCCAACTAGAAGAGGAGCAACGGCCATGGCGGAGCTTGTCAACGAGACGCAACATCTCCATCTCCTTATTGAACTCCTCCTACACAATATCGGTCTTCCGCCACCCTTCTACTCCGTTGCGGCCGCTATCCCTCTCCTCGTCGGGTTGGATGTACTCCAAACTTGCCGAACTACAGGAACCATTCAGAGACTTCCTCATGTGTACACGGGTGAGCATGTCCGGGTAGGAATACAACGCAGACATAGGCCAACAAAGGGAGGATATGGACATGTCCTGTGTCACGAAGAGGAATCCCCCAAGCTCCTCATCTTCGGTGTGCGCTTTGCTCGCCCGCGTGCACTCGTCGAGCATGCACACTAGCATGTTTGGTGGTGAGCGACGGCTCACCCTCCCTCGGGACCCTCGCTGAGGCCGCCGATGCCGAAGCAGACAACAACACCCCTCACGTGCCTCTGTCACCGACATCTTCATCGCCACCTCGCTGCTAAGCACATCTGCCTCTAATGATTGCATCGTTTCGCTGGTGCCGCTTCCCTAGCTCCCGCCATAGGGCTGGATTCGGTGCTCCGAGGAAGCTCGACTTGCACCTTGGAGGCTAATTAGCCATCGCTACCACCACCTAGTGGTCGGCGGGCATGGAGGTGCCCCTGTACACCTCTGCATCCACACTCACCACCGCGGCCATGCTCCCACTGGTGGAGAAACCGTCTTTGGTCGGTCGCCCGAAATCCACAATAGTCTCGGTTCCACTAAAAACCGGGACTAAAAATGATCTTTAGTCCCGGTTGGTGGCTACAGCGGGTATATTTGATCTTTAGTCCCGGTTGGTGTTACCAACCGGGACTAAAAATGATCTTTAGTCCCGGTTCTAAATCTGTCAGGCCTTGTCAGGCCCCCCGAGATCTTTAGTCCCGGTTGGTAACACCAACCGGGACTAAAGATCAACATAAGCTTTACTCCCGGTTGGAGTTACCAACCGGGACTAAAGATGTATTTTTAGTCCCGGTTGGTAATACCAACCGGGAGTAAAGATTCCCATGCTATCCCCGCCTTTAAGTCCCCTTTTTTTTCTCTCCTCTTTAAGTCTCTCGGTATCCGCCTCCAGCGCCTCCTCGATATCCTCTTCCTCCCCTGGCCCTTCCCCTTCCTCCTTCCCCTCTCTGCTCCCCCTTTCTATCCCCGCCTCCTCCTCCTCCTTCCCCTCTCTACTGCGGCCGGGCGGCGGCGACGGAACGAGGTGGCGGCGACGGAGCGAGGCGACTGCGCGGCGGCGGCTGGTGGGGCCGCGGCTGTGCGGCGGCGGTGGAGCGAGGCGGCCGCGCGGCGGCGGCGGAGCGAAGCGGCCGCGCGGCAGGCGGCCGTGCGACGGCGGCCGATGGGGCCGCGGCCGGCGGCCGGCAACAGCGGCAGTCAACATTGTTTTTTTATTTGTGATTCACTGTGATGTACTTTTGTATGGACAATATTGTGATTCATTGTACATTTGTATGGATCTGTGATGTATAAGATTTGTGATGTTACTTTGGTTTGGGTTTGATTTGGGTATTTGGGGTTTGATTTGGGATATGTATCCCACTTGATTCGAGAGAAAATAAAAAAGAAAAAAAAAGAAAAGGACCATCTCACCGCCGCTACCTCTCTTTGGTCTCGGTTGGTGTTACCAACCGGGACTAAAGATCCCCTCTCTTTAGTCCCGGTTGGTAACACCAATTGGGACTAAAGATCGATCTTTAGTCCCGGGTATTTGAACCGGGACTAAAGATAACGATCTTTAGTCCCGGATTGGTAGTCCCGGTTTAAAAACCGGGACTACAGGGGGGTTACGAACCGGGACTAAAAAGCACTTCTCCACCAGTGTCCGCATCATGATGTCCTCCTCCTCGCTCACCACCAAACTCGATGGCACTGTCTCTACCCTTTCCCCTCTGGTCGTTGCCTGTCTCCCAGCTTGGAAAGAGATGGGGAAGTGAGGGGAGAGGGAAGAATAGAGGAACATGGGTTGGTTTGTGACATGTGGGCGCATACGAGTCCCATGCTGACTCGTCGTGTTGACTAGAGTTAAATCGCTACGTCAATCAAAACCAGGCACTATACTGCTATGGAATCTTAGGTACACCGGTTTTTCAGGTTAAGAAAAATGTTGTATCTGGTGTTGCGATTTTTTAGGATATAATTCAAACTTGACGTCAAGATGAGGGATCTACAAGGAAATTATTCCTTTGCAAATAGCAATCTCCTTGGGGCAAGGGATGCATAGGATATCCAAGCAAGAGTAGTATAACTGGGCTTGGTTTATGTAGAATGACTGGTGCAGTGACGCTGAACAAATGGTCCTGATTTATTTTTTACTGTCAGTTACCTATATTTATGCAAGATATGTACATAAGGTGTATAAGCATAAACTTACATGATATGGAAATACAATACTAAATGTACAACGAATTTAAATGCATTGTATTGGAATCGGTCTAGATTGATAAAATAATTGATAAGTAAAAAAGAACAACTGACAAATACATAACCATGTAAAAAAGTAGTAGGACGATCCAGTTGCGTAACTACATCTACTATTAATTTGGTCATGGACAATCAAAGTACGCCAATTAATAGTCGGCAATAGTCCTGAACAATCGAAGTACATCAATTAATAGTCGACAAATTAGATTCACTGTACCTATGATATTCCCTTCAAGCTTTTTTTTAATAGGAAAAAGAAACGCTGAAAACAATACGTGTTGTTCTATCAGAAGAAATGTGATGGCGACCTGAGGCCACTGCTAAGGGGAAACAAACTCCAAAAACATAAACTGATATAAACACTACCAGTAGTAACAGATATTTAGATTTGTAGCCCCAAAATATATCACTAGGGGTGTGTTTAATTTTCACAAAATTAGAAGTTTGATTTAAATTGGAACGATGCGATGGAAAAGTTGGAAGTTTATATGTGTAGAAAAGTTTTGATCAGGGCCGGCCCTGGCCCTATGCAGCCGAGGCGACCGTCGGGGGCCCATGATGGTGGGGGGCCCATGATAGTGGGGGGACCAATACCTAATACTAGTAGTCTAGTATCTGTCTATGGCCTATCTGGAAGCAGAAACGCCGAAACGAGAGGAGTTGGAGTGTTGTCGCCTTATCGCCCAATCTGAGACACTATTGATCTTAATACCGTTATTGATGGTTTTGCATCAAGAAATGCCCGAAGAAGTATCTTTTCATGAGAAGCAATGGATATGATGGGGTTCTTTTCTTCATTAAGGTGATGATTAGTTCCAAGGTATAAATATATTGTTGTTTTGGTTGACTTTATTTCTCGATAATTACCAGACATATTAAATTTAATATATGAAAGTATTTATTTTCGTTTTGCAAATAAAATTAGCGTCTATATATATCATAAAATTTTATATATATAGCTTATAGGGCCCATCGCGATAAGTTCGCCTAGGGCCCTCAAAATCATAGGACCGGCTCTGTTTTGATGTGATGGAAAAGTTGAAAGTTTGAAGAAAAACATTTAGATATGCTCTTGTCTATATTTATTGTATCAGGAAACGTCACAACTTTTTATGGGCGGAGGGGTAGCTAGCTAACCGATAGTGTTTTTATTTTAATTGTCATATAATTGGTTGATATCAATAAAACTATTCCTACATTAGTATATTTGTATATTGTAATTGTAAGTTTGTAACCGGACAGAGCATCTGACCGAAGGCATCGATCCGGGCACCCCACACTGGCTGTGGCAGCCTAACAATTGGTGGAGAATTTGTGTCTGAAATTACGATCATGTCCCTGCGTGATGAGACGACGATGCAAAGCAGCAAAGGTGCAGGCCGCCGAGGAGGCGACAAAGCACGCAGGCACGTGGACCACCGCACACTGGAGAATCAGCGGCTGCACGATCTGAATCTGAGATCCAGCCAAACTGTCAGTCTCCATCTCAAATCTCATCTCGTGATCCATCGTGCGATCATAATTAAGTACGTTAATCTAATCTATCAATACATTACTCCATTATACATATGCTCCCAGCTGGCCTAGCTCTTGGCCTTTTTTATACAAGTCAGGTGCAAAGCGCGCGCTCACTCAGCACATATCATTCATGGGTAGAGTAGTAGTCAATGTCTACACGTCTACACTGATGAACACATGACAAAGTTTGGTTTTGCTCTAAAACACTTAAAATATTTTGTTTTTCTTTGTTGATGGACACTTATAACATAAGAACAATGTTTTTGAACTCACAAGGAGAAATGAAAAATAGCCATTGCTGAGGGAGCTAGTTCACGGTCGCGGCGCAGTAGACTCGCATGAGACCGGTAGAGCGGTCTCGGAGTAGGCATGCTCTAGGTGACGAAGCAAGTGTGAGAAACAACAAGATGGATAACCCCTTAGCATGTGTTTTGTTCAAGAGTTTGGATAGATCGGGTTAGCTAGGTTAAATCCATTTATCAGAATGTTAGGTTTGGGGATATGCAAGATAAGCGTTGGAGGATTACCCTTTATCGGGTGCTGAAGATGATGTTGCTGGGGTTACTCAGAACTGCACGATACAGCTCTGTGTTCATGAAAAGAAAAGGATAGCATCAATATATTCTGCAGTGCTACATACAATCCATCTCCTTCTTATATATACTACTGATCCTCATATTTTATCCCAAGAAATATATACAAAATCCGGATGAACAGGGTTCTAAGAAAAAACTCTGCCAACTTAGCTTGGGTCTTGTTTTGATCGCCTGACACCCATGGATTTGTTTACCCCATTTTCGACACTGTGCAGATCAGATCCCAACAAATGCATGCCATTCAGGAGTACGATCTCTACTTAAACAAAAGGAAAAAATCAGGATCGGAGCTGTATTGCTGTCCGGGTTTGTCTGTTTCTCTGATGCTGCGTTCGATCGGCTCGCGTGGATAGAAATTTTCAGCCCATTCAAAACGAGAGTACTCACTAGCGCATAATTAATTAAATATTAATAATTATAAAACTGAAAAACGATCTATTTAAATTTTTTAAACAACTTGTACATAATTTTTTTTAAAAAAATATATCATTTAACAATTTAAAAAGCGTAATGGAAAATGAGAAATTTGAATTTTGGATTTGGAGTAAAGAACTGGGCCTAGTATAATTCGTTTATAGCTCTATGAGTTCAGGTCAGCTATTGGGTTACCGTTCATTCAAACCTGGAAGACATTTTGATCTCTTCAGGAAATTTATAATCTTCCTATCTAATCTGAATTAGCATCACACTCAACTTGGTTGCATTTGATGCGGTCTTTGCCTTCTGAACAGGGTACACGGTAAGCACTAGGCTTTGGCTTTGGATGGTGCCCACCTGGCCCAGCCCACTTGTACCACCGGATCTAAATCCAACGGACCAGATTGGATTGGATTGGATTGGACCAGTAGGGTACAGTACTTAACTGAAATGTGGGGGTGAAAGTGGTTAAGACAGATCACCAGATCCTCCGGTCCATGCTGGTGGGGCCTAGGAAGCAGGCGTGTGTATCGAGCTGACTGAGCTGTGGGCCCCATGGCTTAGATGCTATTGCTGCAAGGTGATAAACCCATAAGCACAGTCAACTTCGCTTAAGTTAAGGGAGGCTAAAGCAACAAGAGATACGCTAACTCGGCATTTTCTGATGAAACCCAAATATCTATGGCAGTGTTTGGCAAATAGAAAAGGGAAATAATTTTTCATCCATCTTTAAATTCTAAGCATCAATTATTCCATTTTCATTTAATCCTAACCTTTTATTCATTTCCTAATCCCAATTCCGCCCCCCATTTCCCATTATCCAAACACACCTCATATAATCAAAAGAAAAAAAAACATATTGCCTACTCCATCTCAATTTGAAGCTGCCTACTCCATCTTAATTTGGAGCTATGTTAAAAAAAAGAGAGATAGATTTGTAGGGAGAATTATCCCTCCAAACATTTTTTAAGAAGAAATTATGAGCATGTTGAGAATTGAACACATGACGTTAGAATTAAAACCACATACCCCTTACCACCGCACTATCAAATGCATCTATAGAAACATTCCATGTCCATATATATCCACAAAATCTACGAACAAATTGGTAAGGTCTACTCATAGAACATTTCACATTTACAACTTTAGTCATTGATTGTTGCAGTCAACATCCTGCCATACGGGCAGTGACTTGAGGCAGGGTAGAGATAGGGCTTGCGCACCAACAAACCTCAACACTATATTTGCCACTGCATGCTCTTCAGTTATGACTGGTAGTTCGTTTTGGTTAGGATCAAAACTTGTCATGACCAGGAAACTAGGGAGGATATATCGTAGCAGGATTGTGTTCCTATATATATAAGACCCGTCCGATCTCGTTAAATCATATGAAACTCTTACATAGGATCGGGATATTACCGAAATTAAAATAAATACTAGGATCAATATCGTTCCTTGTTTGCTACGAAAATACTACGATACATATCATACATATCAAAGATACTGACAACCTTAAGATTGAGGACAGAGCTCTTGCAACGCCCCCTACTCGTGCAATCTACATCCCTTCTGGTAGAGGCGGAGCCAGCTCTCGGACAAGTCAGGTAGTCGCCCAGGCTTGTCCGCTTGTGTCTTTACTACAGATAACCATCAATGTCTGAGAGAATTGGTTGATCGTCAAAAAACGGTACCCCCCTCGTTCGAAAATATAAGCATTTTTAGCATAGTGCAAAGTCAATTTTTTTAACTTTAACTGTTAATAACAAAAAAACAAACAAGATCAATAATGTAAAATCGATGTTACTAGATTTATCGTTAAACAAGCTATCATAATATGCAACATTTTTTATTTAAAATATTTTATTTTTATAGATATGTTGGTCAAATAAGCATCTCGAAGACTGTGTTGAATTCTTTAAAAAATGGTTATATTTTAGAACGGATGGAGTATTATGGCTTGTTTGGATCCTCCGAGCTATTAAATAGCCCTCCAGAATCTTGCTATTTAGGAATATTAAACGTAGATTACCGACAAAACCGATTCCATAACCTCTATTTTGCGAGACGAATCTACTGATGTATATTAATCCATGATTAGCGACCGATTACTGTAGCATCACTATAATAAATCATGGATTAATATACCTCATTAGATTCGTCTCGCAAAATAGACTAGGGGTTATAGAATAGGTTTTGTCACTAATCTACATTTAATACTCCTAAATAGCAAGATTCTGGAGGGCTATTTAATAGCCCTCTGGATCCAAACAGGCCTATATAGCGCATCTGTGCTTCGGGATCCTGCTGGCTCATCCACTGCCTTCCGGCGAACTTCGGCAGGCGACGGAGCTACGGAGTAGCTAGCTAGCAGCTGCCGCTCTCCGGCCGGCCGGGCGGCGACAGAACACGCATGCACGTGGAACTATAAATAAAGCCGGCGACGATCTGAATCTGAGATCCAGACAAATGGATGAACAGGCATCACCTCGTCTCACGTCTCGTGCAGATCCGTCGCTGAGATCAATATACGTTGCCTAGCTAGTGGCTAATATTTAATTTAATCTAGTGTCTAATACTCCCTCCGTTTCAAATTGTTTGACGCCGTTGACTTTTTAGCATATGTTTGACCGTTTGCCTTATTCAAAAAATTTAAGTAATTATTAATTCTTTTTCTATCATTTGATTCATTGTTAAATATATTTTTATGTAGGTATATAATTTTACATATTTTATAAAAGTTTTTGAATAAGACGAACGGTCAAACATGTACTAAAAAGTCAACGGTGTCAAACATTTCGAAACGGAGGGAGTATTTAATTTAATCAGTGATTGTAATTTAGTCAGTATGATCGATCAGGCATGTTATCTTATCTGTCCGGACTTTGTCAGGTATTATTTTGGTTTCCTAATAAAATAAATGTATTATTGGTTCAGGTAATTCGATGATCTCATCCCCTCCGTCCAGGCAGGAGATGATTATACACGCGTGCATGTCTAGAATATCTCGCCATTTTATTATATATATTTCTCATCCGCACGTAAAATGGGCAAAATGTTTTTTTTGTGCATGTGTGATGTGAAATATGTAGTTGTTGGACATCATTATTGTTAATTAAAACGATCAAAACATAAAGCAGAAACATTTTAGTAGTTGAGATGAGATATTTGGAGTCATCAAAAAGAGAAAAAAAAACGTGATGCATGTATTGGTTCGATAATTTAACTATTTTGATTCTCTTATTTATAATCGTCGTTTAGCAATTTGTTCTATAATCCTATTATTGTTATCAGTCTTGTTAATGTGATCATTAAAAAAATTTCTAATCCTCTCTTTCATCTCCAGTTCTCCACTGGAGCAAAGCATATAAATAATATCCCCTGATCGGGCCACTGTCTTCTGTCTCACCATCCGCCCTTCATATGGTAGGTAGTTGATCATGCATGGGGTAAGGTGAGTTGACCACATTCACCATTAGAGCAAGTTTAATAGTATAGTCAACTATAAGTTCCAAATCCCATCTATAGTCAATTCATATAGTAGTTATCTATAAATATATACTACACTATTAATACATGGTCCCACATATCATACATACATGGTGTCTGAGAGTCTATGCTGTAGCTGGCTGTAAATCTGTAGCCCTCTCATCTTCTCTCTCCTCTTTTATATTTTCGATATGAGTTTATAGCTGACTTATAGTAGGGTCATCACCACATGATAATATTTTTCATCTTGTCAGTAAAAAAACTAAATTTGCCGCGAAACCATGCATTAGCAATGACCTTGCACTTAGGCTTGCGATCTCCGAAGCCACCCATTGTGCTTCTTATATGGCTTAACTTCTTTCTTGAATTTTGTTCGGTTAATCCCGCCCTCAAAGGGATTGAGGGCTTATTTCGCGGTAGTCTTTCTCCAATTAGACTTCCCAAATAAAACTCTCCAAACACCCATATAGCTAGCTCTATAATTGGTTTCGCAAGCCAAACTTGTTGCTCACTCCAACAAACTGTTCCTCTACTTTCTCTACTCTGAATTTATGACACTAAGGCCTTGTTCGATCTTCCATTTTAGAGATAGATTGTTGATACACGCAAAACGAGAAACCTCATTAGCATATGATTAATTAAGTATTAACTATTATAAATTAAAAAAAATAGATTTATTTTTTTAGCAACTTTTTTAAAAAACACACCATTTAACTAGTTGAAAGAAAAACGACGAAATTGTAGTTTGGAGTTGAAGAATAGAACAGGGCCTAAGACCCATATGTTAGCCTCTACCCTCTCCCCCCTCTTTCTCCTCTTTCTCCCTCTCTCCCTCTTCTCTCACTGGGGCCATCCCAGAGCTCCTCCCGGCCCACTCCCTCTCCGCAGCGATGATGTCCGTGCGAAGGTGGATGGTGGTGGAGGATCCTTGAGTGCGAGGTAGGGGTGGCTGACGCCGAAGAAAGGGAGGTCGTCGCCCGTGCTATGGCAGCATCATTGGGGCGACAATGAGCGGGAGGCCACGGCGGTGAGGAGGCACGTGGAGGCTGTGGCTACGGAGTCAAGGGAGAGGCCACTGTGACAGAGTCGAGAGAGAGGCGCTCTCGACGGTGCCGGTTCCGCCGCTCACCTTCCCGAGTTGCAACCTTTAACATTGCTCTCGAATGGAGGAAGAAAGTGAATATGAGGTAGTGGGACCCACAGAAGGTGTGTGGATTGTAAGTGGAGTAAGTTGGCCAAGTTTGACGAGTTAAGGAGTTTGGCCGGCCGAATAGTTTGGAGAGTGTGATGGAGAGACTATATGAATGCGATTTTTTTTATCCACAAGTGCTAATTTTTGTCTTTTAAAGTGGGATGAAGATGCTCTAACTTAAAAATACATTTTTGCGAGACAAATCGATAAAGCTTTTTTTAAAAAAATTTTGACGAAGGGAGTATATTACTTATGGCACATTTCAAATTTAACGAAAATGGAGAACAAACTTCCGCTGCGCACAAAATGTGCTTCTCTTAGTTCATGACCAACAATATCCCTAAATGAAACCCAATTCTAAAATTGAGGTTTATTTTGTGAAAAGCTTACTCAACAACTCCCCTAGAGATGTATCAAAAAATTAGAATCCTCTTCTCCTCCTTTCTCGCTCTCCACAAGTCGAGAGATACTCTCGCTCCAAATTTCCGCATGGCGAAAGGAGTGGGTGACAAGTGGAGAGATCGTGTGCGTGGGAGGCGATGGGCAGAGCAATTTTTTTTCGTATCTGTTGGTAGTTAGGGGGTGGTTCCATTTTTTATTATTAGAAGTTAGTTTACACCTTAAAATCAAACTAGAAATTCAAAAACATAATTTTAGAGATAAATTTTTAGGTATATCTTGGGCATATTAAATATTTAGGTATATCTTGGGCATATTCTTTGGTACTCCCTCTGTCATATTTTAAGTGCAGCCATGATTTTCCGTGCACAACTTTAACTGTCCGTCTTATTTATTTTTTTAAAAAAAATTAAAATCATAAGTGACGTAAAAGTACTATTCATATTTGGGTGAATAGCTAATTAAGTCCCTCAAGTTTCACCGAAGGCTCAATTTGGTCCTTCACGTTTCATTTTATCCACATAGCTCCTCTAAATATTTGTTTTGGCTTGACATCATACTTGGGCCCACTTAATATGCCATATGGCTATTTTTAAGTCAATATTTCTATTAGAAAATATCCCTTTTGCCCTTAATTTATATACAACTATATACTAAAAGGGAGAAAACCAAGATGAATAAACAACATTGCATATATACTTCCCATTATTTCAATATGTGCACATGAAACTTAAGCAATTACTATCGTATACACTTGCTAGTACATAATTTATTTTCGTTTTACATAATTTACTAAACATTATCTTAAAAAAATAAAGCATACAAATTTTCTCTTATATATGTGAATGATGGGGGTATAAGTGTCATTTATCAAGAGAGTTGTTGGTTTAAGGATAAGTTTGAACTAAAATAAAAACTTGAATGAGTAATATGGATAGACTGAAACATTAAGAACTAAACTGAGCTTTGGATGAAACTTGGAGGACCACTTTAGCTATTCACCCTTCATATTTTATCATCTTATAATAATAAAAATACTAATTATAAAAAAATTTAAATAAAACGGACGATAAAAATTAGACGCAAAAACTTATAACTGCACTTGAAGACAGGGGAGTACCGGAGTGCCATTTAAAATTGGGAAAACGGAAAAGTGAAATATTGAGCTGAATTTCCGGGCGCTGGGGAGTAGGGGGGTCAAAAGAGTCATTTCCGCGTATTTCTCGCCCGTTCGCCATCTCTTGTCGTGTAGTACCGCCGAAAAGGAATTTCCCTTTCCGCCCCTGCGCTGTGCGCTCCACTCCACTACTTGAGTCCCCCATCCCCAGACTCCGCCACCACCACCTCCGGCTCCCCACCCCGACCAGCGGCGCCAGAGCAGAGGCAGTGAGGCCGAGCTCCTCGCCTCGCCTCGCCGTCTCCGCCCGCGCGGCGCTGCCGCCGAGCCGCCGCCGGCCTCCTCCTCCTCCTCCTTCCCGGTTCGGATCGGGCCCAAGGTATATGCCACTCGTCTTCTCTCCCTCCTCCCCGCCGCTTCATGAGCCACCGGAGATTGCCTTGAGGGGATTTCTTCCCGCTCGGATCGACGGATCCAGTCCCGTTTCTTCCGGGTTCTTGCGGTGTAGAGTCGTAGTCGTAGTGGTAGTGTTGGTAGCGGCTTGTTTTTCGAGGGAGGGATTTGGGGGGGTTTGGTTGGTTCGGGTTCTTGGGGAGGGTTTAGCTGAACCCGTGAGGTTTCTGAGGTCCCCGCCTGAACAGATCTGTGGTGTCTCCGTGTGGGAGCATGTTTTGCTGCGTGCGTGCGTGCGTGCATGCTAGCCATGGATTGGTGCTCACGCCGCATGCGTGAGCTTTGGGGGGGGGGGGGGGTTCAGTTGTTGTTGGATTATGTGAGCGAGAACGCATGATACGATGCAATGCCGCGGTCCTTTTTGTTGTGATGGGCAGCCTCACAGCATGCGTGCTGCGGCATTCACATGGACGTCGACACCGTGTCGATTCTTTTTGTGTCTCTTGTTGTGTTGTGAAATTTTTCATGAATGGTGCAAGGTGGCGGTTGGTCTTGGATGTGGATGTTGAGCTGGGAGGATCAGTTATCCTACAAATTGCATCTTAGTAGTACATATGTTGACATGGCATTACTGATTCACCCTCCTTTTTTTGCTTCTGCATGTCATTGCCCTGTTACCCCTTAAAATAGGTTCTATTATGGTATACCTATCCAGTGTGCAAGAATGATATGCCTTTGACATTGTTGCGTCATCTTTACTTGGTACTTTAGATGGTAAAATGGAAGTGTGATGGATGTAACTGTGTCAATACAGCGGAGAAGATATTAATCAATAATCATGTACATTTGTTGTTTTTGGCATCTTCTCATGTAAAATCTTTTGGGTCTGTTCTTGTTATGTGCTTCACTTTCACTTTTACTGTTTTTTTTTTAATTTTCAAGAAACATACAGCTTCAGTGTGGTGATTGATAAAAATCATTACTCTAACTAATTCTGTTTTCTCCTCGAACTGTTCTGTTCCTAGAGCCGGACTGCAGCCATGGCAGATCTGCAGGAGCCCCTCGTTCGTCCGAAGAGGAAGAAGGTTTTGGTGGACTACTTGGTAAAGTTCCGATGGATTCTGGTGATCTTTGTGGTGCTCCCCATTTCCGCTCTGATCTACTTCAATATCTATTTGGGCGATGTCTGGTCTGCCATGAAATCTGAGAAACGTCGCCAGAAGGAACATGATGACAATGTGCAAAAAGTTGTGAAGCGGCTCAAGCAGAGGAACCCAAAGAAGGATGGCCTTGTTTGCACAGCTAGGAAGCCCTGGATTGCTGTTGGCATGCGCAATGTAGACTACAAGCGTGCTAGGCATTTTGAGGTTGACCTTTCCGCCTTCAGGAACATTCTTGAGATTGACAGAGAGAGAATGGTTGCCAAGGTTGAGCCTCTTGTCAACATGGGCCAGATAACCAGAGCTACATGCCCAATGAACCTTGCCCTTGCAGTTGTTGCTGAGCTTGATGACCTTACTGTTGGGGGACTGATCAATGGGTATGGTATTGAAGGGAGCTCTCACCTCTATGGTCTTTTCTCTGACACTGTTGTCGCCGTGGAAGTTGTTCTTGCAGACGGTCGAGTTGTTAGAGCCACTAAGGATAATGAGTACTCTGACCTTTTCTATGGCATTCCCTGGTCCCAGGGAACACTTGGGTTTCTTGTTTCCGCTGAGATCAAACTCATTCCCATCAAGGAATACATGAGGCTCACATATACTCCAGTTAAAGGGTCACTGAAGGAGATAGCACAAGGTTATTGTGATTCGTTTGCACCACGAGATGGTGATCCTGCAAAGGTCCCAGACTTCGTTGAGGGAATGGTGTACACAGAAAATGAGGGTGTCATGATGACTGGTGTTTATGCTTCCAAAGAAGAGGCAAAGAAGAAGGGCAATAAGATCAACTGTGTCGGGTGGTGGTTCAAGCCTTGGTTTTACCAACATGCTCAGACAGCACTCAAGAAGGGTGAGTTTGTGGAGTACATTCCAACAAGAGAGTACTACCACCGTCACACCCGGTGTCTGTACTGGGAGGGGAAGCTGATCTTGCCATTCGGCGACCAATTCTGGTTCAGGTTCCTCTTGGGCTGGCTGATGCCACCAAAGGTGTCTCTGCTCAAGGCCACACAGGGTGAATCTATCAGGAATTACTACCATGACAACCATGTGATTCAAGACATGCTGGTTCCCTTGTACAAAGTTGGAGATGCTCTTGAGTTTGTTCACAAGGAAATGGAGGTGTGTTTCACTTCGGATCGAATATTTGATGTTTAAGTATCAAATATGCATTTAAAACGAGGCTTTTCAATTATATAACTACTTCTAGAAATGAATATTCCATGCCATAAATTGTTATGCTTGCACATGCATTCTATTACTTATATCTTTGGGCTTGATGTAAGTTCACCTAACTATTCTTGTGCCTGTACCAACTATTTTAGTGTACTGCAATCTACTGCTGCTTACAGTTCACTAATAATTTCTGTTATTAGGTTTATCCACTGTGGCTGTGCCCGCACCGGCTCTACAAGCTCCCTGTGAAAACCATGGTGTACCCAGAGCCTGGCTTTGAGCACCACCACAGGCAAGGTGACACTAGCTATGCCCAGATGTTCACCGATGTTGGTGTGTACTATGCTCCTGGTGCTGTCCTGAGGGGCGAGGAGTTCAATGGCGCTCTAGCTGTCCACAGGCTGGAGCAGTGGCTGATTGAGAACCACAGCTACCAGCCACAGTACGCTGTATCTGAGCTCAACGAGAAGGACTTCTGGAGGATGTTTGATGCTTCTCACTACGAGCATTGCCGCCAAAAGTATGGTGCCGTCGGTACCTTTATGAGCGTCTACTACAAGTCCAAGAAGGGAAGGAAGACTGAGAAGGAGGTGCAGGAAGCCGAGGCCGCCATCCTCGAGCCAGCCTACGCTGATGAGGCGTAATTTCGTTGAGACCTTTGATGGTTTAGTCGTCCGGGTTTTCTCCCCATTCCAAATGGGATTTTTCATCTGAACTATCCTTTTGCTTAGAACTTGATGTGCAGTGTTTGTAGCACTTTGTAATCCTGTCATCGTCGTCCGTCTGCTCTTGGTACTTCTTTCACCCTTGATCAAGTTGCTGAACTTAGTCAGGACTTAAGTGGTATTTAACCCAAGATCTGAATAATTTTGTGGCTACTGGACTAGTTAATTTCCTCAGCTATTAATTTGAGCTGTAGCATCAGATGAGGTGAACTTTAGCAATTGAGCTGCTGTTTCTGGTGTGTCATTATTCGTCAAGAACCTTTTCTGTTCATTTTAATATACTTGAACTGATCACCAGTCACTATCGCACTATCGATATTGATCATGAAAAGCAAGATCTTGAGGAAAATTGAGTGATGGGGTTGGGGCCAAAATTGTGGGTCGTTGCAAAGGAGTACTGTTTGATCCACAAGAGGATAAGAGATGATTTGAGGGAAACAGGAGAACAGTGTTGCAGACGTGAATGGGATGCATGTGCTACCGGTTATGTTCTGTTACATAGAAGATGGTACATGTACCACCGCTTTGAGGCTCTTTTCTTCCCCTTGTAATTCGTGGTGGGGTTGAATTGATTCCTGTAGAAAATAAACGCTGCTCACCCTTTCGTTTAATTCTCCCACCAAGTGGATTGAACGGGATTTGAAGAGAAATAATAACACACATCTTCCTCAATTCTCTCCAATCTCTTTCTTACGACAATGCCTTATGAGATACAATGGCGTTCTCTTTTGAAACAAGGGGATTTCTGATTCATGTGACGAGGTCTCTGTATCGGAGTCCTAACCATTGGTGATGGAAGGGACAAGAAATAATTCTTCATATATATAAGAAAAAAAGAGAATATAAGTGGTTCCTTTTCTTTATATATGAAATTCGATTATTTCATTTGTGTTCGCGTTTGAGATTTTAGTTGTGACTTGTGAGAGAGGCCCCAGTCATCTCCATTCCTTAGGGGTTCCCCAATTACACATCAACCACAGCTCATTCCTTTTCTCCAATCATAAATAAACTATAATCTCTATATTTTTCTTTCATCCCCATTCTCTTCTTTCTAATTAAAATAGAAACGGCTTGAACCATACTCTTAGTATTTTTAAAGTTCTACATTCAATTAGGGAGGTAGAGCTTGGATATGGATTTTTCAGAACTTCCGCTTGGAGGAAATGGACGCTTGATTGCATAATTTGATTGCATCCAACAAATTTTAGTAGGCCATGAGTACCTTTTCTTTATAGGAAAAGCTCTCCTTTTGCCATTCCTTGAATACCGTATTATCTCTTTCACCATCATTTTCTTAACTTCTTTCTTTCGCCACTATTAAGTGGCTATTCAGTTCTCTTTTGCGACCACAACCTAAAAAATTCCTTTCTTTCCTTTCTTTTTTTTTTCAGAATATTATCTTTGGTCAAAGTCAGTTGACCATTGCATATATTTCTCCTAAAAGACCATTATGTTCTCATGTAACTAAAAATTATAAGGATATTCTACAAATCAAGGAAAACATGATTATTAATTTAGTTTTTAATGGATGAGTAAACACTTTATGATATGAAAATTTTTAGTTAGTTTGCAATGTCTCCATTCATAGCTTAAATGAAATATTTCAGATGAAAATATCTCGTATATCCACATATATGTATTGCAGAACTATGAATAATAACAATGAAATAGCAACTATAAATTATTTTATGAAATATTTAAAACCAAAAAATTTCCATGTTGCTTTTTTTTAAAGTTAATCCCAATTAGTTTTTCTAAAAAAACATATTTCAAGTGCCCAAAATTTGTTTCCTTGATATTTTTGTGGCATTCGCTAAAGTTTCAAGCGTTATTTTGTTTTGGAACATCTTTAAAAGAAAAATGGTCTTCCAAAAAAAAAGGCAGCCTAGGAGGAGATGTGACCTCACAGTCAGGTGTCATCGACAAGACGAAGATAACAAAACAAAAGCGCACTACCGGAAGAAGAGTAAAAGAGAAAAAATGACGACATTAATTTGAGAGAATATGGTTTCAACCGAACCACGAAAATTGAAAAAAGAAAAAAAATTCTCTTCTTTGTATCGTGTGGACAATTATAACCTTATAGCATTTTTGATTGGACTCCAACTTTAAATTTTAACTTAAGAGTTTAGATTTAGAGTGAAATTGTGAAGCAGACTAAACCCAGTTTTATTTCTGCAGTTCATTTTATGAGAGCATTCTTGCTAGCTCCACTTCTATTTTACGTGAAATCGAAACATTTTGGCTGAAAAAAAGAAATTGTTTGGCTGTGGGCTCTACCTCAGGAGAGATGTGTAGCTTAGAGCTCGGAGGTCGGCGTGCCAGCCAAACAGGACCTTGAAACCAAAATTATTAAAATCCGGTGTAATACGCCCTCTCGCAAATCCCATCCGTTGCTCCGTAAACGGACGGCCAGGATTCAACCACGGCAAACGAAGCCTCGCCTTTATGAAACGAGAGAACGCACCACCCATCTCTCTCCACCTCCTCCTCCTCCCTCTTTCTCCGCGAGAGAGAGGCCGAGCAGCGACCGCGGCGGCGCTCTCCCCCCTCCCGCCGCCTCCACCCACCCCGTGCTCGCCGGCGGGGCGAAGCCTCCGGTGACAATCCCCGATCCGATCGCCGCGCTCCTCTCCTCTACCCCCATCCCCTCCTCCTCCGACGCCTCCGCCCGCCCGCCGCCGTACCCGTACCAACCGGAAAGCGCAGCTGATCCGGTACGAAACCCTAGCTGATCCCCGATCTGGTGCGCGCGCGAGCGCGCGAGATCTTCTGGTGGGTTTGCGGTTGGTGATTGGCCTCTCTCTCTCTTTTACCCTAGTCGATCTCCCCGTTCGTCCCCTTGACCTCGAGTTCGACCGCCGCGCGCCGATCTCCAATCCCGCGCGAGCAGCGGGCGTCTGTGCTTCCGCGCGGAATCCTCCCGCGCCGGTGACCATCCGTACGAAATCGCACGTCCTTCTCATCCCTAGGCACGCTTTTCGGTCACCTCGAATTTGCGTTAACCCTGGCTTCTCTTGTAGATCTGGAAGCTTTTTCTATATGCCTTTACCATACTAGTAACAACAGACACTTTGTTCCCTCACAAAATTCATAGCTAGTGCTGGCTTACTGCAAGACGTACCCATATTATGAGATTGTTTCCAAAAATCCAAATTACTGTGATTGCAATAATGTAAATAAGGAGCCATATCAGAAATTTTCATCGAAACTGACTGGCCATTTCGGACGCGAATTCGAGGGCCTATAGCTGCTTCTGCCTTGCAACGGGGAGGAGCATACGATTGATTGGAAATTGATGTGGTTGCGAGAACGTAAATGAGTAACCATGTGGGAAGTTTTTACTGAAAATGTTTGAGCATAAGTATATTTTGGCTGCGTGGTGTCTCTTGGTGGCAGTCTTGAGCTTATCTGCAGTAGCTTATCCTTTGAAGCTGAATTGTTGTCAATATGTTAAGATACCAGCTGATTAATTTGTTGTTGTCAAAACCTGCTTTGGTCCATTCACACCATGTGCTTTAACCTTTTATCTCATAGGTTTTACTGAGAAGGCCAAAGTAAACAGTGTGCATTTTCCTGTTCAGCTGTTTCTATTCATCGTTTGTTCTTATTCCTATCACTTACCAAACATGTCAATTTTAGATGGATCTCAAGGATAGCCTCTCCAAATTTAAGCAGCAGCAAGAGAGGTGCCAATCATCTTTGGCCAGCATAGCTGCATCGACCTCAAAACCAAAGCACAGGGCCCAACCGGTTAATGCTCCATCCGCTCCAGCAAGGCCACTACAACCTATTAAGTTTTCAAATGATACAGAAAGGCTACAACACATCAATTCAGTTAGGAAATCTCCTATTGGAGCACAGATCAAACTTGTCATTGAATTGCTGTACAAGGTAAATCTCACTAAGCTACAACCTTGTTTCATTTTCCTTTCCATAATAGTATAAACAGGAATGTTCCCCCAGTTCTGGTATGTAATGTCTTCCAATGATCCTGCAAGTCACCATGTTGATTGAGTTTATATGCCAGTAAATGCCAATGGTTCTGTATAATCTGTTACCATATTAGAATATTATGCCCTTGATTAGTACTTCTTTTTTTTTTTGGATCAATGGAGCCTGAATTGTTAACATATTATATGAGAGTGCATAAGACGTTTACCTTTTGCTTTGTTCTGTTATTTATCATTGTTTCACACCCCTTGGTGCATGCAAGATACTCAGCCAGCAAATTCAGATATGCAAAATTTGGTGCCTTGCTGCTTATTCTGTGTTCAACAATGATGTGCATGTTGATATCTGGTTAAAGATACAAGGATGCATTGACAATAACTATTATAAGCAATATGTGAAGTACACATTTAATTTGTATTAATGCTGCATACAGTGGTGCAGCCAGGATTATATGCTCAGGAAGAAAATTTGTAAGGGACAACCCATACAACTTGTAGCTACAAAAGTTGTTAAAAGTAACTTATGTAATTTATAGAATCACAGTATTAAAGAGCACTATGATGATTTCCGCGCTGGTCCATTTTCTGCATTTTAGTTATAGTTGTCAAAATGGTTTACCAATGTCTTCATGAATGATAGCAAAACAAATGTTTTGTGAACTTCCTTATAAATAGCAATGCTGTATTGCGTATTGTTGTTGTAACTGAGATGTCTTCAAAATCTGCAGACAAGACAAGCTTTTACTGCGGAGCAAATAAATGAAACAACTTATGTTGATATCCATGGGAATAAGTCTGTCTTTGACAGTCTGAGGAACAATCCTAAAGTACATTATGATGGGAGACGTTTCTCTTACAAGGTAAAGAAGTTTGTTATTCCAGTAACTACTAGTCTTGCTAACATCAATACTTGTTTCATTGGTATATTTACCCAATTGTCTATCCTTCCTACCTGAAATAATATTAATGGCTCTCATCCTATGTTCCCCACTAAACATAATTAATTCAGAAGTATTGCTTAATGCCTTAATATCATATTGCATTTCGACTATTAATCACTGGTGTGGCAAGCTAAACCTGTCATGACCATGGAATTTGTAATTGATAATGAAATGTTTTTCTTTAATGCTTGTTTCGGGGAAAATGATATAATGATGACAATTATTTATGGGAGAACATCAGAAATGTTTAGTCTTAAGTTTACATAGGCTTCCCATCTTGTTTGAAGTTGATTTACTTCTACGGTTTCACGCGTTAATCATTGTTGATAAACGTGCAGTCCAAGCATGATTTGAAGGGAAAAGATCAACTACTTGTTTTGGTAAGAAAGTATCCGGAGGGTCTTGCTGTGGTGGAAGTCAAGGATGCGTACCCAACTGTAATGGAAGATTTGCAGGTGAGCCAAATTTCTTACATTATGCTTTGAGGCGATGTCTTAGATATTACTGTTCTTCAACGCTCACCATTTTAGTTTTTAATTGGATCCTTTTTTGTCCTCCCTAAGATGCTGAATACTTTTCTCCTTTCCTCCCCTGAGTTTCTGGAATATCACACTGAGGGTGTGCTCATTTCAGTAGTTAGGATGGGCTGATTAACCGCACGTAAAACGAGAAATGTGATTAACATATGATTAATTAAGTATTAATATATAAATTTTTGATGAATAAATTTGTTGGATTTTTTTAAACAACTTCTTTATAGAAAGTTTTCGCACGAAATAGACCGTTTAGTAGTTTGAAAAGCGTGCTAACGGAAAACGAGGAGAATCTAATCCTATAAGCTGAAACGAGCGCATCCTGAGTACAGTTAATGGTAGTACAAGACTGGATTTATCTGCCAATTATTGCTTTACGTCCATTCTTTTGGTAAAATTCAATTGGCATGATACAGTTGAAATATACTTACGCCCCTTACAGAAAGTTATTTTAGGTCCTATGTCTTTTCAATGTGTATCCATCATGAAAATGATGTCTGTGTGAACTCCAGAAATTTCCTTGCAATAGTAAAACAGAAATGTATAATATTGGGAGTTCAGCCCTGCAAGATCTTTGTCCATAAAGCTGTCCATAGATGCATTTTTAAAAACATTTCTTGTACTCTTCATTTGTGCCATTATTAGATACTTTTGGCCTTATTTGCACTATGTAGGCGTATTGTCCCGACACAGATTAGAGCCATGCAAATCTAGTAGTCAAAATGTGCGTGCAACCTACTTCATATATGATCAACAATTGGTAATCTGAGTACTGCTGTTCTATAGGCACTGAAGGCAGCAGGTGAAGTTTGGCTGTTATCGAACATGGATTCCCAGGAGGACATTGTGTATCCTAACGACCCAAAGGCAAAGATCAAGGTCGACGATGACCTGAAGCAGCTCTTCCGGGAGATGGAGTTACCGCGGGACATGGTGGATATCGAGAAGGAGCTCCAGAAGAATGGCATCAAGCCCATGACCAACACAGCTAAACGGCGGGCTGCAGCACAGATCAATGGGGTGCAGCCCAAGGCTAAGCCTAAGAAGAAGCAGCGTGAGATCACACGCCGGACCAAGCTCACGAACGCCCATCTGCCTGAGCTGTTCCAGAACCTCAACACTTGATTGCTCTACGCTTATTCGACGTCAAGTGGAGATATTTATTTCTGTCCTCACTCTACCTACTGCAATGCTTTATATACCTGCTACCCTTATTGTGTATGTTATAAATGTAATTCCGGCCTCCGGGAGCATAATCTGAGACGGTCAGCTTTGTAAAACATAAATCAATTCAAGAGCTTGAGATGGCATACCTTCGCCTGTCAATGCGTTCTTCAAATTTTCGTACTGTAATGCCCAAACGCAATGTGTTTCTTGTTTTCTTTTCTTACGTTTCAATGGGATCCTAGGTGAGTTTTGGATCCATAACAACTGTTCTATTGGCAATCGCTAGTACATGGCAAAATCAGCCACAGCAGTGCAGCTGCTAATGTGCAAAAGGTGAGTCACAATCTTCAGATGGATTATGGAAGAAAAGAGAGGCGCACTCATTATGTTTATGGTACCTGGAAATCTCTCGTACTGCAAGCCGCACCATCTAAAAGGGAGCTCAAATGTTTTCTTTTTCTCGTTTTCAATCTGCAAGTTGTTTCTTTTGAATGTTGAAGTATCTAAAAGAAAGATCAAATGATTTCCTTGTTTCAATCTGCAACATTTCATAATTGAAGGAATCAAATGCTACGGATGCAATTTGTTTGCTGGTAGTTCTCGTTCAGATTATAAGTAAGACGTTTTGAGCTGAATGTTATTATATTCAAATGTTCAGGATTTGTTAAGAACTATTCAATTTCCTTTTTTTTTCTTAAGATGAATGAACTATTCAATTGTTGAGGTCTGGGTATAGTAATGGAGCATGATTTAATCAATCCTAATCTCTCCATTCATATGACCCTATAGTTACCTTAGTGGAAGAATGGGCCGTATCTACCACAACATCTCATGGTTATATGGCAATGTGTCTACGGCCGTTAGATTTGGACTTACCTCCAAATCGGCGCCCGATCCTCTAAAGAAAATCGGTTGGTCAAAAGTTACGGTTGACCACCAGTGAAACATTAAGTTATATATGGTAAAACAAAAATAATCAGTCACTGGAGCATTTAAAAAATTTGTGAAACACGGTGAAACATGTTACTATCGCTTATGAAATATTGAGTATTAACGGACTGAAACATATGTTGTTGTGAAGTTTTAATTATAACAAATACAACAGTGCTATCTTGTTGTGAAGTTTTAATTATAACAAATACAACAGTGCTATCTTGTTGTGAAGTTTTAATTATAACAAATACAACAGTGCTATCGGATCGTAGATTAGATAAGTAGTTTATGGGAAAAAAATCATTTTGAAGGTTGCTAAATACATGCATGCATGGTTAGAGAGTAGGGGCAAGGAGTTAAATAAATTTTGTGAAACACAGTGAATTCACACTTTGAAATATGTCGCTATCACATATGAAACATTAAATTTTAACGGTCTGAACCATATATATTTTTTTTATCAAAATATAATCATGTGATATCTTATTGTAAAGATTTAATCGCAACAAATTCAATGGTACGATCGGATCGTAAATCGGATATAAGCAGTCTAGGAGAAAAAAAATTTAAAGTGATGAGAAAAAAGAAAAAGAAACTAGTTGGTACTCATTTTGCATGCATGCAGCAGTAGCAAGGAGGCCGATTTTTTCTCTTCAAATCAAGCTACTGAGCATGAGGATTCTCGTTTAGATTTTGCCACCATAAAACCAATCTCCACAATGAAGAAACCCTCCAACTGGAGGACCTAAATACATACTCTCTCCGTACTTGTAAATGAAATCGTTTTGGACAGCGACACGGTCTCCAAAACACAACTTTGACTTCTTGTTTCTGTAAAAATATTTATTAAAAAGTGATATATGTATACTTTTATGAAAGTATTTTTCAAGACAAATCTATTCATATAATTTTTATATTTTCAAACTCAACAAATTGAGACTTATTCATGATTTATATTTTCAAGGTTTGACTTAAACATTGTCCTAAACGACTTCTTTTACGAATACGGAGGGAGTACTTGGGTGTAGTTCTTTCTCAATCCCACATTCACACGGGTAAAAGTGCACATGATGGGTAACCTAGAGCCCCAGATCCACAAAAAGCAAGACAAAATGCCGGTGTGCCAAGTAACATTTTACTGTATATGAAATAAGGGTTATTTATTGGGTTGGTTACAGGTGTAGGTCCTACAAAACCATACCCACACCCGTTTATGCACTTGGTGCTATTGTTTTCTCGTTAACAGGTAAATGGGTGGGTGGATTAATCAATCCCCATTTCCTGATGGGGTAATTATTCACTAAGTTCCTGGGTAGCCACTTGTCCTGCTAGGGGAAGATCCGCCTAGAATCACATGAATACGCTAGGCGCTAGGACAGTAGATTTTTTTAAAGGAACGGGACGGTAGATTTTTGGTGGTAAAATGACAAATCAGTCAATGATCAAAGTGTAACCTCAGAGGGCCCATGCGATAGTGAGTGCTTTCGGGAAGTTCCAACTCCTATGCCTTCACTTTTATGCTATTTTCAAGCTTACCAAATTTTGTTAAAGTTGCCAAAAAAATAACTATATTTAGTTTGCTGTCAAATTTTGATAACTATATAAGAAATCCTGCCAAAATTTGGCAAGTTGCCAAAATTTAGCACAATTGACAAAATTTCGGCAATGGCAAAATTTGGTAAGGTTTTTTTTCATCAAAGTGAACAGGCCCCTAACCACATATAGTATAAGATAATTTTTATTTTCCTTTTTTAATTGGATATCCAAAAAGATCCCTGGACTGTTCATATAAGAGAGAGAGCAATATGCAATGCAACACCAGTTATTACTAAGAGATAAGGTGAAGGTTTATCAGGATTCTAGAATACAACTGTGGAAGTAAGAAACAAAGAGATGAGAAAGCTAAGGCCATCTGCTCAGTCTCTTCTTTTGGTGATTGTGCTAGTATTTCTAGTGGTTCTTGCTATGCCAACTGCTTTGCTGGGACTTGGTGCAGGTATATATGTCTGTAAGGGCCATTAGCCTATTTTCTCTATGTTTCATTTCAAGTTATGAAATGAATTTTTTCTTTTATGCTTCAATAATTCTAACTTCCTAGGAAGAATTACATTTTGTTTCTATCGAAAGATTTATTTTAAACAAGTGTATAGTACTTTTGGGCAGCATTTCTAGCAGGTAGGCTTGTACCAGTTTATTTTCAAGCTAATCCAACAAATAAGGTTCATATGCTACTTCTAAAATTGTGTTGTGTGGTGTGCGTTTTAATCAGGAAGGCGGGTTTTAGGTGATTCGTCCAAAGCCCAATCGCCGGGAATGCATGGGTTCAATTGTAATCTGTGCTAAAATACCATGTCCACCACCACCGCCGCCTCCATCACCATGATGGAGTGCCTATGCAATTGGAAGTTTCTGACAAAGAACAAATAGCTAGGTTAATACTTAAAGTTTACAAGTCTAGTTTGAAGTTTACACCAGCTAGCTAGGTTAATGCTAGTCATGCTAAATGCTGCCTGCTAATTGACACAAGTATGTGAGTAATACTAATTTCACTCAAGTGAAATAAACATGTAATGCTATACTGTACTTCAAGCTCATCTATGTGTATGTGTTAAATAATTAAGAGATGAATTTGGTGAGCTGGGAAGCCTCTTCGGGTTTGTTTTATCAGGAGCTGCGAGGCTGTTATTGCGGAAATTGTTCGAACTTGGAAGTTGGAAGCATGTAATCTGTACCGAGTTTTACAAGCCTTTTTCTTGTTATTATATATTAATTTTATCTAGCAAACAATCTACTCCCTCCTTCCTAAAACAAAAGGGATCTTAGTTGTCCCAAGTCAAATTATTCTAAGTTTGACCAAATTATGTAGAGAAGCGTATAACATCTACCATGTCAAAGAAGTAAACTATGAAAACATATATCATAACATATCTAATGCTTATTTGATATCGAAAATATTAGTTTATTAATAATTTTGGTCAACCATAGGATAATTTGATTTACAAAAATCATAGAATCCCTTATATTTTCAAACAGAGAGAGTAATTAACAAAAAATTAAGAAGTGAACGCAATATGATACTAAGTTAATTTTGTTCATAGGGTGAGTGCCCTTGTGTATATATATGCGCGCCTGCGTATTTATTGTGTTTCAAAAAATATTAAAGATTATGTTTGAAGGCCATACACAAATCCTTCCATTTGTGGCGGCCCATAACAAGACTGGAATTTGCGGGCCGTCACAAGGAAGTAATCTCAATCGGGCCGAAGTTTCGCCCGATTGAGATATGGTCGCACAGCCATGGTATATCGGCATAAAACTAAAACCCGTCACGGATGACACTTATCTGTGACGGGCCCTAGTTGAGGCCCGATTGAGATAGGGCCTCAACTAGGGCCCGTCACATATAAGTGTCATCCGTGACGGGCTCCAACTAGAGGCCTGATTGAGATAAGTTTAATGCCCGTCACAGATGACACTCTTTTTTGACGGGCTTTTATTAAGGCCCGATAGAGATTACTTGTATGCCTGTCACGGTTGATTATTTTAGGGCCGTTACATATATTTGTCGCACAGTATAAATACCCCCCACCACCTAGTGTAAATGTATCTCACTGTTCACTATTTTGGTGGGAGGCTGTAGGGGGCGATTTTTTGTCTTTTTCCAAGGAAAACAGAAAATTCCCAAAAGTGATCAAAATGGATCAATCAAGTGAGTAATATTAATCATTAATTGAGCAATTTCATCACGTCTTACTTTAGCATTACTGATCTTATAAGATGTGCATGTAATTTGTTTTTTTTATTTTGTAGCAATTGATCGAAGTTGGATGTAAACGTCATTCTACGGAGTATAGAAAGGGCGTAATAAATTTTATGAACGCCGCGGATGAGGATCAGAAAAGAAGAAACAGTGATTACATGTGTTGTCCATGTGCAGATTGCAAGAATGAGAATATATTTGATAGCGGAGAGGACGTACATAGTCATCTGATACAACGAGGATTCATGAAGGGCTATACATGTTGGGTGAAGCATGGAGAGCAAGAATCAGGAAGTGGAGCAGCAGCAGACAGAAGTGGTGCGCATAATCAGGAAGATGAAGATGAGCATGACATGTTTATACCTTCTCCATTTGGCGGTGAAATGGTTGATGTGGATCACGATTTGCTGCAAGACATGTTACGTGACGTTGAGGACCCAGCCCAGAATGAGAGAGATGGAATGAAGTTCAGCAGGTTGGTTAGTGATTCCGAGACGCCTCTGTACGCTGGATGCAAAGCAAAATACACTAAGTTGTCAGTTACCTTAGACCTAATGAAGCTGAAGGCAAGTAGTAGATGGACGGACAAGAGTTTCACAGATCTTTTAGGAATTTTGAAGGCTATGCTTCCTGTTGAGAACACATTGCCCGAGACGACATACGAAGCAAAGCAGGTTCTGTGTCCACTGGGGTTAGAGGTCCGTAGAATTCACGCTTGTCCAAACGACTGCATATTGTACCACAAGCAATATGCGGACTTGGATGCTTGTCCTGTCTGCAAGGCTTCTCGATACAAGCGAAAGAAAAGTGCTGACGAAGGAAAGAAGTCAAAGAGGGGTGGTCTAGCAAAGGTTGTGTGTTATCTACCTATCATTGATCGTTTCAAGAGAATCTTTGCCAACCCCAACGAAGCGAAGTTAGTACGTTGGCACGCCACGGAGAGAAAGAATTACGATATGCTTAGACACCTAGCGGATTCGATTGAATGGAGGAATATCGATCGAAAACACAAAGACTTTGCTGCCGACCCTAGAAACATGAGGATATGTCTGTGTACGGATGGCATGAATCCTTTCGGTGACATGAGTAGTACTCACAACACTTGGCCAGTTCTTATTGCGAACTATAACTTCCCGCCATGGTTATGCTTTAAACGGAAATATATTATGTTGTGCTTGTTAATCCAAGGTCCGAGGCAACCCGGCAATGATATGGATGTATTCCTGGAGCCTGTTATCGACGATCTGGAGATTCTTTGGAAAGAAGGTGTGGAAACTTGGGATGCATATGGTCAGGAGAACTTCAAGCTAAGAGTTCTATTGTTGTGCACCATTAATGACTACCCTGCACTCGGTAATCTTTCCGGACAAACTATAAAAGGAAAGAAGGCATGCTCCAATTGCAAGGAACATACACGAAGCCGGTGGCTGAAGAAATCACGAAAGATGGTATACATGGGTCATCGGAGGTGGCTCCCGCTACGTCATGCATTTAGAAGAAAGAAGAAAATTTTTAACGGTAAGAGAGAACTTCAGCCTGCTCCCAAAGATTTGTCCGGAGATGAGGTCCACAATATGGTCAAGGACATAAGCAATGAGTTTGGGAAGAAAAGAAAACGTAGCAAGACAAAGGAGAAGGGTATGTGGAAGAAAAAATCCATATTTTGGCGGCTACCTTATTGGAAAGATCTTGATGTTCGTCATTGCATTGATCTCATGCATGTAGAAAAGAATGTGTGTGAGAGTTTGGTTGGCCTGATGTTGAATATTCCCGGGAAGACAAAGGACGGGTTGAACGTGCGCCTTGATCTACAGGACATGAATATTTGCAGTGAACTCCAGCCCATACGAGATGCAGAGACAGGTAGAGTGTACCTTCCTCCAGCCTGCCACACATTGTCAAAGGATGAGAAGATCGCAATGTTATCATGCTTGAAGGATATTAAAGTTCCATCGGGCTATTCAGCGAGGATAAGTAAGTATGTTAAATTGGACGATCTAAAACTTGTTGGAATGAAGTCTCACGATTGCCACGTGCTAATCACACAAATCTTGCCAGTTGCTATCAGAGGCATTCTACCACCGAAAGTGCGTCACACGATCCAACGTCTGTGCTCCTTCTTCAATGCAATTGGACAGAAGGTTATAGATCCAGAAGATCTAGATGGGTTGCAGACCGATATTGTGAATACCCTCTGTCACCTGGAGATGTTTTTCCCACTGTCTTTCTTTGATATAATGGTTCATCTCCCTGTTCATATGGTGAAGCAAACAAAACTATGTGGCCCGGCTTTTCTAAGGGAAATGTGTCCGTTTGAAAGGTACATGGGAGTTCTGAAGTCGTACGTTCGTAACAGAGCTAAACCCGAGGGGAGCATCATTGAAGGTTACACGACCGAGGAGGCTATTGAGTTCTGTGTCAATTACATGTCCGATGCCGATCCTATCGGAGTTCCTGCGTCTCGTCACGAGGGAAGGTTGTCAGGTGTTGGCACAATCGGAAGGAAAAGAATTAGGCCAGATCAAACGTCGTACGCGCAGGCTCATTACGTTGTGCTCCAACATATAACAGAAGTTGGCCCATACTTTGAGGAGCACTTAGCGAAAATCCGAGATGAGAACTTGGGGCGATCTGATGCATTGATTAACAGAGAACATAATTCTCGGTTCAACGAATGGTTCAAGAATCGTGTGACAATGTCCACGGATGTCCCAAATGAGACAGTACAGTTGTTGGGGATGGGACCGTCTTAGACCGTAGACACATGGCAAGGATATGATATAAATGGATACACATTTTACACCGTCAAACAAGATGACAAAAGCACAGTGCAAAACAGCGGCGTCCGTATAGATGCATTCCAGGATCAAGTTGGGTCAAACACATACTACGGCCGCATTGAGGAGATCTGGGAGCTAAACTACGTCAAGTTCACGGTTCCTTTGTTCCGCTGCCGTTGGGTGAATCTACGCACTGGTGTCAAAGCCGACAAGGAAGGTTTCACTTTAGTAGATCTATCAAAGGTGGGATACGCCGATGAACCATTTGTACTTGCGAAACAGGTCGAGCAGATATTCTACATAAAAGACCCTTCAAACAAGAAGATGCACATCGTGAGGGATGGAAAGCGCCGAATTGTAGGAGTTGACAACGTCGTCGATGAAGAAGAATACAACCATAATCTTCATGTAAGACCTCACATTGACTGTGACGATGATCCCCAAGAGCCTGTGGCATATGCTCGTTCAGATCATACGGAAGGCATAACCTTGTGACTGATGCATTTGTACTTATCTATTGTAATGAATGGAGTATTTTGTTTTATTGTTTTATTGCAAAGACTTGATATGTGTAGTCATTAATATGGCTAATTTTGTTTTATTACAAATGACCAAAAGAAAAGTTGTAGATCTTGATGAGAGGATCAACTTTGTTGTTGACCATATTACCATTTGAAATCATTTAGTATTTACAATTGCTGTTTATATTTGTCATATATTCAAATTCAATTTCAAGCTGTTGGGAAAAAAGTTATATAGAAAAATGACCAAAATAAAATTTGTAGATCTTGAAAGGCTCTACAACTTTGTTGTTGACCATATTTCCATTTGAAATCATTTAGTATCCGAATATGTATTATAGCTAATAAAATGAATTATTACATAGCAGCTATATATTTTGCACTCACAAATACAAAAACTTCAAATGAAAGATGGAAAATTAGTCATCGGTGACGGGCCTTAGTTTACGGCCGATAGAGATTAATCTATCTCAATCGGGCTTTGCCGTAGGGCCCGTCACAGATGACTCATCGGTGACGGGCTCCATACTAATGCCCGATTGAGATGACATTCAGGCTCGTCACGGATGACTCATCTGTGACGGGCCCTAAGATAATGCCCGATGGTGATAGATTAATCTCTATCGGGCTTAACTAAGGCCCGTCACCGATGACTATTTTTCCATTTTTCCAAACAAGTCTTTATATTTGTGCGTACAAAATATATAGCTGCTGTATAATAATTCATTTTATTAGTCGTAATATATTTTCATATACTAAATGATTTCAAATCGAAATATGGTGAACAACAAAATTGTAGAGGTTATCAAGATCTACAACTTTTATTTTGGTCATTTGTCTATATAACTTTGTTCCCAACAGCTTGAAATTGATTTTGATAAAATTTCAAATCTAAACAGCATTTGTAAATACTAAATGATTTCAAATGGTAATATGGTCAACAACAAAGTTGATCCTCTCATCAAGATCTACAACTTTTCTTTTGGTCATTTGTCTATATAACTTTGTTCCCAACAGCTTGAAATTGGTTTTGATAAAATTTCAAATCTAAACAGCATTTGTAAATACTAAATGATTTCAAATGGTAATATGGTCAACAACAAAGTTGATCCTCTCATCAAGATCTACAACTTTTCTTTTGGTCATTTGTCTATATAACTTTGTTTCCAATAGCTTGAAATTGATTTTGACAATATGACAAATCTAAACAGCATTTGTAAATACTAAATGATTTCAAATGGGAATATGGTCAACAACAAAGTTGATCCTCTCATCAAGATCTACAACTTTTCTTTTGGTCACTTCTTCATCCGACAAAGTGATAGTTATATTATTCACAAAAATCACATTTCTCTCATCTGGTTTATAAACATCAACACATATATGTCAATTTTGTAAACATTGGTACTATCACTTTATCGGATGAAGAAGTGACCAAAATAAAAGTTGTAGATCTTGATATGTTGTACAACTTTGCTATTTATGGCTTTCCCATTTGAAATCAGTTAGTATTTACAAATGCTGTTTACATTTGTCATATTGTCAAAATCAATTTCAAGCTGTTGGAAACAAAGTTATATAGACAAATGACCAAAAGAAAAGTTGTAGATCTTGATGAGAGGATCAACTTTGTTGTTGACCATATTACCATTTGAAATAATTTAGTATTTACAAATGTTGTTTAGATTTGAAATTTTATCAAAAACAATTTTAAGCTGTTGGAAACAAAGTTATGTACACAAATGACCAAGATAAAAGTTGTAGATCTTGGTAATCTCTACAATTTTGTTGTTCACCATATTTCGATTTGAAATCATTTAGTATCTGAAAATATATTATGACTAATAAAATGAATTATTATACAGCAGCTATATATTTTGTACGCATAAATATAAAGACTTGTTTGGAAAAATGGAAAAATAATCATCGGTGACGGGCCTTAGTTAAAGCCCGATAGAGATTAATCTATCTCTATCGGGCATTATCTTAGGGCCCGTCACAGATGAGTCATCCGTGACGGGCCTAAATGTCATCTCAATCAGGCATTAGTATGGAGCCCGTCACCGATGAGTCATCTGTGACGGGCCCTACGGCAAAGCCCGATAGAGATGACTCATCACTCTACTATAACTAGGGTTTCTCAGATCGGATCGAAAATTTTTTCTAAGTCCCGCTACAGTTTCCCGCCTCCTTAGAACCCTAGCGCCGCCGCCAACTCCTACTTCGCCGCCGTCGTCCTCCCTCGCCGCCACCGCCACTGAGACCGCCACCGCCGCCACCGAGCCCGCCGCCGCCGCCACCGAGCCTCTACACCAACTGGCGTCGGCCTTCCTCATCGTCCTCACCGACGCCCGACGCCGCCCGCCTGACGCTGACCTCCACCGAGCCCGGCGCCGCCGCCGCGAACTCCTCCTTCGCCGAGCCCGCCGCCGCCGCCACCGAGCCCGCCGCCGCCTCCACCGACCGGCGACGCCCTCCACCGAGCCCGGTGCTGCCGCCGCGAACTCCTCCTTCGCCGAGCCCGGCGCCGCCGCCACCGAGCCCGGCGCCGCCACCACCGAGCCCCCCCGGCCGACCTCAGGTGAGTCCTCCATCGCGCCACCCTCTGCTACCTGCATGTGGTGACTGATGAAATGTGGATGTTGGGATGAATTTAGTGATAGATGATTTTAGTTGATTGATGACATGACGATGAATAGATGAAATGTGGTGCATTAATGAATTTAGTGATAGATGATTTTAGTGATAGATGTTTTTTGGGATTGATGATATGTGGTGAACGAATGATTTTTTTTGATTGATGACATGTTGATGAATAGATGGAATGTGGTGCATTAATGAATTTAGTGATAGATGCATGATATGTGGATGAATAGATGGTATGAGGTGAATTTATGATTTTAGGATTTGATGATATGTTTAATTTATTTATATGTGACATTCAATTCATTCTATTACTGTGAGATGTGCAATTTAGTTTATTTATATGCTTCATTTATTTATAAGTGACATTCAATTCATTGTAATAGATTGTATCACTGAATTGTGTATTTTTGTTATTTTGAAAAAAAGTAGACGATGTCTCAGCAAGGCGAACCAATGTCGACGACAACTAGTGGGTCCTCAAGGGCACGTACTCCTAGGACTGGGAACAAAATCCCTAAGGAACGGTTCCGCATAACAGCGGTGGATGCCGTAGGGTTGCCGGCATCTCCAAAGAAAATATTGAGCCGATTTAGGTCTATCTGCGGAGTCATAGGGAGGCAGAAATTCAATATTCTGCAAGATGACATCAAGCTCGTGCCGGCCGCAGAGAAGGACATTGCTTGGCTAACGTTCAAGGAGAGCTTCGATTATCCTGCGGAGCATGAGGACCGTCTCAGGTGGGCTGCATTCAAGGTTATGGGCAATGCTTGGAAGAACTTCAAGACTAAGCTAGTTGGCGAGTTCGTCTACAACCCGGCGAATCTAGATCCAAGAGAGAAATTTCCTTGGATCACAGAACAGGTCTGGGAGGAATTCCATACGAAGAAGTCGACCCCCGAGTCCAGATCTAGTAGCGAGGCATATCGTTTGCTCCAGACCAAGAACCAGCATCCACATCGGCTTGGCACTGCCGGATATGCCGGTAAGGAAGAGGAATGGCAGCGTGAGGATGAAGAAGCGGAGGAATCAAACACGCCGCTCGTGTTTGGCGATATCCCACACCCTCGGGCTAGGAACTGGGCCAGAGCCAGGTACCAGAAGAAGGATGATGGCACAATCTTCATGCCAAATCCAGAAGATCAACGAGTGTACGAAGCTATAGTAAGTGTCTAGTCAAACTAGATGTTCGCATTGTTTCCGATCATGCAGTTTATTTAACCCCACTAAATTGTAATGCAGAAGGAGTTGGTTGCTGAGCAACAAGCCTCGCAAGAGGCCTGCTCTCAAAGATATGAGGATGACCTCCTCACGAAAGTGTTGGGCAACAAGGAACACCGTGGACGGACACGGGGCGTTGGGTCTTCTATTCCCTGGAAGTATGGATTTCCAGACTACGCGTGGCAGTACAAGAAGTGGACTTCCAACAAGGCGGAGAAAGATGCACGCCTTGAAGCCAAGATCCGGGCGTTGATAAGAGCTGAGCTGACATCTGAATTCGACGAAAAGCTCGAGTCGATGAGGGCCAAGATTAGGCAAGAGATCCGAGAAGAGCAACAGAACCCCCAGGCTGCCGCCGCTGGTGCGCACGAAGAGTTAGGAAGTCCCACCCAAAAACGTAGCAGTTGCACATCAACTGAGGTGGCGGAAAATCCAACATCGGTCGACAGCGCCATCGACCACATAACGGTAAAAGTTTCATCCACAATGCATGAAAGACTTAACGAATCCATATGATATATAATATTCTAAAAAAATTGATTAATCTATCGCAGGAACCAACGAGCTGCACCCTCACAGTTAGGGTGATGCCGACCTTCACGGTTCCAGCAGCCGAGGGACTTGCGTACAAGCCGACCCCAGAGACAAGAGTGCATGGAGCGCAACTCAGGAGCGACTGTGCAAAAGTTCAAGTCGACTCGGTGAAGCTGGAATATGAGCTATTCCCACTAAAGTATCCACCGAATGACGAGGTCCTCTCACTAGGAAATGCCCGTGGTACCTTCATCCAATGGCCCAAGGACCTCATTGAGATCAGGATTACAGTGAGGCCAACCACTGCACCAGGCGGTCGTCCACCAAAGAGACCCGCCTCTGCTCCTTCAGTCCCTCCTGCTCCTGCTCAAGATCGTCATGCATAATCTTACGATATGCAGTTGCAGTACGACACGGATTTTTGGGAGGACCGAACGGAGGCCGACAGCAAGGCGATTCATGAACCCCCACCGATGAAGAAGAGCAGGAAGGCACACTCTTCCCCTCAGAGAATTACTCTCGATAAACCCGAAGCAAAGGGGAGAGGAAGGGGAGGAAAGGTGCAGTCCTCGCTTCTAGCTCCAAGGAAGCTAGATCTGGGCAAGGGCCAGGAAGAGGCTAAGGGCAAAGAGGTCAAGAAGAAATACGTCGCTCCACAGGAGTTCCAACTAGGCATGCCATTGGTTGGAGATGACGTGCTTGCCGCAATGGGCACCGCTTGCAAGGACCTTCACGCATACTACATGGAGAAATCTAACGCCAGGAAGCCGAATAAAGCTACCAATATCCTTGGAGAGCACGATGGAAAGCCATTCCTTGGTCCAACAAATTATATCGTTGTCGACTTCAAGGATCTATTCGACCTCTACAGGCTCCGAGCGGTGGACACAAGCCTCCTTAAGTGCTACTCCTTGTAAGTATTGTCGCACAACTTAATCTGGTAATAACAATCGGATTAACTCGCTAACAAGATCGTTTATCCTGTGTGTAGGTTAAGTTGGCAATGGTGTCAGAAGAATGCACCGGAAGTTGCCTTCCTTGATCCATAAGTGGTCACTGTCACAAATCTCCAGAATGACCGTCAAGGAATGGTCAACTACATCTACGACACCTTGTGGTCCCACCGAGATAAGGAGTACATTATGTGCGCCTATAATCAATAGTAAGTGTGTTATCTAAATATACACAACAGCATGAAACATTCCTTCAGTACTTAATTAACTTTCACTATATTAATGCCGCAGTACCCATTGGATCCTTCTGGTCATAACACCTAAGTGGAGTACATGTCACTACCTGAACTCTAGAATTGATAAGAACGCATATGATTGGACCCCAATTCAACTAGCGATAGATGAAGCGTGGGTCCAATACGTGCAAAGAGGAGGCCTCAGGAAGACAGGACATGACACCCTTATCCACAAAAAAGACTTCCCGGTGAAACAACAAATAGGTGACCAGTGCGGATTCCATGTGTGCCACAATATGCGCCTTCTGTACAGAGAAAAGGTGAAGACTTTGGCAGAGTTTGAGGTCGGTGGTCTCAATTGTGATAGACTAACTACATTTTAGTACTTATATATGATCGATCAATTAATCTGGAATTATGACAATGTAGGGCACAATAACCAAGTCTCTGCCTACCAGCTTTGAGGAGGTTCGCGAGGAGATAGCCAGCTTCATCCTCCGCGAAATAATTAACCCCAAAGGAATGTTTAGGCTTAAACTAAAATGATGAACAATGTTGAACTTTTATGTTTAGGCAATGATTAACACTTATTATGCAACTGTGATGATGTAACTGTGATGCTTATATTTATGTATATATTTCATATGTTTATGTTAAGACTTGCTAAATAAATATTTGATCCAATTAACTCAGTTTTGCAGGTGAAATATGATAAATATTTGAATGGATGTGAAATATGTGAATGGATGTGAAATATGAGATGGCTGTGAATGTGTGGTTGTGTGAAATATATTGATGTATGTGTATGTGAATGCATATGTATATGAATGGGTGATGCTGGGGGGCTGGGGATATTGGATATCTGTGTTTGTTTCTGTCATTTCTGCAGCGGGCATAGCTAGCAAAGGCCTGAGGCTAGCCAAAAAACAAATTTTATTTTTTTGTGGATTATAGTCATCTGTGACGGGCCATAGCTAAATGCCCGATTGAGATGATAGTCATCTGTGATGGGCTCTAGTTTAGGCCCGATTGAGGTCAGTAGTCATCTGTGACGGGCTCTAGTTTAGGCCCGATTGAGGTCAGCAGTCATCTGTGACGGGCTCTAGTTTAGGCCCGATTGAGATGAGTATCATCTGTGACGGGCTCTAGTTTAGGCCCGATAAAGGTTAGTAGTCATCTGTGACGGGCGCTAATTGTGGCCCGATTGAGATTGGTCATCTGTAATGGGCTATAGTTTGACTGATCGTCTAGGTCAAAGCTATCGGTGACGGGCTTTACTTAGGGCCCGATTGAGATAGATTCATCCGTGACGACCGTTTGCCCGATTGAGATAACTCTTCACATTAGTGACTTCTAGCCTGTGACGGACGCTGTGCCCGATTGAGATGAGGGTATCCGTTCTAGTGATAGGCCCAGCTTTTATAAAATGGCACAACCGTAAATTCTTGTTTGGGGTTGGACCACCTTACAAGTTTGGGCATAGCCACAAATTTCTACCAAGAAAGGACTAACAGTTCAGCAAACCCTCTAGACAACTCTAAACATCACAGGTTTAGGCGAACTATTCGGCGGGGCGGCGGTCACAGGGCTTCCCGCACGCGGTGGCCCCTCCCTGGCGACGCAAGCGGCGGTCGCAGAGCTTCCCGCGTGCGGTGGCCGTACCTATTCGAGGCAAGCGGCGGCCAAGTGCGGCGAAGGGAGGCGATGGACGCGTTGCCGGGGGCGCAGCATGGCAGGCGGCGGCCGCAGTCCTTGCATGGCCAAGGCAGGCGGCGACCGCGTCGAGGGCTAGCGGGAGAGAGCACGGTGCTGCGGGCACGCTCCTACGGCTGCATCCGGGTGTTCCTCATCCTGTCCCTGCTGCTGCTCGCCGTCAAGGTAGCCGCCTACCTCCAGGGGTGGCACCTCGAGGAGGTGGTGTCGCTCTTCGCCATCGACGGCCTCTTCGCCGCCTCCTACGCCTGGTGGATGCGGCTCCGCCTCGACTACCTCGCGTCGCCGCTGCAGTTCCTCACCAACGCCTGCGTCGTCCTCTTCATGGTCCAGAGCATCGACCATGAAGGCTAGTATTTCTGAATTTTGGTCAAATTTTGTAATTGCCTAGTATTTGTGATTTTTTTAAAGTACAAAAACATCACAAGAGATGCTCATATTTGGTCGAAATGCTCATCACACAAGCTGAAATCACAAAATAGAGGTAAAATCACACAAAGCTGAAAAAATGGGGCACAAATGCAATAACCACCAAGGGTATAAATGTCATTTTTTCTACAACTAACACCGTTAATACCAGCTGTTAGAAGTGGGGGTACACTACTGATTCAGATTTAAAAAGTAGGAGTAAAACTGTAAACCCTAAAAAGTGGAGGTAAAACAGCAATTCGAAAGTAGGGGCATAGATGCAATTGTCCCTATATATATTGTGAAAGAAAGTAGGAGAGTAGTATATAAATAAACAATGTAATGAGGTGCTGGGGATGGCAGATTCACTCGCATCAACATGTCCATTTCAAAGGAATATATTTGTGTGAAAAATTTGAAAGCATTTCTCGAAAGATCAAATGAAACCATTTCTTAATCCAATGATCAAACCATTTATGTGCAGTTTAATTTTCTTCGTCCATTGGACGTTTGAAGCTTTATATTTGTTAGCTAGTGACGGAGTAACAAAAAATTGGTGACTATATACATACATCCTTGTTTGTTTGGACATTATATTGCACTTGCAATCTTCAGAATGCTGCATGTTGCTTTCTGCATCAACGTATCTCACAGCAAGCGTAAACAGTTGATGAAGCGCCACTCGAATAAGCATGAGGGGGCCCATCTGACAGTGAGTGCTTGCCAGAAGCTTTCTACTCCTAACCACATCTAGTAGAATATTATCTTCTCCTTTTTACGCCTTATCCTTTGAGAGAATTCCTTTGGATGGTCGGTATAAGAGATAGCAAGAAGGCAAGCTAAAACAAACCAGCTAAGCATAAGGTGAAGGGTAGATAAAATACAACGGTGAAGTTAAAAGAGAAACAGAGATGAACAAGCGAAGGTTCTCTACACACTCCCTTATCTTGGTGACTGTGCTAGCAGTTCTAATTGTTCTTGCTATGCCAACAGCTTTGCTGGGGCTCAGTATAGGTACAGTTGAGATCCTTATCCCCACATATATATTTTTTTTCCTCTTCAATTTCAGGTTAGAAACAAAATTTTCTTTGGCCGGCCGTAACGTCCCATGATACGGCAAAGACGGGAGATGTAAACCATTTCCACTATCTTGAAAAAAAAAAGAGCAAATTTTTCTTCGAGAGTCGCCTCATCTGGCCTTCTAAAAATAAACTTGAGTTAACTGACAATTGTTAATTTAAAGCATCTTATATGATCGAGCAGATAATGAGCATCTCATCTGTAGATTATTTTGTGCTCACATGAATTTTTCCACCAGGGAGGCGTGCTTTGGGTGATCCACATGGAGTTCAATCCACAGCTGCCATGCAACAAGATGCTCAGGCCGTAGGTCCTGCGTGCAACACAAACGATCCGAATGTTCCATCTCCATGCCCACCTCCACTATCACCTCTCTCGCCATGAAACCTGGGCAAAAACAAAGCTATGCTCAAGGCCTTCGCTTCCTTTGCTCCAGCAGGGGATTTTGAGCCATATATGGTTACACTATTAGGTGATAAAGCTATACGTTTGTACCACGAGAACTATGACAAGTAAACGTATAGATTAACCAACATCTGAATTGTGACGAGAATTCGTACGTTCTTTCAGAGAATGTTGTACCTTGTGTTATATGGTGCATGTACCTCTATATAGTTGTGTTTGAATAAAACGAAGACATGAATTTGGCGAGCCGACAGGAGTCATCTTGTTATTTGTTTTCTGTACTACGAAGTATGCAGGCTGTACCATATAATTTGGGAGAAGTTTTACCATGTTTGCGAGGTACATAGAGGTATTGAGAAGTTTAGCTATGTAGACAATTGATCGAGAGAGGGGTAAGGTATGGGAATGAATTATTGTAACCGATAGCAGTGGAGTAAATAGCTAATAAAAAATATGCATCGATTGGAATTGGATCAGATTACACCACTCACAAAGCCAAATCGCTCTACTCCATCGTATCACCGGCGTCAACACCATGCACGTTCGATCACCGATATAAGCTGCATATTCGATTTGTGGGTTTTGCTTGTATGCCGGCACCGAGGAGGATGGCAAGATTGGCAAGGACGAGCTTGCAGAACACGGGAAGCTGCCACGCGAGGTCGGACAGCATGCCAAACAATCTAAATCTTCTCAACCATTGTATACATGCAAATACCAGCCGATAAATAGACCTCAATCAGGAGGTTGTTTCCAAATTTATGTGCAGAAAGATGGCAAGATGGTTTTATTAAGGATTAAAGCCAGGTCTTGCTGTCCAACACTAAAATATTCATATTTCAGTTTATTAATTGTGGTTTCGTCCAGAAGTGATTTTATCAAGATTTCACGTTTTTTGGATAAAATTTAAATCTTCAAACAATCATACAAACATTCAGTGGTATTTTAATCGATTTGTGTTTCTTATGAGCAAAATGTAAATATAAGAGAAACCATGCAAATAACGTAAAACAGAATTAGAGATAGAGATAAACTACCTACACGGTACATATCTAACCTACAACTAACACTAAAGACAATTCTATATTTTTACATCTCCTAGCAATATATTTACCCTCTCTACCAACCTAACTACCTATACCTTTGAGATGGTACCTTTTATTATGAACCGTTGGATTTTTATTATTTTTGAAATGCAAACACCGTACAATCCCGAAGTAGGAATCAATCGAGTCTGCATTCTAGTAACGTTAAAGCACAAAATTTGACACTTTTATTTCGAAATCGATGTACCACAGTTTGATTTGGCATAAATAATCAAGAATTTTAAAAACCACAGGACTACGCGCTGTGAAAGTACTTTATCTGTCTAAAAAATGTCCAATCCTGATGATTAATCTAGACAAGCAAATTCAGATTCATCGTTAGAATTTGACTTCTTTTTAGACAAGCAGTAAATTTTAGTGATGCCATCAAGTGATAAGTCAGTCAGTGGTCAAAGTGTAACCTTATAAGGTCTACATGGCACTGAGTGCTTAGAGCAGGTACAATAACAGGCTATTAGCCAGCTGTAAATATATTTTAGTAAGATAAACGATGAGAGATAAAAGCAGCGGGCTACAGATCTGTAGCCAGCTACAGCGCGGACTCCAAGACTCAATATGTGTATGGCAGGTGGGACCATATATTAATAGTATAGTAAGCAACTATTGTATGAATTGGCTATTAGATTGGCTATAGATGAATTGGAGCTAGTAGTGGGCTGTACTATTAAATTTGCTCTCTTATAAGGTCTACATGGTGGTGAGTGCTTACCGGAAGTTCCTATACCTGAGACCCTGACCAAATATAGTAGAAGTTTTTCCTTTTTTATCTTTTGACACTATGGGGGTGTTTAGATTCAGGGGCGTAAAGTTTTAGCGTGTTACATCGGATATTATATCGGGCACTAATAAAAAACTAATTACAGAATCTGTCAGTAAACCGCGAGATGAATTTATTAAGCCTAATTAATCAATCATTAGAAAATGATTAGTGTAGCGCCACATTGTCAAATCATGAAGCAATTAGGCTTAAAAGATTCGTTTCACAAATTAGTCGCAATCTGTGCAATTAATTTTTTAGCCTATATTTAATACTTCATGCAGATATTCAAACGTTCGATGTGACAGAGTATAAAATTTTGGGGTTGGATCTAAACCGGGCCTATATCTATCCAGAAAGCTTCTTGAAGGGTTAATATAAGAGAGAGCAAGATAAGGCTATCCAAGATACAAAGGTGAAATTAAGGACTGGTTTATTTCCCAAAATTTTTTCCCAAAAATATTACATCGAATCTTTAACACATGTATGAAGTATTAAATATAGATTAAAAAAACTAATTGCACAGTTAGAACGGAAATCGCGAGACGAATCTTTTGAGCTTAATTAGTCCATGATTAGCTATAAGTGCTACAGTAACCCACATATGCTAATGACGGATTAATTAGGCTCAAAAGATTCGTCTCGTGGTTTCCAGGTGAGTTTTGAAATTAGTTTTTTCATTCGTGTCCGAAAACCTCTTTCAACATCCGGTCAAACATCTGATATGATACCTAAAAATTTTCTTTTCGCGAACTAAACATGCCCTAAGAAAAATAGGGATGAACAAAGCCAAGAGCTAGCCTCTGCTCACTCTCTCCTCTTGGTGACTGTGCTAGTGGTTCTAATTGCTGTTGCCATGCCAACTACTTCGCTGGGACATGGTGCAGGTAAGTTTGTCATGGCACTCCCCTTTTTTATCTCCTTTAGTTTCAAGTGAGAAAATGAATTTCCCTCATACAAATTGCTTGTTTGTGTGCCCACATGCATATCAAGGCATGTGGGCACACAAACGAGCAATTGGATGCAAAAGTTATTTAATCCTGCACAGATATGCAATGATACTATTTATTTCTACATGAATAAACTAATAGAACATCTTAGATGATAATCAATTTGAGAAAATCTTAAAAACCTTATGAGATGATTGGGATGGAGAGAGTAATTGGCTTAGGGGTGACAATTTTCATGTTGGAGCAGGGGACGGGTAAGAATTTTTATCTGCATCTGAGTGGGGACTGGGGGCCTCGCAAATATGCAGGGACGGGGATGGGGGAGGGGTTTGACCCGCTGGTCACCCGCAGGGCCCCGGGATAGCCTATTTCAAGGCCCAGCCGACCCATTAAGGGAAGGAGTATATAACTATGCCCTAATTTCCTCCACACCATTCAATCGCCAACTTCCCACCCCAGCCAACGAGCCGTTGGAGCGCTGCTCCAGGAGGGAATGGGGGATTCGGGTCTAGCCAGGGCATGCGCACCTCGCCCAGAGCTCGGCTGCCCCGGCAGCCCCGTCGCCGCCCCTAGCCATCGTTAATTCGTCACCTCCCCACAGCTGTTGCAGGCCCTCTCCACCTCTAGCACGTCTTTCATCGTCTCCTTTCCTAACGTCGTCGCCCTCCACCTACGCTCGGGTAGAATGCATGTGCTTCCTTCCTGCGGTGCCACTCTCCTCCGTCGGCCTCTGGATCTGGATCACCACTGCTAGGGGCTATCACCGTCACGGCCACCGCCCCACCTCCATCTCCACCACCCAGCCCTGCTGTTCACCGCCCTTCTCCGCGCAACCGCGCCTCTCTCTGAATTGCTATCAGAAGCAATTTGAGGTCTATTTTTGTGATTTATAATTATGTTGGCAATGCGGGGCCATGCTCACCCGCCGGGTCCTGTGCGGGGGTGGAGGTGGGTGATGTTTTTCACTCATTGCCTTTGTGAGGGTGGGGGCGTTCCAGCCTAGTTCGCCCGCCCCGTTGCCACCCCTAAATTGGCTTGTTTACATAGACTCAAAAACAAAAAAAATTATATAAGTAGGAGCATCTACTTTATGTTAGGTTCTATGGCTAAGTAGGAATGATATAATTTTTTTTATAAAACTCCAACTAAATCTTATATGCAGTTACTCTTAGAGAAACATATTAGCTTTGATTTTGGGCAAATCTACAAATGAGTGATGAGGAGAAGGAATCCATGCCTAAATTTAGAAATTACAATTATGCAAATTTTCGCCGACTTTGGATGCCTATTTTCTAATAGGATTGTTGTTTGAATAAGTTATATCACTTCTTTTGGTGGAGTTGTTATTTGTCTTCCATTTCATTTTATGGTAGCTAAGTTTCGGGGCTTTAAGCCAATAATTATGTAATAATTGGTTGTAGCTTTTGTTGAATTGAAGGCAGACTTTCGTCCATTATCTTAAGAAAATTGAAGCGTTCGAGTCAAAAGTCACGCCTAATTTAAAGTCTAGTAGTTTGGAATTCAAGAATTGTGCACAAAACACATGGGTTGATTCTCTACTTTTTTTTAAAAAAAAGAAAACATGGGTTAATTCTAGTAATGCAAAATTCATTTGTTTGGCATGCAATACTTATATCTTATATGTTCAATAAATGAATAAATGAATAAAAAAATAATTAGGTATATAGAAAATTATATTTATGGAATTTAAAATAAAGTGATGGGCGAACTACGGGAGTTGAACCCACACATGGATGATTCACAATCCACTACCGAGATCCCGGCAAAGGATTTTCTCTTCTATTTTTTCTGATGAATGGACAAGTTTATTAGATAAATAGTTGAAAGCATGCAGTCTGTTGCGAGAATCACTAGCTGTTTTGTAAAGGATGATGCGTTGCCTCTTCGCCAGCAAGTATTAATTCTCTTAGCAAACAATATATTAACACAAAATTAACATGATAAGGCTGAGTACGAGAGTGCACGTTTCGAACCCATCTTATTGACGTGGAAAACGAGGTAAGTATTGTTTTAAAACTTAAAATAGATTAATATTATATTTTAAAGTAACTTTCCTATATTTTTTTTCAAAACCCATCATTTAGCAGCTTAGCATTGCGTGGAAGAAAAAGATAGAACTTGGGAAAGATTTGTTCCAAACAAAGCCTAGGTCTCTAAGTTAATTGTGTCATAGTAGAGTGATGAGCCACCAACCATATTAAAATCTTAATGCTCGTGATTACACACAGACGGATGAGTGTTCAATAGGAATTTAATGAGGTCTAAGGATTTATCATTGGATTGCCAATTTGCCATCTCTTGAGCGTGTGAGGGCGAAGTACTACAAGCCTCTACATGTATATAGGATTATACGATGAGGTGAAGGAGAGAAGTTAGGAGAAAGAGAATGAGCCACATCTCGTGCAAGGGGCAACCTCCACACAATCTCTAAGAAAAGTGAAAGAAGATGTGAGAGTAAATTAATATTGGGGTTTGGGTATTAGTTGTGATATATTGTACACTACTACGAAAACCATCTTTCGTGGTGGCCATTTTGGGTTTTCGTTAGCGGAATTTGGAGACACCACAAAGCAAAGGCAAGTGAAAAACAAGATCTTCGCTGGCGGTTATCGACTGCTAGCGATAATTCAATTTCACTAGTAGCCGTCTTAAGCCATCCGCCAGCAAGGCAGCAAAGATCCATTTTCACTGGCGGATGTCTTACACCGACTGCCAGCGATAATTCATTTTTGCTGGCGGCATCAACCGCCAGCGAAAATCTATTTTGGGCCAAGAAAAAAAGACCCAATGCAGCTGCCCTAGCCACCAGCAAAGAGGAAATTTGAAATACAAATCATTTACACAGATCAAACATCATTTACACAAATCAAACATGAAATACAAATCACAACATAGGCATCATCTGGAACAACATGCACAAAAAAAATCACATCTAGCAATGGAACCCTAGCCACCATCGGCCCCGTCCCCTCCCGCGACATAGCCACCGCCACCATCGGCCCCGTCACCGCGGTCGCGGTCATCGTCGTCAGCTCCACCGCCGCCCGCCTGCCATCGGTGCCGCGGGGGCCACCACCCCCTCCATTCGGCTAGATCTGGGAGAAGGAGAGGGAGGGGAGGGAAGGGGAGGCGAGAAGCCGCCAGATCCGGCAGCGTCGTCGTCGTCAGCTCCGCCGCTGCCCGCCTGCCGTCGCCGCCGCGGCGGCCGCTGCCCCTCCCTCCGGCTAGATCTAGGAGAGGGAGAGGAAAGGGAGGGGAGGGGATGGGAGGAGCTGCTAGATCCGGCAGCGTCGTCGTCAGCTCCATTGCTGCCGCGGCGGCCGCCAACCCCTCTGTCACGCCCAGAAATTCCCGAATAGGATTCCAAGCAGAATGTGCATTAAAACCCCCGTCCAGGACCGGCCGGGGTACACAAACGACAAAATTGACATACAGATCCACGTCTTACAAACATCATAAAGCCTTACATAAATGCAACGGAAAATTAAAAGATAACTGGAGCTAAGCCATGACTTGGACCGCAGCGGGATCACCACTCCACAAGCATCCTTGACGGCACGGACGAAGCCTACTCCTCGGAGAAGCCACCATCTAACGCATACTCAAACTCTGGGGTTTGGGGAAAATAGAGCAAGACTGAGTACTACCCACTGTACTCAGCAAGTCATACCGGAATAGGGGTATGATGCAGGGAATTATCAAGGGATAGTTATAGAGGTTCATTTGCATAAAGCGAGCATTTATAAACAGTAGTTGGAAGCAGTAAAACAATTATAATAATTAATCAATATTAATCATCCACTGTCCAACGCTATACCATGTTGCAACAGGCCCAACCATCCACCTATACTATTCAATTCCATTAGACTAGACTAGGGTGAATCTAATCACGGTGAATCTGGTTGACCGCCCATAACCGCGGGCACGGCTATTCGAATAGTTTTACTCTTATCAGAGGTGTACAACTGTACACACAAGACACAGCCCCACGATACGTTTTCGTGCGCCGACATGCCACCACGACATACCGGATAGAGGCCGTGATAGGACCCTTCGCATAACCCCCTCTAACCAAGCACACTACACCTCAGGTTTCACCCCCACTCCTCGCAAGGCAGCGAGCAGTCCCCTCTCGTGCCTAGGTGAATCCGGAAGCCGCATAGGCCGTCGCAGGGCCCATCCAAACTCCATCACGCCCACCCTTGCCTGGATGCGTCAGCTAGAGGAAAGCTACACTACAAGCCCAGCCGTTGCCCACGCTGGCTTGTGGTAAGTACGAGGAATTCTTCCAGGGTTTCCCGCGAACTGGTCCTTAAGTGCCATGGGCGCGACTAGCAAAACCATGCACCCACAGCCCACCATTTAACATATTTTAATGAAGCGACACCAGGACGGTGGCTCTAACCCAACATCAACACTAGAACCTGAAGTCTATCCATTAATATGATTTCCCCCATTGTGTGCTAGTTGAACTAAGCATGGCTAAGCAATCCCTAGTCCAATATCTAATCATGTTATATCCCAAGCTAACAAAGGAACATGGTACAAAATAGCATGGCTATAACAGTAGGTAAACATCCCATGGTAACAGTATAAAACAATGCAGTATTTGAAGGAAAACAATGGAGCATTTCCAATATAGGATCAACATGTTCAAGTGACAAGCATGACTTGCCTTGCTCTGCTACTGGAGGAACCTCGGCGACTATTTCAAAGTACACCGGAGCGTCGGGAGAGCCGGAATCTAGACGACATAGAAAGCAAACAATACAAACAGGCTACAAGACTACTGAAACAGAGAACAAAACCATTTTTAATGGATTCTATACATTTTTCTTGATTACTGAGACTTGAATGGGCTTAAACGGAGCTCGGATGAATTAGATATGATTTTAGAAGATTCACTGTATTTTTACTATAACAGAAAAAAATCCTTAATTTATTTATTGCGCAATAAATAAATCCCGGGAGAGAGAGAGAGAGGCGACGCCGACATGCGGGCCCCACATGGCAGTGGCTGCGGGCGCTGGTCCATGGTGGATCGGGTCCATGGACCGGGGAAAAGGGGCGGTGCACCACGTGGTGCACACGTGGCGCGCACGTGGCGGCCTCATGGCAGCCACGCGGGCGACGGGATCGGATGGCCCCGATCTACCGCTCGGTAGATCAGACGGCGGATGCGGCTCGCGGCCGGCGTGCACGGGCACGGCTCAAGCCAGCCCGGCGGCCATGGCCCGCGGCGGCGCGAGGCGGCGACCGGCCGACGGCAGAGGGCGGCGGCGCAGCGACTAAGCGGTGCGGGAGAGAGGGAGAAAGGGGAGGAGGGGCCTCACCGACGACGATCGACGACGGCGAGCGACAGAGGGTGATGGCGACGGCGAGACGAGCTCCGGGACCACCTAAGGGATCAAAAGGGATAGTAATTTGCCCGTGCTACCGCTACGGTGACATTTAATAACATAATTCAAGCAACCTGCTAACGCTATAGTGACATTTAATAACACAATTCAAACAACCAAAAATATATACAAGACTATATTGCATAGTTATAAGATCAAGCAAAAATTAAAAAAACTATCACTATATAAATAAGTCAATCTGTTCTGTACAATCTGTTGTACGCACATAAATAAGTCCAAAGTAGGTAGTTCTGTACAATATATAAATACTGTGCAGGTAATAACTATCACTATCTTTGACCAGTAGTGAAACACATATTGTTTGCTACAGATCAATAACAAGGCAACATATTGCATACACACCATCACAGTTCGATCATCATCGATCCATTAAAGCAGTCATGGTCAGTGCAAGGCTAGTTTTCTGTAACTCAAGACATTTTGATCTTCAGAATATGTTTGCACGGCCTCATAAATAAAGGAGAAGGCATATTCACAAATCTTGGAATACAAAGGAGGTAAACGAAATTTAATTTGTTCTATGACAATAATCTGAAATCTATAACACTCTAAGTATGACATCCAACAATTATACGAGAAGGTAGTCACAACTTAAACCTTGAAGCCGGAACCCTTCATTTTGCTTGTCATCGTCCAATGATATGAAGAGATTCCTTTTGCTTGTCATGTTATCCTGCGAAGGAAGTGAAAAACATGTTTGCTCCATTGTACCCGATGCACAGAGAACAATTTTGGATCATAGCAACTACAGTTATGTTTGCTCCAAGTTTATCCTTGTCAATGCAAACATAGTGTATTTACTTACCAACAAACATTGTTTCTTCTTTGATTTCATATTGACAAACAGATCCCTTGAAAGCTTGCTATTTGAAGAGGATATACGCCTCGGTCCATTCTTAAACAGTGAATAAATCGTAAGGGTAACATATATAAAAGGCTATAAATTTGTCATAATTTTATTCTTTTCTCTCTATATGATTCATGAATTTGAAGATATGATTATCCATTGCACTATCCAATACTCTGTGAATTGCATTTGACGATCCAATACTCATGTGTTCCCAGTTGAGTAAACACATGATAGTTCTGTATATACAGGCATGTTAGGCCTCAATGCATGGTAGGTCTGAAATTAGTATAACGGCAGAAAAAATGACAAAACATTAGTTTGACAATTAGCCTATAAATACGACTTCTCTAACCCAACAATTAAGAGTTACTACAAAGCTTTTGTTGAGGTAAATATCCTCTGCATGAAATGACTGACAAGTAGTACTTGCATTATACACATAACATAATTTGAACATAATTCCGTTCAACAGCCAAGATGTGGAGGCGGCATCAGGCTCTCCTTCGCCGCATCTCACCGCTTAAGCATCCAGCGGGCTGGCCTGCTAGGGGGATCGGATGCTACTACGCCACCGAGCCGGAGGGCAGGAAGCCAAAGACGGCTCCTTTGCAGGTAATTTCTGGAATATGTTATCTCTAGGCTAGGCTCGGTGCTTGCTATCATGGCAAATCCCTCCCTTTTGAGTAATGAATGCAGGTCATTGCCGAAATACGTGTCTCTTACCTTGAGAGTTTTGGCGACGAGTTGTATATTTGTACGAAATATCAGTCAGGATAAAGACAGTGAGAACAGTGAGAACAACGGACTGAACACATTATTTACCACTGCAGCTCAACAGCATAATAAGAATTTCTCATAAGCAAGCTATCGTTTTGTCTGAATTACTACTTTCCTACACACATTCCATAGAGATGCTTTGATTTTCAGTGGATTTTAACTTTTTTTTAATCGTCCCAACTACACTTGTGGGAAATAACAAACTTGCATTATGTAAAAGTTTGACAATCGGAATATACTGAAAGGCACCCATTCTTTGGGGTTTCAAGAAATCCATGTCATCAGACGGATATAGTAAGAAACATCCATACTGAAATTTGCAGTCAAGGGGCATGGTGGATAGGTTCCATTTGCGTGCCAAAGGTGGTGATGGCGGCAATGGCTGCATCAGTCTTCCTCGCTCCAGGTCAGGATCGCCAAGGCAAGCCTGATGGTTTAACGACTCCCCTGCTGCACAGCCCATGGAATTGTCACATGGTGCTAGCAGTAATCTTTTTGTGTATTTTTTTGTGGTGTAATAATGCCTGGTCGTGATCAACATTAGCCTAGATCTTAGTGAAAAGGAGTAAGATCTAGGCTAACTTCCTTCCCCATCTCACAGATTGTTAATTGCTTACAAAATAAAATTCAGCAGCAGCACCTAAGTAGAGTAAACTATCAGATGCCCTGTTTTTCTACATAATGCATAACATTAAATTTATTTCTTTCTGAATAGTCTCCAGATCACAATGAATGCATTGGAAAATATGTCGGTATTTAATCAATCTAAATATTAGTTGGCCCTAACACATTGACCTAACTTAACACTTACCTATGATGAGATCGGATAACGAGTGATTGACGACGACCTGATGGCTGCGCGGTGGAGACAGGACGGCGAGCGATCCGATGGCGGAACGCGGTCAGCGCGAGGGTGCGCCGGCGGCATCAATCTGGAGGCGGGAATCGACGGCGGCGCAATGGCGACCGGATGGAGAACGGACGGCGATGGGATCGAGAAATCCGGATGGACAACGGACGGCGATGGAGAGAGGGGCGGCACGCGGCGGGGAGAGAGGGGCGGCTGGGGTCGGCGGCGACGTGAATCGCGGCAGGGGCGGCGTGATGGTGGAGATCGGTGGCGGGCTGGCGTTGCATGAGAGGGAGAGAAGAGAGATTAGGGCTGGGGAGGCGTGGGCTGGGATGGGGGAGGGGGCGCAGTTGAGAGGTGCGAGGTGGAGAGGATCTGAGCGTTGGATTTTACACAGAGATGATCCGAACCGTTCCACGAGGAATGAAAGAATGAGTGATGAGTGATAAGTGAAACCATTTGTTCAACTATAGGGTAGAAGATAGATGAGTTAGAGAGGGAGAGGGAAACCATGGATGGGTAGGGCGGCGACCGAAGGCGCCGGCCATGGCGAAGCTCACCGGCGCGTGGCACGGGCGGGGTTCTAGCGGCGGATTACTACGGAGGAGGGGTGGACGGGACGGCTCGCACGACGGCGAACGCGACGACGTCGACGGTGCGGCTCGGCACGGCGGCTAGTGGCGACCGGAGCGGCGGCGGCAGCGGCGGCGGCGGAGAGGAGGACGACGGCGCTAAGGCGGTGGAGTGCACGGGAGCGGGCGATTGCAAAAATAAAAAGAGAGAGGAGGGAACGTGTCACGCCCAGAAATTTAACCCAAATTTCCAGACTATTTTGCGTATTAAATCCCTGTCCAGGACCAGCCAGGGTACACAAAACGACAAGTAATATACAGTTCCAAACGTAAATAAAGCGTAAAATACTTACAAAAGAGGCACTTAGTCCTCGCACCGAAACGAAAGCAGCAGCAGCGGTAAAAGGCGATCCTAGCGGGGCTTCAGCTCCACTCCACAGGCAAAACTCAACTGGGGTCTGAGCCTTGGTCCTCTAACTTCGTCTTCAGCTCAAAAGCACTACACTTCTGAAAAAAGGGGAATAATAGCAAGACTGAGTACAACCACCGTACTCAGCAAGCCACACCAACGATGCAGATGTGCAAGGGGATACAAGGATGGTTTGTGGCTATTTGCATAAAGGCGGTTGTAAAACATTTTATTGAGCAAAACCGTAAAACTGTTGAGTAACTAAAGTAACATTAAATCTCCACTGATCAACGCTACACCACGTTGAACAGGCCCAACCAACCCACCTGTACTACAGTGCATTGGGTCGATTTATTAAGATGGGACTAATCACGGTGAATCTGGTCGATCGCCCATAACCGCGGGCACGGCTATTCGAATAGTTTTACTCTGGCCAGAGGTGCACAACTGTACCCACAAGACACAACCCACCGACATGTCACCGCGTCATCATGTGCCCATGATGCACACGTCACCATGTCGAGTGATTGTGACGAGACCCTCCGCATAACCCTCCCCTAACCATCCACACCACGCTAAGGTTTCACCCCCACCCCTCAAAAGGCAGTGGGCGGTCCCCTCTTGCGCCGAGGTGAATCCGGCAACTGGACAACCGGACACCCCGGCCGACCCAACTCCATCACGCCCACCCTCGCCACCGATGCCTAGGAAAGGGTCGAGCTATACTTCAGATCAAGCAGTTACCCACTCCCGCTTGTGGTAAGCACTGTAAGTCTTCCAGGGTTTCCCGTGAACCGGTCCTTAATTGCCATGGGTGCGACTCGCAAAACCATGCACCCACAGCCCACCATTCAGTCACATTTTAGTTGGATAATTACGACCATAGAACTTGGCCAGATGTCTCGAGCACGCAGCTCAACAAGATACTAGAATGTCTAATACTGCAATTATCCCATCGACTGAGCTAGTGGTAATTAAGCATGGCTAAGCATATAGTTCTAGCTAGGTCATCAAAGTAACACAAGCTAGGCGATTTATTACCCACGGTTGACAAAGGACAGATATCAAGTAAACATGGCACAAGCGAGCAGATAGGTAAACCCTGATCCCATGTAATTAGCAAAACATGCATATTTATTTGTAACCGGTAAAACATTTATAAATTGGGATCAACATGCTCAAGGGGAATGTGTGACTTGCCTTGCTTCTTCAAAACAATCTTCCGGACTCTTTTCCTCGCGACTGCGGACTTCCGAAACGACGGATTCTACACGCTAGCACGCAAAACAAGGAAAAACTCTAATAAAAACCAAGGAAACAGTACATAAAAAGTAAACAAACATGTAGAGCTCAATTTTAGATGAATTTTGCAAGTTGAATGGCTCAATTCGGAGTTTGAATGAATTAGATATGAATTTTAGAAGTTTTGAGACATTTAAATGAATTTCTAGAATTATTAACGAATTATGACGCAATTATTATTTATTTTTCCAAAGGAAAAGAGGGTTGCTGACGTCATCAAAGGGGAGGGGCGGCTCCGGCAAGCGGGCCCCACCGGTCAGCGGCACAAGGGCGCCGGTCCACCGTGGACCGGGACCACCGAGGCGGTCCACCGCCGGTCCACGGGAACCGACGGTCCGGATCGGCCCAAGCCGATCAGGCTGCCAGGGGCGGCGCGGCTGGGGCACAGCACGGCACAAAGTCGGCTGGCCAAACGACGGCGCGCGGCGGCGCGGCCACCCGCGGCGACGGCCGGCGACAGCTCCCGCGGGCGAAAGCGGCGCACGCGAGAGCAGCGGCGCGGCGCGGCAAGGGGGAGGCGGCAACCGTCTGCCCGGCACCACCGGCAACGGCGCGGGCACGGAGCGCGGAGCGCGGCGGCAGCGACCCGGTCGGACGGCCACCGATGGTGGCAGCGCGTCGCGAGGACGACCTGGAGGCGGCTGACGAAGGGGAGGAAAAGAGAGAGGGAGGGGAGTGCTCACCGAGATGCACGACGGCGAAGGGGCGGCCGACGGCAAGGAACGGTGGCGGCGGGGCTCCTCAGGAAGACGACGCGACGGAGCTCCGGCGACGGGCGTCGCTCGGGATGGGGCGGACGGGCTCGGCCTCGATCGGCGACCGAGGAAGGAGGAGCTCTGTCACACCCAGAAATTCCCGAATAGAATTCCAAGCAGAATGTGCATTAAATTCCCCGTCCAGGACAGGTCGGGGTACACAAACGACAATGTTGACATTCAGGTCCACGTCTTACAAACATCATAAAAGTCTTACATAAATGCAGCGGAAAAACGGAAGACAACAGGAGCTAAGCCTTGACTAGAACTGCAGCGGGAACACCACTCCACAGGCATCCTCGACGGCATGGACGAAGCCTACTCCTCGGAGAAACCTTCATCTGACCCATACTCGTGCTCTGGGGTTGGGAAAAATAGAGCAAGACTGAGTACTACCCACTGTACTCAGCAAGTCACACCGGAATAGGGGTATGATGCAGGGAATTATCAAAGGAGAGCTAGAGTAGTTCATATGCATAAAGCGAGCATTAATAAACAGAAGTTGACAGATTTAAACAGTTGTAACAATTAATTACTATTAATCATCTGCTGTCCAACGCTATCCCACGTTGCGACAGGCCCAACCATCCACCTAAACTATCCAAATTCAAAAGATTATACTAGGGTGAGACTAATCACGGTGAATCTGGTTGACCGCCCATAACCGCGGGCACGGCTATTCGAATAGTTTTACTCTGATCAGAGGTGTACAACTGTACCCACAAGACATAGCCCCACGACACGTTTCCGTGCGCCGACATGTCACCACGACATTTCCAATATAGGATCAACATGTTCAAGTGACAAGCATGACTTGCCTTGCTCTGCTGCTGGAGGAACCTCGGCGACTATTTCGAAGTACACCGGAGCGTCGGAGGAACCAGAATCTAGCGACATACAAAGCAAACATTGCAAACAGGCTATAAGACTACTAAAACAGGGAACAAAACCATTTTTAATGGATTCTACACATTTTTCTTGATTTACTGAGACTTGAATTGGCTTAAACGGAACTCGGATGAATTAGTTATGAATTTTAGAAGATTCACTGTGTTTATTACTATAACAAAAAGTCCTTAAATAATTTATTGCGCAATAATTCCCAGGGCTGACGTCATCAAGGCGGGGCGCGGCGCCGGCAAACGGGCCCCACCGGTCAGTGGCTCGGGAGAGGGAGGAAGGGGCGGCCTGGCTGGGCCTCGGCCTGCGGCCGGCCCAGCAGGGAGGAGGGGGAGAAAACGGAGAGAATGGGCCGGCGGCCCATTCGGAAGGGGAAGGGAAAAAGAAAAAGAAAAAAAGAAAAGGATTTTCCTGGAATTAAAATATTGCTTGCTCAATTTTAATTGGTTAAAATTATTTCTAGGGCTCTGAAAATTCCACTAAAAATCCTGTTAGTGGATTTCGACATGTAGAACTCAAGAAAAAATTCCACATGCCACTTCCGATTATTATTTGCATTGATTTAAAAGGGTTTACTCTTGCTTTGCACTGGTATTTTCTTAGGGTCGCTTATAAATTAAACTTTAGGCTTGGGAGGAGAACTTTGGGGTGTGACAAACCTATCCCCCTTAAACGGAATCTCGACCCCGAGATTCGGAGGAGCTGGCGAAGAGGTGCGGATGGGCGGCTTTCAACTCATCTTCCCTTTCCCAGGTTGCTTCCTCCTCTGAATGGTGACTCCACTGAACTCGGCAAAACCTGGTGACCTTGTTTCTGGTTCTTCTTTCGCTGGTATCAAGTATACGAACCGGCTTCTCCACGTAGGTCAGATCCTCCTAGAGATCGATGTGCTCCGAAAAGGCCTGTTCTTCGGGTACCCTTAAGCACTTCTTTAATTGGGACACGTGGAACACGTCATGGATGCCGATCATATTGGATGGAAGTTCTAGCTGATAAGCAACTTCTCCCCTTCGTTCCAAGATTTTGTAGGGTCCCACGAAACGTGCTGCCAACTTGCCTTTGGTTTGAAAACGGTGCACTCCCCGGAGCGGAGTGACACGAAGATACACGTAATCCCCTGCTTCAAAAGTGAGCTCCCTTCGGCGGTTGTCCGCGTAGCTCTTCTGTCGAGACTGGGCAATCCTCAACCTTTCCCTGATAATTCTGACTTTCTCTTCTGCTTCCGCTAATACCTCTGTCCCGAACAGTTGACGCTCGCCTGTCTGATCCCAGAAGAGAGGTGTGCGGCACTTCCGGCCGTATAATGCTTCGAACGGTGCCATCTGTAGACTGGCCTGGTAGCTGTTGTTGTAAGAGAATTCCGCATATGGCAAGTTTTTGTCCCAAGCTCCACCAAAATCAAGAGCGCAAGCTCTCAACATATCTTCCAAGATTTGATTGACTCGCTCGGTCTGACCATCAGTTTGCGGGTGATAGGCCGTGCTGAAATTTAAACGGGTCCCCAATTCTTCCTGCAGCTTCTGCCAAAATTTTGAGGTGAACTGACTCCCTCGGTCAGATACAATCTTTTTGGGTACTCCATGTAGACACATGATTCTCGAGAGGTAGAGCTCTGCCAACCTTTTGCTCGTATACGTGGTATGTACTGGTATGAAGTGAGCAACCTTAGTGAGTCGATCCACGACTACCCAGATTGAATCGTGACCCGATGATGTCCGGGGCAATCCTGTTATAAAGTCCATTCCGATCTCCTCCCATTTCCATTCCGGGATTTGAAGAGGTTGGAGTAAACCTGCTGGTCTTTGGTGCTCTACCTTCACTCGTTGGCAAACATCGCAGAGTGCGACGAATTCAGCTATTTCTCTCCTCATGCTGACCCACCAAAACTTTTCTTTGAGGTCTTAATACATTTTGGTGCTGCCTGGATGAATGGAGTACTGGGTCTGATGAGCCTCGGTGAGTATCAGATCCTTCAGTTCCTTGTCGTCAGGTACACACAATCTTTCTCCCAACCAGATTGTGCCGTGTTCATCCTCAAGGAAATCCCGAGCCTTTCCGACTCTCATGTTCTTTTTCAGCTCTGCTATTTCGGCATCATTCACTTGAGCGGCTCTAACTTGATCGACGAGCGTAGGCCGTGCTTCCAGAGCGGCTACGAACCCGTGTTCAACAATTCCCACGTTGAGACGCTCCAACTCCTGCTGCAATTTCTCACACATGCCCTCGATGCATAGGGCAGTGCAGTAACTTTTCCTGCTTAATGCATCTGCCACCACATTGGCTTTACCCGGGTGGTAGTGAATGTTCATGTCATAGTCTTTGATTAGTTCCAACCATCTTCGTTGTCGGAGATTTAGGTCCGGTTGGGTGAAGATGTATTTCAAACTCTTATGGTCCGTATATACTTCGCAGCGGTTGCCAATCAGATAGTGCCTCCAGATCTTCAAAGCATGAACCACTGCTGCCAATTCCAGGTCATGGGTTGGATAATTCCCTTCGTGTGGACGCAACTGCCGCGAGGCATACGCAACCACTCTGCCCTCTTGCATCAGGACACATCCAAGTCCGTGACGGGATGCATCGCAATAGACTTGGAAGTCTTTCATCTGGTCGGGCAGAATCAAAACTGGTGCGGATACTAATTTCTTCTTGAGCTCCTCAAAACTCTTATCGCACTCAGCTGTCCATTTAAACTTCTCATCTTTCTTAAGCAACTGAGTCATAGGACGGGCGATCCTGGAGAAGTTTTCAATGAATCGGCGGTAATAACCCGCAAGTCCAAGAAAACTCCGAATCTGCGACATGGTCTTAGGTGGGGTCCATTTGGTAACTGACTCCACGTTCGATGGATCAACTGCCACACCCTGAGCTGTAATGACATGCCCCAGAAACTTGACTTCCGTCAACCAGAAGTCACACTTGCTGAACTTAGCATATAGCTGGTGCTCCTTCAACTTCTCGAGTACCAGACGGAGATGTTGCTCATGTTCTTCTTCGGACTTTGAATAGATAAGTATGTCGTCGATGAATACCACAACAAACTTGTCCAGAAATTCCATGAACACTTTGTTCATCAGATTCATGAAAAATGCAGGTGCGTTGGTAAGTCCGAAAGACATAACCGTGCACTCATATAGCCCGTACCGAGTGGTGAAGGCCGTCTTTGGAATATCCTCTTCCCGAATTCTCAACTGGTGGTAGCCTGATCGCAGGTCTATCTTAGAAAACACTTTAGCTCCTTTCAGTTGATCAAACAAATCATCGATTCGCGGCAAAGGATATTTGTTCTTGATTGTGACTTCGTTGAGTGCGCGATAATCAACGCACATCCTCTTCGTCTTATCCTTTTTCTCCACAAAAATGACCGGAGCACCCCAAGGTGAAGTACTTGGTCGAATGTACCCTTTCTGCAGCTGCTCATCAACCTGCTTCTTGACCTCTGCTAGTTCGTTGGCCGCCATTCTGTACGGTCTCTTGTAAATTGGAGCGGTTCCCGGTGCCAAGTCAATCCGGAATTCAATCTCTCTCTTGGGTGGCATGGTAGTGAGGTCTTCGGGGAACACTTCTGGATACTCGCAGACTATGGGGATATCTTCCAATTTCCTCAAATTCTTTTCCACGGTGACCACTGGGATTTCCGCTTCAATCTGATTCAAGGAGACCCCTTGCTTTGGTGAGTCTGGTGATTTGTACACTACTGTTTCTCCCTTCTCGTTGGTCAAGGTGACTGTGCGATTCGCACAATCAATGACTCCCTTGAACTGGGTTAACCAATCCATCCCAAGAATGACATCTAGGTCTTTGGATTTGAGAAGAATGAGGTTGGCTAGAAATGGTGATCTTTGGATTTCTATTAGCACTGAAGGGCTAAAACTGACTGAGGTTGAACTATTTCCCGGGGCATGAACCCTCATTGGTGTGCTAAGCTCTTCTTTCCTTAACCCATGCATCCCGACAAACTTCTTTGAAATGAACAAATGCGTTGCACCAGAATCAAAAAGTACTGTTGCAGGGATTGAGTTAACAGGAAACGTACCCAGTACAACCTCTGGTGCTGCTTGTGCCTCCTCCGCAGATGCGTGGTTGACACGAGCCTGGATAAACCTTGGCCCGGCACGCCTAGGCTTCGGGCATTTGTCAGCGAAGTGGCCAAGCTCGCCACAGTTGAAGCAGGACCCTGGTTTTGCTCCAGTCTCCTTCTTGGCTTGCGCGGACAGGCCTGACTGTGCCGGTGCCGTTGGTGGGCGTGGAGCTGCACCGCGGTTGGGCTGACCTCCATGGTGGTTCTGACTGCCACTGGCGCCCTGGGGAAAATTGCTAGGGTTGAACGGGCGGTACTGGCGGACGATCATGGTGGTAGGTCCACCCTGCTGCCCGGGAGCGAAGCGCGGCCTCTGGTGACTTCCCTGAGGTGCCCTGAACTGAGCGGCCTTCCTCTTCCTGTCCATCTTGTTGCGTTGATCCTCCTGACGGATTGCCTTGTCCACCAGCCTTTCGAAATTGGCGTAATCTCCAGATATCAACTGGTTGGTTAGCTCATCATCCAGACCTGCTAGGAATTTTTCCTGCTTCTCGGCGTCAGTACGGACATCCTCCGGTGCATATCGCGCGAGGCGATTGAACTCATGGAGATACTCCGTCACAGTCATGTTACCCTGATGGAGTGCTCGGAATTCTCTCTTCTTTTGTGCCACGACCCCGTCTGGCACCTACGCCTTCCTGAAGCTACGACAGAACTCTGCCCAAGTGACTTCAGTGCCTGGCGGGCGGGTGGCCATGTGATTGTCCCACCAAGCTGACGCAGGACCTTGAAGCTGGTGTGTGGCGAAAGCAACCTTCTCCTGATCATTGCACTGCAGGAGATTCAGCTTCTTCTCTATGGCATGGAGCCAGTCATTCGCCTCCATAGGGTTGGTGGTGCTGGAGAAGGTGGGTGGCCTGACACGTAGAAACTCTGGCAACTTGGACTGAGGGGGAGGGGGACCAAACAGCTGATGCTGCTGTTCAGCGTGCTGCAGCATCCGCTGGTGCATCTGCTGGTGCTGCTGCTGCATCTGCTGCATCATGGCTGCCATCATCTGAGTCTGATGTGCCATCACTTGGGCTAGCGTCGGATTCTCGGGAAGTGGTGGCGGACCATTGCCGGAATTGCTGTTGGGATGCACACCCTCAGTGCGCTCTTCGCCGTTGTTGCCCTCGCCTGTTGCGCGGCTACCATTCCTGGTGTAGACCATCTTGAGGAAGAGCATACGGGGGAAAAGAAGAAAAACAGATGCTCAGGAACTAAGCTTTATTATAAAGGAATTTAAACTGCAATTGTTCTGATCTGAATTAAAACACTTAAAAAGCAAGCAAAAATCCTTATTAAGACAGCCATATCATAGGCACATGATATCGACCGTCGACTGACCCCAAGCAAGCAACCTAAACACACAAACTAACAAGCAGAAGCTAGCAAGTCGATAAACTAATGGAAAACGGGCCTAATGCTCGGAACGGCTCCTGCGGTCGGTGGAGTCGAAGGCGTCCTCCTGCTCGTCACCAGGTCCCTCTGAGCGACTCCTGGAGCCTGGCAGATAAGTCTCGCCGCTGCCCGACTCTGAGCCACTGGAGCTACTGCTGCTGAGATCGCGGCTGCCACTGGGAGTAGCGGACAACCAACCTCCGTTGCCACTGGCTGGACCCCTGGCGGCTGATGCTAGAGCGAAGGAGAGAGCGGACGCGGGAGCTGACACGTGAACGGGAGCTGGAGCTGGTGCTGGAGCTGCAGGAACTGCCGGAGCTGCGGGCGGAACTGGAGGTGCGGGAACTGCGGGCGGAGGTGGGTTCCTGGGCGCAAGCTGGATGCGCACGGGTGCAGTCGTCTTCTTGCGGGGCGTAGTGCGGATCCGGACTCCTCCTGGCGCGGGAAGACCCTTTAACTGAGCATTCTCCCTCTTCAGGCGCGCTATCGCGTCCTTCAGAGCGACGATCCTCATGAGCTTCCCATCATTCAAGGCCTTGGACGCCTTGTGCAGGTCCGAGTGCATCCTATCCAATCCCCTCATCACAGCACACATGTGACCAAAAGTAGTGTCGTTCTCGCCGGCTGTCGGACGGAAAGTACTGACATCATCACCGCTGGCTCGACGAGGGTGAAATCGGTACGCCGTGTCGTGGAAGATGTAGTTGTGGCGCTCCCGTAGTCTGGCCATCATCAGGTATGCTGCCTCCTGACAGGCGTGATCTGCTGTGCCTCCGGATGCCTCAACCACCATATTAGCTAGGCAGGTACCCACGTAGCCGTGGACCTCCAGGCGAACACGGTGAGGAAGCTCGCCACTGAGCGGTGGAACAGTCGTGTACTCTGGCGCGTTGGGGTAGCCCACCACCAGCGTCATACGTGCCAACTCTGCCACAAAGTCAATCATGCCTTCTCCGCGGTGGTTGGGTGGGTGGCCGGCCATCTAGAGAAGACAAAGGAGTAGGGTCAATGCATGCTCAAATCCAAATTTAAATAAAGCAATAAAAGACTCAAATAAGAGAATCGAATAAGAGCGAAATTTTATGCATAGATCATTTTGCATGAGAGCGAATAAAGAAGACAGACTCACATAATGATAAAATAAATGGGAAATTAGATACATACTAATAATAACAATAAGAGCATAAATACCTTGCAACCCATGTTCCTGAGCTAGGACCTAATGCATTTCACCCATCAAATCCCAACTGACTGACGAATAAATCTCAATAGTTTTACTAAAACCCTAGACTGACTTGTTTTGACAAATCTCACTTAAACGAGCGACCAAGATTTTTCCCCTTGAACCACAAGAACAGATCCCAATTTTCCCAGAACAAATCCAATTGCAAAGAACATATGCAATGAAAAGGATTCAGAGGGCTCTTAGGTTTTTCCATTTGGCTTGTCCTACGGTCAAGGTCGGCTCTGATACCAACTTGTCACGCCCAGAAATTCCCGAATAGAATTCCAAGCAGAATGTGCATTAAATTCCCCGTCCAGGACCGGCCGGGGTACACAAACGACAATGTTGACATTCAGGTCCACGTCTTACAAACATCATAAAAGTCTTACATAAATGCAGCGGAAAAACGGAAGACAACAGGAGCTAAGCCTTGACTAGAACTGCAGCGGGAACACCACTCCACAGGCATCCTCGACGGCACGGACGAAGCCTACTCCTCAGAGAAACCTTCATCTGACCCATACTCGTGCTCTGGGGTTGGGAAAAATAGAGCAAGACTGAGTACTACCCACTGTACTCAGCAAGTCACACCGGAATAGGGGTATGATGTAGGGAATTATCAAAGGAGAGCTAGAGTGGTTCATTTGCATAAAGCGAGCATTAATAAACAGAAGTTGACAGATTTAAACAGTTGTAACAATTAATTACTATTAATCATCCGCTGTCCAACGCTATCCCACGTTGTGACAGGCCCAACCATCCACCTAAACTATCCAAATTCAAAAGATTACACTAGGGTGAGACTAATCACGGTGAATCTGGTTGACCGCCCATAACCGCGGGCACGGCTATTCGAATAGTTTTACTCTGATCAGAGGTGTACAACTGTACCCACAAGACACAGCCCCACGACACGTTTCCGTGCGCCGACATGTCACCACGACATACCGGAAAGAGGCCGTGACAGGACCCTTCGCATAACCCCCTCTAACCAAGCACACCACACCTCAGGTTTCACCCCCACTCCTCGCAAGGCAGCGGGCAGTCCCCTCTCGTGCCTAGGTGAATCCGGAAGCCGCATAGGCCGTCGCAGGGCCCATCCAAACTCCATCACGCCCACCCTTGCCTGGATGCGTCGGCTAGAGGAAAGCTACGCTACAAGCCCAGCCGTTGCCCACGCTGGCTTGTGGTAAGTACGCTAAGTTCTTCCAGGGCATCCCGCGAACCGGTCCTTAACTGCCATGGGTGCGACCAGCAAAACCATGCACCCACAGCCCACCATGTGATTTATTTTAATTAACCAACACCAAAGCGGTGGCACTAATCCAACAATACCATTAGAACCAACAGTCTAAACATTAATAGGATTTTCCCCATTGTGCACTAGTTGAACTAAGCATGGCTAAGCAATCCCTAGTCCAATCTCTAGTCATGTTATAACCCCCAAGCTGACAAAGGGACATGGTACAACAATAGCATGGCTATGACAATTGGTAAACACCCCATAGTAACATTATAAAACCATGCAATATTTGAAGAAAAACAATAGAGCATTTGCAATATAGGTTCAACATGTTCAAGTGACAAGCATGACTTGCCTTGCTCTGCTGCTGGAGGAACCTCGGCGACTATTTCGAAGTACACCGGAGCGTCGGAGGAACCGGAATCTAGCGACATACAAAGCAAACATTGCAACGGCGCGGGTCGGCGTCGACCGAAGCGGCGGCGCGACGCGGCTGGAGTCGGCGGCGGCGGCGGAGAGAGGTGGTTCGCGTGGCTACGGCGCTACGGAGGTGGAGGGGGGAAATGGAGCGGTGGCCGAGCTTGCCCGGCCGGTGGCAAAGCTGGCGGTGGCGGCGGAGCAGTGTGGCGGCGACCCTAGTGACGGGAAACGGCGGCCGGAGTTCGCCGAAGTGTGGCGGCGCGCGGGAGCGGCGTGGGGAGAGCGAGGGAGAGAGTGCCGGGTTCGGGAAACAAGGGGAAATGGACGAGGGGAGCACGGGGGTGCTTTTTATGGGCTCGGGAAGGCGGGATCGAGGCCGGACGTGGCGGAATCGGCCGGCGAAGTGGGGCGCCGACGTGGGGTGGTGGAGGGGTTAACCGGCGCCGATTTTCGCGGGGAGAGTGGGGGGAAAGGTGGAGGAGGTGAAGGGGATCGTTTTCACGCACTCATGGGGCGGGGTGGGGCGCGGGAGCCGCGGCGTCGTGGGGCGAATCCGGCGGCCATGGCGGCGGTTGGGGCGACGGGAGGTTGGGGAAGAAGATGACAGGTGGGGCCTCGGGTCCCACCTGTCGGGGAGAGAGAGAGGGGAAAACGGGCGAGGGAGGTAAAGCAGACTTGAGGGAGAGAGAGAGCCGAGCGGGCCGAGGGAGAAGGCCGGCCCGAGAGGGAGAGAAAAGGGGGATTGGGCTGAAAGGGGCCCAAAGAGAGGAAGGAGGATTTTATTTGTTTTTCTTTTTTTATTTTAATTGATGTAATGATCTTTGTGCTATTAAAACTATTTCTCGAGCTCCGAAAATTCACGGAAAATTCCGGAGAGTACATTAGGGCACAAAGAATATTACAAAATATTCCCGACCAATGATTTTTAAAGGAAAATTTCAAATTCTCCCATTATTTTACTTGATTAAATTGATTTAACTTTTATTTAATTTCTAGAAAATGTATTATTAAATGATTTTAAAACCCGAACGAAAATCGGGGCGTTACAGAACGGTGGTGCTTTATATAGACCCACGAGGGTCGATCGTGGCCAGGAGACCGCGATTTCGTTGGCGGAGTGGGGAGAGGTGGGGAGGAGAGAGAGGCGGGATTCAAAAATTGAATCCCGGCCGTCTCGAGCGCGGGCGCGGGCGGGAGAGAGGGGGAGTGGGCGCGGGGGACGCGGGCGCGAGGGCGACGTGGCCCGGAAGTCACGGGAGCGGGGCGCGGCGGCGGTTGCGGGGCACGGCGGCGCCGGCTGGAGGTGGGAGACGGGCCCGACAGGTGGGCCCCAGGGCTCGGGCGGCTGGCTGGGCCGTGGCCTTCGGCCAGCCTAGCGGGGAGGGGGAGAGAAGAGAGAATGGGCCGGCGGCCCATTCGAAAGAGAAGAAGGGAAAAAGAAAAAAAAGAAGGAAATGAATTTTCCTGGGATTAAATATTGCTTGTGCTCAATTTTAATTGGTTAAAATTATTTCTAGAGCTCTAAAAATTCCACTAAAAATCTATGACCAGACCACTAAAAATTATTTCTCGTAAGGGTCTGGTCATAAAGATTTGAGAGAACTTTTAAAATTCTGACCATTAATAATTTCTCAAATACTTAGTTTTAATACAAAGGAAATCAAATTTGGCTTGAAAAGTTCTATATATCACGATATCATCAATTCGTTAGATATATTTCATAAACTTTTCTAAAACAAAATTGTTATTCGGAAGGGTCAATTGCATATTTGCCACTGGATTGAACAGGTATCGTGGATCTGCAACTAAAAAAACTATAATTGTAAATTTGCCATAAAAAACAGTTTGAACATAATGTAACTGACACTGAACTCAAGCTTAGACTAACACCGTTATATGGCTGGTTTTCATGAAAATTAGGACAAGAATGCCCTTCCTCAATAAAACACCATTTAAGGCAACAAGCAAGAACATAGTCAACAAGCATCATTTTCCTTGTACAGAATCTAGAGTGAGCGCAGCCAATTTACAAATGGTGTTGATCTGAGGATGATATTAATGAAGACGAACTTTTCCTGTATAAAATCTAGAGTGAGCAGCCAATTCACAAATGAAAAGAAAAAAAAAGGATGACAAGTACCTTTTGCTAGCTATAGGTCCTCCCTGACATGTCTTTGCAAAGTGGCCACCATAGCCACCATGCCGCTTGAAGCAGTCGACGCTGACAGCCGTCGCAGCGGCGTGCCGCGGCCTGACGCCGCCCGACGGAGACGCCCACTACAGCTGTTGCCCCAGGCCGCCGCAAGTGCTGCAGTAGACGTCGACACCCGCTGCAGTCGCGCGCTGCAAACCTGACGCCGCCCGCTGCAGCCATCGCCCAAAGCCGCCACTTGCCTTGCCTAATCGCCGAAATAAATCTGCACCTCTTCTATTGGCATCTAATACTCTAAAGTAACATATTGTTGGTTGATTTGCTCCTGATTTGAAAGAAGGATGAGAGGATCTGAGGTTTAGGGTTTGTCGTGGGAGAGGAGAGGAGGAGTTCGAGTGGATGTTTCTGATGTGGTAGACTTCGGGAAGAACAGGGATAAGGTTGAATCTGGCATGGGCAACATGGTATTATCGCGTTGCCTTTTTTTAAAATTCAATTTCATGAATTTTTTTTATCTGTGAATTGGAACGGCGATGGCATACGGAATCTGCGCACACTGTTTTCAGTGGTAAATTTGTAATTCGTGACTTTATAATGGTTATTTAGAGTTAAGGGGTGAAAGTAGTGGCAAATATGCAATTCTCCCTATTCGGAAACTTATAACTTTCTATGAATCATGCCATATATGTCAAATATCTAGATAAACATATAAAAATGCATCTTGTTTAATCTAGTAAACAAAAAACAAAATTTACACTGATTTATACCAAAATTGCAGTTTTTCGTATTGTGCAAGTTTAGCATATTCATTGTTCAAGTTTAGTCGATTGATGGGTAAGAAAAAAAATCAAGTGACTGATAAATACCAACAATTTCTATTGATACACACTCGTTGCCCTTGATAAAATAACTCTTGATAATAGAAACGTGTATACTTATGTGTTTGCATGTGTTATCTCCTGTGGGGGGATACCACTCAGAGTGACCTCGAGCTTATCGGCGGCAGCTACGACAATGACGGATGACCTCGATCAGTGACGAGTGATCGAAGCCGATCAGCGGCCGCATCTACTACGGCGGCGGCATCCTCATCAGCGAGTGGCAACGACTACAACATTATCGACTGCAACGAGATGAACTCGGCGGGCGTAGATGACAAGCACATCTGTGGCGGCACGTGTTGGAATTAATAGATAGGCCTTAGCCAATTCAAAGATTAATTCTTTAGAAAATCATAAAAGCCCACTTCATAGGATGGTAGACATGGGGACTTTAGTACCACTTTATCTATTTCAGGAGATAGATACCTCATTATAAGGTGGGATGCTCTCCTAGCCACTTGAGGCATATGACGTAGAGAGAACAGGGGGGCATAGCCCTTTTGCAGTTTTGTTTTGCTGCGGGAAATTCGGATTTGTTTGTTTTGGAAACACTCCGAATAATCCGGTGCGTGAAACGGCATGGAGTCTGGATAAGTTACGCATGACTTGTCCGGTTCTCGGTTTTGTAGCTTTGTTTTGCTGTGGAAAATTTGGATTTGTTTGTTTTGGAAACACTCCGAATAATCCGGTGCATGAAATGGCATGGAGTCCGGATAAGTTACGCGTGACTTATCCGGTTCTCGATTATGCGGAGCGGAGATCGTGCAGGCGTCCTGATCAAGCATCCTGATATCTCTATATAAGTTGAGTCGCCACCTCCACGTAACATACGTAAAATCAATCTAGGGTTTGCCTCCTCCTCCTCTGTACTGCGCCTTCGCTTGTAGTCTACTCCATCCCACTCGTCAGCGTGCACCGGTGATCGGGAGAATAGGTTTCCGGAACATTCGCCTTTAACGTCCTGCAGTGGGAGAAGGCGGCAAATAAGGTTTTTGGAACGTCGCACGACTGCTCCCTGTTCGACCACAACGGCTCGTCTTCCTCTTCGCTCGCGTGCTGCGCATCGTCGTCAACCCCCGCAATCGCGAGTACTTCCTGCTGTGCAACTGGTTTTCCGGTACCCTCGGTACGTATTCAGCATGTTGTGCATATTCGATCTGTTCATATTTTATTATCAGTTTACATGTGTAGATCTTATGATACATTTATGTTAGTTTACATATGCAGTGTCAGGATTTATTTATGAAATAAATTAAATCATTATCTGCTTATAAACCCTCGCCGTAGATGATGGAGTGGTCGGCGAGCCACCGATCGAATTCGTCTACAAGCTCGGGCCTTGGCCGGCAGCCCAGTGAGCTCATCAACCCTATGCGAAGGCACGACGAGCTCATCAGCCCCATCCAAAGGCAGTGCTGGCTTAGCCACCTCTCCACAGTTCATAGACCGGTGTTGAATGCACGATTTGCGCCAAGGCTGTCTAACCGGGTGAACCAGCCATTTGGAGTTCATTTTTTTTAAAAAAAAGAAAATGCTGGGACATTTCATTCTCGAGGACAATTTCATCAATTGGAATTGAGCATCTGAAATTTGTTACTTTTGATATTGGTACGGTAAGAACTGATAATGATGGGTTGCTATCATGTTGTGTTGATCTTGTTTATATTGGGGCTGAACCAAATCAATTCATGTGCAAGCTACAATTCACCAACCGATAAATATGGTTCACACAATCAATCTCTCATCTTGTCATGTACTTTAAGAATAACTAGTAATCGTGCACATACAAGGTACGTTCTTCACAATACATATTCTAAGATAGCCATATGTCAGCCTCGATCCTCCTTTTTTTTTTCAAAGTCCCCGAGTCCCTCCAAATTGCTGAAGCCAAAAGTCCAATGCAGTGCAGATACAAGTTCAGCCCGCCACTTTGTTGCATTCTAACTGCGATGCCCATAGCACCTGATTGTTACAATAGCTGGTGAGAAAGGAAAATGATTGAGGCCGAGTATAGTTTCAAACTTTTTCTTCAAACTTTCAACTTTTCTATCACATCAAAACTTTCCTACACACATAAACTTTCAACTTTTCCATCACACCGTTCCAATTTCAACCAAACTTCCAATTTTGGCGTGAGCTAAACACACCCTGAATTATACCTCACCATCGGCATCTAGCTAAAAAATCACAATCAACAGGTCGTTATTAGTGGATGACATTCACGTTTGCACAATTTAATTTCTGAATTTAAATTATTCTCCACTGGACATGAAAATGTCCAGACTATATATCAAAAAGTGCCAACTTAAGTTGTGATCACTATTTGCTCCTAAAATTTGTGAAAATAGAATAATTCCAATTATAAGATGTAAATGAATAAGTAGAGCATGCTCACCTTTCCTAGAAAACAAAGAGCCCATGCGATACCTCAAGCCCTCAACATGCAGAAGAAAGAATAGAAATAACAGTGAACGGATCTTCTAACTTTTGTAAAAGGATCTTCTAACTTTTGTAAAAGGGAAATGCTATTGTCTTGCAAAACCAATGAACAGTGTAAAATGTTAGCAAATATTATTAATTCAGTAAGCTGCAAGCTGAACCAGAGGAATGGAATGTGCTGATCATAATACCCTGCTTTGCGCTAAATCTAGTGTATCCATAGCTTTATGCTGATGTAAAGTTAATCTACTGAATCATTTTATCAAGCATTTGTTGAATACAATAATCAAGTGGAACTTCGCTCCTCATTCCAATGAGCATGGATATTTATCAGTGGATGAGACTCTACTAATGTTTATGCAATTTAATTTCTAAAGTTTAATTGCAGCTCATAGGTTCCCTAAATTCGTGCGTATTTATAGAATCAGGTTAGGAAGCAAACTATAGACATACCTTTTGCTTGCTCTACCACTTCAAAATTGTAGTTTCTTTTCCTTTCCCACATTACAAACCAGATATTACCCAAAAAAAAAAAGAAACCCATGCCAAAAAAAATACAGGGACATTAGTTGAGATTAACTGCATAAAAAAATCAAGATTAGAATATAAAAAACATTAAGACTATTTTAAGTTTCACCACGTTGCTCATGGATACCATGTTTTTATCTACATAAATCTTTGACAAAGTTGTAAAAGTACGACATGTGTTTTTCAGTAACCATAAGGTATTACAAGGTCATGTACTAAGACACTGAATAATTCTAGGAAAGCCGAATTATGTAAAGATGAAAGTTACCCCACACAGCCATCTATTTTTATTCAAGAAACAGTTTCAATGTATCTTCAGCATTTCAGCAATCAACAAAGGTCCTTGTTGGACTCAAAATCCTTGTCATCAGTCATTAGCGTAGGCAAAAAATCTTGATGAAAATAATGCCCTGAGATGCTGAGAAAAAAAAATAAAGTTGGCTGTTGCAGATGTAATTTCCTAAGAATCATATACATGTTCATCAGGTATTTTAGTTGATGCATTGACACATGGAACATCTATTACTCACCAAGATATATGCATATACGGCCTGAAAAGTAGTAGAGCAAAAGATTAGTTTAGGATTCTCCTAAATATATGGTTTTTCTCTTCAAGAAGTTGGGTATTCTCTAGGGATCAAAGACAAATGTTATATATTTCTCAGTAACTACTTACAAGAATAGTAGGATGGCTTCATAGTGATTAGTGGTAATCATCTGGATTACAAGCAAATTTAAATCCTCCAGTGATCTCAAAACATCACATTACCTCCAAACAACGAAAAATAATAATAGAACCAGCCAAAATTTTCCTCCTATAATAGGCTTTGATTTGACAACTTTTGCCGCTGCAAAATTAAGTCATTTGGAAGCTGAAATTATATAAGTCTGCTAGATTAAAGATTTTCCGTAAAACACGAATCCTTGTTGTGTACTTTACGCAATCCTTGTTGTAAAATGGGATCTAAAATCTAAGAAACCACCTGAGTGTGATGTGATAATACCTGAGGTGCAGTACTCAACTTCTCATATGTAAGCATAATTTTATCTGCTCCTAACCAAGAGATGAGCAGACTAAAACAAGATAATTATACTGCTGACACCAGCCACGCTGTCGGCTGAACATGACATGAAATCAGCATTAGTAAAGTTCGGAAGAAAGAATGGATGCAAATCAATTGATAGGGGCTGCACAGTTTCAATAGACATACCTCAAGTCCTCAACATACAGCGCTGGTATATATTATCTCGACTCACTTAGCCCCAAAACATGCTTCCTCGTTTAACCTCTCCTATCCTTAGCTTTGGTAAATTGACCATGTTGTTCTAGACAAATGGCCCTCCAATAATTGTTTTATTCCGTAGCAATTATGGTACTAAACTATGTGCCATGTTAGAAGTCTAAACCTGGACATCACATTTGTCTGGTGACAATGTACTTGAAATTGTAACCTTGAATGTTTACTTAAAGAAAAATGAAGTTACATACTGCGATTTTTTTTGGCAGAGATAGTTGTTTTGCTGCGAACTTTAGGACCAAGAATAATATCCATATCCAATCAAAGAATATATTTTTTTTGCCTATCTTGTTGAGCGACAAATCAACTTCTTCTAGATTACTAAAAGCATGAACGCACCTGATGTGGATTGAGAAGAGACAAGGGCACAACAATTGTGAAGATATAGAAGACCATCTGCGCGAAAAAACAAATTGGAGCAGCATCACCAATTAAAACAACAAGCATGACTATTAGATCAGCACACAGCCATGGTACCTGAGCTGCCTCGTCCTGCTCTCCACCTCGGAAATCCCTATTTTGCGAACAAAAGAACAGAATGGGAGCACCTCACGTCCTCACCAACACGGCATCTCTGAAATTGTGCAAGGAAACTACTGATGAGAGATCGATTGTTGCTTCAGATTTAATTTAATTTGGCACATGATCCTTCTATGGCAGCGCTTGCCAGTATTTCCTCTCGAGTAGCTCATGTGTTTCGCTCGTCAGCATGTAATTCAGGTCATCCAACCATATGATCATGCAATTAAATCATGCAGACATGAAACAATGCATTATGAACTAAGGGACATAAAGAAATTCAGTCTTATGAAACAAAGACATTAATGGTGATGTGAAACAACAAAAACCTTGCCTTACTCAAGCTCTAAGATGGTCTCTGAAGAAGGCATCATCACCTGCACGTAGTATCTTCAGGATCTCGATTAGGGTCTCCGTGGGCTGAAATTGAAGCTCCCTGGGAGAGTAAATAAATAATTTACTTCCATAGTAGTCACATTTTGAAGATTTCATTTGCAACAGCAGCATCATACATTTGCTTCCATAGTAAATAAATAATTTACAGCAACCGTTGTTAGAAATTTTATTCAAAAGTTCACAAAAGAAGATCACCTCAATGTAATGTAATTATTTGATTGTTCACTAAATTCAACAAAAAAGGAAAATCATGGTCACTTGTTTTCAGATCGTGTTTTCAATGTTTTCAACTACCAAATGCTACAGGCCAATGCTCAAGGAAGAAGATTAAAATTTCCACACGTATGGAGAAGATTAGGGATTAGGGAAAGAGACAGGATTTGAGGGACTTACTTGATTACTTGATGAGGGGCCGATGCCTGCTCCGGTGGCGGCTCCAAGTGAGAGTCCGACGGATCTCCGGCAGACTTCTGGCAGAGCTCCGGCGAGGATGCGGCCAACGGGACACGATGATTTACATGGAAAACCTCATTGATGTGAGGAGTAAAAAACCATGGGACTAACGGTCCACTCCAAACTTCCACTATAATCAGCAAATAGGTACAAATGGAGTCTTCTCTAGAACATCTAGAGGCACATCACAACATCAGCTATAACATCAAGTTACACACTTGGTATCACAACATCAACCATCAAAACTAACAAGAGGTATATCAATAAACAATTAGAGAAATAGTATATTTTTGTCCTCTTTGGTTCTCAGACGAGATATCCCAAACCATGTATGCAAATTGTATGAGGCAGAAACGATGGTCTATGAGTCCCTTCCAAGCTGTCCAAAAACAGCCCATTTGGACACCGTTTGACCCCTCGAACTGACATTCTACTAAATGTTGTACAAACTGTAACTGCAGTAACTCGACCTGATAAACTACTATTCAAATCTGGTGCTCTTCTCAACCAATCCTCACATAAACTAACTAGATTGAAGTGCTCAAAGTGAGGAACCAATCCAACCACATATGAACCTCCAATCGCTAATTTAATGAAGATCGGGTAAGAGCCACCAAGCTTAACAAACTGCAAATCTTCTTCTCCACTCTCCTCTCATTTCTCTTGTGTTTTTCTAGTTTCTTCTCCTCCTCAATAGCCGCTACTCTCTACTCTTTCAATGGAGGCTCACATTTGTTGGACTTTTGGGTTGCAATGGGCTGAGAGCAAAAGCTCCATGTGGAGAAAAATTTAGCCCAACAGTTCATTCGTTTGAGAGAGGACGCATCAACTAGATTATTTTTTCCCGTATGGACGAAAATCCGACGGAATTTATTTCGTTGGTAATTTTGGTAACCGAAAAATACGGTTTGCTTGCTTTTAGACACTAAATTTCGCTGTAATTTTGGTAACCGAAAAATAAGGTTTGCTTGCTTTTAGACACTACGTGATATCTCATCTCCTCTTGGACACTAAAATCGTACCATTATTCATGTTCTAGTTAGCAGCAAATCAACATGCTTACTCAATCTGGCACTAATTCCGAGATTATGGAAAAAAAGTTTTATCCTCTGCCAGCAATCAGCAATTCAAGAGGTTCATCCTTGCTCAAATACAAGGTTCATCTTGCTCGGTTGCACCGGTAAAGGTTGAGCAGTTGCACGTGTAAAGGATTTTGGCCTGGTTTAGTCCCTAATTTTTTTTTAAAAACATCACATCAAATCTTTAGACATATCCATGGAGCATTAAATATAGATTAAAAAAAACAAATTGTACAGTTAAAGGGAAAATCGCGAGATGAATCTTTTGAGCCTAATTAGTCCATGATTAGACATAAATGCTATAGTAACCCGCATATATTAATGACGAATTAATTATGCTCAAAAGATTCATCTCGTGGTTTACATAGCTATAATGATCGAATATGCTAGTAAGAAATTAAAGAGGATGGAGGGGATATCCCAATTAAGCTAACGCTGGATTCTACTCCCATACTGACAGGTGGACCCCCACAGGGGCTAATTTGGTAGGCGTCTACCTACCATTAACGGCGGGAAGTCAAACCTACGCCATCACGTAGCTGACCGCCCCGACCACTTGCTCACTGACAGGTGGGCCCGGGTGGGTACAGGATTGCGCAAACACACCGGGAAACAGCACACCCCCGTGAGGGACACCGTGGGCCCACCCTGTCCCTCCCCTGTCTCGTGCGCGTCTCTCGGCGGTCAAAGCGCACGTCAGGGCAACCCAGGCACACGACGAGCGAGCTGTACCAATCCTACCCACCCAATGACATGTGGGGCCCCAGTAAAATCGTTCCCACATGTCTGTGACGCCACGGAAAATAAATCGAAGCAACGCGCACCGACCTGACGCGCGCAACATCTCTAACGCCGCTGACAGATGGACCCCACGCCGTCTCGCCGACCCCCCTGGCCCTCTCATCCCGTGGGCCCGCGAACAGCACGGCCCCACCTGTCATTGGCCGCGGGTACTCGAAGAGTCACGTAGAAACGGGACGAGATGAGCAAATGCAGTGCACCCACGAGAACCCCGCCACGTATCACTGATACGTGGGCCCAGTAACCGGATGGCCCCACCTGTCGGCGGTCAGATCCGCCCGCGATACAAAAGGGCCGCGCCTTCCCATTTCCACGGCCCGAACAGTCTCTCTCTTCTCTCTCTCTCTCTCTTCTCCCCGAGAGCTCGCGAGGCGAAGCCGCGGCCACCGGCGCTCGCGCAGCGCGCAGATCCGCGCAGCCCGCGCGGCCGTTGGCGAGAGCGGCTGTACGGACGCGGAGAGCCTCCCCGCGCCTCGCGCGCTGAGCCGGAGGCGGGCGCCCTCTACCCCCACGCGCGCGCGGAGCCGCCCCGATTCGGACAAATCCGGTGGAAATTCGGCGGCAATCGGGGGATTTCCGGTCGGTGGTGAGTGGCGGCGTGGTGTGGTGGGGTGGGGTGGGGTGGGGTGGGGTGTTCGGACTCGTTCGGTGGTGGCCCGAGGAGACGCGGAGGGTGTGGGGGGCATGGCGGCGGAGGTGCTACTAGGGTTAGGTTTCCTCGCGGTGGTGTAGTGGCGACGATGGCGGACCGGGGGAGGATGAAGGGGGTGGAGGGTGGCGAGGGAGGGAGTGGTGCCGGGGAAGGGGCGGAGGGGAGGGACGGGGAGGCACGGGAGGAGCTGGAGCTCGCGCTGTCGCTGGGGCGGCGAGGGTGGCATTTGCCGGCAGCGCGGCGCGAGCCGCCGCCCCCGCCCGCGGCTATGAGGTGGACGATGCCTCCTCATTCATGGGACCACGACGCAGCCGGGAGCTCGCGGGCTGCGACACACGTCCCTCCGCTTAGGTGTCGCGACATTTGGCACGGAGACAATGATGCAGGGGGCGCTATAGAGGGCGCGGAGGAGGGAGACGAGGAGGACGAGGAGGGAGATGAGGATGGAGACAGGGATCTGCAGAGTAAACGGCCCAAAGTGCGCGGCTTCGGCGAGTAAGTTGCTTCGACCGTTACTTTTCCTATTTTGCTGTTTTGCATGCTTGTTTGTTGTGTTCAGAGTTTTAGTGGAGTTTTATTGCTGATCTCATGTAAACTAGTAGTTTGTAGTTAAACCCTATCACGTCGATATTGTAATTTGGAGCAACTCATGGATGCCATAAGTAAGTTTTTTGTTCTGTTCAGTGTTTTAGCAGAGTTTTATTGTTGATCTCATGTAAACTAGTAGTTTGTAGTTAAACCCTGTCATGTTTATATTGTAACTTGGAACAACTCATGGATGCCATAAGTAGTTTGAAGTCGCGTTGGGAGTTTTTTATCAAACACGCTTATTAGAATGAAAATAGGATAAGTCCAATTTACTCCCCAGAACTATAAGATTGGATAATTAACCCCCTGAACTATTAAAAATGGTTCACTTTACTGGTTATTTACATTTCTTTTCTTTGTTTCTCTCTATATCAGTCGTATTTTAAGCTTAAATTTTGTAGAGCCATAGATGACACCTTTATCAAAGTTTTAAAATTGTCCCAAAATTTTTCTTGACTATCTGCTTGAAATTTAAAACCTCTATGTTTAAATTAGTCTCAGTGCTTCCAACCTATGTAAACAGTGATTAAAAAATTGAAAAAATGTTGAGAGATAAGTTATAATGCATATATCAATCCCACCAAATTTTATTGCAAAAATGACCTATATAGAGAGAAATGAAAAAGAGAAATGTCGTTACGGAGTAAGGTGAACCATTTTCAATCGTTAGGGGGTGGGGGGGTGTAAAATGAGCCGAAAATTTGTTTATGGGGTTAGATGCTCAGGTGAAAGTTTGGGGGGAGTTAAATGGACTTTTTTCATGAAAATAATGAGGGAAACAGTATATAATTGCACTTGTAGATGTTTTATTCTGGTTATTAGAAATACTGATACCCCTTGGATTGGTAATTGACTGCTCTGCCTGTGGTTGATGCACTTGTTCCCTATTCCCTTAAATTCATGTTAGTACGTATTTTCTGCTGCAGAGACAGCCTACATAAACTTACTTGCCTAAGTATCCTTCTGGAAGTTTTGTAAGATTAATGTGGACATCTAGTATTCCTTCTTTTCACCATTCTTCCTTTCTGAACTATGACTTGCATCCCATTTACGTCCTTCAGATAATAATACAGTAGATCAATATTGATTGCAGCCATGCTGCCAGAATGATTGGCAATCAATTTTTTGTATTACTGTTTTACAATTGTGAAAGAAGCAAGATGTTTGCCTCCCCCCTCTCTCTTTTGTGAAAGAAGCAAGAAGAGGTGCTACCTCATAAGTAAACCTTGCATAGATTATCTGATATTTTAGTATTCACATTATGTAGATTATTCCAGGTAGTTATATCCTACATGATTTTCATACTGTTGTAGGTTAGGGCTTATCTTTCTCTGTGGTTGGCAATGGGTATTGATAACCTTGTTTTGCTGAACAGTAGTGGTATTTTCTTTTTATGTGGACTTGGTCATGAAGTACTTCTTTTTGCTTACCACTCTTCATGTACATAGTGAGTAAACATATTCTTCCTTTTTGCAGAGAAAGCCCACAACATTCTGGTGTAAATGCTTCCTTCTTTGGCTTGGAATCAACACATTTCCCTGGTTCTGATGAACATGGCCATTTCAAGCTCTCACACTGTCCAGAAAATGAATTAGATTTTGGTTTGTCGCTTTTCCCAAATGATGGTGTTAATGAGAACCCAGGGGATGGCAATGTTGGTGATGTAGAAATCTCAGGTGGAGAAAATTCTGAAGATGTTGAAATAAGAATGGATCTATCTGATGATCTATTGCACCTGGTGTGGCGCTTGTTTCTTTTGCACTTCCTCTATATGCAAAATGCTTGGTTGAAGTATACTAATTTGTTAAATATGCTATTACAGATATTCTCTTTCTTGGGTCAGAGGGATCTATGCAAAGCAGGTGCCTCCTGTAAACAGTGGCGCTCTGCAAGTATGCATGAGGACTTCTGGAAATGCTTGAAGTTTGAGAATACTAGGATATCTCTGCAAAACTGTATGTCATTTGGTTGGCTCTTTTTTATTCTTTTTAAATACTATAATTCATATGTGAAATTATTTAAATGTTGTATGGATTTCAATGGCATTTAGGCGTGAGACAGCCAGATAGGGATTGTTGACAGAGATTTTTCAAACTATTACCCAATTATCGTATTCTTTTATTACTTGCTTCTTTGGTTACAAGGAACACAACTTCTTTACCTAATGCTACAGAGGCTTGGATGGATCTAAGAGCTTTGGGATCATGTTATCTAGCTCTCCGAATGGACTTCCATCTATGTTATACTTACATGATGTTAATGATTAGACATACTTTAACTTTGCTGATAAAAGTACAAATATAGAGGTGATGATGGAGTCTGGTATCAACTGCTAGAAATTTGCATTTGGCTGTAGTGAAAACCATCAAACAAATACAATTTTATTTGGATTGAATAAAACATGTTGATTGAAACCCATTATTTGTGATTTATAACTTCTATTTACTAAAATGGAATTGTTCTCTGCTGTTAAGCTACACTAAGCATATGTTCTTTTTCTAGCATATACACTACAACTGTTTAGTCATATCCATTTCATGTCTGATTGTATCCCTCTGAATTATTACTCGATATTGCTGACATGCTTTATCACCCTGTTGTTGACATTTGCAGTTGTTGACATTTGCCATCGTTACCAAAATGTGACATACCTAAATCTGTCTGGTGTCCCACATGCAGAATTACTGGTGATGGAAGCGATAACATGCTTAAGGTTTTCTTCCGATTCTATTTCATTAACCTTTGATGTGATAATTTTGTCCTCGTATTTATCAAAAATGGCACTTTTCTAGGCATCTCAAGACACTAATAATGGGCAAAGGGCAGCTGGGAGAAGCATTTTTTCAGTTGTTGTCTGAGTGCCCATTACTGACTACTCTGACAGTTAGTGATGCATCCCTCGGGAGTGGCATTCAAGAAGTAACTGTTAATCACGATGGATTACGTGAACTTCAAATTTTGAAGTGTCGTGCACTCAGAATATCTGTCAGGTAACAAGCTTGTTGCAAATACTTCATTATATATAATATGTTCATGTGTCTTTTGATCTTTTCAATATATGTTGTTTTATCATCCAGATGTTCCCAGCTTCAAATACTCTCATTGAGGCGAACTGGCATGGCTCATGTATCACTCAACTGTCCCCAGTTGGTTGAATTGGATTTTCAGTCCTGCCATAAACTTTCTGATAATGCCATTCGCCAAGCTGCTACAGCTTGTCCGCTGTTAGCATCACTAGATATGTCATCTTGCTCATGTGTTACTGATGAGACACTGCGTGAGATAGCTAATTCATGTCCGAATCTCTCTGTTCTTGATGCATCTAACTGCCCAAACATTTCATTTGAGGTTTGTTTCTCTTTATCCTGTGTTCATTTTGTGTTTGATGGATCTTGTCTGCCACAGTATGTGAATTTGAAGCATGTGTCTGACTTTTATTCTGTTTATTTGCCTCCATAATTAGTCGGTAAGGCTTCCTATGTTGGTAGACCTGAGACTACTAAGTTGTGAGGGGATCACGTCTGCTTCCATGGCTGCAATAGCTTACAGTCGTCTGCTTGAGGTAATTATTTAGTTCTCCTTGTAATGGTTTTCTACCTTTTGTCGTAAGTACTAATGCAGCTTCTTTTGGAACTGTTTCAGGCATTACAACTTGATAACTGCAGTTTGTTGACATCTGTGTCTTTGGATCTGCCACATCTCAAGAACATAAGTCTTGTTCACCTGCGCAAGTGAGTAGGGATTGCTTTTGCTTTGTCTCTTTTAGTTATTGCTGTTTATTTTTATGATTGTTCCCCATTCTGTAATATGGTTGTTGTAAATGCCATGTTAGGTTTGCTGAGTTGACTTTGCGAAGTCCTGTTCTTTCTTACATTAAAGTTTCCAGATGCTCAGTACTTCATCGTGTTAGCATAACATCAAATGCTCTTCAGGTCAGCTCTTATGTTTGTTAAAAGGCTGAATTTTTTTACTCTGTCTATTGCTTTCTGCGCTGACCTCTTAAACAGACATTACTGATCAGAGACTTTGTGGCTGCAGAAATTGGTGTTGCAAAAGCAAGAGAGCCTATCAAGTTTGTCATTGTTATGCAACAACTTGATCGATGTCGATCTTAGTGACTGCGAATCATTAACAAATGCAGTTTGCGAAGTTTTCAGTGATGGAGGTGGTTGCCCATTGCTCAGATCATTGATTCTTGACAACTGTGAGGTATGCCACTTCAAATTTGCATCCTCTTTACTTTGGACAGCCAATACTCAGTCATACACAATAATGATTCTGGCTATCCAGCTTTTCTTGACTCATTGTATATATATATATATAAACATGGCTGTTGATATACATAAAGCATTAAAGCAATTTGTCAGCCTATGCATGCCTACTGTTTTTGTGTATTCAGATAATAAGAGTTATGGTAGTGAATTGTTGTTCTTATTAAGTTGAGTTATGCTGATTTTCCCTCTTGTACCAGAGTCTGAGCACTGTTGAACTGAATAGTAGTTCCATGGTCAATCTCTCTCTTGCTGGTTGCCGCTCCATGACATTACTAAAACTTTCATGCCCAAATCTGCAAAATGTGAATCTTGATGGCTGTGATCACCTCGAAAGGGCGTCATTTTGTCCAGTAAGTGTACCATTCTTTTTTATCTGTTTAGAAGGTGCAAATATATTTTCTTTGGAACTAGTTTTGAACATTCAGCTTATATGAACAGTTGTTTTTTATTTGATGTTGATTGTGTTGATTCCTTAGAAAGAATAGTGGGGTTTGTGATATTCATTCATCAAACCATATAATAAGAGCATATCTTGTAATTTGCACTTCTGTCACAAATTACAATTATTTACCGATTAATTAATACAGGAATGGTCAAATGGGATATCAAACAAATGTTTGTTGTTCATTACTGTGCTGCTTTGTTAATTTACACCTTTTTAATATATCTTTTCCTTCCTTCCATCACATGTATTCATTGTGCTTGATTGTACATGAATTGTAAGGCTCCCATCGGATGGCCTAATAAGCCAAAGAAAAAGCCAAATTTTGAATTTTCAAACTTAATTTTGATATTGATTTTGAGATATTTTCAACGTAGTTTCTTTTTCAGCATTGGCTTTTAAGTCACTGAGAACACATATATAAAAGTTTTACCTACAAATTCATTTTTATTCCCTAATAAGCCGTTTTGGCTTATTAAAAAAAAGCGAAACGATGGGTGCCTAAAATAATAGCTAGTAGTTTATTTTTGGGCTAGCAATTTGATTTGTTCAGGAACCCTCGTTTGTAACTTTTAGGAACTCTGATTTGTCAGATAACCCTCCTTACAAACATCTATGAACTGTTTTATTGTGGTCGTCCCGTAAGATAGGGTGAGTGATTTTGCAAAATGGATTGTGGATAAAACGAATGAAAGTAATTTTTTTCTCTGTTTATCTATCAATTCCTTCTGACACTGGCATCTTTTAGGTTGGTCTTGAATCCCTAAACCTTGGAATATGTCCAAAATTAAGTGATCTTCACATTGAGGCCCCAAAGATGTCTCTATTGGAGCTGAAGGGTTGTGGTGTTCTTTCCCAGGCATCAATAAATTGCCCTCGCTTGACATCCTTAGATGCCTCATTCTGCAGGTTGTGTCATCCTTCATATTTTTCTTCTAAACATCACTGACTGGTGCTAACTAGCTATTTTGTGTCTTCAGGAAACTAATGGATGATTCACTGTCTCAAACAGCAGAGGCGTGCCCGCTAATTGAAAATCTTATCCTGTCATCATGTGTATCAATTGACCTCAATGGATTGTCCTCTTTGCATTGCCTTCATAAGCTGGCCTTGCTTGACCTGTCATACACATTTTTGACCAACTTGAAGCCTGTTTTTGACAGTTGCCCACAGTTAAAGGTGTGTGTGGTTAGTTTGTTGTACTATTTAAATCATTTTTTTAGTACATGTCACATAGCAAATGAAAAACCTTGGCCCAGTATGTTTACTATGTGATTTTAACATATCACTGCTGGTCTGCTGCATATTTTAGAATTGTTGTGTTCTGTAATACTGTTTGAAAATACTTGCGATGAACTTATACAATGTATTGCATTTATTTATTGGGGTGTCTGTAGCAGTTCATTTTCATGCTATCTTTCAAAAATTCTTTATTTTGAGGTTTATTCTACGAGAACCATTGGAAATACATATTTTAATGAATCATTGAAATGGCTATTTTCTGACCTTATGCACTCCTATTGGCAGATCTTAAAACTTTCGGCTTGCAAGTATCTCAGTGATTCATCATTAGATGCCCTATACAGAGAGGGTGCTCTTCCTATGTTGGTTGAGCTAGATCTGTCCTACTCATCCATTGGGCAGACTGCAATCGAGGAGCTTCTTTCATGTTGTACAAATTTGGTTAATGTGAATCTGAATGGATGCACAAACCTGCATCAGTTGGTGTGTGGGTCAGATGACTGCAGTTCTGGTGACATGCCTGTTGATGTTTGTCCACCTGATTCAGCACCAGTGAGGAGTGAAGAGATCAGTGAAAGGTCTGATCGTCTGCTTGAAGTTCTGAATTGTACTGGTTGTCCAAATATTAAGAAAGTCATCATCCCTTCAATGACAACCTATCTACGCCTGTCTAAAATCAATCTTAATCTGTCCACAAATTTAAAGGAAGTGGATTTGACATGCTCCAATCTTTATACTTTGAACCTGAGGTATTATCATTGTGCATTTCTGTACCGCCCAAGGTTTTATGATGTATTATTTACTTACAGCATATACCTGTATCTTTCCCAGCAATTGTAGCTCCCTGGAGGTTCTGAAGCTTGATTGCCCAAGACTGACAAATCTCCAACTTCTGGTAGAGTATTCTTTGGGCATCCTTTATTTGAGCTCTTGCTTCTGCTTCCACCCTTACAAGCAGCTTGCTTTTTCACTGTCCTCCAGAGCCATATCTCCTCTGACACTGGCATAATTCAACTTATACAGTTTGATGGCTTGGCTACTTTGCTTATGGGAGCTTGATTTAAATTTTTTCATTGTGGATTGTGCTTCCATGATACACAATTTTATGATGACTAGTGCTTTGCCTGTATGTATCGACATCTAAAAGAACACAGAATAATGATTTTATATGGTTTAGTTTTTTCTATCCAGGCTTATTAGTCGGTTAATTTTGGGAGGGGGCCGTAGGTGGGAGTGGTGGGCCTGGTTTGGTTTTATGGAGGGTTTTTTTTTTGCGCTGCACTCGTAGGAGAGGGTGGGAGGACGAAGACTCCGCTTTTAAGGTAGTAGAGATATGAGGCAATGTACTAATTGGTTAGTACCTTGGGATGCTTTTAATGTTCAAGATGACTTGTGCTCAAAGTACATTGGTAGATAGTACAAAACCTTGGTTAAAGTCTGGTTGATTTTCTGTTATTGAACTTATGCTGCTTGGGATGATTGACAAGTGTTTGCTTCAGTGCTTAATATTGATACTTTTTCCCTGATCTCAAATGTTTTTTTAACTAATTCGCTAAAGGCACATAATACTAAGATATTCAGTAGATTTTTCATCTAACATAGGAGTATATGAACTGTGCGCAGACTTATACAGTGTTGGGAATTTTCTTCATGTCTCACTTGAATTACTAACTTCTACTCCCTCCATTTCATATTATTTATGTCGCTTTGACTTTTTTTCCTAGTTGCACTTCTTTAGGTTTAACCAAGTTTATAGAAAAAAAATAGCAACACTAAATTAGTTTAATGAAATGTAATATTGAATATATTTTGATAATATGTTTATTTTGTGTTGGAAATGTTACCATATTTTTCTATAAATTTGGTCAAACTTAAAAAGGTTTGATTAGGAAAAAAGTCAAAATAAATTATATTATGAAACAGAGGGAATAATATATGTTCCATATTGTGGTCTTTATTTATGTATCAGCTTAGTCATTGTTTTGTATGGTGCTCTATTATAACAGACTGTTGTTTTTTTTCCAATATCAATCCCCTGCAGGCATGCACCATGTTGCAAGATGAGGAACTAGAATCTGCAATATCGCGCTGCAGTGCATTGGAGATTCTCAATGTGCACTCTTGTCCAAAGGTAAGCATTAACATTTCGAGTGTGTCCTAATCCAATCTTGTGTGCCTGTAGTGTTTAAATTTCTTCTAATCGGTTTATTTTTATTACGAACAGATAAATGTGCTGGACTTTAGCAGACTGCGTGTGGTTTGTCCAAGCCTCAAGCGCATCCAAAGCAGCCTTATCACATAATTTGAGGCTGCGATTATTTCGAGGAGAGTTATTGAGGCAATAGTTTGCATCCGTGCGGCCCCTTCCATGGACGCGGGTGATTCTAGCTTAGATTCAGAAACAACAACAAAAAAGAAGCCCTTCATGGCACTCTTGTACATACTAGTGGCGGCAGCATCACCATTATATTTAATGGCAACGTATATTAGGAGCCAGGGGGTGACGCGAGCCGCTTCTCAGTTGATTCTCGTGCGGTAATAAGTAGTACCATCTAGCTGAATCCTGGTGGGTGTTCGAACTTGTAATTGTTTCTGTTTCCTTTTCTTACCTCCTGTATTCCGCTCCTATGGAGCGATCAGATCTGTATTCCGGTTTACATATGCGTTAATAATCATCTTGGTTGGATCTGAACTAAAAAATGCAATGCTTGATTAAATAGTACATACATGATGTCCAGCTCTGACTGTAACAGATTTGGTCTTCACAGTCAAACTCAAAATGGAAATGATGCTGTTTCCTATCCCTCTGTGCTTGTGCTTGTGCAGCAGCGGGAATGGCACAAGATGTTGACTTTGATCGGTGCTCTGCTCTGAGCTGTTGCTACGCTGGCTGATGAAGAGAAACTTGTATGATATACAGTATCATCTGTGCACTCCTGTCACGCAAGCGCGCACGAGTGCTTTAACATGATTGTTGCGAGTTGTTCGACGATGCGTGCTCGATGCTAAACCAAACGGGAAGACGACGGCGGCCGTCGCCATCGCTCTACCCTGTAACGATGAACCTGATTTTTGGGGGGCCAGTCTGCTATCGCTGCGACCGTGATGCTTTTGGTGATAGAAACTATGAATCTGACATCGAGCTAATCTTCTGTCTCTCCGCTGCGCTACGCTGTTATCAACTGATTACTAGTACACTTTTCGAGCGCGGAAAAAAAAAATGCTCGCATGCACTTCTGAGCGTTTGTCCTAGTATAAGATATGCTCAAGGAGACTTACATATGATTAACATCACAAAAATCTTATTGAAAATTTGTATTGAGTATGTATTAGTATCGAATCCAAGAAAAAATATTGGATCCTCCCATACTAATAGTCTAATTATTAAGTAATATAGCGATTAATATGAACTAAAGCAGGCTAGAAATAGACAAACTATCCGGTATCCGATGTATACCAGGTAAGGTACATGTAGGAGTACCCCTGTATCTATATATGATTGTACGAGAATTTAAATCCTAATCCGTGGAGTGATGTTTCCACCTTTCACACCTTCAGTATTATCCTTGTTTTGATGTACAACTGCTTAGATAGGGAAACATTCAGCCTATTTGGATAAATGGGGACTAATTTAATCCAAAACCCTGTTCAGACGTCATGTGTTTGGAGCCGTGTCAAAAGAGGAAAAAGGGATCACAGATCATTTGATGATCTAAACAAGAACTTCCCTCAGCAAATCGCTCTGGTTGGAGGAAGTAACTGGCTGCCACCGATAGTTTGGACCGTACTTATCATTGACAAGAAAGAAAGAAAGGGGAAAATGACTAATGAACTACCGTGTTTGTGCTTTACAGCTAAAAGGAAATTATGCGCCCCCTGTATATCGTTTCGCCGATGAAGTTTGGCAAAGTTGGCGTCCGATTGGTGGCGTCAGATTTGATGCCTAAGGTTGAATAAGATGACGGTTGATTTATCTTTTAACATTCTATTCGGTCCCTTTCATGGTGCCAGCCTGTTAGTATGTACTACTAGTGATTTCCCGTCTCAAGAATACTTTTAGAAGTTAGTACATCACTTTTTTACATATTAAAAAAACTTTGTTACAAAATAATAATACAAGAAATGAAATAACAATTTCATAGTTTCACTTAAATAAAAAAAAGCAACACAAGTACGACAATATTATGAGATGTTCTTTTTTTTGTTAAGAATAATTTGGGGGTCGTCGGTGTGCTTTTATCAACAATGTCGTATGTTCAAGCCACTAATCGTCGTAGGAAGTCGAAATTGTTCGGTTGTTTTTTTCCGATGAACTTGACAACAATAACTTGTGACAGGTCTCAGTTGTTGTAGGCCATTGGTTTATGGTGTTGTACCGCCTTATACTATTGTTTTAGTTCTCTATATAGGTTTTTATAGTTTTGCTTTAATTTAATTAACTGTGTAGTTGTAAGGTTTTAATGTGTGAGTTTCTTATAAGCTGCGTCAACTCTCTTCTTCTCTAATAAATCGCATGAACTCCCAACCCTCATTGAAGGTTTCTTTAGAAAAGAGAAAAAAACTTATATCCAAATAAAAGTTAATGACATGTAAGATGATCACCAAGTGTTTTGACTTCTTGTAGCCCCCCCTTTGTTAATGTAAACAATAGTTAATCCAAATCATGGTCTCCCTAAATATAATAGCAAGACTGCAAGAGAGAGAGAGAGAGAGAGAGAGAGAGAGAGAGAGAGATGTTGTGGGGTCCAAAGGAGAGAAAAAGGAGGCATTAGCCAGGCTGGCCAAAGGAGGAGTGGAGGTTGAGATTAACCTCTCTCCTCTCCCTAAGACCCTGCCATGCTCATCTAAAATAAACACCTCCCTCCTCTCCATCGCAACCAACAGCTTGGAGCCAAAGAGAAACAATAGCCAAAAAAAAAAAAGCAGCCAGAGCAAAAGGGCAGGACAGACAGGCAGACCGAATAAAATCTCTCCACGACGATCCTCTCCTCCCCCTCCTGCCTATTTCTCTCTCTCTCATACCTTCCGCTACAGAGGTATTTATAGGGAGAGATCGGCGCCAGCATCCCTGATCATATTCAGTTCTGAGTTTTTCTTTTGGCAGGGAGAGGGACAAAGATGAGTCTTTTCGGCCTCGGAAGCAAGTATGATCGATCAACCTTGTCTCTGGTTCTCTGGATTCTGATTAGCTTAATCTGTTCTTGCGTTGTTCTTGGCCATGTCCTGTTTCTTGTTCTGCATCGGTTTCAGTTCCTACCAATATTGTTTTTTTTTTTGCATGTCATGTTTTCTTGTTTGTTTTGTTGAGATGGTTTGCATGTTTGTTATGTGGCGATTTGATTAAGATGAGAGTGCTCTTCTTTTTTGTTTTTGAATTCGTGATCACCTTGATTTACAAAAGCAGGGTGGAATAAACAAACGGTTCTGATCGGAAGAACAATCAGGCTTGCATGTTCTGCCCGCTATTATTTGCTAGTTTTTTTTTTAAAAAAAAAGGTGTTCGTGCTTCGACTGAATTCATTGTGGCAATCAATTCTGGATTGGTCTACGGCCATTGCATTTTACAGACTTTTTCTTCCTTTCTTCAACGGCCTTAGCAAATGCTTAATTTGCCTTCGTATCTGATCTTTTTTTTCAACTTCTAGTTTTTCTGAAATAAATTTCTTATTATTATATTTTGACTGGGAAGCAGGAACCAGAAGACATTCAGGCCAAAGAAGAATGCACCATCTGGCAATAAGGTCGGCGGTTTTTCTGTCAATGATTAGATTGTTATCATTCCATCCTGTCAAAATGTAATTATTTTCATATTTTGCACCAACCATCAGGTGATCACGAACTCTGGAAATCTTTTCAAATGCAACATACCACAACAAACAATTATGCAAAGAAAACTGCTGTGCTCAAGAATTTTATATCAATTAGAATATTTCATACAAACACTATACAGATACACTGTCATATATATGACACAGATTCTTGCAGAGTGAAGATAAAGTTTTCTTCGTGCTGATCTTTTGTGGTGGATGTGATGCAGGGTGTGCAGCTGAAGAAGCACATTGATGCAACCTTAGGAAGTGGTAATTTGAGGGATGCGGTCAGGCTGCCTCCTGGAGAGGATCTCAATGAATGGCTAGCTGTTAACAGTAAGCCTCATACAGCTTATTCCTTGTTAGAAAATGTCAAATTGTTTTTCCTTCTATGCACTAACGAATTAATCAATGCTTTCTTGTTCAAAGCTGTTGATTTCTTCAACCAGGTGAACATCCTTTACGGCACTCTGATGGAGTTCTGCACGCCTACTACATGTCCAACAATGTCAGCTGGACCTAAGTAAGATATTTGCCTCTTTGGGAGATAAATTTGTTTTGTAGAACTTTGTAAATTTACTGATGACAACAACTTTTTGCCAGGTTTGAGTACAGATGGGCTGATGGAATTCAGATCAAGAAACCCATCGAGGTTTCGGCACCGAAATATGTCGAGTATCTGATGGACTGGATTGAGGTCCAGCTTGACGATGAATCCATTTTTCCTCAGAAACTTGGTACTTAACTGTTCTCACCTGATTCAGAGGCCACATTTGTCTGATTAACTTGTTGTTAGGACTATTACTTCTTTATCTGATAAATTTGTTTGCTTTTAACTACTTATTATGCAGGAACCCCCTTCCCACAAAATTTTCGGGAAGTCGTGAAGACGATATTCAAGCGCCTTTTCCGTGTTTATGCTCATATTTACCACACACATTTTCAGAAGATTGTGAGCCTCAAGGAAGAAGCCCACCTTAACACCTGCTTCAAGCATTTCACATTGTTCACCTGGGTTAGTTGCCTCTTGATCTCCCCCTACTCTTATATCGCATTTAATCAATTAGAAGGCTTATTCTTATTAGTTTGTACAATCTTTGAGTATTTTTTGATTGAAAAACTGTAATCAATTTAGATGGAGAAGATAGATAAAATTTTCTGTTGACGGTATTTTGAGCTGCTTGATTTGTTTGGCAGATATGCACTTTCTGATTAGCCATTGTAACTGAATATTTGTTTTCCAAGTAAAAAAATGTGAGATAAATTCAATGCAAAGCTATTTTTTATTTGTATAAATTTAACTATAATGTTCTTTGTGTAGGAGTTCAAATTGATCGATAAGGCTGAGCTTGCTCCACTTATCGACCTAATTGAGTCCATTGTTTCCGTTTGCTGAGATGCCATCGACAAGTGTGAAGACCTTTTTCTTCCTTTTCTTTTAATTTATTTTTCGGGTACAGCAAAGTGTGCAGAAAGAGCGAGTTCATGGCTAAAAGAAATGGCCAAATAAGTCAATTTTTTTCTTCTGATTTTGTGTTCCTTCTCCCTTCTATTCTCTGAATTTAAGAGATGCTTTGTCTCATGAACACTGGGATAAATTCAATGGGGGAATAGAGGAGATTGTTGTTGTTCTATGCTATTTCTTGCATATAGTTATTAATTAAATTCTAGTTACCATGAAAATTCTACTATTGTAATTTAGCATAATCAAACAATTTTGTTAGGGTGAATTTTCATTGAACTTAAAAGTATTTCCACACTAATCAGCACTATCTACACCTCTTGCCCGTCAAATAAATTTCATGAAACTATCACACATTTTCATTGAAAATCATGAAAAGTACGGTTAAATCACATGAAACTTTAAGATATGAAACTTCATGAACTTGAAACTAGAAAACCACAACCACATAACTAATGGTTTATTGTATCCATACCATTACTAATTTATCCATTTTGAAAAACAATATTTGGACCCATATCATTGCAATTTTATAGCTATTGGAGGTTTGCTACTACTTATCCCTTTGGTGTATCCCTTCTTTCTATAAAACTAATGTCCACTAAACATCTAAAGCTCAACATGCAAGCATAATATTTATTAGCATTCATAAAACCTACATGCTTGCATACCACATCAACTCATTAAGCATACAAAGCTAAACATGCAAGCATATAGTAATTATATCTACAATTTATTTCATTCCAAAACTAAATATACACATGCTAAATCATCATTCCCAATATTTCAATTGACTATATTTAATGAAAAAGCACAATCTCATGTTGGCTCTGTTCAAAAAACATTTCAATCCAAATCATTTCATCATTTCTCCAATATCTAATGTATATTTCGCAGCAAAGCGCGAGGCATCATCTAGTTCATAAAAAAATTGGACCTGTTTGCCCTTTTTCCTTTCTCCTCTCTTTCCCACCGGTGGAGTGGTGGGTGGTGGGTGGTGCTGCTCACTATGGCAAGTGCCCCCTACTTACTATGGTCATGCATGTATGGTGAGGTTGGGTCCTGCGGTTCCTTTCTTTTCCTGTCCCCCCTTTGCTCACTCCGGTGGTGGAACATGGCAAGGTTGGGGCCAGAAGTTTTGTCTCATCCTGTATCTCATCTATCTCTTCCTCCTCTCCACTCCGGGTAAGCTAAATCAACAACCTTGCCACTGCTTTTGACCTCCTTTGTCTCCATTCCCTACCTCTCCATTGTCGGATCTACATCACTTTCCCTGATGGGCGCAGTGGCCACGGCCGCGGGGGCTCGCCTACCTACACCCGCTCGGTAGTGGCGGCGTCTCGCACCAATGCCTGGAGTCAAGAAAAGGTCGGTGTTAGGCTAGAGGGAAATGGGGGAGGTGGTCGAACGAGGTTGATATCGAGCTTTTCCCCTTTCCACAGTGCATGCGCTATAGGAGGAGGAGTGGGGGAAGCACGTGATGGCACTGAGGAGAAAGAGGGAGGTGACCCGGCGGAGATGCGAAGGTAGAGATGGTGGATGGGTTCATTGGAAATGGACGAGCGAAGGGAGGGGAAGGAGAAGGAAGAAGGGCAAAATGATCCAAAAAATTTTAGAGTTAATTGGATCCATACCATTGCAAATATGTCGATTCAGATAAATGGCACTACAATTCATCTATTTGTATCCATGCCATTCGAATACACACAAAATTGGAACCATGCCATCGCCATCATGTTTTCCGCCATCATATAGACCAAAATACCCCTAGATGTGAGACCCATATGTGTTCCATCTTCTTCCTTCATTCTTCCCTCTTCTTACTCTTCCCCATCTCCCCTGAGCCAAATGTGGTAGGCGGCGAGGACCACTCAGCTGCATCCACATTGTGGCTACCTCAGTATAGCTGAGACCGATCTTCTCCCTGTCCTCCTTGTCAAGCTTCCAACCCATCGCCGGTCTCTTCGAGTTTTTGCCTTGTTGGGTTCCTGCCCTACCACTGCTATCCCATCGTCCTAATTGACCTCCTGACCAATCGTCATTGCCGTCCCATCCTCGTCAAGCTCCCGTCCCATCGCCACCATCTCATCCTCTTTGATCTCCTGACTTGCTGCTGCTAGCCTTTTCGAGTTCCCACACCATGCCTCATCGAGATCCCCCCTCCACACCCACCACCGGCCTCGTTGAGTTAGATTCAAGCCACCTCCCAGCGCTGCTGCCCGACTGACCTTGCCTTTAGCTCCTTCTCTGGCGGGCTGCTCATGCCGGACCTCTTCCCCAGCGCCTGCTCTCTCACAACGAGGCCGCCACCACCTCCACCGTCGAGCCCCGCACTGCAGACGTAGCTGCTATTGGGAAGAGGGAAGAGAGAGGTGGTGAGAGATGGGGAAGAGATTGGAGAGGGGAGGATGGTGTCTGGGCAATGGTTTTGGCGTCAGCGCCGTTGCTGTGGCTGGCCAGCAAGAGGGTAAAGGAGAGAGAGAGAGGAGGAGAAGAAATTAGGGGAAGAAGATGGAAAACGTGACGGTAGTGGCATGGATCGATTTTTGTGCAAATTCGAATGTCATGGATATGAATAGAGAATATTAGTGACATTTTATTGAAAATGACATATTTGTAAGGAAAAATTATGAATTACCCCCCTCCCCCGCACGAACTATCGTGGTCGACCGAATTACCCCCCTAAACCCAAAAACCAGACATCACTCACCCTAAACTTTCAATACCAGATGAATTACCCACTCGACCCAATCCAGAGTAGTTTTGTCTTACGTGGTATACGCGTCGCAATCCAGTCAGCATTTTTCTTTTTTTATGATGGGGCCCACCTGTCATATATACTATCTCACCTCCTCTTTCCCCTCTTTCCCCTCTTCCTCCCTCTTTCTCGGCCCGCACGGCGGCGCGTGGTGGCGGTCGATCAGCATGCACAGTGGCGCGCTGGGGCGGGTGGTGGGCAGCAGTACGCAGCCCACTGCGGCGACACGCGGCGCAGGTCAAGCGACGGCGGGTGGTCAGGAAGGGACACGACAGTCGAGAAGACGGTAATGTTGGAGGGGCCGAGGGCGCAGGAGACGGCAAACCAGATGTGGGCAGTGAGCGACTGGAAGGAGGAGAAGGGCTTGGCTCCCGGGAGGAGGGTGTCATTGGCGGCGGCCTTGGCGCGGTGACGCGGAGGGCGGGATGGAGAAGACGCTATTTCTTTGGCGGGGTGTCCTATTTCTTGGCGCTAACGGATCTCGACGCCACTGGGAGGGGACCCCTGCGGCACCATGGCCGCTGCTGCAGTGGGCCACGCGCCGCTGCCCACCACCTGCCCTAGCGCGTCGCGTCGCCGTGCGTGCCGAGAGAGAGGGGAAGAGGGGAAAGAGGAGGTGAGAGAATATATATGACAGATGGGCCCATCATTTAAAAAAGAAAATGCTGGCTGGATTGCCACGTGTATGTCACGTAGGATAAAACCGCTCTGGATGGGTCAGGGGGGATAATTCATCCAATATTGAAAGTTTAGGGTGAGATGTTTGGTTTTGGGTTTAGGGGGTAATTTGGTCGACCGCGATAGTTCGGGGGGATAATTCATACATTTTCCTATTTGTAATGACATGGATTTAATTTACCTTAAAAATTTAACGAATGCACTGAACGAGTAAGTATTGACATATCTCAAAATAGCCCTAAAATTGTAATGATACATAGGGCGTTGAATAGTAATGATATTTTTTAAGACGGACAAAGTAATAATGGCATGGATCCACTAACCAAAAATTCGATCGGGTTACAAACTCGCAGCCTGTTCCGACTAGAAGACGGAACGCTTGTTTTTCCCACTTATCTTAACAAAAATGATTTACATTATTGTTCGAAACAATAACATGTAAATCCAAATTTTATTCAAATTTGGGTTTCTTGTAAGGAAAAAGTATACCGAAAGTTCCTCGACTTGTCATCGAGTTACGAAATCATCTCCTAACCGCAAAACCGGATGTCCTATATCTGGTTTTACGGTTGGAGGACGATTTTGTTACTCGATGACAAATTGAGGGACCTTGCCTGTACTTTTTCCTTCTTGGAACTCCAGGTTAGCCTAGGCCCAAATTCAGGGCCCACCAGGCCCACGTGTCTGGCCATTAAAAAGAAGAAACGAAAGAAAGAAAGAAAAATGAAAATAAAAAGAAGAGGAAAGCTCTCTACCCGCACGCCCTAGTCCCCTTCGCCGGCGGCGAGCGCGGCGGCGGCCTGCGTCCACCACCGCCATCGCCATGGAACCAGGAGCTGCGTTGCGCGCTTACCTCCCGGACGATCTCGTCGCCGACATCCTCACCCGTCTCCCCGCCCGCTCCGTCTGCCGGTTCCGCGCCGTGTGCAGGTCATGGCGCGCCCTCGCCACGGAGCGGCAGTTCGTCCTCGCCCACGCCGCCCGCGACCGCGCCGCCGCGGTCCCCATGAATCACCACCACCGCAAGGTCCACCCGCCCTTCTCTCCCTCCCCCCGCCGCGGCGGCGGCGAGCCCACCGTCATGCTCGCCTTCGTGATGATCTGCCGCCGCAACGAGCCTGACCGCTCCTTCTACTTGGAATCGCGCGAGGACGGCGCCTGCAAGCTCCTGGGTTGCTGGGATGGGATGATGTGCATCGATGTCAGGAGAGACTCGCCGGCTTGCCGCGACGGCATCGTGGTGGTCAACCCAATCTCCATGGCTTACGCCGTTGTCCGCAGCCCGATGCCCGATGGCGGCGAGTTCATCGCCGGGTACGCCCATCCGGACACCTTCGCCTTCCACCTCATGTATTGCTGCCACAATCAGGGTAAGGTGATCTTCCAGGTCATCAAGGCTGGAGACTCGCAATGGCGTGAGATTGCTGCAGATCGCCTCGCGATATCTGGGATCGATTTTGATAAGCAAGGTATCAGCTCTGTCGCGCTGCACGGGGGATTGCATTGGCAGCTGCGAACAAATTCAGGACAATGGGTGATGCTGGTGTATGATATGGTCACAGAGAAGTTCAGATCAATAGCCGCGCCGCAATGCGCGATTACTTGGGTAAGAGGACTCTCTGTGTTGTCCGGCAGACTGTGCAGCATTGTCATCCCCGAGTCCATGACCGCGGAGATCTGGGTTCTTGAGGACTATCATGAGCACCGGAGTTGGCATTGCATTAGGGAAATTGACATGGCTGCTTCTGCCGAGCGAATAAATTTAGAGAATTTTTGGGATTCAGACTTGAGGATGTTCCTCAAGGTGGACGTGGAGCAGGGTATTGAGCATGAGGTTCAAGAGATCATAATTCACCATGGGAACAAGATCATCTCGCAGCCCTGCTCTGTTTATGAATTGCGGCGCAATGAGGCTGTCTACAATGTTAGGCACAACGTCTGGCACAAGAGTACGATGTGCTTTAATGAAGAGTCCATCATGTACAAGGAGAGCATTGTGCCATACCAGATGAGCTTTGGCATGAAGTCACAGTTTTGTGAAAGGAAACGTGGTGCCTTGCAGTTTTCTGAAGGGCAACATGTTTACCATCTTCCTCTTTGAGTAGCTGAGAATGAACTTACCTATTAGCTATATATCTCTTCTGCCTAAGAACATTATCATGTTATTTTACTGATTACATTGATCCATCGAACACTATTTCTTACTGGCCCTCATAATGTTTTCTCATGGGCCTCGTGCCCTCGTAAGGTTTTACCATCAACTCCATGGCGCAAGCGCCTTGTGTCACCTGAAGTTTAAGTAATTCTCTCGTATGTTTGTTTCTTGCTGGATGATGCTAATAGAGGATAAAATAATGTATGTTCAAGCTTTCTGTCTTTTCAAATTCGGGTCACATTGATAAACTTCATAGGCCTGTTCTGCACTATTTTTTTCATGACTATATACATACTCCTTTTGTGGTTAAGAAAGAAATATGATCATATACTCGACTGTTCATCCATTGTCATCGTGAAAGTTTGATCCACCCTCCCTGCAAGCTTACAGATAATTTAGTTCTGTATTCAGTTGGTATTGATTCTTCCTGAACTTGATGTATTTGATTTCTCTTTCATATAACACATTTCTGTTTCTTTTTGGGGATCAAATATTTACCCCAGGTTATTCTGCTTTCTGTAATTTATTGTTCTGTCCAGCAACTAAGATTACAATACTTGATCATTGGGATGTTTGGTTACATATATAGATTAATAGATGTTCTAGTTTTTACTTCATATAAGTTTCAGCATTGTAATGTATGCACCGTTATGATTATTTTCCTTGTGTTGGCATCATACTTGAGATTGATATGATCAAAGAGTACCAGACAGCTGAACATGTTTATCATGTCCTCCTTTTGCATTCTCCTTGCTCGTTCAGACGTTCGCCAGTTGCTGTGGCAGCTTCGTTTGTTGCTTTGTGTGTAACTAAACCTCAGGTTAGGAGGTACCAGGAACAGTGAAGAAAGAGTGTATTATCCAGTAGTGGCTAATTTCTTCGGTGTAATGGAAATTATATAAGCCTAGGATGCATATAGTTAAATGAAAGTAAATGAATTAGCCAATCTTGGAGTGATATTCTTCATTTCACACCGGTCCTCAAATTTATAGAGACGGATTTATAGCCAATAAATATAATGATTAATACCGGTATTTTATCTTAAAGAATAAGTATGTCCTCCCAATAATAGCTTTGATAGTGGCAACTATCCACCTTGAATAACTCCCCGTGTCGCTCTTATGCGGGTGGCTCGGGGGGGGGGGGGGGGGGCACCCTAGCCGCCTGCGCCTCCACTCCTTCCGGCCGGTGAGCAGGGAAGGCGGCGGCGAGGCATTTCTTCTTCGTGGCGTCCCCCTCCTCGGCACGACGTGGACGGGGCGCCATTCCCTCACCAGCATGGTCCGAGGTGGCCACGGCAGCGAGGTGTGGGGAGGCGGCGGATCCGGCGCCCCAAAGGCCGGATCCGGCCATCCCTCGCTTGGATCTGGCGCAGCGGCAGTGGCTGCGGCTCGGCTGGCCCGGCTCGGGCACGGAGGCGGCGGACTACTGCGGCTCGGCGTGGAGGCCGCAGGCGCCTAGGGCGGCGGTGGCATGCCTGGCCCATGCAAGGAGGCGGCAGGCAGCGCCGCCTACCAAGGGCGGCAGCGGCGCCCCCGCTCACCTGCTCGGCCCGGTCGCCTGGTGGCAGCCCAAGACGCGGCCAGCGTGGTTCGCCGGTGCGCGAGCAGCCCCTTGCATGCGGTGGGTTGTCTTCCTCGGCGGCCAGGCCTCGGTGGCTGCTCGGCGTCAGTGGCCGGGCAGCCGGGATGCTGCCGCGGTGGCCAGGTGAGGTGCGGCAGCCGGACAACGGGGGCACCGGCGAGTGGCGCCGATCTGGAGCGGCAGCGCCACCGGCGGCTAGATGGCAGTGCAAAGGGAGCTGGCGGCGGTGGGTCATCTTCCTCGTTGCCGGTTGGCATCCTCGCTCTTCCTTGAGCTCCTCCCCTTCTTTGCGGGGAGTTTCTAGATTGGATTAAGGCAGCACTCATCAGCGGGGGAAGCTTAGGCTGTCGAAGCAATGCCACCCCGTCCCGGGTTCTCCTTCGGCCAAAACTGGCGAGGTGGCCGGCGGGTGGTGAAACGAAGGGGTCCTGGGCCAGCTCTCAGGGACAGTGGTTTGATGGAGTCGGCTGACGGAGGGACGTCGGTGTGGTGCGGTGGAAGCTGTGTGCTACCATCTATCTATGTGGTGGTTCTGAGTTGGTGGACGGTGATCTGCAGTTAAGGTTGTAGGGTCCCAGGTAAAAGGCTAGTCCGGTGGTTCATCGGACCGGCAGCGGCTACGCCTTCAGGCATCGTAACCTCCTTGGGGCATTGTCGAGGGTTACCCTCTCCCTTTCTTGACGAGCATCTTTGGGTGAAAATCACATCTTTTTAGATGGGCGATGGTGACATTCTGGATGTCGTGACCACTGTGGTGACATCGTTTTTCGGAGTCTCGTCTATGTGGTGTCGCCGTAGGCCTAGCGGCGTTCGGCTACGCTTAGCGGGGGTCGTTTGGTGCTAGGCTTCACCCTTAGTGGTTTGTGCTTGGGTGGTAGCGCGCGGTGTATGGCAATACACCTATTGTGTTGTTTTTTCTTGTAACTTTTACTCTTCTTAATAATACATTCGGATGGCCTACTTCAGCCTTCCCGATGAAAAAATAATAGCTTTGATCAAACTTAACAAGTAAAAAATACAACTAATAAGGCCATATCTGCCGCTGCTGCCCCTTTGTCGTTGTCGGCCTCCTCCCCTCCAGCTAGGTCTAGAGAGGCATTTTTTTTTAAAAAAAAGAACTGTTGTGAGACACTCGTGCTGTGTCGATACGGTTTCAATAGCATCTTTTCTTTTCTTTTTTTTCAAGCAGACATTTTGGTCTCGGCTCTAAAAAAAATTTACATGCGGGCCTAAAAAATCAGAGTATTTTTGCAAATGAATATCTTTTAGTCCCATATGTAAAAGTCAATTTTTACAGGCGAGGCTAGATCTATTTAATTCTTCCCGTTGTTTTTATGAGCATGACTTTTCTAGTTCGTCCGGAAAAGTAAAACGGAGGTGTTGAGAAAAACCTTTTTTAAGTGTTCCCAGCCGCTTACCGAGGCCATCCGCTCGTCACCGTTTTAACAGCTAGCCATATGCCACTTTCTTGGCTAGAGACGATGCAGAACAACAAAAAAAAAAGTGATCAAAACATAATCGAAAATGATGGAAACGGTCTAGGGAGTAGGGACACGACTGTTTTTTTTTAACGACTGGGACACGACTGTTTTGATCGTAACATGGAATGCAACATGGGCTTCTGATTCTGCTTTGATCGTTTCCATCGTATTTTGGCTGCAACACACACGTTCAAAACGATATGCTCCATTCGTTTCAGGTCATAAGACGTTTTAACTTTGATTAAAATCAAAATGCTTTAAGTTTTACTAATATTGTAGAAAAAAATAATAACATTTTCAACCCAAGACAAATTTATTATGAAAATATATTCAATTATTGATTTAATGAAACTAATTTTGTATTATAAATATTACAATATTTGGCTATAAACTTATTTAAACTTGAATTAGTTTGATTTTGATTAAATTTAAAATGTTTTATAACATAAAATGGAGGGAGTAGATCGTATTGGCTGGAACTTGGGCTTGGGCTTCCTTAGGAAAGGTTGGAAATAAACACACATGGTCAAAACGATCGTTTCCATTATCGTACGTATTGGCTGCTACACTCCTGAACAGACTCAGAGACGGAGCAACGGCTACCGTTGAAACAGACCCGGGAACAACGTACGAAGACCCCTACAAGGAATTTTTGTAATCTAGCTACTAATGGTAAGCAGTAAAAAAAACAATCAAAAACGGCTTAGAGTCGGCCGACGGACAACTAAAACCAAACTGAACTAGGACAAGGGCATATTCCTACTCCTACTCCCCTTCAATTTCCCCCAAATTGAATTCGAATCAAACGACCGCCTCACTCCCACAAAAAAAAAGACATCTCATGCCACCCCAAAAATACACAGCCCTCACCACGCCACGCGCGAGCACCGCGACCGATCATGACTCAGCTAACTCTATCTCTCTCTCTCTCAACCTAACTAATCCTCTCTCTATCCCTCTCCCGATTGACTACAACTCCGACCAACTAGTTATCATTAGCCATGGGCAGAACGGCCGCCGGTGCATGGGGACAGCGGCGGCAGCGGTGGAAGCAACAGCAACGATGGGAAGTGGAAGGGGAAGGAGAAGGTGGTGCCGGAGTACGGCAAGAACCGGCACGGCATGCCTGTCGGCTTCTACTTCGTCCCCAAGGACCTGGAGCTCCTCGCCATCCTCATGTGCAAGCTCGTCCGAGGCAAGGTCCCCGGCGCCCTCAACAACGTCTTCAAGCATATCAGGATATTGAATTCCACCCCGCCCTCCTCCATGGTACGCCCACTTCGCTGCCACCTTCTCTCTACTTTTCTCTTGTTGTTTCCTTCATCATCAATATTTTAAATAGTGAGCTAAGACATTTAGCGGTTGGGTTTCTTAAATAACTATATCTATAGTGGGTTAAATGGAGCTATTATAGTTAAATTGTATATGAAAGCAAATAGTTGGACCCTTCTTAAACATTTATAACTGAAGAATAGCAACAGCTATAGCTGAGGATTTAAAACCATGTTCATCAACATCTTCTTCTCTGGCAATGGCGTGTGCAGAGACGTATATCGAGACTATGGAGGACGGGTACATCTATTTCTTTAGCAAGAGGCAATTCGCAACGAAGGCTAGGAACAAGAGGCGGCCGATGAGGGTGGCAGACGGCGGGACGTGGAAGGCGTCCGGTGGGAGCAAGAAGGTCGGTGGCATCGATGTCAGTCAGAAGTTCACCATGGTGTTCTACGAGCGTAGGTTTGAGGGCGACCGAAATCCCGTCAAGACCAACTGGGGCATGCACGAGTTCACCAAGATCATTCCTGGCACCAAAAACTAGGTAGCACTTGTTAATTATCATTCCTGGCACCAAAAACCAGGTAGCACTTGTTAATTTATATTTAAATTCAAATCAGTATGCATATATACATTACATTATGATATATATCTAAACATTGTATTTTGTCTTGTAATTAAGGTTCCATTATACTCCCTCCATTACATATTACAGGTCGATTTAACTTTTCCATAGTTAAACTTTTTAAAGTTTGACCAAGTTTATAGAAAAATTTAGTAGCATCTAAAACACCAAACCAGTTTCATTAAATCTAACATTAAATATATTTTGATAATATATATTTTTTTATAAATTTCTTTAGTCAAACATTAAACTGAAAAAAGTTAAAACGAGTTATAGCATGAAACCAATAAAATGGAGGCAGTATTCATGTTCAAGCGGATTGATCGAATTCCATTCTTTGAATTTGAATTTCGGATGCAATTTGTGCTAATTTGGCTTGATAACTTAATTATGTGGATTTTGGCCAAGCTTGAGGACCTTGCCGTGTACCGCGTGTACAAGATCAGAAGGAAGGAGGACACAGAGCCGGTGAACGCCGCCGCCGCGGTGTCGAGCACGGACGAGCCCTCCACGCCGGCGGCACTGCCACTGCCTACGCCACCGCCACGGCCATTGCCGGACATGGCCGGATCGTCATCGGCAACGTCGCTACTGCCACTGCAATTTCCAGGCTTGGCTGGGTCGTCGTCGACGATGCCGCTGGCACTGCCACTGCAGCTGCCTGGCCTGCCCAGGTCGTCGTCGGTGATGTCGCTGCCGGGCTTGGCTGGAGAGATGACGTCCATGGGCCATGGCGAAACAGGCGAACATGGCCTCGACGTCACAGGCATCAACACCGTCGTCGGAGCTCCCACAAGACTGGTACGACGAGTACGAGGTCGCGTACGGTGCCGTGGCGCCGCCGGCTCCTAGCACGATCAGCTGGGCGGCGCTGCCGAGCTCGCCGACGGCGTGGTGGCCGCCATCGAACGGCGGGCCGATGCAGCACGACGGCTACCTCGGGATGGCGGATCCTGCGTCGTACACGTTGGAACACCTGTTGCCCACCGCGGCGATCCCGCCAAAGCCGATGGCGCCGCCGAAGAGCTCGCCGGCGCCACCACCAGCCGTCGGCCACCACCGGCTCTCGCCTCCGCATGACGCCGCCGGCAACTACGACCACCTGGAGCTCGCCAACTACGGCGGCGTCCGGCGCAGCACGAGCATCATCATCATCATCCACAGGAGCTTACGGATGGCACGGACGGCGACGGTGCCATGGCCGACGGCGACACACAGCTAGACGCCGCCGCCGCCGCCGCGGAGTTTGATTCCGAACGAGTAGCCGAAATAGTATCCCAAATAATGGACGGTGAATTCGAGTTTAAATTCGACGACGACACCATTGTTAGCTTCAACGAGGTGGTGGCGGCGCCGATGTTGATCGACGGCGATGGGGACGGCGACGGCGATGGTGCAGATGGAGGTGTTGGAGATGATCCATTCGAGAATTAGGCCCTGCGTTTGGAAACCGCTGGAATTTTCAGTTTTTCTGAATATAGAATTATGCCTTCAAATTTACTCGTTTTTTGTAAGTTAATGTTCATATTTATTATGGCTGCATGTTTTTTAGTCTGTTCAGACCTTGTGTAATTGTACTTTACTATGCAAGCCAGGATGCAATTGTCATAACTAATCGAGATCTACTGTTGATTATTCTGAATTGCTCGAGCATGATTGCATTTTGGACAAAATGAATTGCCTCTCCGCGTCAGTCGAGTTAGAATAAATACTCGATAGATGAATAATCCATTTATGGGCCATAGACAAAGGGGTTCATAGCTATTATTTTACTATTCAGGGAGAATTCATATCTGGAAAATAGCAACATGTTCTTTGCTATGTGTAGGCATGCATAAGGGGGACTAACAAGAAAAAAAAAACTTGCCCAAGCTCCAAATTAGCCTATAGCGACCATATGAAGTCATGTGTTGCTTTAGAGAGTGTATATAGGATATTAAAAAGGAAAAAATACGAATTACCCCCACCCCATCCGAACTATCGCGGTCGGCCGAATTACCCCATGAACCCAAAAACCAGACATCACTCACCCTGAACTTTCAAGACCGGACGAATTACCCCCCTCAACCCAAACTAGAGCGGTTTTGTACTAGTAGCAGATATAATCAACATTTTCTTTTTTTAAATGGTGGGGGCCCACCTGTCATTCTCTCTCACCTCCTCTTTGTCCTCTCCCCCCTTCTCTCTCTCTCGGGCGTCGTCGGGCACGGGCGCGAGTTGAGCGGCGGTGGGCAGTCGACGTGCAGGGGCGGGTGGTGGGCGATGACGCGGGACGTGGAGGCGGGATCCCTCTTTGTCCTCTTCCCCCTTCTCTCTCTCACACACTCTCTCTCTTTCTCTCTCTCTCTCTCTCAGGTGTCTTCTTGCGCAGGCGTAGGTCGAGTGACGGCGGGCTGTTGGCACGTGGGGACGGGTAGTGGGCAACGACGGGGGAAGCAGAGGCGGGAGCGGAGAACTCCAGGAGGGAGCCAGAGTGGTGGCCCCTGCCTCCATCTCCTCCCATCCTCCTCCCCCCTTCATGATGCTAGCGGCCACCGCGGTGGTCAGCATCCTGGAGGGCACTGCCGGCGGGGTGTCCTATGGCGGAGTGTGCCAAGTGGGATGCCGAGGGTTAGCGGCTGCCTGTGTCAAATTTCTTCAGTGCTGGTGTGTCCGAGCTTCGCGCGCGTCGGGACGGCGGGGAAGGAGAAGGAGGAGCGGGTTGTATCCGGCATGTCTGAGCTCCAACGCTGCTAGGAGGGTCGCACTACGATTCACCATCGACGCGCCGAGCAGGCGGCTGGTCGTCGTCTATGCCGACCAGATGCCGTGGTTCAGGTACTCCGCTGTGGCCGCCCACAACCCTGGCTCCCTCCCGGAGTTCGCCGCTCCTGCCTCCATTTCCCACGCTAGCGCCGACCGCCCGCCCTCGCTTGCCACCGCGTGCACTGAACGCTCGCCGTCGTGCGGCCTGTGCCCACGCCCGAGAGAGAGGGAGAGAGATAGAAGAGGACAAAGAGGAGGCGAGACAGCATGACAGGTGGGCCCCACCATTAAAAAAAGAGAAAATGCTGATTGGACCTACCACGTGTACGCCACGTAGGACAAAATCACTCTGTATTGGATGGAGAGGGGTAATTTGTCCGGTATTGAAAGTTTAGAGTGAGCGATGTCTGGTTTTTGGGTTCACGGGGTAATTCGGTCGACCGCAATAGTTCGCGGTATACTTCGTACTTTTTCCTACTAAAAAATATTCCATTCAAAAAGAAGTGACCTTGAAATATCAAATAAATATGGTCCTGTAAAGTGATTTGCTTTCAACAATTTTAGGCAACAAATTATAGCAACGTAACATAAGTACAACCATTAGCATTCACAAGCTCATATATGAACTTCAAAACTAGCAGCGCTAGAACACTGGCTAAAATCTGATTTTTGTGATTCATGGATCGGTCTGATGAGGAGAGGAGGGATGAGTCGCCGGTTACTTGATTGGCGCCCTGCTGGCTGCTGGCGCGTGAGAAATTAACTGAGAATGAGATCGAGGCGGATCGGAGGTGCCGACGTTGGGAAGATTGCGATCGAGCGCCAAAGTAATACTCCCTCCGTTCTTACTGATGCCGTTGACATTTTAAATATATATTTAACTGTTCGTTTTATTTAAAAATTTTTATGAAATATGTAAAACTATATGGGTACATAAAATTATATTTAACAATAAATCAAATGATAAAAAAAATTAATAATTACTAAATAAGATAAACGGTCAAACATTTTTAAAAATATTTAGAAACAGTAACAAACAGATAAAGAAATGGGAAGCTGCATGCATATGCTCTCGAAAGGAAAGCGTACGAGCGATGTACGGACTCAAGAAACTCCCAGGAGAAAGTGTGTGGGAATCGGAAGCGGATGTGGAGGAGATCAACGTGCGCCGGGTGGCGCCAAGGGAGAGTTCTTTTTAATAGTACTATAAAAAAATACCCCTACGTTGCAGTGGGTAAATTAAAATTAGGGGTTTAGTTTATATGATATGAGCTCTTTAGGAAAATCTATTCCTAATGAAAATAAAAAAGTTCAACTTAAGGCACCTCAAGTGAACTTATTTCGTGCGGAGCATACACGCGGCCCATGAGACGGCCAATAGTGTGAGTGGCCTGGGAACAAATTCAGGGACAACTTTAGGGACATAAAGTGAACTTATTCTGTGAGGAGATTACACACGGCCCAATAATGTAGGCGGTCTGGGAACGGCGCCCAGCCCGACATGGGAGAAGCTAGCCGTCCAATTTGATGGACGGTCCTGATTGATTCCGACCTATATAAAAGTTCAATTATTATCCAAACCCTAGCCCTAAAACATTTCCCCTCCCCTGCTCTCTCTCTATATCAAAATGGCAGCGCCTCTTCCCCTCCGCCGCTCCTCCTCCTCCTACCCGGGGGCGCCTCTCCCCCTCCCCGGCAGCGCTGCTCCATCTCCCCCTCTTCCTCCTGACCGTCCTTCCCCTCCCCTCTCTCTCGCCTCCCTCGTGCGACGGATCTGACGACGCAACGGCGGCGCCGGCGGCGACCGCGGGTGGATCTGGCCATGGTGGTGGCAGCCAAGGACAGATCCGGCGGTGGCGGTGGCTCCCTCCGACCCCTCTCGCCTCCCGCGGCAGATCAGACGGTGGTGGTGGTGGCGGCGTCGGCGGCGATCGTATGTGCATCTAGCAGTGGTCCGGTGCAGCAGCGGATTCGGTGGCTGCTGCTCCCCCTCCCTGGTGTGGCGATGCGGCCGGGAGCGGCGGCGGGCTTAGGAGCCGGCGTGACGGAAGGCGGCAATGTCGACGACAACAACAACAACGACGACGATGACCATGAGGAGGGCGGCCGAGGGAGGTGGCTAGGGTTAGGGTTTGGATTTTATTTTTGATTTGGGATATTGATTTTATGGGGATTCTTGATTTTGATTTGGGATTGCAATTGAGTGATTTCGATTGGGGGCAAAGGGGTTGGGAGCAATCAGCTGATTTGCTCGGGGATATATTTTAAAGATAGACTCGGACTCAAACGATGACGACGGACGAAGCGGACGATTGGAAGCCTTACGTATTTTCTTACCTATTTTTTAAGTAGGTATAGATTTATCGCCCTTTTTACGGACTTTTTTTTCTCCGCGTCAAATTAAATCGGACTTTTTTAAAAAAAAAATTGCCTTTTTTGTTATTACGGATGACAAAACGTTTTCATTTTTTTTATGGAATCGGACATCCATTTTTTTAATGTTGCGCGGACCTTTTTTTTTCACTAACCCCTTTTTTTTATACCGGTTTATACGGACTTATTATAATCGGACAGAAACCTTTTTGTTGGCACTATTTGTTTCCTTTTTTCTGGGAAGACGGAAACTATTTTTTCGCGCGTGTTTTTCCTTTTTCCGGTACGGACGACGGAACCTTTTCCCACTAACTTTTTTTGAACGACCGGTTTATGCGGGCGTTTTTTTAATCGGTCATAAACTTTATTTCGCACTTTTTTTTTGTTTTTTTACGGAAGACGGAAACTTTTTTTCGTGAGTTTTTTTAGGGACGATGGAAATTTCTTTTATATTTTTTAAGTATATAAGTAGAGACAGATAGGTATAGATTTTGAAGCGCTATTTTTAGTTAACACGTTTTTTAAACTGTTAAATGAAACGGATTTTTTAAAGATCTATATAGAAGTTGTTTAAAAATTTCAAATAAATCAATTTTTTAAGGTTATAATTATTCATGCTAGCTTAATTAATTATTAATTAATCATGTGCTAATTACATGCCTTAAAAATCTGACTTCAAGACTGCCAATCGAAGGCAACCTGAATCGGATGTTTTTTCCTTTCTTTTTACGGATGAGAAGTTAGTCGGACGCTTTTTTTTTTCTTTTTTTAGGAGTCGGTCTTTTTTTTCATTTTTTTATGACATAAGTTTCTTTCTCGCTCTTTTTTCTTTTAGTTTTCACGGACCAGAAACGAGTATTAATTTTTCAGTAGTAGCAGTAGATTAACATACGCGCAAAACATTATTCACCAATTAGTATGTTCGCCTGGCTGTCATGTTGCACGCCACAATTGGAAATAGAAGCCGGTCTCTTACATCATATTTACATAGTATTCCTACTCTTACTCCCATAAATTTCCTCCAAATTGAATTCCAATCAAACAGCCGTCTCATGCCCTCCCCTCAAATATGCCGCCCTCACCACACCACGCGCGAGCACCGCCGCGACTGATCACGACTCGGCTAGCTCTCTCTATCTCGCCGACTAATTAATCCTCTCTCCTTCTCCTGATTAACTACAATTCTGACCAACTAATTCCCCCGCCATGGCAGAACTACCACCGGAAGGCCGCGGCGGCGGTGGCAACAACAATGGGAAGTGGAAGGGGAAGGAAAAGGTGGTGCCCGAGTACGGCAAGAACCGGCACGGCATGTCCGTCGGCTGGTACTTCGTCCCCAAGGATCTGGAGCTCTTTGCCATCCTCAAGTGCAAGCTCGTCCGCGGCCAGCTCCCCGGCGCCCTCAACAACGTCTTCGAGCATATCAGGATCCTCGAATTCCACCCCGCCCTCCTGCATGGTATGCCTGCTTCACCGCCGCCCATCTACCTCTCTCTTTCTATCCCCTTCATCAATAACCGTCCTCTTCTTCTTCTTCTTCTTCTTCTCTGGCGACGACGTATGTAGAGATGTACATCAAGAACGAGGAGGATGGGTACATCTACTTCTTCAGCAAGAGGCAGTTCACGACGAAGGCAGGGAACAAGAGGCGGCCGACGCGGGTGACAAAGGGCGGGACGTGGAAGGCGTCTGGCGGGAGCAAGACAGTGAGGAGCAAGAAGGTCGGCGGCATCGACGTTGGCCAGAAGCTCACCATGGTGTTCTACGAGCGCAGGTTTGAGGGTGACCGGAACCCCATCAAGACCAATTGGGGCATGCATGAGTTCACCAAGATCATTGATGGCACCAAAAACCAGGTAGTCCTTGTTTTGATTTACTTCAAATTTAAATTTAAATCAATCTGCATTACATTACAATCTACTCCCTCCATATTATAAGTCATTTTGAACTTTTTTTAAGTTGAACTCTCCAAGTTTAACCAAATTTATATAAAAAAATTAACATCTACAATATAAAAAATTAGTTTCATTAAATGTAAACATTAGATATATATTTTGATAATATGTTTGTTTTATGTTAAAATTATTGTTATATTTTGGTTAAACTTAAAAAGTTTTACTTAAAAAAGTCTAAATCGACTTGTATATAATATAAAACAGAGCGAGTATATTTAAACATTATGTTTTGTTCGTCTTGTAATTAACTGATTGATGCTCAAGTGGATTGATAGATTTTTTGTTGTTTGAATTTGAATTTTGGATGCAATTTGTGCTAATTTGGGCTGATCAATTTCTGTGGATTTTGCCAAGCTTGAGGACCTTGCCGTGTACCGCCTGTACAAGATCAAAAGGAAGGAGGACGAAGAACCGTCGAACACTGCCGCCGCGGCGTCGAGCACCGACGAGCCCTCCACGTCGTCGGCATTGCCACCTCCTACGCCACCGCGGCCATTGCCGGACATGGCCGGACCGTCGTCAGCAACGCCGCTACTGCCACTGCAATTGCCGGGCCTGGCCGGGTCGTCGTCTGCGATGTCGCTGCCTGCACTGCAGCTGCCGGGCATGGCCGGGTCGTCGTCGGCGATGCCGCTACCGCCACTATCGTTGCCGGGCCTGGCTGGAGGGATGATGTCCATGGCGGACCAGGCGAACATGGCCTCGACGTCGCAGGCGTCCACACCGTCGTCGGAGCTCCTGCAAGACTGGTACGACGAGTTCGAGATCACGTACGGCGCCGTGGCTCCGCCGTCTCCTAGCACGATCAGCTGGGTGGCGCCGCAGAGCTCGCCGACGGGGTGGTGGCCGTCGCCGAACGGCGGGCCGGTGCAGCACGACGGCTACCTCGGGATGGCAGCGGATCCAACGTCGTACATGCTGGAAAACCTGTTGCCCACCGCGGCGATCCCGCCGGAGCCGATGATGCCGCCGACGAGCTCGCCGGCGCCACCACCAGCCGTCGACCACCACCACCGGCTCTCGCCTCCGCATGACGCCGCCGGCAGCAACTACAACCACCCGGAGCTCGCCGACTACAACGGCGGCGTCCAGGCGCAGCACGAGCATCAGTATCACCCACAGGAGCCGCAGGCATCGCTGGTGGATGCCGAGGACGGCTACAGCGCCATGGCCGGTGGCGACGACGCGCAGCTGGGCGGCGCGGAGCTTGACACCGAACGAATCGCCGAAATGGTAAACCATATAATGGATGGCGAATTCGAGTTCAAATTCGAGGACAACACCGTCCTTAAGTACAACGAAGTCTTTCCTGACAATGATGAGGTGGTGGCGGCGCCGATGATGATCGACGGTGGTAGGGATGGCGATGGCGCAGATGGAGGTGATGGAGACGACCCATTCGACAATTAGGGCCCTGTTTGGAAAACCGTTGGAATTTCCAGTTTCCCAGGCTGTAAATTCTTTATCTTCAAATTTTACTCGATTTTGTAAGTTAATGTTTATATTTACTTTGCTCTATGTTTTTAGTTTATACTTTGGTAATTTTACTACTTTAAAATAATAGGCGGTACGAGGTTCACATAGAATTTTTTTACTGAGTCGGAAAAGAGAGGGGAAGAGAGAGAACGGGAGGACGACTAATTAACTGCCCAGCTATACATGCAGTCCGAGGTGTGGGCCCGTAGCAATGGTAGCTCTAGCAGCGCTTGTTCCTCCGAGCGTCCTTCCGCGTCGCCTTCGACACCGTCTTCCGTGGCCGCCATCGTCGCTGTCTTTAGCGGCCGCCGTTATCCTGCCACCCTCGTCCCCGGTAGTGGCGGCCGCCGTCCTCATCCTCGGCAACAGTCGCCGTCGCCGTCTTCAACGGTTGTCCTCGTCCTAGGCGGTCGCCACCGTCACCCGTGGCCATCCCACCACCCTCGCCCCATGGTCGCCGTCCATGTCCGTGGCCATCGCTCTCGTCCGTCCAGCGGTCCTGCCGTTTTCATCCTCTGCGTGGCGGCCTACGTCTGTCTCGCCATCCACCCTCGCGTCCACCGCGGCCGTTGTCCTCGTCCACTACGACTGCTACCGTCGCACGCGGTTGTCGCACCATCCTCGCCCACGGTCACCGTCCCTCGTCCCTCACGTCCGTCCCGCCATCCTCGCTCGCATCCGCCATCGTCGCTCGCGTCCGTCCCGTTGTCCTCATCCTCCGTGGCGGCGGCCCACGTCTGTCCCGCCGTCCTCGTCCACTGCGGTCGTCGTCTTCGTCTGCGTTCGCCGTGGCTGCCGACGCTGTCACCCTTGTCTATCACCACCATTCGCATCCAATGCGGCCATCACCGAGCCCTTGTCCACAGCGGCCGCCGCCTTCGTCTACATCTACCGCGCCCACAGACGCCACCGCCGCTGCCGCCCTCATCCCGCATCCACAGCCGTTGCCCGTGTCCACCGCAGTTGCCACCCTCGCCATTGCCCGTGTCCACCCGTGTCCGCGCAGGAAGAAAAAAGAGAAGAGAAGATGATGGGCCCATAAAAACAATAAAATATTTATGTTACAGGAAATAACGCTTACTACAGGTGATGTGTTCACCTATTGCAGAACAACGAGCTTCCTTATTAGTCAATTCATTGTTATGAGTCAATTCATTGTTATGAGGATACTCCCTGCCTCTGCACCACAACCGTGCAAGTTATGTGTTGCTCTAGAGAGGGTATATTTAGATTATTCACAAAATTCAATACCAAATAAATATGCTCCAGAAAAGTGCTTTGCTTTCACCAATTTTGGGCCCCAAATTAACCCAATTAGCAAAGCAACAGGAATACAACCATTAGCATTCAGAAGCTCGTAGATGAAATACTCATCAAAGCTAGTAGTGCAATTCTCGCTATAACTTTGGTTATATAACTACTTTGTGATACATCGACTCCAAAGAAATCATAGTTACAAAATTCTAGATTGGTGAGTGTTAATTGCTCAGCACTAATCATGTCAACATCTATGTTGATGAAGTGAATATATATGTGCCCAGCCATTCCAATCCCAGCTCGGTATGCAAAACTATTACCATAGGCGGTTCTCAATTATGGTGGAAACAATATATTTCATTGTTGCCTGCAGAAGTAACAAAATTGTTTCAGATACATACACGAGATGACGAGAATACTATTGATTCCAATGCAAAATAATGGGGTCTAATCTCAGAACACACTAATATGCACAGTACAGTCGACCATGCTTGCTGCTTTGGCAAGATTCAGGAGAAAAACACGGAGAATTGCAGTCATATGAAGGGAAGTTCAAATAATACCTGGGAATGATCCTTCAGACCAAGAGATATCATCAATGACCGTGCTGAGCCACTACCACTGCAACAAAGAATATTCCTTTAGTATGTGTCTGTAAGAAAATGGAGTGTGGTACAAGTGCCAAAGGACAGTTTACAAATCAGAGCTGGACAAATTATGTAACTAACTTTAGCAACCGAAGCCGAAGTGTCACAATAATTGCGTGAGACAAAAAAATCACTGACCACAATTAAAAGGGTCACTGCTGGAGACATTTGCATCTAAATAATCAAATCCAAGAGCAGCTTAAAAGAAGAGGAGCTTATTGGTGAAAATTACATTCAAAATTGAATGGAATCATAGATAGAAGCAGACACAGTTTCAATTATATTTCTTATCCACGAAATTGGCATGAAGTTTAATTTTTAGTTGCATGAGAAGCAAGTAGATATCACACAAGAAGTTCTTCGAATAATGGTTGGGGTGGGGGATCAAACCTTATGTGTTCAATAAGTTGGCGTGCACAAGCTAGTAGTAATGGCTGCGGTCAAAACAATATGCACATTCATTAGATCTATCCATGGTCTGACCTTACATTGAACAGTATAATAACCTTACCTCATCTCTCTTTCCAAAAAGAACAGATACATTGTAGGTTGGATCAGAAAAAACACTTTCATCTTTCCTATTAATGAGGAAGAAAACATGATCAGAAATACTAAAGTGGCAGGAAAAACAGAACATAGTAACAACTACAATGGTATATCATCAATAAAGTGCTAGCTGTCAACTATCATCTATCGTGTTTAAGAAATAACAGAAGCATTATCCTGTATAAACTGTAACATCATGAGGTCATGAGTTATGACCTGACATGCACTCCAAAATCTATGTTGACAGTTTCCTAGCCTTTTTGCAACTAGCGGATAAACGCACCAACATATGTATGCGGAATTGTGGATGGATCCTCACTGTTCTTTCAGAAACATAAGCTAAAAGCTGAGAGCTAAAGGTTTAAAATTTGGATAGGACTAATAGCATGGAAAGAATTGTCTATCCTGAACTGGCAATGCCCAGAATAAACCATGCTATATGTGAGAATAAACAACATACCTGGCAGCTAGTATGGTTCCCATGCATCCTATTTGTGTCACCATCACCTGTATATTTTATTATTAGGTGAGCATATTTTATATGTGAAAACTTGTCATCCAATCAAATAAATATCACTTGCAAGGTGTAACTAACCATAAAGTTATCCTCATACTTGCTGATAACAATATCTGTCTTATTGCCCTAGAAAACCAAGAAGGAAAATAAGTTAGCTGCACGCAAAGAACTGAAATAACTAACACCAAGCAATGCAAATGTGGTTTTTGCAAGGACTAGACAATTACAATTTGCCAAAGTGATAACAATTGACTAAAGTATGATAGCCAATGCAGATCATGTTCGCGTCCAACGACAGAACAAACTTGTTCTTACGGGCAATGGCTAACGATATGCGATGACATGTTGAATCGAGTTCTAATCCAGGAACAGTTTTAACAAACTGTTTTTCTAAAAGGTGTTTTTATCGCAGTCATATGCAATGCACTAATATATGCTTAACAGTTACTGGAGCAAAGGCTCTCACATTGATATCCAAAGAGAGGGACTTGTGCGGCACAGGAAACTGAGCATTCGGCTGCACAGAATTCATCCCCATCTCCATCTGCGAAACAAGCATACTGCGAGTAATCAGAGAGACCACAAAGAAGGTCATCGACACACCAACACATAAGAGAACCCAAATAAACTTCTATTCACTAAGCAGAAGTTACAGAACAGCCACGCAGCTTCTGAATCCCTAAATCACAGCGTTCGCTTCGAGAAATCCCCGCATAATTGGCTAAATGGCTGGTGCGTAAAAGATATTGCCCCAAACCTTTATAAACTGGCAATAAGGAAAAATAGAATGGTGTCGACCGAACTTCAAGACAACACATGGATTACCTCCTTCCGACAAATCACAGAGATTGAAACCATCAATGAACTAGTTCAACTAGGTGGACTCATATCTCAAATTCAATTGCAATTGGGCACTGAGGATGACATAATTTGGACAAGAAATGAAACTGGAACCTGCATATCCAAAAGTGCCTACCTTGCGCAATTCATTGGATCATGCTCTAAACAAGAATTCAGTCATCTTTGGGGCTCTCAAGCACAGCCAAAACAATAATTTTTAGGATGGTTGATTCTACACCAAAAAACCCTAACGGCTGAAAACCTGCTAATTAGACATTGGCCTTGCCACTGGATTTGCTCGCATTGCAGCGAAGATTTTGAAGACACCGATCATCTCTTCAGAGACTGCCCCTTCACGAGGCAAGTATGGAACAGAGTTTCGACAATGAGAGGGTCTGATCCAAAGCCGCCGTCACAAAACCTCAAAATTTGGGTGGATGATATCACGGCCAATGGAAGTAAAAAAAAACACAAGCGAGAACAGCTTGATCTCCTCGTGATGACTTGGTGGCACATCTGGCTACAATGAAACACAAGAATTTTTCAGCAGCAACCAAGCACGACAGCACAAGTCGTAAACCTAATTATACAAGACATAGACCTACGCGAATTAGCTCTCAAACCGCCTTGATTTTCTACCCCATCCTTCTTCCCCCGAAGTTGTAATCTCTTCAACCTGTATTCGTCTAAACCACCCTATTCTTCTTTTATTTACTTCTTCTAATATAATCGGCAGAGCTCCTGCCGCCTTATTCTTCAAAAAAAGAAATCCCCGCGGAAATCCCAAATCAACAAAGGAGTTAGGGGGCAAAGTACTGGGGGGGGGGGGGGGGGAAGAGGAGGGTTATGGCCGTCGGGAGCTGTGAGGTTGGCGGCGCACTCGACCAATCCCCCTCCTGCGCGGCGGCGGCCGAGGAGGGGAAGTTGTCGGCGGTTCACGGCGGCGAAGCCGTCGCTAGAAAGAGGGGGCTGAGCAGGTGGTCGAATCAGGGAGTTCTCCGAGTAAATCAGGAAGAAGAAGAGGTCATACCGGCGCAATCAGACGGCGAGCTCTCCGGGCCTTCGCCGCCGCCGCCGCCGTCGTCGTCTCCGGCGGCGACTCGAGAGAGAGAGCGGGGGTGGAGCGGAGGAGAGGCGGCGGCGCAACTCAACCAATGAGCGGAGGACACGTATCCCCCTCCCGCGCCCGTCCGATCAGTAGCAACCCCCCGCGCCAAGATTCGTGCAGACCACGCGCGTGCAGGTAGCAACGGCTCACGCACGCGCCGCAGCTACCCAGCCACTCCTCGATCGTCTCCTCCCCATTATAAGCAGCAGCAAGCAAGCAAACCAAAGCAAAGCATCGATCTCCCATGGCGGCGGCGGCGGAGGAGGGGGAGGGGGTGCGGCTGCTGGGGGGGAGGATGAGCCCGTTCACGATGCGGGCGCGGATGGCGCTGGCGCTGCGCGGGGTGGAGTACGAGCTGGTGGAGGAGGCGCTCCACCCGCGGAAGAGCGGCCGCCTCCTCGCCGCCAACCCGGCGTACGGGAGGATCCCCGTGCTCCTCCTGCCCGGCGGCCGCGCCGTCTGCGAGTCCGCCGTCATCGCGCAGTACGTCGACGACGCGTGGGGCGGCGCCGGCGCCGGCGCCGCCATACTGCCGGTGGACCCGTACGAGCGTGCGATGCATCGGTTTTGGACCGCCTACATAGATGACAAGGTTGGTGATTGCTGATTGGTGATGTTAATTAATACTAGAACTTCCTTGATACAAATATGTACTCCCTCCATTCCAAAATATTTGGCACCGTTGACTTTTTTAAATATGTTTGACCGTTCATTTTATTTAAAAAAATTTAAATAATTATTAATTCTTTTCCTATCATTTGATTTATTGTTAAATATACTTTTATTTATACATATAGTTTTACATATTTCACAAAAGTTTTTGAATAAGACGAACAGTCAAACATGTTTAAAAAAGTCAATGGCGTTAAACATTTAGGGAAGGAGGTAGTACTACTTTCAAATAATGTTAGGAAATACTCTCTCCGTCCCTAAATATTTAACGCCGTTGACATTTTTAAACATATTTGACCATTCATCTTATTAAAAAAAAATTTAAGTAATTATTAATTTTTTTCCTATCATTTGATTCTTTGTTAAATATACTACTACTAATGTTTTTAATAACATTTAAAAAAAATTAAATAAGACAAACGTTTAGTGACGGAAGGAGTATATTCGTACTATCAAAACTCCCAATTATTTGAATCGATTAGTTAAAAGTTATATAAAATCAACGGAAAATCATAACTTGTCAAAAGTTTATGGTCACAGCTTCATCATTTCCGAGGTACACCTATTTATTTATAAGCCATGACGATTTATCAGCGATTAAAAAAACAATTTGTATATTTTCTAAACAAATTAAATACAAGTACCGAAAAATAAATGATGATAAAAAAAATCTTAAAATCAACTTTTAGAATATAAAATTTTGCAGCGGCATATATGCTGAAAATTCAAAGTCCTTTTTCCATCTCATTATGTTGCTCAACACTATCCAAATCGACAAAATTTCCACTGTTAATAAGCAATGAGTAAGCACTAAACAGTACTGATTTTTCCCATTATGGCAGTTCTGGCCAGCGTTGGACGCCATCTCACTGGCGCCAACGCCGGAAGCGCGGGCCACCGCGACGGCGAGCACCCGCGCGGCCCTGAAGCTCCTGGAGGAGGCCTTCGCCGCCCGCAGCAACGGCGGGGCCTTCTTCTCCGGCGGCGGCGCCGCCGCCTCGCCGGGCCTCCTCGACGTCGCGCTCGGCTGCTTCCTGCCGGCGCTCTGGGCCTGCGAGAACCTCAACGGGCTCCGCCTCCTGGACGACGACGCGACGCCGCTCCTCCGCGCGTGGAGCGCGCGGCTCGCCGCCACCCCCGCCGCCATGGCCGTCATGCCGGAGACGGAGGAGGTGGTCGCGTTCACGAGGTTCCTCCAAACCAAGTTTGGCGTCGCAGGATCGAAATAATTAAGACAATATTATGTAATTTAAGTTAATTTTTGTTGCTGTATTTGTATCGTCCCAAAGTTCGATCGCTCCGGGGTTTATGGTTTAGTTTATTCCTTCCTTTGTTTTTATTGGTGAACATGCATGCAAGGTTGGGTTTGGCATAAACTCAAACCATGATGGAATTAATAAAAGTCCGCGAGAATTTGATAATTTTACATCCTCGCGAAGGTACCACATTTAGCGCATGATTTTTTTTTTTTGAAATTTATCGGTAGGAGGCGTGTCGAGGGGTTTTTAGCCCATAATTTACCACACTTCCATGGGTCTATGGACCAGCAAATCTCTATCATTACTCGCTCAGCTCACTGACCTGTGGGGCTCACCGTAATTACAATTGTTTTTTTAATTGGAGTGCCATGTAAGCACCATATAGGTGCCACATTAGCCAAAGCTGGTTCCAATACTGTCTCTGTGATATTGTTAACACTGGCATTACAATATGAGGGATGTATTGTATCTGATTTTACGGTTGATGGAGGCGAATGAAACTCAACAATAAAATTAAGGATGTAATGTGAACTCTTTCCTGGTTTACCAGTTTGAGTACCACGGGCCAGTCGCTGCCTGTCCGATCCAGATTGCCTCTTGACCCCTGCCACTGTTTTGTTTTGGAATAAGTTCATCTGAGGTCCCTTAACTTGTCAACGAATCCGATTTTCGTCCTTCAACCAGAAAACCAGATACAACGGGTCCCTTAATTATCAAAACCAGTGCAGATGAGGTCCCTCGGCAGTTTTGAGGGTGGTTTTGGATGTGGCGCATACGTGGCAAATTTGACTTGGTCTTCATCTGATGTGGCATTGACGTGGCGCATACGTGACAATTCGATCCAGAACAATAATAAACTTCATGGGACCCACATGTCAGTCTCACACATGGGCCCCACATGTCATTCTCAGCATCTCCCCCTCTGCTTCCTCCTCTCTCTCTCTCTCCCTTCTCCCATCCCCGAGGCAGCGGGCGGTGTCCGGCTCGCGGCGGCTGGGCGAGGGAGGCGACCGGCGCGCGGCGGCCGGGCGAGGAGAGGCGACGGCCCGGCGAGGAGGGAGGCGGCGCTCGGCGGCCTGACGAGGAGAGGCGACGCGCGGCGGCCGGGCGAGGAGGGAGGCGGCGCTCGGCGGCCTGGCGAGGAGGGAGGCAGCGCTCGGCGGCCCGGCTATGAGAGGCGGCACGTGCTGCTACCGAGCGAGGAGGGGCGGCGCCGTCCGGCTGGGCATCGCGGGCGGAGCGGCCGACAGAGTGTAGCTATCGCGCTCGCCGGCGACCTCCTCCTCTGCCTCTTCCTCCTCTGGCAACCTCTGCCGCCCGTGGCCTGCCGCCGCTCCGCCTGCCCCTCCGCCGCTCCGTCTGCCGGCATGCTCCTGCCGCCGCTCCCCGCGAGGACGAGGGAGAGCGAAGAGGAAGAGAAACGAGAGCCGAGAGGGACTTGGGGCCCACGTGGGCCCCACCATCTTTATTTTTTAGCTGACATGTGGGTCCACGTGGGCCCCACCATTCTTTTATTGATTTATGTGTGAGACTGACATGTGGGTCCCATGAAGTTTATTATTTTTTTGGATCAAATTGCCACGTATGCGCCACGTCAATACCACATCAGATGAAGACCAAGTCAAATTTGCCACGTAGGCGCCACGTCAGCCAAAACCACCCTCAAAACCGCTGAGGGACCTAATCTGCACTGGTTTTGATAGTTGAGGGACCCGCTGTATCTGGTTTTCCGGTTGAAGGACGAAAATCGGATTCGTTGACAAGTTAAGGGACCTCAGAAGAACTTATTCCTTTTGTTTTTGCCCATCAAGCTATAAAAGAAAGGCCCATCTCAAAGAAAAGAAAAACAAGTTATTTTAAGGACTACCTACAAATTTGTTGATAATTTTGTAATATAAATATAGTACAATCATAATGTATTTCCGTAATTACATTGTAACTGATACTATAGAATAATTTGTATGTAATTGTCAAAAATCCCACCATAACACGCTATTTTCGTGAAGCGGAGGTCGGGGGACAAAATCCCCTCAGGCATGTTTGCTCTGTGATTTTTTTCTTCCCCGCTCGCACGAATTTTGAAGTAAATCTAACAATTCAAAATTATATGAAAGTTACATACATGTTATATTGTAATTAAATATAAGTTACAATATAATTACACTATAATTATAATGTATTTATATTTGATAAATGTTTAGAAGGTAATTTGTCGATAAATTTATAGCAGAACCGGTAAAGAAAAGGACAGAGAGGGAACTTGGTCGCGATGCCCCCAACCCACCCTGAGACGCTGAGTCAGTGTGCCGCTAGTGTGCACTGGTTCTACGAGCCGGAGCACCACATGAGCGGCGATCCATCGTGCGAGGAGCTAGAGATGGAGAGGTCGCAAATCCTCGAGTCGATCCACCGCTCGTATGAAGTCGCTCTAGGGAGGCTAGCCTTCGTGAGAGGCCCTTCGTGCTTTCGTGCTTCCTTGATGCCGCGCACCTTAATTTGTCTTCGGCCTCCTTGATTCGGTCCCCGTCATCATCACGAAAATCCCCACATGTGCTAACTATCCTAAAGCCTCCCATGCAGTCCCTAACGGAAATAAACAAGGTCAGAAGGTGTTTCCTATATGGGCTGGCCATGAAGAGCTCCCTAGGGGAAATGCAAGGTGGAATGGACAAAGGTTTGTTCCTCGCTAAAATTTGGAGGCTTAACGGTTCTAAATTCAAAAAAGTTTGCTATAGCTCTCCAGCAAAGATGGATTTGGTATGAGCGGAAAGCGCCAAACAAACCATGGTTGGAAAAACAGTACCTTGTGATGATATTGATAGGGCACAATTCTCAGCATCCACTGAAGTCACACTTGGAAATGGTCATAAGGTGAGTTTCTAGGAGTCCAGCTATATCTAGGGGTAGACTTTACGAAGCATTGAGCTGAACCTGTACAATATCACTCTCGGAGGGAAGAAGAGAACACTGCAGGAGGCCCTAAGTAATCAGCAATGAGTAGAACACATATGGCACAACATCACGTCGGTTTTGTTTGAGGAATAATCTACAATATGGTGCATGTTGGTGCGAACCAACCCTCAGCTCTGCGAAGGAATAGAAGATATGATAAAGTGGAAATGGACAGCTACCGGAGAATATAGTGCAAAATCGGTATATCAAACCCAATTCAAAAGAATGATCGAAGCGACATCATGTAGCCAAATTTGGAGAGCTTGGACCCCTGCCAAATGTAACATTTTCACATGGCTGCTGCTGCAAGATCAACTTTGGACTGTCGACATAATGAAGTGACAGGGTGGACAAACAACTATTTCGATCAGCTATGCATGCATATAGAATTTGGAAACAACTCACCATCTAATCTTGGAATGCCTATGTTGTCCATGCTGTGTGGAATGAAACCTTCACCAAGCTACACCAGCCCTAACTAACCAATATTCATTACCAAAGCAACCTCCCCGATTGGTGGTTAGGTAGAACGGACAATACTGATCGCTCCTAAGCACAAGCCTCAAATATGCCCTAATCTTAGTAGCATGGGAACTTTGAAAGGAAAGAAACAAAAGAGTATTCCAAGGCGACAAATCATCCGTACCACAAGTATGCAACCGTATTTTGGATGAGATAAAGGTGTGACCCATGGGAGGCGCCAAGGATTTAGCGAGAATATCGTCTTAGAGTAACTTGTACAATAGCGACAAGTATGTTTGTTGTCATGGATGTAAATCATTTTCCTTTTTCATACCGTCTTTTGGCAATTTGTATTTGTTCCTTCTAAGATAAATAGAACGCCAGCCGCCTAAGCTGGTCTTTCGAGAGAAAAAAAAGTGTCTCTGAAGAGTAGTCCATTCGAAGCCTAGATTAAATGGAATTGATGAACCACTAGTAGTTTTTTGCTTGTTTAATTAGCAAGCTATTTATACAATGGCATCTGACCTTGTGATATATGATTTCCCTGCATTTTTTGGCAGCAGTTTATTTAGTTTTTCCTAAACTACATCAGTCATCCGAGAACATGTCCCGGCAACTTCTTACCTTGAAAATTTTGCTTTCTTAGAGCTGGTGCATTTTCTGGTAATTTTAGGCTAAACGAATTATTACTATCAGTTTTCGGTATTACAAGAACATGTTTGTTATGATCCCGATTCCCATCAATTGAACTGCCAGTCTGCAATTCTCCATGCTGAATAAAAAAAAAAGAAACGAGATTTGGAGAGAGAGACACCCTCCAAACATTTTTTTAAGAAAAAATTTTGAGCAAGTTGAGAATTGAACACTTGACCATGGAGTTGAAACCACATACACTCTTTGCCAACTGCACTATCAAGTGCTCTCTCCGTGCTGAATTAAGGAGGTTAATCGCATTTGCTACAACCTGCTGCTCCAATTTCAGTCCTTCAGCGTTGTTCAGAGTTCAGAGTTGAGGCCACGGAAAGAGTGTAGCTGGGCCGTTTATTCTCTGATCCAACGGTCACGCTTAGACCCGGATCAGGCCACTGAAACTGACCGAGTTCGCTACCCGCGGATAAGAATCAAGAAGCTCCTCTTCCCCTTCCCCTTCCCCTGCTCCTGTCTCCAGTCTCCACTCCTGCATCACCTCACCACCATGGCTCAGCTCCTCTCCTCCTCCGCTCCTCCCCGCCTCCATCTCGCCGCCACGCCAGGTAAACCTATTTCCCTCTGCATCATCCTCCGGTGATTCTTCCATGGCTCACCTGATGATTTCTTCTAGTGCTGGTTTTTGCTCTTGCTCTTTTTTTTTTTTGTTTTCCTCTATCTGTATATCCGTTTTTATGACTGCGAAATTTGATGCCTTCTGATGATGCTACGTACCGTCCTACTAGCTTGCTTCTCCTCCTCTTCAGGCCATGGCGTCTCCCGCTTGTCCGTGACGTCAGCATGCTCTGCCGCTCCCGGTAGCAGATTTCTTCTCGATTTTTCTCTTTCTTTCGTGATTCCGTCCCCATTTCTGGGCATCTTGAGAGCTTAATTCTATTGTTTCGAACGGGCAGGGTCGCTGGTGAGCATGAGGAGGCAGAAGGCGAGGTCCCTGACCGTCCGGTGCGAGCAGGGAGCCAAGGGCGGCGGCGGCGGCGGCGGCGGTGGGCTGGACGTGTGGCTCAGCCGCGGCGCCATGCTCGGCTTCGTCGCCGCCATCACCGTCGAGCTGACCACCGGCAAAGGCGTGCTCCAGGTTTAGCTCCTCTGCAAAATTCATTCTAACCTGTGAAAAAAATTCTCTGAAGAATTTCGCCGTTGAATGTTTGGTCTCTCCGATCCTGCGCCGCAGAACGTGGGGCTGACGTCGCCGGTGCCGACGGTGGCGCTGGCGCTCACCGGGGTGGTCGGCGTCGCCACCGCGTTCCTCATCTTCCAGTCGGCGTCGCAGGACTGATCGGACGATCGCCGCCGACGACGCAGCTTCTTGCTGCTTACCAATGGGCCAATGGCGTCACTCCATTGGTCTCCGTGTTCTTGGTGCGTTTTGCGTGATGCGTGTGTGTGGGGAGATGTGTTTCATAGGGAGGGGTCAAACTGTACCGGTGTTAAAATTATAGAGATCTTTCTTGTTCAGAAATTACTATTATTATAGTACTACCTCTGTTTTCGTTTCCAAATAAATGACGTTGTTTAGTGCAATTTTGAACTAACTTGCGTAAAAAAAAACGGAGAGATATCTTTTTTTTTTTGGCAAACCTTTGCTTCTAGTTTCCTCCCTATTCCTTCTGATTGCTGTTGCTTGTATGTTCTGTTGCGTAAAAAGGAAAAACTAAATCCTTCACGTCTTAAGACCAACACTATATGTTTAATGGGATATTTGATAATGGGAATATGGGATGTAATATGAGAGACATACAATTTGTCAATTTGGTTTTGTTATTATACTCAGTGGTTTTCAGATGACCCACATGTTAGTGAGAGGGAATTGTACACTTCTAACACAATGGTAAATTGTCAAATATATCCTGTTTAAAATGCAAGAAATTCCAATTTCATATTAATTTTGAAGTGTTTCATGCAAATTTCTATTAGGACTGAACCAAACACCTTTGATGTACAAATAGCAATTTACCAACCGACAAACACATTTCACACAATCAACCTCTCACCTTGTTATGAACTTTGAGAATGATTTCAACTAACAAAACATATGTGGAATAATAACATTTACATGCACATAAATGACGATAACAAATTTTGTCTCCTTCGACTCTCAACTCAGATCTCCTGAGCCATGGACAACATATGTTGAAACTATGTAGTCACTCAAGCGGATGAACCCTCACTTAAATCTAGTACTCTAGTCAACCAGGCAATAAACCATCTGACCAAATTGAAGTACTCAAAGTGTAGAAAAAATTCACCAAGTTTTGTGAAATCTAACTACATTTGAACCTCCAATCGCCGATTTTATGAAGATCGGGTAAGAGCAACCGGACTGAACGAACTACACTTGTTTTTCTCCACTCCTTCACTGAACAAGGTAATCTCCACCATTTATCAAGAAATAAAATCAATCACTCATAAATATTGGACTTTTGGATTGTATTGGGTTATGAATAAAGATCCACGTGAAGATAATTTAGCCTCTCAATTTTTCCTAGAGACAAATAAAGAGTAAAATGCATGAAGGGTCAATAAACTTGTTTAGTTGTGTCATACATGTCATTCTACTTTTAAAATGCACATTTGGATCACTATTGTGAGTTAAGTGAGTCATTTGGATCTAACTACCTACATGAGTACACCTTGTACACATGGCATGTCACATAGGATTGGAAAAATTGCATATCAGAAAACTCCCTACGCATTGTGATTAAATTGACTCATACCAATTCCCTCAAAATTGCATAGTAGTTATCTGGAATGGTTAGTACGGATTGGTACATATCATGAGAGGAAACAGATTGCGCAGAGTGAGAGAAGACGTGATTTGCATCCTTGGCAAAGAGGCAATACACACTAGATACCTCTGTGTCAGTGTGTGTCCTGCCTCTCCGGCAAGGATGTAAATATGCAGATAATTTATCCGTATCTTAGCCTTGATGATTGCCTCTTGCAAATGTGCCATGTGCTGATTCCGGGATCTACTTATTGCATATGGTATGAGTCAATTTTTTTTCATTTTTACGAATTGGTATGAGTTGATTTAATCACAATGCATAGGGAGGGAACATGATTTTCGTCCCCTGTGGTGCATGACGTCCGATGCCCGTTAAGATTCGTGCCCAAAAGTTACCAAACTGTGTATCCCGTTGTATTCAATTCTTTAGTTTCTTTTCTGAGTGCACCGTATTTTCGATAGGATCATTTCAAGGTGGATGTCAAGTGTACTCTACACTAGTACATAGTCATAATGTGAAGTACAACTGCTGCTGCCGCGGGAGTATTATTGATCCTGCTCAAAGTGAGCTGCTAGTATCATTCTATCTCTTCATCCCTCCTCCAAATCCATGGTGTCACCCCATTCTTCCTCCAGCGCCCATTATCCTCTAGACGGCTCCGGCGACCGGACTTTAGTCCCATGGCTGAAGTGTGGTGTTCCCTGCATTCTTCCTCGAGGCCTCTCCCAAGATCCGTGAAGGATCCAAGCTCGCCGACATATCTCCCGGTAGCCTAAATGGCGAGGATAGGTCTAAAGAGGAAGAACATAACAAGATTAAAGGAAATAAAAAAGGGCACCTGATGGCAATATCGGTAGAATGAGAGGCATCAAGCACCTACGGGTGATGGAAATCGAATCTAGGGCATGCAATATACTGGACAAAAGCTCCATGAAGGTGGATGAACTCTCCATTTCTCCGAATGGAGTGGAGAAATTTTTGCCCCCAATGGAGAGTGAAGGGATGCTTCTGAGCTGGGCATTAGGAGTGGGGTGCTTTTCTATACTCTGCTACATGGCACGGCACGAGCCCGCTGCGTTCGAGGTGGTCCAGGGACTGTACCACACCATACAGTACACACTGTAGCATTCCATGTATACCAGAAATACCAATCCCGGTATTCCATTAAAGCATGACAGATTGGACAATACAACTCGAATCTCCGTGAATGATCCAACGGTGATGCCTGTAGGGGGATGTCCCCTTAGGGGATGATAACACTTTCGCCATAGGGAGTTCTCCGCATATTTTTAGATGCAACCTTTTCAATCCTTAATGACATATATACTATGTGTACAAGATATCTCGCGTGAATAGTTAGTAGTCATATTAATAAGTCAAATGTATATTTTAAGGATGTGACTACACAACTAATGGTAGCTGGTTTAGACAAACCAGCTACCACTTCATCTATGAGAGACACTGTCCACCTATACTTCAAATACAATTTTCTCTTAAACTACTCATCCGATCTACGATCCGATTACACCGTTGTGTTCGTAAGAATTAAATCTTTATAACAAGATCTTGCAAATATAATCATGTAAGATCTTGTTGTGAAGATTTAATTGTAACGAACACAATAGTGTAATCGGATGGTAGATCGGATAAGTAATTTAAAAGAAAACTTTATAAGAAGTAAGAAAAAGACATGCATGTTTAAGAGGAAAAAAAGTATAGGCATGCACGTGTGGTAGTACTTCTTTTCATAATTGGATGGTCTTTGGTTAACACTTAACCGAGAGGCTTATCGGTTTAGATTTTATGATATTTTAAAAGTAAAGTGAAAAACAAATTTAATAACCCTCCATGCATTTTAATTTTTTTTCTTAAAAAATGCGCCTGCGAAATTGCAAGGACTCCAATCCTCAACGGTCGGGCAGATCGCCACGCGTTGCGTTGCAGTGCGATTCCTCCCTCCCGCCATTTCCGTTGCTCCTTGCCCCCTTCCCTCCATCTCCACCGCTCCAGCGCTCCTCCCTCCAAATGAGCATCTCCATTCTACCACCCATTCGCGCCACCACCACCACCACGTCGTGGCTCCTCCTCCTCCTCCTCCTCGCCGCCGCCGCGGCCCGCCGCGATGCTCTTCCGCCCCGGCACCGCTGTGTGGGTGGAGCACCCGGACCATGCGTGGGCCGAGGCCGTGGTCACATCCCCCGCCTCCTCCTCGCCGTCCTCCGTTACTGTCACCCTCGCCGGCGGCGCCAAGGTAGCTAAAACATTGGCCTGGAGCGTGCTCCTGCATGCATGCTTGCTCTGATCGGCGTGAGCGGCGAGCCGCGGCTGTGTGCAGTCTATGTGTTTGATGATATGTCTGGCCGGGGCTGTGTGGTTTCTGGTATTGTTGTTGTTGTTGTTGTTGTCAGGCTGTGGTCGATGGGAAGAAAGTCCTGCCGAGGGACACGGAGGCCGACCTCGGGGGCGTCGACGACATGACCAAGCTGGTCTACCTCCACGAGCCTGGGGTGCTCTGCAATCTCGCTCGGCGGTATGGGTTCAATGAAATCTATGTAAGTATTGCCCTTTATACTCTCACTTTGCATGAAAACCATCATCGCGTCTTAGTAATCCTCTGTATCAGTAGCATGCGTGCGTGTTTGTGTGTGTGGGACAAGGATATTGTTCCTTTATTTTTTCGATAATGGAAGCTTCATTAAAAACTCAGTCAAATACACCAAGATGATACATTTCAACTGAGCCCACTCCCGGCCTCCGCATAAAATTCACATAGCCACACACAAAGAAAGACTTATGAAGACCCCTCTCACAAAACAGAAATATTAGTGGCTATCAATCCGTAGACTAGATTGCCAACCATGCTACCGGGTAAAAAACTCCTGTGCCACTTGGTCCAAACGTCGCGATACCACCACAATAGTATACTGAAGACCCGGTTTGTGGAGGATAGCCTAGGTGCGAAGCCACCGGGTGACTAAAGTAATAACCTGCAAAGGAGAAGACACCATCTTGTTATAAAAAATAACCCCATTTCTGCTTAGCCAAATAGACCAACAAAGAGCTGTTGCGCCCATCAAAACTAGATTTCTCATGTCTTTAGGAACACATGTAAACCAACGCCCAAACATATGAGTCATATTTTGAGGAGGTTGTAAGTTATAGGCCAAATGAATAACAGACCAAACCAAGCGAGTAAGATGACATTGGAAGAGCAAATGTTGAATGGTTTCGTTCTTATGACAGAAGCAACATTTCTTGCTACCTTTCCACTTTCGCTTAACTAGGTTATCCTTGGTTAGAGTTACGCCCCGTCGTAGGTACCATAGAAAAATCTTCACTTTGAGCGGTACCTTAATCTTCCAAATGCGTCTATTGATATTTGGGATACTCGTATGGACAAGAGCTAAATAAAGAGAATTGACTGAAAAGACCCCATTAGGAGTGAGATTCCAGCGAAATTCATCTTGCTCTTGTGTCAAAACCAAATCAGCTATGCGAGGCCATAAATTATGCCAAGCAGCTAATTTTGCTCCGGTTAAATCTCGTCTCCATGAAAAGCTTGGAGGATTGTTTTGAAAGATTTGTGAGATAGTCGAATGTTTGTGCCTAACAATGTTATAGAGACAAGGAAATTGATCTCTTAACGAGGCATTACCCAACCATTTATCCTCCCAAAATCTTATTTGAGAGCCGTCTCTAATACGAAAGGACCCAAACCTAAGAAAATCTTGTTTGACTTTCATAAGACTAGTCCAAAAATGAGAATCTCCCGCTTTCCAAAAGGTTTGAGATAGAGGTTGTGTTCCCAAATATTTATTACGTAGCATCTGTTGCCACATTCCGTCTGTGGTGAGCAATTTGTATAGCCACTTGCTAAGTAAAACTATGTTCTTTACCTCTAGATCGTGAATTCCAAGCCCACCTTGATCTTTGGGACGACGAATAATGTCCCACTTAGCGAGCCGATATTTTTTCTTATGTCCATCCCCTTGCCAATAGAACCTAGATCGAAAGTAGTCAAGTTTCTTACGTACCCCGCTAGGTATTGCAAGGAAAGACATCATATACATTGGGAGACTGCTGAGTACTGAGTTGATCAAAGTAAGTCGCCCTCCCAACAAGAGAAGTTTTCCTTTCCAACTACTCAATTTCTTTTCAAATCTTTCAACCACTTCTCTCCATTCCGCATTTCTTAACTTCCTATAATGGATCGGGATGCCAAGATATCGGAAAGGGAACTTGCCTACCTGGCAACCGAAGAGTTGGTTATATTGATCTCTATATTCAAGTGCTTCACCAAAGCAATACAGTTCGCTTTTATGAAAGTTAATCTTCAAGTCTAACAATTGCTCAAAAGCTAGAAGCACAGACTTCATATTTTGAGCTTTTTGTAGGTCATGATTCATAAAAAGCACCGTGTCATCGGCATATTGTAATATGGATAGCCCCCCATTAATCAAACGCGGTACAAGACCATCTACTTGCCCTTGTGCTTTGGCCCTATTTATCAAGGTGGCTAGCATGTCAGCAATAAAGTTGAAAAGGATTGCAGAGAGAGGATCTCCTTGCCGAAGGCCTTTTTTAGTTTGGAAAAAAGGCCCGACATCATCATTGACTTTAACTGCCACGCTTCCCCCAGATATGAAAGATTCGATCCAAGAAATCCACTTGGGCAAAAAGCCTTTCATCCGTAGAGTTTGTAGCAAAAAGGGCCATTTGACCTTGTCATAGGCCTTTTCAAAGTCAATTTTGAATATCACCCTGTTCAACTTTTTCCTGTGTAACTCATGTAGTGCTTCATGTATGATGACGACTCCATCTAGGATATTTCGCCCACGCATGAAGGCAGTTTGGGTTGGATTCACTAAATGGTCTGCATCAAGCTAATTCGGTTTGTGGCGACCTTAGTGAATAATTTATAACTGACATTCAACAAACATATAGGTCTATACTGTTGGATTCGATTTGCTTCTTCAACTTTCGGAATAAGAGTAATCACCCCAAAATTTAGCTCAAAAATTGGAAGACCGCCAGCATGGAATTCATTAAATAAATTCAGCAAATCTTGCTTGATGACTTCCCAAAATTTTTGGTAGAATTCAACTGGGAAACCATCTATACCAGGAGTTTTATTATGCTCCATTGCAAAGATTGCTTCCGTTATTTCTTTTTCCGAGAAAGGGGCAGTAAGAAAGTCATTTTCAGCTTGTGTAACTTGAGCCATATCATCAGTTATGCTCTCATCAAGCGAAACCGAATTTTCCTCAGGTGGTCAAAAGAGTTTTTTTTGTAAAAATTCGTAATGTACGTTTTCAAAGCATCAACCCCCTCAATTTTTCCTTCATCTTGGTCTAGAAAGAAGATCCTCTTCTTCCTATGTTTGCCGTTGGCAATCATGTTAAAATACTTCGTATTAATGTCCCCTAGGAGTACATCCGACACTTTTGAGCATTGGTACCATTTAATTTCCTCTTGGTGAAGTATGCTTGCAAGATTATCCCACGATTGATCAAGAAGATTTCTTTCTTGATCCGAAAGGAGACGAACCTCTGCAGCGATGTCTAGTGAGTCAATGGTCTGTTGTAAATGGGCTTTTTCCTATTTAAAAATTCCATTGGTATGAGCTAACCAACCTCGGCGTAAAGCGCTCGTCTTATTATTCCATCTTTGGACTGCATTCTGGCCCTTGACTGGCCTATTCCAAACTTCGGTAACACGTTCATGAAAATTGTCTCGCAGAAACCAGCTGAGTTCCAACTTGAACTGCTTAAGGTTTCCAGCGAAGGCCGCTTCCCCTGTGTCAAGCAATAGAGGCGTGTAATCTGACACCCCTCTATCTAGTGCATGGACCGAAACCAGGGGGTATTTAGATTCCCAATCTGTGGAAGTGAGAATCCTATCTAGCTTCTCATACGTCGGCGTAGGAAGCGAGTTTGCCCAAGTGAATTGCCTATCCGTTAGAGCAATTTCTCTTAAGTCAAAGCTATCAATCACAGCATTGAAAAGAAAAGGCCAACGAGCGTCAAATCGGTCATTGTTTTTTTTTCCGCACTACTTCTTAGAATGTTGAAATCCCGCCCTATTAGAGTGGGTAGATGATTTTGTTGGCATGTACGAACTAGCTCCGCTAAGAAACTGGATTTAAATCCATCTTGGGCCGGGCCATACACAGCCATCAAAATCCATTTAAAATTATCCTCCCTATTGTTGAGATGAAATTTAACAAAAAATTCCCCTTCAACAATTAAAGATAGATCCAAGACAGTCGCATTAATTCCAAGAAGTATACCTCTTTATCTTCCCTTAGGCGGGAGACAATGCCAGACAAAATCAGCACCTCCAGAGAGGTGATCTAAATTTGTCTTTGACATTTCACACTTTCTTGTCTCAAGCAACGCAATAAAGTCTAGCTTTTTTCTTTTAACAATCTCTGCCACATACCTATATTTAGCCAAGTCCGCAAGACCTCTACTATTCCAAAAAATACCCTTCACGAGGAAACCATTTTAGAGTTTTTTGGATTTTTGGGATGAGACTTCCACGATTTCCTTTTTGAAGATGATTTAGATTTTCTAGTGGAAACCAACAAGTCACAAATTTTGTTACATTGGTCCACATCATCCATATCAATCTCCGAAATATCTTTTACTAAGTGAGCGAGTAGGGTGCTGTCTATATCGTCGCCCTCGTCATCACTTGACATAAAAGGGTCCACATCATCCACAATATATCGTCGCCCTCGCAGTCTATATTGTTCCTTTATTGATCAGGGTAATCGTGTTATAATTTATATGTGGGTGCAAACAGCAAAGAATGAGTAGAGACCATCACAGTTCTAATTGTTATGGTGTGCCTTACCTGCTTCTGTGTAGGTTGTGTTGTGGCACACTTGATTCCATGGTTTTTACTCTAGTGAATAACATATTGAAATTGTTTCTTGGATTGCATGGGCATCTTACTCCTGTTGAAACCAGATTGATGCCTGCAATCACATAAGTGGAATTTCTGATGTGGAATCTTGTTTATGTTACTTGTTATATTCTACTTTGGATAATTACAGTGGTGGATTCAAAAAAATTTATGAGCTCGGGCAAACCTAACAAACAAATGAAGAATATACAAGTCTATATAGTACATAGATCATTTTAACATGAGCAATTGCTTTATAACTTTGTGTTAAGCACATCTGTTGATGTGGTGTTGCTTCATATGGCCTAGCAGTGAACTAAGCAATGTAATTAGCAAGCTAATTAAGTGTTAATCTATGGATGCATAGCTGCATGTGACAGGCGGAGCCCGGGCCATTGCCCGTGGTAGCCAGGCCCTGGCTCTGCCACTGGATAATTATACTGATGATTCTTTGTTATTTGGTAGACATACACGGGGCGTATTTTAATCGCAGTAAACCCCTTTGCGAAGCTACCTCATCTTTATGATATGCACATGATGGAGCAGTACAGAGGCGTGCAGTTTGGTGAATTGAGTCCACATGTTTTCGCTGTTACAGATGCATCATACAGGTATACATGGAAAGCCTGCATTGGGAATTTATGCTATAGAGTATGGAGTAACACTGTCTCCATTTTGTAGAGCTATGGTTAGTGAGGACCGCAGCCAGTCCATATTAGTCAGTGGAGAAAGTGGTGCTGGAAAAACAGAGACCACAAAGCTTATTATGCGATATCTTACTTTTGTTGGGGGCCGTTCAACAGGTGATATAAGATCTGTGGAGCAACAAGTTCTAGAAGTAAGTATTTCAGATCTGTCATGAAAAGCAATTCTGGAGACAATATAGCAGGGTTTTGGAAAACTAAGCGCTTTTGTGTAGTTAAAACTTTTGAACTCTGGAACATGTCTTAGAATCAGTGATACTGATACACCTTTTAGAATGCAATAAGGTGTCAAAAGTGGGGTGGGGATGAACTAATTTAAATTTCTGAAAAGCAGAGCCAGCCAACCAGGCTATAGGTGGTTTATCAAAACTAGTTTCCATCTGTATTTTTGTTCTAAACCAGTTATTACATTTCCATCTGTTTTTTTGTTATTCTAATGCAGTCAAATCCACTGTTGGAGGCATTTGGTAATGCACGGACGGTGAGGAATGATAACTCCAGGTGAGCTTTATTTAAGAATTTTCCCATTGTTAACAAATTTGTTTGACTGAGCTGTGCACCACAACTAAATATATGTACCCTCTTGTTTGGCTTGGAAAACTGAGATAACATTAGTTCTTAGTTGGGAAAAGTGCAATCAATACAGATGTGTTATCCCCCAGTAAAACAGAATGAAGAAATATAAGAGTGCTTATCACTAAACTCCACAGGGAGAAAGCTTTCTGTTGTATCATATCCAAAGGGATGAGGGGAAGGGTTGTAGACTTGCAGATTGGCATTGTGCCACTTGGTTCTGTACTATTTCGTTGTGTATACCCTCATGTTATCCTTATTTATTTATTTGATTTGATCGCAGTCGCTTTGGGAAATTTGTTGAGATTCAATTTGACAAATCAGGTAGAATATCGGGAGCTGCAGTTCGAACTTATCTTCTGGAAAGGTCTCGTGTTGTACAGATATCTGAGTCTGAAAGGAATTACCACTGTTTTTATCAACTTTGTGCATCTGGGCAGGTTTGTTTATACACTTGGAGTTTATTTTGGTGTTTTTTTTATATACTGTATTAATGTTGCCCATAATATGAAGCTGCAAATGTTGTTCTACAAATTCCATACCAGTACAATGAAATGCCAGAATTTTCCATAGCAGTTTTGTTCTTTTTTAATTGCCAATGTTTCCTGCACGTTATTAGTGTTGTACGCTGATGATTATACCATCATAGTTCAACTAAACCTCTTAAGGGGAATGAGAAAGGACATTGATGGCAAACTCAAAAGTCAAAACAAATTACGAAATAAAACTATGGTTGATGAATCACTTGAAAATAATGTGGTAATGCTGCCATTTTAATCTCAGTAGTTCCTAAAACCATATTACACTCTGTAAACTTTGGGTGCAATACTGTAAATAAAATTCCCTGGATTATCTCCTGATCAGTATATGTTGTAAACCGCATAGTGATAGCATGAGAATGGTTTGTTCTACATAATCATTCTGTGTCCACACTTCAGTGAAGTTTGGTATTACCATCAATTAGAAAGATTGAGACTATGCTGTTCCTTTCAGAAGTAATAGAATCTTCTATTCAGTTTAACATTCTTCCAGCACAAGCCTTTCTTGTATCAGTCCTCATCTCCACCTGTAATATATCACGCTGGAGAGTTATCTCATAAATGATGGCTTATGATTTGTGAATATTTGTGTCTCCAGGATGCAGATAAATACAAACTTGCTCACCCTAGGAACTTTAACTACCTAAATCAAAGCCATACATATGAGTTAGAAGGTGTCAACGAAGCAGAGGAATATTTGAAAACACGGAGAGCAATGGATATTGTTGGTATAAGTTTTTCTCACCAGGTTATTATTAATCTTATTCCTACTTGGCCAAGAAAGTTCAATTAGTTCTTTTTTTTTAACAAATACCTTGGACTCACAGCTTGCTTGCATTAACAGGAAGCCATATTCCGAACTGTTGCTGCTATCCTTCATCTAGGAAATATTGAATTTTCTCCTGGGAAAGAGTTTGATTCATCTGCTATCAAGGATGAAAAGTCTAAATTCCATCTCCAAATGGCTGCTGATTTGCTCATGTGAGTGTTTTGATCAGATCTATTCTGTCTTCTGGACCGACCGATGATGCCCATTCTTAGGCCAACTTGTGTAGTATTTGTTCCTTCAGTTCTTAATAGCTTTTGATATACCATTTGATAACCTGCTAAAAGACGTTTCCTGACCATGGCCTCTTTGAATCATAACCTGTATTTTCCTAGAATAGCCGAGATTCCAAGAATCAGTCCAGTTACCCTCACAAAAGATGACCTTTTCTACAAGTAGCAATCTTAATTGGTCTGTTTCAATAATCGTCGCCATAGTTCAAGAAGATGAAGAAATACCTGAAACTTCTGTTTTCTTCATAGTTGTCATTTGTTTTATTGTGTTCATCAAAAATTTCTTGTGCATTTGACCAATTCTGATAAGTAGTTCCTTACCAATATTTGCCCATGGGTCTACAAATAGTGTTAAAGCTCCAACTCTGTATGTACAGTATTGCTTCCCTATTCACTGCTTGACTCATCTGTACAGTAATGGATAGTCATGCTTAAAGTTTTAGCAGCTTGATTTTAATAATTTTTCATGAGGATTGCCTACAAATCTATTGAGAATTAGACATTACCAACAAAAGATGCGATGTACAGGAACCATTGTATTAATTGATTTTTTTGTAGGGTTGATGGAAGCCTTTTGCTTTCAACTCTGTGCTATCGCACAATTAAAACTCCTGAAGGAAACATCGTCAAGGCAGTTGACAGTTCTGCTGCTGCAATTAGTCGTGATGCTTTGGCAAAGACTGTATATGCTCAATTGTTTGATTGGTATATCCTTCTCTTGTCATATCCTGTTTTAGAATTTTGAATGATGCTTATATCTTTCTTATTGCAGGCTTGTTGACAATATTAATATGTCCATTGGACAAGACATGGAGTCGAGGGCACTAATTGGGGTATTAGATATCTATGGTTTTGAGTGTTTTAAATATAATAGGTCAGCTTTTAATTAATTCTTTGAAGCTAACAAAGTTATGTGTTATACTCATATTTGTGCCAACTAGACTTGAGGCAGATTAAACTGATTTTGAAGTTTTATATTTGTATTCATTTTCCTTTCCTTAAAGATCTGCGGGATTCAAAATAATACCATGTGCAAGCATATATGGCACACTTTTTTATAATATTATCTACCAACACAAGCAGAGCCAAATTGAACTACTAAATAAGCAGTGTACAAAACAAAACTGTAATGTGAGGATAAATTGTTAGAGGAATTCTAATGGAACCTTGATTAATATTATGAAATAGGACACATCTTATTGGTCTATCTTATTGGCTCTTTGTAGATTTAGTATTATTGGTAAAAATTGTATTTGTTGATAATGTTTTTATTTTCTATATATTGTCTTTGTGGAACCGCTAATGACCTTTCTTCTATGTAGTTTTGAGCAGCTGTGCATCAACTTTGCGAATGAAAAACTTCAACAGCACTTTAATAAGGTATGCTATGACCTCTCTCTCTCTCTCTCTCTCTCTCATGTGTGTGTGTGCGCGCACACATGATTTGAACTACTTTGTCTCCCTATTCAGCATGTTTTCAAGATGGAGCAAGAGGAATACAAAACAGAAGAAATCAATTGGAGCTACATTGAATTCGTTGATAATCAAGACATATTGGATCTCATTGAAAAGGTATAAACTTTTGCAAGACATGTGTGACATGTCTGTCAAATATGTTGCTTTGCAGAAGTGATAATTTGATATGCCATTATCAACTTGATTACATTCTAGAGTTATTTAATGGTTCGATAATACCTATATTGATGACAACACATGCCAGACGTAAAATAACTTGTTTATGATCTTGCAACATCATTGATGTACTGAATGATCTAGTAACTGCAACAGAGCATTGAAGTTGACCTTATGCACACTACACTCATTTCATGTATTTGATTGCACAACAATTTCTCTAATATTTTTATAACCCATAATTATGACTATATTAACACTTTGTTCTTTATACAATTATACTCTTCATTGAACTAAACTTTGAAAAGAAGGTTGGAAAAATATATACGATATTTCAGTTTTACTGTGTATGTAGCTGTGTGGTTGTGGAATGCAGTACCATGCCCTATTTATGTTTCTCTGTTGATGTGATCTTCCCTCAATTTGTTTCTAATGCTGTAACAACAAGAATACCATCGTATCTACAACAAATAACAGCAGTTACTTTTATCCATATAAACTAACCCTAAACATATTCTCAACTAATATTTCATGTGTCTATGAAGTGCATATTTAATTGTACTCTGATTTTGTTCTCTCATCAAATTTGCAGAAAATCTTTGTTGCTTATATCCTGTTTATTTCTGTTTGAATAATTTGGTTGTGCTAATGCTGTTCTACTGTGCAGAAACCAATTGGGATTGTTTCACTTCTGGATGAAGCATGGTGAGATGCCCACTTTAAATATTGTGCACTTATGAGTTCTACATTTTGATTTCTTTGTAGTCTTGTTACACAGCATGCTTGGAAAATCAACACATGAGACCTTTGCAATGAAGCTATTTCAGAATTTTAAAGCTCATCCGCGTCTGGAAAAGCCAAAGCTCTCAAAGACAGATTTTGCCCTCTCGCATTTTGCTGGAAAGGCATGTCCCGTGACCAGCATTTCTTGTAAGACATGCTTGGAGTTCCATTGCTTTTGAATGGGTTAGAACATGTGGGATTGACTTCCATATTGTTCCAGGTGATATACCAAACTGAGTTATTTTTGGAGAAGAACCGAGATTATGTAAATTTGGAGCATCAGAATCTTCTTTGTTCTTCCAAATGCTCATTCCTTTCTAGGCTCTTTGCTTTGCAACAAGATGACCCATCAAAATCATCTTATAAGTTTTCTTCTATAGCTTCTCGGTTTAAGGTACATTTTCCACTTTATGGTTTTTCTACTCTAACTTGATTACTTAAATTTGTTGTTATTTTCAATTTGTTCCTTTCTGTCTATTAGTGATCAACATCATAACAGGACAAGTGATGGCCTTATGTCTTGTTATCATTCCGTATGGTTCTTTGTCCTTGACTTTATCATATGTTTATTTACATATTTGGCCAAATATAGATAATCCACTTCAAAATTCTTGTATAATTTATTCACATCATAATTTGAAATGTTTAATTTTCTAACACACTCATGATTATTCTCTAACTTTCATGGTAATAAGGTGATTAATAAAGGGCCAGTATTGAAAAAAAACACAAAAGAAATCATATTTCAAAACAAATATTCCTTTTTAAATTCTGTAATCCAGGAAATAATTTTTTATGGCAACATTTCTTTGTGTGTGCATTAATGCACATGTGTGCTCAAGTGGAACTGACACTTAGATCATTGAATGTTTTAAATTAACAGATATATATTTATCTGCGAATTTCATTTTATTTTTTTTTCGCCGGGCCGGCAAAGATAACCGGCCAAGTTTTGCATTAAGAAGGAGAGAAAGTTTTACAGCAGCCCCTAAACCAGAAAAGGCTTAGGTTACAGAAAAAACTTCACAACAATAAAGACAACAAACAAGCACAGCTGCTAAAACCTCAGCAAATTAACCGCCAGCGATTGCGCTCAGTAGCCCAGCAGCCTTCCATGTTTCCCATTCGTCGACAATTGTGGCACAAAGGTGAACCGCTGAAGTAGCTCGTCCATCAAACACACGTGCATTCCTTTCCTTCCAGACTATCCATGTTACCAATTTCATTTTATTTGGTTTACTTATGATGTGGTCAGTTGTCTAATCTTCACAGCAACAACTCCAAGCGCTTATGGAAACACTCAGCTCAACAGAACCTCACTACATTCGTTGTGTAAAACCAAATTCTCTGAACTATCCTCAGAAATTCGAGAATGGAAGTGTACTACAGCAACTACGTAGTGGGGTTAGTACCATTAAACTTTACTCACATGCACTACTATGTCATGGTTTACGATTCAATTTAGTTACTTCCTTGGATTTTTTTTCTAGGGTGTGCTTGAGGCTATTAGAATAAGTCTTGCTGGTTATCCAACAAGGAGGACATATACCGAATTCATTGATCGCTTTGGACTTCTTGTTCCAGAACATATGGATGAAAGGTAATTTACTGGCTTTCTTAAGACTGAAGAGTACTTCTGAACTTCTTGACACTTCCCATCTTATCGCATAGTGTAATTTGCTTTCTTTGCAATGATTACATGAAATTCCCGGAATTGAGGGCACTAGATGTAGCCAAATCATTTCAACATCCCAGTTATAAATGAAGGAGCAAAAACCAGATAGTGATCTTTCATCAGGGAGAAATTGATTGCATTATTCAGTTTACATATCTACTCTGTTTATGTTGCATACCTAAATTTAGGTATTTGGATGAGCATCATGGTTAGGGAAGTTACGTGACTTATATGTGGCATGCTAGAATTCAAGATCGTTGTGATATTGTGCTAACTTTATGGCTAGTATGTTAGTGACAGTTAGATGGAAGCTTTTGTTTATGCTAAACGGTATATGCATTTTTTGTGGCTCATAATGTCTGCAACCCTCATTTATTAAGCCTTTTGCCTATATGTACAATATGTTGCACTTTGATCTTGATTGTTACATGAGAGTTGTTGACTTGCACATCCAGTTTCATACATTCATGCTAGATATTCAGAAAATATGAGAAATCAAAATGTTTTTGTTGGGGAATCTATCTGGAGGCAGTTCTTTTTGTGGAATTAGTCTAAACCAGATTTATATGTTGCATATTTAGTCCTTCTAGGCTGAAAAGGTGAGTTGTCAGTTGCCCTTGCATGCTGATGCCTGTACTTAGTTCTTCTGTAATTTTTTTTATAGGAACAATGCTTAGTAACTCCATTGTTATGAGAAAGTCTATGCAATGTCTCTCCAGGTGGCTTAACAAAGCTGACTTCACATCATGCATAGAAAAAGATGTTATTCTAATTAAACTCCCTTAGCTTGTATTCTTGCAAACCTTAGCCACATTCAAGTACTTGATTTTTGTGTCTAGTGTTTAATTAGACAACGGATGTGGTGGGCAAAATATTCTTTGGCCCCTGTGCCTCCTGTCATATGCAATGGCTTGCCGCACTTTTGGCACAAATATTGTGGCATGCAACCACATATATATTCAATGTGCTGTAACCTTTTGCTCTACCTGCACAAGAGGTGTCCCATACTTTAATTATGTCTGGGCTCGTGGGAAGATTTGTTTGTGCTTTATTATAGGTTGATGAACACAATGTTGTTTTTACCTGTTACAGGTTTGATGAGAAATCGCTGACAGAAAAAATACTAAGGCAATTACATCTTGAGAACTTTCAAGTACAGTATCCTAATTTTATTGAGGCTTTTAATATGAAAATTTCATTTGCGGATAAGTTCCTTTTTGCCTTAACTTTGCTTTGGTTGAGTATCCTCTGAGCATTCATATTGAACTAATCAGTCTTCCAGCTACCATTCTGAGGCAGCTATTATTTTTTCATTATTTTATTATTGCTTTGCCTGTTTTAGTTTTGGCTTTTATTGAAGAATTTAAGGATTTAGAGTTATATGTATGTGACTTTAATACTCAAATCATTAGTTGGAACTGATTATGAAGTTTAAAAACCATCAAGTACATTGCTCTTATAATGTACATCACTGGCAGAACCAGTCATAACAGTCGAAGAGGCGATTGTTTCATGCGCTGCATATAGATAATTTAATATAGTTATCAGTATTGAATTTGTAATCGACCTTTTTGCAAGACTGACTATATTCTTCAGCTTGGCAGAACAAAAGTTTTTCTCAGGGCTGGCCAGATTGCTGTTTTGGACTCCAAACGTACCGAGATTCTGGAAAAGGCTGCCAGGATAGTTCAGGGTCGCTTTCGAACCTTTGTTGCTTGCAAGGAGTTTCATTCTACTAAGAAAGCTTCTGTTTCTCTCCAAGCATATTGCCGAGGTAAAATATGATACACCGTTCGAGAAAAAAAATGATATACGGAATCTTCTGTTTCCCTTGATTTTTTTCACAGATGTGTTTTCTTATGTCATAACCTTTTCTTATGTCATAACCACTTACGTTCTTCATGAAAATTTTGTGGAGTTGGTTACTAGTGATTTCCTTTACACTTATATGGTCAGTCGTCCATAAATCAAATTCACATGATGCCTTATGTTTCCCTGAGGCAACTTGAATATTTTGACAAACATTTCTTGGGCTTCCAATGTTGTTTCCTGTGGAGTAAATATTAGGGTTCCATCACATAATAAATTCCTTAATTAGAAGTCTTACAGAACCATATTTAAAACATTTTTCCTCTCCAAAAAAGACCGATTTCCTTTTTTCTTATGTAAATGTTGAAGTATCCTGACAGATCTTTTTTCAATCATACTAACAGGGTTTGTGCACTATGAAAATCATCTACGATGCTTAAATAATGGCCTTTGACTTCAACTGTTGTTTCGCAGGGTGTTTGGCACGAAATTTGCTTGATGCTAAGAGACAGATAGCAGCAGCTGTTTCAGTAGAAAAGTATGCTCGGAGATGGTTCTGTCGGTGTGAATATTTGCATCTCCGTTCTTCAGCTCTTGTTATCCAGTCTGGTGTTCGCTATATGCTAGCAATCCAGAAATTGCTGCAATTGAAGAATAATAAAGCTGCTACCATTATCCAGGTCAGCATGATCTTTGAGCCTGTTGAACCAGATGAATCAAAGTACACTCACCTACTCAAAACCTATTTCTGTTTCTCTTGCACACTCACCTACTCAAAACCTATTTCTGTTTCTCTCGTACGCACGGAAATATCATTCACAATTAATTGATGTTCAGTGAGTATAAACAACTATGCTCGGTTTCTAAGTTTCTGAAGCCTTCAAAATTTTGTGGACACTGCATGTGCAGTATTTTTCCATATCACTAAAAAAGAATGACAATCACCTCAGGTGCACCAAGCATGTCAATACTGTCATAGTTTAGTATCTTCTGTCTAATCTTAACTTTATATTAACACCTAGGAGAAAATTAGCTTCATCTTCCGTTAGATTAAATTTGCTTTGTTTTCTCTCGAACACACAGAGGAACTGTGTATCATTACATTAATACAAGAAAAGGTCGTACAAAACACCATTAGATCACATTTGCTACAACTGTAAATTCATGCAAATCTATTGTAGTTCTTATTATTGTTCATTCTATTTCTGCTTCAACACCTTGTATGTTATCTGCTCTATTTTTTTCTTCGAAACAGGAAGTACGTGATGATTAAGCCTTGAAATTACTTAGTTTTGAGATAAATGAATTTCAATAGTTCTGCAAATAACAATTTTGGGATTAAAATTCTTCTTTGTTTATTGAACTCTTTATAAACCAAGGTTTTGAACATTTGATGATTGATTTTAACTTTCAGGTTACATAAGTTTCTCATTGCATTGAGAATGTTGCCCTTTCCCCTTTGAAGATCTCCATGATTATGCTATTGTTCTCTCTTCCTCTATTGCTTGTCTATGTATTTGATGTGTACTAACAATCCTGCCCATTTAACACATAGGCCTTGTGGAGAATGAAGAAGCTCTATGATTTCCATCGGCAATACCGACATGCAACAATTCTGATCCAGTGTTGTTGGAGACAGAAGCTTGCTAAAAGGGCATTTCGGAACCTTAAACAAGTATGAATTTTGATTGTTATCTAATCTCACATAAACCTTTGGTTATGTGGTTGGAAGTAGACCCCAACTTCAAATGATATCTGGAAGCTTGTTAAATTTCTTACACATATAAGATGTCCCAATTTTTTTTTGATAATTGGCTCATTAAGTAATGTTACTCATCAACAAAACCTGTTTTGCTAATTAATACCATCACTTATCATACCAAAGCAAACACATCCATAAAATTGTCACATTGGTAAATATGCTTATGGTTATGATTCATTGGTTAGTATGGCGATTTTTTCTTTTGATAATGGGTAAGCTCGCATTTAAATAGTATGAAGGTTTCTGATGGAAAATCATAACTGCATCTTCAGTGAGTGGGTCGCTAGAATATCCACAATTATTATAGTTGCTGTGAGCAAGTTTCTCTAGATAATAGATCTTGGCTAGACCTGACTTCTGATTTTCGATTTCTTTATGAGTTGGCTTCAGTTTGTTCATGCTTTTTGTTGACTCTTTTTTATAAAAAAGGTTCAGAGTATGCACCAGAATATTTATTCACATGTAGCATATACTGTTAAAACTATGTTCTACATTGGTGCTCTTAGTCCATATTGCCTAGTGGAAAATTTTTCAAGGACTGAACTTATTTTCAAGGCTGCATATGAGACTGGAGCTTTGCGTGAAGCAAAAGGGAAACTTGAGAGGAGCTTGGAAGATCTTACTTTGCGATTCACCCTAGAAAGGAGGCAGAGGGTATGCTTCTTTGTGAGACATATTTTTGTTAATTTATTCTCACTTAACACTTGGTGATTCCTGAAAAAATGTGGTAGCCTCTTTCTTAAAAAAAATGTGGTAGCTTGACAAGAAAAAAAAACACAATTGGTGATTGCTTATTACAAATTATTATTTTTTGATGATTGACAATTTTATTGTCATGTGTATGTCCAGGTAGCTGCAGAAGAGTCGAAGGCACTAGAAGTCTCTAAGCTTCTCAAAATCGTGGAATCATTAAAATGTGAGTTGGAGGCAGCCAATGAAGAAAAAATTAATGGTTGCAAGGAAGTTGCATCAATGCAACAACAGTTAGGGTTATCAATCAAGGATCAAGAACTTCTTCACAGCAATCTTGCTCAGATAGAAGAACTAAAGAGGGAAAATACTTTACTAAAGGTGTTTCCACCTCCTAGAACAGTTAAATTTATTTTATGTCCTTGTTTCAAGTTTTGAGCTCTAGTTACATTTTCAGTCCACTACTTCCAATTTTGAAGAATATACAATTTTCCTTTTAGATCCCAACAATTTCAGACCCATGACCTATGAATTTTACTTATCAATATTTCAATACGATGTTATTTAATTATTGTATATATATTTAGTGTTCAACTCATTGTCTCTGCTAGCTGAACAATGATATAACATAAGCATTCCTATTTACAATTCCAGGACTATTATTTTTCCCTTTCATATGTTGACTGAAATGTGATAGTTTTAACGGCGTTAAATCGTACATTTTATGCAGGGGAAGAATGCAGAAATGGAACAAGAGCTCTTGAAAGCCCAAAAATGCAGCCATGATAATATGGACAAGCTTCATGGCGTGGAAAGAAATTATCTGCATCTTCGGGACAACTTGAAAAAGTAAATTTCCCTCTTACAATAGTATATATATCCTAGGCTTCAGTGTTATTCGCAGGAGGTATTTTGCAAAAGTTCTGTTATTTTTTTATAGTCTGATAGTTACATGTTTTTCCTCAACGAGTATACAAAAGGATTTTTTTTCTTATTTTGACCATACTGTCATGCACAACTCTCATTTACTAAATAATTCACTTTTTGTTATGACAGCTTGGAGGATAAGATCTCAAATTTAGAAGATGAGAACCATTTATTGAGGCAGAAGGCCTTAAGCTTATCTCCTAGGCATAGCCGCACCATGGTACATGGACCTTATATTCTATTCAATTGAGGTATACTATATTCTGAGTCAAAAACTACAGTACTAATGAAGGTATTTATTTTTGTTGGTAGAGCCATCCTATTGGGTCTTCCCCATGCAGCCCAAAGTCATTGATTGTAAGATGCTCAAAACCTAACTCTCGTTAAAGATGTAGGGTCATCTCAGTTACTCTTATACAAATCTCCTTTCAGGAATCTTCACCTGTAAAGATCGTGCCTCTCCCGCACAACCCGACAGAGTTAAGAAGATCAAGAATGAACTCAGAAAGACATGAGGTAGACTCTGTTTTTCTCTCTGTTACGTCCCGAGGTCATGATGGGACAACCGCCGCTGGGAGGATAGGTAGTCGGTGTCGACTCCTGGAAAAGGGATGTAGACTTAGGTAGGGGAGAAGAACATTGGAGGGAGAGATTGGACTAATTGATATTTATTGCTTAATTCTAAATGAATACAATCCCATCCCTTATATATTGAAGCATGTTGTCACGGCCTGAGGCCATGATGGGATAACCACCGCCGGGAGATAGCCAGGCAGCGTCGGCTCCTGTAGAAGGGATGTAGACTTAGGTTGGAGAGAGGAACATTGGAGAAAGAGATTAGACTAATTGATATTCATTGCTTAATTCTAAATGAACTAGGAAGGTAGCCCACGCATTCGCGTGGGCATGCATCATAGACTGTGTTTGAGAAACTTATAAAGGTGAAATATTAACCGAAACATATAAGTAAACGGATGTGTAGCTTATGAAAAATTATAGCTGTTTCAACATTGATTGTTTCTCATCTATTTTAGTAGCTAAAAAATAAGGATGGATTCTAAATAATTTAAGCGAAAATGTATTATAAGATGTTTTGTTTTATCTTAGAATTTCGTTTGATGTTTTTATATTTTTTAAGACATAAGATGTTTTGTTTTATCTCAGAATTTATTTTGTTGTTTTTATATTTTTTAAAACATGACATGTCTCGACTTAAGGTTTTATTAAAATAGATCTAGTTGATGAAAATAATGAATCCATCAAGTTAAGTTGAATTGTTTTCTAATTTTTAAGACATGATACATGGTTACCTAAAAGTGCTATATGGATGTTTAATCAATTTTTGTTATGTAGATTGATTTAATATGATATAGTGCATATAGTCAAGTTTTTTGAAATATCGCATTCTTATATTGAGGTTTTTCAATTTCTTATTTTTCATGTTGTTTTATACTTATACTTTTTAATTTAAATAAAGTCATGAGTATGCAATTCTTATTTTATTTCATGAGATTGTACAACTAATTTAGTTATTTGTGTTTATTAACTGCTATGAGGTGATATGTCATATAATCAATATTGCCAGTTTGCGTCCTTCTTTACAACTTGATAGCATAGGTGTTTATCCAATCTTGGATAGTCAATTTCTTAAACAATGACCTTGCCAATAAATCTTGGCTCAGCGATTGGTGACTAATAGTTTATAAGTATAATTAATACGTAGATTTGAATGTGAAATACAATTGATCCATAAGGTAAGCCCTATATGGGTCTATATGGGTCAAGTACGCTACATCCATATGTCCATATTCATAGTCCTAGGTGGTGTCAAATCTCTATCTAGATTGCCTATTTTTGGACGATGGGAGTATTTAGTTACTTGTAAAAGATTGGTGTATATGTTCAAATGAAAACTTTTATTTTAATACATAAAATATGGGTAATATAAATCTTGAATTATATATTTAATTATAAATAAAAGAAATTCAAGTAAACTAAAAGTAGGTCGGATATAACTTAAAAAATTTAATTATTTAGTTTTCTAATTATTAATTATTTTGATAAATGAGTTAACATTTAGAATACCAAAGAATTGAATAAGAGACAGAGAGGAAGAGAGAGCCGAAGGGGAGAGTACGTATGCATATAATTATAATAATTTTTTTATCAGTTATAGTGTTTTAGCTGCTATTACTTTATTAACTAAAAATAAAATAAAATTTTTAATGATCTATTAAAATCTATCTTTTTTAACTCATCTATACCTACAATATATTCATAGTTGATATTAAAAATATGAACACTACAAATCATTTTTTTGTAAGTAGCACACTACAAATCTAAAAATCTAATAATGTTATTTTGACTTTTTGTTGTGTTAGAATGGGGGTCTAATTTTTTTAATATTACTCAATGTCATGTTCATTTTACTTTTATTATATCTATTTTTTTTATCAAGTTTTGTACGGTGATAAAATATATATCACTATTTTTTATAATTCTATAATTTTTTAAGTGACACGAAAAAGTCGGATGATGTAGCCTTAATTAATGTGACATATTTCTTCTCAAAGTTGAATTAAAGTGGATATGAGTTTTTAAATGTAAAATAGTCAACGAGCGGATCATATATTAGTTTTATGATTAAGATGTTATATTTGTTTAATTGTTTAACAATAGCATTTTTGTTTTTTCTAAAAGCGTGAAAATAGGAAAAGAAATAGGTAATAAAGTGGGGGACATAATTGAGAGGGGAAGTAGACGTAAGAAACGTACGTATATACGTACGTCATGCCAACAGGCCCAGGTGGGCCCAGATATGAGAAGACGATTTTTTTTCAAAGATAAATCTAATGGCTACAAATAATGGGTCCACCAAATTTAATGAAAATTAACGGTTAGCTTTATTTTTAAGATTTTCTTTAGTGCCACGTGACAGCTTAGGAGTGTTTATAGGATGCCACATGACGGTTTAGGAACGTTTGTAGGAAGTTTAATGGACTTTTAGTACATAATAGATAGATATACATAATAGATAGATAGATACAGTCCCATCCCCTATATAGAGATGGTAGGACTTTGACCCGAAGTAACTAACTTGATACGATCTATCTTATCTCATAATCCTATCTTATCACATAACCTGATGCTACAGTACCTGTGGTACTGTTCACTCGCCAGGAATCAGGTCCATGGGCCTTGGCCTCTCGGCCCAATGCCTACGACACTCTCTCCCTAAAGAAAACTGACAGCATGTGTTCTTATCTTCAGAAAATTATATACAACTTCTGTGTAGCTTCAGCGATGGATTATTTTTGTACCAAGTCGGTAATCACGTTGAGTGATTCCTTTCAGGAGTACCATGAACTTCTACAGCGGTGCATCAAGGATGATATGGGATTCAAGAAGGGAAAACCAGTCGCTGCATGTGTCATTTACAAATGTCTTCTCCATTGGGGAGTATTCGAGGCTGAAAGAACAACTATTTTCGACTTCATAATTCAGAACATCAATACAGTTCTGAAGGTTGGCATCCTATTTTATACCCTTAACTGCTTACATTACATGACCATGGTTTACTGGCCTTAACGTTTTGTTCTTCAGACAGAAAATGAGAATGATATTCTGCCTTACTGGCTAGCCAATGCATCTGCCCTTTTATGTCTGTTGCAAAGAAACTTACGGTCAAAAGGATTCATCGCGGCGCCTTCTAGATCTTCTTCAGATCCTCACTTATGTGAAAAGGCAAATGATGTCAGTTCCAACCCTCAAGCTTAATTATCAGCTTTTCAGTTTATACATATTTTCCGTTGTTCATGATAAGATTTTCATTATCTAAAACAAATTTTCGCAACTGCATTATTTCCTGTATTGCGCAAGTATTTTTCCAAAATATATATCTGTCCCTGCTGTTATATATCAGGGCTCATTGAGTGGCTAGCAGGTAGCTGTTTACCCATTAAATTAATTCTGACCAATAGTAACTATGAGGCATTTAATCCTCGTATAAAAGTATATATAAAACTATAAAATTACGGAAATACAATAGCATGTTAAATAAGAAAAATGTAAAGACAAGATAGCTGAAACCAGATGGTTTCCGGAATACATGGAACTGGTATTTCTAAAAAGAAAATTTATTTACCAGATAAATTGCTACCCATATATCTGAAATTATTGTTTATCATGTCTAAACTTTTTTTACAGGCTCTCAGACCACCTTTGAAAGCTTTTGGACAACGGAATAGCATGTCGCATATAGATGCTAAATACCCAGCTATGTTGTTTAAGCAACAACTAACTGCTTCCTTGGAGAAGATATTTGGCTTAATCCGTGACAATCTTAAGAAAGAGATATCACCTCTTTTGAGCCTCTGCATTCAAGTAAGCAATTTTTTTAGCTAATATTTTCTTTAGCAAAGTCATTGATGGCATATGTACATTCAACCTATTCATATTCAAAACTAAGTTCAACTGTTGTATGACACTGATAAAATAAAGGCACCAAAACTTGCTCGAGGAGGCAGTGGAAGGAGGTCGAGATCGCCTGATGTGACCTTGCAGCAACCAATAAGTGCTCACTGGGATCGGATTATAAAATTTTTGGACTCATTGATGGACAGGCTGCATAAAAACTTTGTGAGTTTTTCATGCACCGTTTGATGTTCTTACTCCAAATACGCAGTACCTTTTTTTAAATCAAATTCCATCCTGATTAACTAGCATTTTATCTGTAGAAAAGTCATGCAGATGTACCTCTGAACTTTCTCTTATCCTTTCTGTAGAAGTGTGCCCTTGCATTTGATGACTAGTTTTAGGTGAATGATAATGGGGTCGTATATGTTTTTTATATACTACCCAGACCATTCAGTTTTTCGGAATCATGTTATGTAGTTTGGTATGTTATGCCATTCACTGGTACAACAGCTGGAGGATGCTCTGGTGAAATTCTTTGTTTCTACTTAGGGCAAGTACTATGGGCATCAAAGCACAATCTACTAGGTACCACATAAGCTTAAATAGTGAGGTGGAGGAGAGATAAGATGAGAGAGATAAGGAGCCACCTCTTATGCAAGAGGCAACCACTACACAAAATTCAAGACAAAAGGAGAGAGAGGAAGAGTAGATTGGGCAAACAAATATTGGGGCTAGTGTATTAGAATTAGTATAGATGTAATATATTGTACATGTTACCTCTACATTTATTAGTTGATGATATGGTTAAGATTAGATGCAACATTCACCTCTTTTATAAAACATGCCCTTATCAGCTTATTTTACTTCTGTCCATTGTTCCTAGTTTTTAGTAATTTTTGGTGGGGTCCTTGTAGTTGTTTGTCTTTATGACCTTAGAGCCCTTAAAAATCTTATATATCAATGTTCCATTGTTCAGGTGCCTTCTTTTTTCATTCGCAAGCTAGTAACTCAAGTTTTCTCCTTCATAAATGTACAATTGTTCAATAGGTCAGTCTGATTCATGCATGCCAACTACTATTTCAGTAAGGCTGCTGGTCAACAAAATATTGATTTAGTTTCCTCCTTTTCATGTCTAAGCTTGCTCCTACGACGGGAGTGTTGCACATTTTCAAATGGAGAATATGTGAAAACTGGGCTCTGTGTACTGGAGAAATGGATTCTGGATGCTACAGAAGAGGTTTGTTGCAGCTGTAGCTCTTGTTTCGTTGCTGATGATGAATATAGCATCTAATCTTTTCTACTTTGTAGCATGCAGGTGCAGCTTGGGATGAGCTAAAGTACATCAGAGAGGCGGTTGAATTTCTGGTAATATCTAGTATATATCATGTTTACGTAGCTAGAGGTTGCCATTAATTATTACCACGCCACCTTACCTTCTGTTAATAATATTTACTGGAAATTGCAGATTATTGCACAGAAAAGCAAAAGGACTCTTGAGCAGATTAAGAAAAATATTTGTCCGGTATAGACAACTTACAATAGCAGAATTTTCTCTACTATACAATTTATACTTCACATAGAATTTATTTTCCTCACACGGCGCACTTATTTTGTTTTACGGATATCTGTCAGGCGTTAAGTGTGAGGCAGATATATCGTCTATGTACGATGTACTGGGATGACAAATATGGTACCCACAGTGTATCAGCCGAGGCATGTTCTCATCTCCTCTTGAGCTGTGAACTGTGATCTATGGCCATGTTCTTTCTTTCGGCTAACTTGTGGATTTCTTTAATTGCAGGTTGTTGCCAAAATGAGGGACATGGTGAGCAGCGATGCACAAAATCCAGTGTCAAATTCATTTCTCTTGGATGACGACTTGAGGTTAGTGCCCCCAAAATGTCCATGAGCTTTGATTGCATACGTTTATCTGACCTGTACATTCATCATCCTTCCTATCTAACCTCTGCAAATTGCAGCATTCCTTTCACGACAGAGGAGATAGCAGAGGAAGTACCGGACATAGACATGTCAAACATCGAGATGCCCTCATCACTTCGTCATGTACACTCTGCTCAGTTCCTGATGCAGCACCTTCAGACAACGTACCCGCTAAGATGAATTTGCCTAGGCGTGTTATCTGATAGGCGATAAGGATGATCCAATTGCTTAGTTAGAGAGGAATTTTAAGTCAGTAATCATCATGTGGTTTGCCTAGATTTTTCTCAGTATGACTCGGTGATCCACTTAAAATGGCGCATTGCTTTGTTGCCATGCCTAGCACAAACCTAAAATTGCAGAATCTAAGGATAAAAATGTGAAGTCTTTAACATGGTGACATTTTTCGTACCAATCCATACTCATGTGCGCAAGTTCTTAACTTCTCTAGTTACTAACAAATCATTATTGTAAGTGTTCAATTATTGTTTAGTTGCTGCAATCAAGGACTAATTTGTAAACTGAAGACTTTACATGTTTGACTCGTTGACCTGTACGTCTTCATCCCAATTCCAGTTGGAATGGATCGTTTTTGTAGTGTTTTCTTGTCTGTCTCTCAGAAAGCATGATACCAAAACAGTGCAATTGACTTGGTTACCTGCTGTCTATATATTATCGTGCACTTTATCCTTGACATGGACATGGCATTCGTTTGGTAGGTCTGACAAGGATTCAAAGTTTAGACTAGAGAAAGATGACAAAATTACAGATGACGATAGTCACATTAAGCCCAAATTGTGTCAGAGAAACTTCTTTTTTATGAGATGGTTGTCTTAGACAAACTAGGGAAGGTCACAAATATCGGCAGCGTAAACGCGTTGATGTGGGTCACACGTGCAAGAGTCGGATAAAAACCAACGGGTTTTCGATTGACTATTGTAGATGGAGAGCCCACAAATAATCATCTCGACTTATTTATATGTTTGTCTGAACAATTGACCTAGTGATTTCATGAGTTTTCACAGCTTGAGATCGATGAGCAGAAGATGTGGATGAAACGTTTATCAATATCTCGATATCAAGTTGCATTCACTAACCAGTTTATGAGCTCCCCGCAATGAGTGGACGAGATTCAATTGTGCTTTAGACATGTTATAAGAGCAAGTCTAATAGAGATTCAATTGTGCTTTAGACATGTTATAAGAGCAAGTCTAATAGTATAGCCCACTACTAGCTCTAATTTATCTATAGCCGATCTAATAGCCAATTCATCCAATTCATCCAATAGATACTTACTATACTATTAATATATGGTCTCACCTATCATACGCACATTGTTATTTTCTTTTATTTTTTATCTTATTAAAATATATTTATAGCTAGCTAATAATCTGCTATTGTACCTGCTCTAAGGTGGTGGTTACTTATCTAACCTGATCCTTGGGATTCTCTTTATGCTACAAATTGAAGTTTTGATAGCAGTTTGTTCAGTGACAGAGACAAAGGCTGCGTAGGCACTTCACATACAAGTCTAACTTGTTCCACATGCTGACAAAAGAGTAATCAAACAACGCTGAACCAAGTGTTCCCTAGCTATCATTGGTCAGACACAGCGACTAGTAAATGGATCAAATGCAACCAAATAGACACCAGATATTCCATTTTAAATGTTTAGTTGGTTACTACATTCTGGGTTTCTACCTATCATATATTAGTCGTTCAATTATTTAAATTGCTTTTAAGTGAATGATCTACTCCTAACTTTCTTGTACTGTGTTTTGTCCTTGTCTTCCATCTGACAAAGCTTTTCTAGATTACCTTATAACATATATATTCTAGCGAAGAATACAAAAGCCACAGCTGTAGTTAATTAATAAATACATGTTCTTAGGTGTAATAAACCAACCAATCAATCGTCTCATCAAGAACAAAACCACATTTACTAACTAATGAAAACACCACTATAAGATGGCGAATGGATGTTAAGGAGTACTTCAGTGTGATTTGTTACGAGAAGTCTCATATTCCCTCCGTCCTAAAACATCTATTTTTGTCACGGATAGAATAACTCATAAGCTAGCGTCTTAACAAATTTTGCACTATAGCACACATTGTTAGATTTATTAATTGATGGACATTTTTGTATTTTTTGCCTAATATTTAATACGAGTTGTAATAATAAAACATTACATAGATTCCCCGTAAAAAAAAATAAAACATTACATAGATAATAAATAAAATCCTACAACCTCCATAACTAATTATTAACTATATGATCTAAATATATTACTACCTCCAACCCATATATGAGATTTTTCTATGTAACTATATGGACCAACTAGAAACCCTTCCGCTCCTCCGGAAAGATATAATCCTTTTTATCAAGAGACGAAGGTAGTAACACCTTTATTTTTATTATATTGATAATCTCTCGTTCTAAAAATAATCTGTAGTACACTATGTTAATGCCATCTCCTCTGTTTTAGATTGTACGTGAGGTGTTCTGATTTTCTCCTAAGTCAAATTTTTTCATGGTTGACTAATTAAGTATATAGAAAGATATAGCAACATTTACAACATTAAACTAATTTTATTAAATCCACGTTGAATATATATTTTTCTAATATATTTGTTTGGCGTTGAAAATGTTGCTTCGTTTTCTTGTGAACTTTGTTAAACTTAAAAAAGTTTGACTTAAGACAAAACCAAAACACTTTATAATACACTCCGTTAATGCTACCACCTCCATTCAGAATGTACGTAAGGTGTTTTGATATTTCCCAAGTCAAATTTTTTCATGGTTGACTGAGTAAACATAAAAATATAGCAATATCTATAATACCAAATTAATTTCATTAATTCCACCATTGAATATATTTTTATAATATATTTGTTTGGCATTATAAATGTTGCTTCATTTTCCCGTAAACTTTGTCAAACTTTCGAAAAAAAAGTTTGACTTAAGACAAAAGCAAAACACTTTACATTCTGATATGGAAGGAGTAAATTAGTTATATTATGAGATGAGGAGAGTAAAGTAGTTATATTTTGAGACATATGTGAGAGTAAACAAAACACATCTCCACAACCCGCAAACTAAGTCCAGGTATCGATCCTCCATGAGTCAAAATACCACCTCACCCTAGCTCCCAACCGAGACAATAAACGAAATTAAGGCAATCTAGTTTTTTTTTACATCTCTCCTTAACTCCATGAAAAACTAGACATATATTTATACTAGCAGAGTGCCCATGTGTTACAATAATGGCGAACAATTTAGGAAACTTCATTTTATCTAAAAGAGAAAACTCATTCACTCTTTAGAGACGTCATTCGTTATAGATGGATGATACTTGATATACCGGAGAACCTCGTAAAATTAGGAAGTCATGGAGAAGTATATTGGGTGTACAATTTGGGAATCATGGAGAAGTATGTTGTAAAATTACAGAGGGTATAGTCTTTTAAGATTGTATGTATAGATATTGAGACGGATAAAGTAAAATAGTTATATTTTGAGATAGAGGCCGAGAGTAAATAAATGAAATTGCTGGAAAGCTTCTGCAAGTGTTTTGCCCCCCAAAACTTTCAGATTTGCAATCATCGGATTGCCTTGGGATTTGAGCATGAAGAGAAAAAAATTGCTATAGAAAGAAATTTTTACACATGTCACGCGTAAGATCCTAGTGCTAATCAGCCAAACCATAGTTAAATACAAGTTTTATAGTTAAATACAAGTTTTATATAACTTATATTGTAGTATAGTTACAATGCAATTACAGTATAGATACAGTGGCTTCAATTATACTATAATTATATCTAGAAGTTTTTCACTAAAAAACTTGTAGCAGTTTTTTAAAATATCTATATACCTAACTAAAAAATACATAAGGATTCCGGTATTTTTTGTCCATCACTTTTTTAAGGTTATTTTCGCCCTTTTTTTTTTCCTTTTTACCGTTCCTCCACTTTTTTTTTCCTTTTTCCACCCACCTTTCTTTTCTCCTTTTCCGTTTTCTTTTCTTTTTTTTCGTCTGTTTTTTATTTTTTTAGGGGTGTTTTTTCCTTTTTCTCCATTCTGTCTTGATCTATTGTATCTGTTTTTTTTTATCAAAATCTAAGCGAATCCATAAAGCTCGATATAAACGGTGACTTTTAAGTAGAGATTAGATCCTATAAATTAAAGCAGAATTGAAAGGAAAAAAAACATGGGAAAAATCATGGAGTAGTAGTGAGGAATCTATTTTTGCAATCAATTGAAGGAGGGAACACATTAGGAGGCAGATCGAACGTGACAGCCAAAAAACGGAGAGAAAAAAGACCGAAGAAAAAAAAGAAAAAATGGCGAAAAAAAAGAAAATACACTCTTCCGGGGTTTGAAGACGGCAGTCAGCTAGCTATACGAGTTGAGCCTATAGCTCCCATTGTGCGCTATGTCAAAGAGAGGTAGGCTAAGCACAGAGATGACGTACTAGGCTGGGATTGAAAAGGAAGGAATAAATGAGTTTTTCTGTTCGATCCTCCAAAATTGGTTGAGGGTTTTTGATACACTTGATCTACTGTTTCCTTTTTATCAAAATTTAAGCAACTCCATAAAACTCGGGATATAAACGGTGACTTCTAAATAGAGATTAGTTCCCATAAATTAAAGCGGAATTGAAAAGAAAAATCATGGGGAAAAATGATGGAGTAGTAGTGGGGAATTGATTTTTGCAATAAGGACGGAACACATTAGAGGCAGATCGAACGTGACGGCGAAAAAAAAAGAGAGAGTGAAAAGACCGACGAGAAAAAAAAGGAAGAACGACAAAAAAAATAGAAAAGACACTCTTACGGGGATTGAAGATTGAAGACGGCAGTCAGCTAGCTATGCGAGTTGAGCCTATAGCTCTCATTGTGGGCTATGTCAAAGAAAGGTAGGCCAAGCAAAGAGATAAGGCACTGGGCTGGGTTAGAAAAGGAAGGAATAAATGAGGTTTTGACCAAAAACCAAGGAGTATAATGTATAGTTATCCAAAAATATTTTTATCCATTGTTGAAGACAGTTGTGGGCTATGCTAGCTGGGTCTACAGCTTCACCTGTGGGCTAGATCAAAGAGAGGTAGCGGGCTGGGTTAGGACTGAAATGGAACGAATAAATGAGCTTTTGGTCTAAAGCAAATAGTATAATGTATACGATCCAAAAATATTTTTACCTGTTGCAACGCACGGGTATTTTTTTTAAGTATCTAATAAAATAAATAAAACACTATCTCGGCATCGGAAAACTAAGCCCAGGTATCGATCTTCCATGAGTCAAAAGGCCACCTTACCTCCCTAGCTAGGTACTATACTAGTCTACCCTTCTCAACCAAACCAAACTTAACCAAACCTCCCTCGATAGACCATGACAACAACCACTCCTACAAACAAAACCCACCCCACCCACAAATTAAACACACCACCCTCAATATATATCATCATCATCATCCCCCAATTCCCAACACCGCGACGTGCTTCCTATAAATTAACTCCCCCCGATCCTCCTCCCAACCATTCCACACCTTGGCAATCATGGGGAAGAAGACGACGACGTCGTCGTCGCCGTCGTGGAGCTCGCTGTTCGGGCTCGGCTGCTTCACCTCCTCCCACAGCGACGGCGGCTCGGCGGCGGCCAAGAACCCGGGGACGCCGCTGCCGGCGCGGCCGTCGTCGTGCAACAGCAACGACGGGGTGGCGGCGGCGGTGATGCCGTCGCCGGAGGACCTGTCGCAGTCGCTGGCGGGGAGCGGGGTGGAGGCGTTCACGGTGGAGGAGCTGAGGAGGGCGACGCGGGACTTCTCGGTGAGCAACTTCGTGGGCGAGGGGGGGTTCGGGCCGGTGTACAAGGGGTACGTCGACGAGCGGCTCAAGCCCGGCGTGCGCGCGCAGGCCGTCGCCGTCAAGCTGCTCGACCTCGAGGGCTCCCAGGGCCACAAGGAATGGCTGGTAATTAGTTTAACTCCTCCTCTCTCACTAATTAATCTCATTTCTCATCCAGTTATTAATTACCCGGTGATTAATTGATTAATTAACGGCGAATTAGTTAGATTGATTGATTACTATACGGCCATTCTCAATCCAATGATGGATGGTATCCATAATATTAAATAAGCTGCCACCTAAAATAAAAAATAATGTAACAAGTGAATAAATGAGAAAAGAGAAAAAAACCAAGACATCATGTGAGATAAGTAGCATTAAATTTAAGTATGGAAAAGTGATGTTTACATTAAAAGAGTAGTGTCTAGTACTAGTTTCTTAATGATGTGGAGCTTATGAAAACTATATCTACTGTCTTAGGTGGGGACTGACCTACTAATCAAAGCCTCACTGAGATTATCTTATCAATGCAATTAATTAAGTCTTCTTGTGAGAAATGAAGTATAAAGTTTCACTGAGAGAGATTATCTCATCAAAGTAATGATCAAGTCTTTTGTTACTATAAATGAAGTAAATTAAGCAAGTCTCACTGAGACTATCTCATCATATGTATAGTACTAATTAAGATCACTGAGATTATCAGTACGATTTCAAGTCAAGTAATTAATTAATTAGTAGTCATAGTATTGTAGTTAATTGTCCCTAGAACTAAGATTAGAACTCCCTAATTACTGATCAGTGGGTGTTGTTCTTGAGGACGTGCTTCTATTTGCACTAATTTTAAAGCAAATTTTAGTTGACGGTGAGAGCAAAGAATGACTAAAGAGTGAGATAATGGCTGACGCACAACAAAATGAAATTCAATCGATTAGTATGTATATTTTATCTGTGACTGATTGTTAGGTAAATATTTTCATATCATTTCCATATTGTGTGCAAAGTCAATACGGAATTCTATGGTTGGAAGGACAATTTTGTGGGAATTGCACCTTTTTCTACAAAATTTCTTAATTTGGAAATTGTCCACTCTACACATGTCGTTTAATTTGCCTTTGAACGCATGACTTGGTAACGATAGTTTACTAATCAACACGCAGTATTTGAGTTAGCATATATAGCCCCATTACTATAGTTAGTCGTTAATGTTTCACCGAAATTAATAGGGGTAACGTTTGTGATAATTAGTTGGGACTAATTATCAAGCTGTGTTAAGCCCGTGCATACCGTACAGTATGACACTTCCGTTTCTTTCGTAAACCGGATTTCAAGGGCCATGATGTTGACTGTGCTATTAACCCTGACTTCATATTTAAGCATATTTTAATTTAACTTCGGGAAACTGCATTAATTGAAAAGAAAAGGCCAAACTGCAAAAGTCCAAATTAAGCAGTAGTCAATCTCTTTTCATATTATTGAAGGCCAGTTTATCTAGCATGCATTTACTGGCTCCAGTCAAAACAGAAAAAAGAAATACGAGAAAATAATGATATTTTGGATAGCGACACTGTCGAATACACTAGTTTGATTATTGATAACTAGTAAATTTGTTTAGCAAAGTTATAATATCATGAAACTAATTTAATTTGAAGATAAATCTAGCTATATACCATTTCTTAAAATTAAGTTGAACCAAAATATTCAAATATAAGTTGTTGGTCGAAAGTTTAAATGTGTTAACTACGTACGTACGTACGTTATGAAACTTCACACTCATGGGAGGGAATATATATGATTTAGTGCAATGATTTTATTTTGTCTTTAAAGAAGTCGTTTGTATATTTTTAACAAGGTTCCCTTTTAAGAAAACACATAATAGAATTAATTCGTCTTGAACTTTTATAGACGATGATTTCGATCAGTTCAGTACAAATTGAGCACACACACAAACAGTTGCAACGTCCATTTTAGTACTTCATTTGACAACAAACAAGATCGGATCACACATAAGAATCCTGTCAATGCTGTGGTAAATCCTACTCCAAAGCAAATTGAATAATTATTAGTGCATGCCAGCTACTTAGTTAGCTGTGATCCCTTCAGAAAGTCGCCACGTCTTCCTCTCATGATCATTAGTTCATACTTAATCTCCTATTAAAATCCTTTAGTACCCGGAGGCAAGGATAATGTCGATCAGCCACCTAACTAACTATATATACTGCAATATGCTATTTGTTTGGTCAAACAATTAGTATTTTTAAGAGTGGTTACAGGTTTTGGTCAAATTCTGACATAACTTAATTATACTGATGGAATATGGGCATGTGTTGAACTAATTAATGGATTATATTATGTAAAATTTGGGCAGGCTGAAGTCATATTTCTTGGGCAATTGAGACATCATCACCTCGTCAAGCTGATCGGATACTGCTACGAGGATGAGCACAGACTTCTCGTCTACGAGTTCATGGCTAGGGGCAGCTTGGAGAAGCACCTCTTCAAAAGTACGGCAAATTCCATCTTATGCTTCCTTTTTTTCTTTCAACCAAAATCCCAGAAATAAACAAAGAAATTTTAATTCAAGACATCTTTTAGGCATTTAATTGTTTAAACCAAAATTAAGCATTCTATTATTTCATCTTCAGCTTATTATCAACCACGTCACAAGTTTAAATTTTAAAACTTAATTTTAGAATTGATTTACTATTTTTTATCCTATTTTATTTTTCAGTATTGATTTTAAGTCGCTAAGAACATATATAAAAGTTATCCCTCCAAATCATTTGTTATCACTAATAAACGTTACGACTTATAACAAAATGATGGCACACTTATAAATAGCCACATTCAACATCCCTCTCTATTAACTACCCAACCACATCTCTAATGAGAGGGCATGATATTATTCTTTTAAATATTTTTTATTGTTCTGATAAATATGAACTGGTTAATGGAACTACGAAAAATTAGTATGAGAGAGCATACAACACAGTACAAAAGAAATTGTAGATTTGTTTTACAGGAATGATGAATCAAACTTTTTCTACTTTAGCATAAAAATATTTGTGTATATACATATTGGATGAACTCCCAAGGTATACCAGATCATAATCAAACCGTAGGTAATTAGCTCTTCATTTGCCAGTACATATAGTTGAAGTAAGCAAATGATTACAAGTCATCCAAGTTTTAGATTGTGTTAATTTGGCCATTTCCATTTCCAATTAGAAATTTATATGTACTGGCGAATTTCTGTTGAAGTAATCATTTCTGTTTGAAGTATTGTTAATTTGACCATTCCCGTTTACATTGTGCTTAGAAGTATTCCAACTTAGACCCTCAAAATAACACCCCAACTCCAGCCGTGCATGCAACTTATTAATCAAGAGAAGTCATCCTTTTGCATTATTCCACCACACTGTGGCTCCAATTTTTCCATGGTTCATACTGCTTTTGAGAGGGTTTTACACATGTTAGTGTCAAATCTGTTACATGTTTACATCAACGTTCTCACGAGCATGTACACATGGTAAAATAATATCATGTCCTCGTTTATGTGATGCAAGCATGACACAATTTAATTTCTTAATTTCTTATCGTTTAATTTGGTGTGTGGCCTAAAATTCGTTTTGGTCATCAGCTCAAATTAAAGTGACAACACACATTCCCATTGTTAGTTGATAAAGGGATCGAATTGAAGCGTGGAAAAATAAGCATAAATTTCTAATTGCTTTGATAGTTTATCAAATTGGAGAATCCAAGTAGGCCACAATGATTACAAGTCATGTAATTTGGATAAGGCACTTATATAGGCCACACAAGTCAAAAGTAGCCAATCATGCATGTGACAACAAACAAAATGTTAATCTCATCATAAAAGATAAAAAAAGTGCAGATAGGGAAAGCAAAATGCTGGTGTGGAGTGATGGCTTTATGGGTGTATAACTCCATCTACCAGAGTTTAAATTTCGATAACAATAATAGTATAAACGAATTTACTCTTGGTCTTTATCTCTTGACCATGTGTTAAGAGCTGCATTCATATAGGTGCTTTTGTGTGCTTGTGTATTTTCTACATAATAAAAGAAATAGTGCATCATCTGCATTACCATGGAAGCCTATATATATCATTCTAATGTGGTAATCAATGTTGTCAACTTCACAAGATAGAATGGAAGACAATTCATGCTCTCAGTTATTTCTGGTAGCTAGCAATTAATCTTCTTTAATGTTGGTATCAAGACAACAAAAAATATTCAAAGCTTGCATTGAATTAATTTCAGTGGAGATGCACATACTTACTACTTAATTGGCTGCTCCTAACAATTTGCATTGCCGCCTTTTGCTTTCATCATCTGATTTGTCGATGGGTCATAATTAGTTGTAGATGAAATAATGCATGAACTGATCGATTGTGCAAATTGAAACTGCAGAGTACTCTGCGTCGCTGCCGTGGTCAACACGCTTGAAGATCGCCATTGGAGCGGCCAGAGGTTTGGCCTTCCTCCATGAAGCTGCCAAGCCCGTCATCTATCGCGACTTCAAGACCTCCAACATCCTACTCAACTCGGTATACATATCTATCTATATGAGCTTATTTATACATTGGTTTTTATCCAACATCCTTTTAATATTTCAAAATAGTACTTATATATATTGTTTTTATCTATCTTATTTCATCCATAAAAACAAGTTTATCATGCAAAAATACCAATAAGGATGCATTGTTCTAAAGAAAACCTTATAACTAATTTGTTCTAAGCAATATATATCCGTAGCAGAGGATGTGTATTAAGCTAGTAACAAATTGTCTTTATCTGTATATATGAATTATAAATGAGTGGAGCACACATTAAAACGCTGCAATTTATCAAATGGAAAGGAAATATTGGAGAGCTTCTCCCATCCTGGTAGCTGTTGTCATATGACATTTTGTGACTGACATTGTTTAATTATTGGTAGGACTACGAAGCAAAACTTTCGGATTTCGGACTGGCCAAAGATGGGCCTCAAGAAGACGAGACACATGTCTCCACTAGAGTGATGGGCACACAGGGCTATGCCGCACCAGAATACATCATGACTGGTACTAAAATTGTCACACATATAGTCTACCTAGCTAGCTAGTTTTGTAAACGAGTAGTGGCGAAGTTTAACATAATATACCTTTCATGTACCCTAAAGAAATAAAAATATATACCTTTCATGTTTCAACTAATTGGCTATTAATATTACTTCATGTTATTGCAGGTCATCTAACGACAAAGAGCGATGTGTATAGCTATGGTGTGGTGCTGCTGGAGCTACTAACCGGACGGAAAGCCGTGGATAAGAAGAGACCGCCGCGAGAGCAAAACCTAGTGGAATGGGCTCGGCCATGCCTACATGACTCTCGCCGGCTCAACCGTGTCATCGACAAAAGCTTGAACGGGCAGTACTCGACTCGAGCCGTACAAAAGGCTGCGGCCATAGCGTATCAGTGCTTGAGTGTTAGCCCTAAGTCTCGACCCCGGATGTCAGCGGTTGTGGAGGCCCTGGAACCACTTCTGGCCATGGATGATGGCATTGTAGAGCCATTTGTGTACATGGCACCACCCGAGAGTAAATAAATGAATCAATAATTTGTGTGGAGCATATGTACAAACATGCCATTCTCCAATCCTTGCAATCAATTTAAAATATAGAAAATTCTCCATTTGCATTTAGAAATTTCAGCATATCCCTGTATGCCTCTGAGTTTTTCTTAAGAGTAAATTATATTGGTGATACACAAACTTGTTAGGTGGGTTTAATTTAGTACATAAACTTATAAAATACTTGTTTTGGTGCACGGACTTGTCTAATTCCTGTTTCACACCTTATGCATGTTTAGCACCTTTAGGCATGATTTTTTTATATATTACACCAACTTATGCCAAGTTCGGCTAATTTTAATGAAACTTTCTGTTGATACTATTGTCTACTTAAATTGCCAAACTTTATACTCAAAAGCTTTCTTAAAAAAACTTTACGCGGGCAAACTTTATGCCCAAAATCAAACTTTTTATTGATAAACTTTACGCACATATAAACTTTACAAATCTAAATAAACATTCGGTGTAAGTATTGTATACATAGAAATTGAAATATAGGGTATAGAAACTCTATACATATAAATTTTTTATATAGAAAATTTATACATAGAAACATTCAAAACTAAAAAAGCAAACTTTTTACTGATTAACTTAATACACAAAATCGGACTAAATTTTCTACTTGAAACATTTCTCTGACCATTAAATAATAAATAGATGAAATACTAATAGAAGTTCGGCTTAGAAAAATCAAAATTAGAAGTCATCTGTCCTACTCACATCTAGCGATCTAGCACTTATGAATTAGTCACATATGCAATTTTGACCAGATACATGTGTGTATCGTACATACAAAGTCGCATTGAAGTAGGAGGATGCGCATGTTAGCGAGGAGCTGTGGACGCGAATGTTCGCACAAGACTTACCGGCCATGCTAGCCTGATTATTTTTGGGCCCTGGTGAAGCGGGAATCAAAGGGTAGGCTCTTGATAGCGGGAAAATATACGGTGGAAACTTAAGAAACTACTGTTGGATCGAAAAATAGACGTTCGAGATTCGTCCATGTCATCACGAGTAAAAATTTTACTCCCACATCGTGATTAAAATTTTTACTCGTGATGACATGGATGAATCTCGGATGTCTATTTTTCGATCCAACATTAGTTTTCAAGTTTCCATCACATATGTGGTTTCCACCGCATATTTTTCCCTTGATAGCTAGGCCAGCAGCTTGCACACTTCGCTATATATATATGGCCATGGTAGCTCTCATATCACCCCGCCAATCCACCATTGCATATCGATCTACGGAGGACATCACCAGATAGTAATACCAAAGATCTCAATTAAAAGGAGAAAGCCATCCACTGGGAATGTACAGAATAATTGTCCAGATACAGTGCAATTGATGGTTATAATATTGGGGCATCTAACTGCAACTTGGTACTCCCTCCGTTACAAATTGGTGCTTTTTCACACTTAGCTTAGCAGATCCAATTTTCTTACATTATTATTGAAAACGAAAATAAAATGACTCTCGTTAGATTCTTGTGGTGGAACTAACCGAGACCCAGGTTCATACATACATCTGCCGGCCCATTAGGCCACGACAGAAAGTTTGATGCGATGAGACGAGCGTGAGGTCCAATGGCAATCGCATGCCGTAGATAAGAGAAGACATATCAAATGTCAGGACTACAGTAGAAGATATCATCAACAAGGTAGTCGCGTTATTTCATATCTGCCATTCTTTGGTCTATTGCTGTGGCAATGTAAGTGACTTTTTAGGGGTATTGAAAAGACTTTCTCCTCCAAAATTTTCTGTTGGAATTTAATGGGAATAGCTCAAACATATTTATTAACAAATATATGTGTGCCCTGATCTAGAGATAAATAACTGTGTGTGTGTGAGAGAGAGAAGATTCTCAAGATGTGATCACGGTGGTGGCTAATAGAATATACGGGTCTATGGATGTGATATATCCCAGTGGTGGCCAACTGGCCATTGGAAATATCTTAGTGTGTTTTTACTTTGGAGAGGTGGTCAGGTGGAATGGGTGAGGCCCATCCTTTTTTAGATAGTCACAGGCTCACAGCTATATGTTTGGCATGAGGGATTCGAAGATTCTGTTTTTAAGGGATGATCGAAAGTAGGTGACCCGTATGTTGCCAGCGAGAGAAAAAATGGGTTGAATTGGTTCACCAGTTTTTTAAATATAAACTTATGCTAGATTTTAACTAGGGGAATATTCTCCTTAAAAATGATCATGTTCCACCACCTATCCCTGAATCTCGTCCCATCCTGTCACCTCATCCCATAACCAGATACACACTTAAGGACTTGCATGGGCAATACAGGGTGAGCTAGAATTTTTGTAGAGTTATGAGCAGTAGCACCCAATGTTGGACACTCATAGACGTACGTTACTATACAATTGATTTTTCTATACTACAGGCAGACCATAACTGCTCCCACCTACAAAAATCACTCCCCCAGGATCGGTTCAAAGGGTTCCATGAGAAAATGCATTTTAGCATACAGCCTCTTAAGAGGCCTGCGAAAATAGACTTATTTTTTCAGGTGAGCCTCTTAAGCGGTCGCATGCAAAAATTAGATTTCCGCAGACTTCTCCAGGCCCGCTTGCGAAAATCACTGCAAACTAAATATAAAAACTAAATCATCTCCGCTCCTTCAGCTCTCCTCTCTTATGCTATCCTTCCTCTTTCTCTCTCTCACTCTCCCTCTCCATCTCGTGCGCACGGCTGGAGCGTTGGGCAGGAGCGGCTGATGTCAGGCTTGAGCGGCGAGAAGCTCAGTGACTGAGGATCCATCACGAAGGACGGCGGGAGTGGCGGTGGTGGTGTCCTCGGACACCTTGTGGGGCTTGGTGTGGTGAATGCGAGATCCAACCAGAGCGATGAGCTCGAGGGCAGCGAATCCGGTGGCGCAGCCCTCGGGAGGGGTGGATCTGCCACTCTCAGCCCCGGGAGGGGTAATGACGATAGCGGGCGATGATGGTGGAGCTTGAGGGTGGTAGATCCGGAGGCGCCACCATCAGAAGGGGTGGATCCGCTAGCCCCTGGCCCTTATTGACGGCTGCTACAGTGACGACGATGGCAGTGGGCTACGGTGAGGAGGAGGACGACTGGTGATATTTCTTAACTACGTTATTAGAAATATAATTTCCAGCAATGGCGCCAAAATATTCTTGTTATATTATGGTCACAGATATGATCCGCGAGCGCATGGATATACTATTGTAGTTGTAGCATTTCACTCGGATGTATTCCAAGATATCGTATTTATTTAATCCCATGTGAAGATTGATAAGAGAGAACTATGCTAATAATTTATATATTACTTGTATACATCAAAGTCTATGCAGGGGTTAATTCATTTCAAGGGGTAGGTGAAACGAAGAAGGAAGAACCAAGTTACTCTCACTAAATAAATTCTAGGCTAAGTAGAGAAAGAATAAGAAAATAAATCATTCCTATACTTCTAGTATACAGTTATCTTTAGTTTACACTCGCTAGTATACAATCATGTAGCCAATACCCCCTAACTATGCCCTCCCGGTGTTTTGAGAGATCACTCCTGATTGCCGAGTTCCTTACGACAATCCGTCATGGCCATCCAACCAGAAATGATTACGAAGGAGTACCCATGCCAGGAAAGTGTCTTAGTACTATATACTAATGTGGAGAAAAACCCGTACTGAGCTGTCATCATCAGTGGCCCACCTCTACTGTCCCGTAGTATATAACCCCAAATAATGATATTTAATAATCTAAGCACCACACTTACATTATTAAATACTACTCTATATCCCCTAGAAAGATATAGAGCAATCATTCGCATAAACATTAAACCCACACCAATGCATATCTCTAGTAGCTAGCTACACAATTATATCGAGACAAGTATAAAGTAAAGTCGGCATTCAGATAATAAGAATTAAATAAAAAAGGAAACTGAATAAAGAAGAATATTTCATTAATTCTATAAGTCTTACAAAAGATAGAAGGGCTGCTAGAGCCATACCCGAAATCTCCTGAAGACTCGAGGACTAGGAAAACTATTCTAATTCTACTCCACTAGCACTAGAACAGTAAACTAAACTTTGGAGAGAGCTTGATCGAGTGTGTGAAGGAAGTGAGGAGGTGAGGTACTTTTATAGCTGCCAATGACGGTTACAGCGGTTGGAATAGTCAAAAATACCCCACAACCATCATTGGGGAGCAATCTGGAGCGTCCACGCCAATGCTGAGCATCAACAGTGGAGCTCAGGGTTCGGTCGAACCCTTGACTGGCCCATTTGGCCCACTTTTTGGCAAGTGTATCTCCTGGTGGATCCTCAGCCCAATAGTATGGTAGTTGGGCCCAATTGATGTTATTTCATTGGATTTGTGAGCCCTTCCAACCATAAGTTTTCCTCTCGACGGATTTTGAGTGATCGTTCGGTTGTTTTCTGTCGATTCTCCTTCATTTATGTTGGCAATCCCTGCAAACAAATAAAATCCAAGTACAAGTAGAGATAGATTATTCTAAAACAAATATGCATTGCAAGTATAGCTAGTTCTCCTTTATTCCAGTTATATTGACGGTCGAAATCGGTCTAAAACAACCGTCAACAACGACGACGACGCCTTGGGGAGTTAAGGTTTCGACCAATTTTTCGTTTTGGAATTTTTGTTTTGCCGAAATTATTTTTCCATGTGGTCGGTATAGGTGACCACATGCGAAAAATGAGATTTTCACATGTGGTTGCGTTGGCCGCATAGAAAAATGTGATTTTCGCAGACACCTGAATGCGTGCAAGCAGCTCAACCGCCTGCGCAAATCGATTTTGTAGTAGTGATAAAATGCTATTTATGCCGTCCTCCTTTCTCTTTTCTTTTTCTCGGTTTCCCACTTTGTTTCTTTCATGCTTTCAACAGTTGGATCACCAAGGTGAATATTTTATTAGATATCATTGGATGCTTGGGCTAAGACTAGTTATTCTCTTCATACTAGATCTAAAATATAATATAATATAATATAAGTACTTTTGAAACTGGGTATGGGTATTAAAAAGTGGGTAAAAAAGATTAGAGTGAAGTTGTGATTGGTTGAGAAGAGAAAGTAGGTAAATAATTTAAATGGAGAATGGTTTTGATTGATTGAGATAATGGGGTTGGTGAAGAAATAGGCTAGAGACTAGAGTGGTAGAAATAGCTTCATTAGGAACGAACAGAGTTTCCTTGCAGTGTTTAAGGCTAATACCATCTCTTTGCTCCCTGTCTTTCCTCCTGGGCCAGTTCAAACTACACGTTGTGTAATATAAGCTCTCATTCATGGTTGCAGTTGGTGATTTTTTTTCACCTTGCATCTATTACATGTTTTTTTTTTGCGGGGATGCATCTATTACATGTTGGTTTAGAAATTGCATATAATGAGACATAAAGATGTAAACAGTAAAAAATTCAAGTTACAATAATGAAAGTAAAAAAAATCAACAATCGTCCGATCCACACAAGCCGTGAAAACTTTCCATTTCCATGAAAAGCTCCCTTTCATTTTGACTCCACCATTTCTCTCATGCACTATACTGCGACCTCCTATGCTTCTCGTCACCTCTTCCCACATGTCGCCCCCCTGCCTTCGCCCATGACCACCTCCTCCCCCACTACCACCATCACCGCTGCCTCTTCCTCCCAATTGCCACCACTGCACCTTCTCCCTAGCACTGTCCACGGCCCTCTCCTCCCCGCGCTCCTTAGCCTTTCTTATCCCAGTAACCTCTGTGGCTCGCTAGCAAGTAGAGGGTGCCAAATTAGGCCTCTCCAAGGTCAAGGCCTGGAGGACGTGTGCTTCTGACGACCCTTGGATTCAGTAAAACCTCCCATCACCGCCACTTTTGAGGGAAGACCCTCGATAGCGGGGAGTCGTGAGACCCCCCTTTCGTGAGTTCGGCCGGGGGCAGAAGCTCGCCTCTTGGGAATCACGCGTTCGCCCCTGAAACTGCCGGCTAGCTTGCGCACAATCGGATTATACAGGTTCGGACCGCTATGGAGCGTAACACCCTACTCCTGTGTTTGGGATTATGTATGAGTTTTACAAGGGTTCCTCTACTCCGGAGAGTGCTATCGCCTTCCTTCTCCTAGAGTTCAGGTTTTCTAAGAGTCGTCCCCTTGTCTCGGTGGGCAAGGTCCTCCTTTTATAGCTCAAGGGGATACCACATGCGCCGCCTCTACCTACTCCCCCCCCATGGGAGGGGGACCCCACTCCACTTTGACTGGGTCTCGATCCATGCCTTCTCCCAGAAGCTAAGCAGCAATCGGTCCTTGAGTGGGACCTGGCGTCGTTCCCCGCCTGACACGGGAGACATCCCTGTCATTTGCTCATAAATGAGTGAACACTTGTGGCAACCCTTCTTCGAGTGATGCTCCGATGTGACAGGTCACACCTACCCCCACTCCGCCGGATACAGAGGCGACGTGGGAGCACGGCCGCCCGTTCAATCGGACGTGACCGGCAACAGGCCGGTCACAGACTGGTCACATCCGATTGATAGGGGTCAGTTAGGCGCGTTGCACATCTGCCCTCACCGCATTACACGCAGTGAGGGACAGTTGGGACGCCGCGTATTTATGGTTGTCCAGCCTGGGTCCCCCTCTCGCTCTCTCCCCCCACCACGCGGCAGCTGGGCGAGGGCCTCGGGGCGAAGCAGTGGGAGAGCCCGAGGGGGGGATGCCGCACCCCGAGGCCCCCCCCTGGCGCTTTCGCGACCCGCGAGGTGCGTGAGTGGGGCCAGCTTGCAGTGCCACGTGGCTGGACGGGAAGGTGACTCCCCTTTACTTCACATACCCCCGGGCCCATATCTCTGACAGAAGCCCCCGGCACCATATCAGACATTGGCTTCCTGAGATCAGTCTGACATGGTGCCTCACGACTTCTCAAGCTGGGGTTGTGGGCCCGGCGGGGAATCGAAAGGAATATTGCCGAGCGGCCAGGTTGGCGTGCCAACCATAGCAGCGGTTTGACCGCCACCGACCACGCTAATGATGAGGATGCTTGAGGCGCGATAACCGGGGGGTCGGTCAGACCACGCCTCGATTCCCTCGCCCGCTACTCCTGCGGCGGTTGTGGTGACTGTTCGCTCAGCTTGCGCTCATAGCCGTTGCGCACTCCACCTCGAGTGTGCCACTGACAGGCGCACTAAAGGCGGGACGCGGATACAACGGGTCACGTGATGAGTGGGCGTGGGAAACGAAGAGACAACTGCGGGCGCGAGGATCGTGGGGGCAATTATGAGGGCGTGAAACGAGGAGGTGAGCGCGGATGAGGCAAGGATAAAAGGGGGACGGAGGCAGGGACTTTGCCTCCTTCCTTTCGCCAACCGCCCGCTCGTCCTTTCGCTCCTCGAACCCTAACATTCTCGCCACTTCACACTGTTCCGCGCGCCACGCTCTTCGCCACTGCTCCGCCGGCCACCATGGCTCAAGACGCTGGCGACACAGTGCTCCCTTTTTCCCGCATTACGGCAGACAGGCACCTTAGCCTCCCCCGCAAGATCATGCCGGATGGCGCCGTCGTGAGGGCGGTGGAGTCGCGGCCGCGGCCGCGATATCCGGAGCGGTCCGTGCACCTCTTGTCCTTCGCCATGGCGGGCTTAATTCCGTCGTTCTCCAGATTTTTCCATGAGGTTCTGGATTTCTACGAAATCCATGCCTTGCATCTCGCACCCAATGCCGTGATGACGCTGGCCATCTTTGTGCATCTGTGCGAGATGTTCATCGGGGTGCGGCCGACGATGCGGCTGTTCCAAGCCTTCTTCATCCCGCAGCTGCTGCAAGGTGCGGTGGTGGGGGGATGCTACTTCCAGCCCCGGCCAGGCACGGCGGGGCAGTACATCGAGAGTCATCTCCGCAAGAAATGGGAGGACTGGAAGAAGGACTGGTTCTACACCGCGTTGCCGGACCATCCGTGACTTCGGGTTCCCGCTGGTCCTCCTGAAAGATCCGCCGCATGGCTAGCGGTTTCGGAGCTGGGCGAGGAATACGACGCGGTGTGGGATCGCCTCAGGGGTCTGCGAAGCCTGGGCCTCACGGGGGCAATGGTCTTTGGCGATTACATCCGCCGCCGCATCGCACCTCTCCAGGAACGATCCCGTGGCGCGTGGGAATACACTGGTCCCAACGACCCCATGCGCACGCATGTGGGCGAGCGCTGGGACTGGGGGGAGGAGGACGCAAAGATGGTGCTGGTGCTGGGCCTGGACTCCGCCAAGCAAACGCTAATCCCAGATGGGATCCTCCCCCTCTACTGCGACCGCGACCGGGAGAGCATCCTGGCCGTGATGTCAGTTGTTGGCGCCGGTAGGAGCCGGTCCAGCCGAGGCGGCGCCAGCGGTAGCGCCGTTGGCGCGGGTGGCGGCGGCGCGACTGCGGGTGGGAGCCGGACAAGCGGTCCAGGCGGTGGTGGCTCAAGGGCGCCCGACTCGAGCCGCGGACCTGGAGACGACTTGGTCGGCGACCCAAAGGGGAAGCGGAAGGTGCCCGAATCCCGGCCGCCCTCTCCCCCGCGTGGAGGGGGCACCGAGCACGCGGCAGATCATCCGCCAGCGGGCCACAAGCGCCCTGCCGGGCCCGAGGTCGGACGGAAGAAGAAACGGGTCCGAAAGATAGGGCAAACGGAGCCGAGCCGAGGGAGCTTCATCGAGACCCCGAAGTGGACTTTCAACCGCCCTCCCCGTAGGTACGATTGCTGGCACCTACTTCGGTGCTCTTACCCAGCTCGGCCTCTTGTTCCCTCCTTTTCTTTTTCATTGTTAACGCGATCTGGGTTCTCTTGTAGCGAGATTCCTTCTCAGGGGGTCTCAGGGTCGGAGCCTTCGTGGGGGACGAAATCCGAACGATCGGAACGGTCCGGGCCCGGCCAATCCAAGGCCGCGGGGTCTTCGCAGCCTCGCAGTGGGACCCACAGGCCACATACCGGGCCTGGTCCCGAGCGACCCTCAGCCGGGACTCGACTTGCTGCGGGCAACGGTAGCGGCGACGTTCCTCCCGGGGGCGGCTGTGAGACTAGGGTCCATGCGGAACGCCACCCAGGATCGGGGGGTGAGGGAGGTCGCAGCTCGGGAGCCGAGGCCGGAGGTGATCCTGAGCCCGAGGTCGAAGTCAAGGCTGGGGGCGGTCCCGAGTCCGAGGTCAAGGTCGAGGTTGGGGGCGGTCCTGAGCCCGAGGTCGAAGTCGAGGCTGCCCGGTTGGCCCCCCAGTTCACCTTTGGGCTCGCCTCGGATGAGGAGAGCGGAAGTGGGGGTGACGACGACAACGTGGGCGACGAAGACTGGGACGACGTCGTCAGCGGCGCCGGCCTCGGGGGCCTGGGCACCCCGTGACCATTCGCGCTTTCAATTCCCTTTTGTTGTGTGCCCGTGGCGGGCACTTCTTGTATTTAGGCCATCGTGCCGTCCTATCTTGTTCTGCAACTGAAACTTCCTTAGCCCCTTTTACTCATTTGCTTTTTCCATTGGATGTCTGTGACATAGAGAGAAGAAAGAACCAGAGCAAAACGGGTATAATTAATCTGCCTGTGATCAAAATGCCGTTTTGACCCCATCCTCCCCCCCTCGGGCTTGTTCTAGCGAGAAGGTAAATCCGCGCTCGGTCCATGGTACCTAAGTGGTGATAGGCAAGACCGTCGCCCCGAGGGAGCCGCCCATTGGGACTAGCCAGACCGAGGCTGCGACGACCGGGGGTCAGGGACGGCCGTGTGTAGGCCCTTCCGATCCCCCGAGGTTCGGCGCAACCCGGGGCGCGGCCCGCGTTCGTGCTCCCTTTCGGAGGTTTTCAGGCCGCCCTACGGCACTTAGGGTTCAGAGTAAACGCGGATTATCCCTTAAACCAGGTCAAGCCAGAGGAAGAGAATAGACGGTCTTCACAAAAAGTAGAAAAATTCACTTCTTGCAAAAGGAAAAAAGGATACACAGTGGTAGCCCCCGGCCAAGCCCGCACAAACCAAGGGGTTGTGCGGGGGTTGGCCCGAGCTCCTGGAAAGCAAAAAATCTCGATGCTATGGATAGAAACGACGGAGGTGTTCGATATTCCAAGGGTTAGGCAACTCTGTGCCGTCCTCCGTGGTTAACCGAACGGAGCCTGGCCGGGGCACGCCGATCACTTTGTATGGCCATTCCCACATTGGCGAGAGCTTGCTCAGCCCCAGGCGCGATTGGACGCGGCGTAGGACAAGGTCGCCAACTTGTAGTGATCGGGCCCGGACGTGGCGCTGATGGTAGCGTCGTAGGCTTTGCTGGTAACGCGCGGCACGCAGGGCCGCACGCCTACTCCGTTCTTTGAGATAATCGAGATCGTCGCGGTGAAGGTCATCCTGGTTGGCCTCATTGTACAGCGCGACGCGAGGCGACCCTAGGGAAAGCTCGGAGGGTAGGACCGCTTCGGCGCCGTACAACAGGAAAAATGGCGTTTTGTCACGACCGGAAATAACCCAACGGGCGTTCCTTACGTGCGTGCATTAATCCTTGTCCCAGGAGGCAAGGTACACCAAAAGTTGATACAATTCAGAGTTTAACAAGCGGAAGCGTAAATAGTTAATTTATTACATGGGCAGCGAAGGCCCAGCACACACAAAGACAAACGAGAAACAGCGGAAGACTAGGGCAACGACCACAGGCACTTGACGGCAGGCACGAGCTAGACACCAAAGCCTTCATCCTCCAGGAACTCCTCTTCTGGGTTTGGGAAAAATTGAGCAAGACTGAGTACAACCACCGTACTCAACAAGACACACCCACAAGTGCAGAATAAATGCAAGGGAGTACAAAGGAGTTATACTATAAAGGGTTAGGGTTGCAGTAAACAGCATTTAAAGACATTAGTTGCTCAGGGCTATTTTGCAAACACGATTCTAGTACTATACAATATTATTTATCAAGGCCGTGAACCTACACGAACCTGCCTTAACCCAAGGCCTACGATGATTCAGACCGAACTGGCAACCCGACCCTGGGTCCCAGCTCGTCCCAAGCCAACCCAGGCCAACCATTCCACATTTTAGTTGTTAAGCAGGTTTTAAGAATTAAAACACTAACTTGGGTACATTGCTCGGCTTGCCCATAACCGAGGGCGCGGCTATTCGAATAGATTATACTCTGATCAGAGGTGTACATCTTTACCCACAAGACACATCTTCCTCACGTGTAACCACGTGCCACATACCACCACGGTATACAGACGAAAGACGTGACATAGTTTCCAACCCATCCTAGCCATAGACAAGAGTACCGACCCAATCCCACCTATGGCCGGAACACCCGGGACAGGTAGGCAGGACTGAGCCCCTAGCAGCAGGACACCGGCCCTGTGCCATGACATCTCGACTACCGGGCAGCAGCTCGTGTAGCCTTCATTTGTCCTAGAGATGTCCATCGACCCCCGACTTCTTCCATCTCCATCCGTGAACTTTTGTTTATAACTAGACTGAGCCACAAACTAAGCCTTACCCACTAGACATGTGGAAGTACGGTAGTGCTTTGCAACAGAGGCCCGAAGACCGGCCCTTATATGGCCGAGGTGCTACTATCAAAACCATGCACCCCGAGCCCAGCCTAAAACCATTTTTGGGGATTTTGAATAGAAGGAGCGGTGTGAAGCCAATTCCACAATAACCAAACCATTCCATGGTGTCCAGGTGATATGAATATTCCCAAAGTCTAGAGTTGAAAAAAACCCACCTAATGTTACCTAATTAAAAGCGAAGCATCTACCTAAAATCATACTAGTGATACCATGAGTAGAGTGTCCACTAGTTGGGGTTTTGTTTATTCTAGGGTGAACAAGGAAATAATAACAATAACAATAATAATAAGGTCATAACAAAGGTAAATAGGCATGGCTAAATAAAACGGTGATAACGCGGGAATTTAAATAAAGCGATAATGCAATAAGTGAAATCAACATAATTTTACAAACTGGGATTCAATATGTTCAAAGATGATGTGACTTGCCTTGCTCGCTTTCCCAAACGTCGGCTTCAACCTCCACGAAGAGCGGATCTTCCGAAGCTACAGCGTCTACACGACCAACGGAAAAGAAACGGCTTTTACTCTACTAAACTCCATATAACAAGCAGAAACAAAGCACAAAAATGGGTTCTTGGCTTCTTAAGGAAAAATTAGAGACTTTAACGGTCCAATTCCGAGTTCAAATGGCCAAGTTATGGCCATTTGAAGTTTATATGCTCTTTAAATGGATATTTACGAATTTCTTCATTTAAATTTTAATTTAAAAACATATTTATTGCGTCAGCCGGGAGAGAGGAGCGCGCGGACCGGGTCCACGGGAGTGGGGCCCACGCGGCAGCCTCTCGGTCCACGGTGGACCGGGAGCACGCGGCTTACGCCGGCCGGCGCCGTGGGTCCCACGCGTCAGCCGCACCCGAGGACGCGGGCGGCTGACGGCCGGGCCCCACATGGCAGCCGCGGGGCGCGCCCGAAGGCGGCCTCGCCGGCACAGCCGACGGGAGGCGACGCGCCCGCACCCCTATGGTCGCCGGCGGCGGCCATAGGCACGGCGGAGCGGCGGCCGAGAGAGGGGAGGGATGGGGGAAACGAAATGGGCGGTCCACGGCTCACCCCGGGTCGACGACGACGACGGGAACGGCGACCGGAGCGGAAGAAGGCGGCGGCGCGGCACGGGTCGACGGGGACGGCGGCGTTCCGGCGGTCGGCGGGCGAAACGGAGGGGTGGACGAGGTCGGTGAGGACGCGGCGGAGCTGAAGGAGGCGACGCCGAGGCGGGAGAAGGTCCGAGGCAACGACGGCGGCGGACCGGAGCTCGGCGGTGACGGCGGAGAGAGAGAGCGACGGCGCGAGCTCGATTCCGGCGGAGAGAGAGCGGCGAGTGGCGGAAACGGTGGAGGGAGGCACGGGGAGCGTTTATATAGTGTTGGGAGTGAGAGAGGGCGGCCGGGGGAGAAGGAAACCGGCGCGGCGCTCTCGGGCTCCATCAATGGCGCCGGCGAGATTTGCGGGGGCAAATCCGCCCGTTTGAACGCGAGAGAGAGAGGGAAAAATGGGGGGAAAGGGAGAGGGAATCACGGGGAATGATTTCCCCCTCTTTATTGCGCGCGGGGACGGCGGGAGGCGGCGGGATTCGCGGCGGCGGCGGCGCTAGGACACGGGCGAGGCGGCGGGAGCGGCGGGAGGTAGGGGATGACGGGTTGGCCCCACCCGTCAGCGAGGGTGGCGGGCAGGCCCGCCCGTCAACGGCACGCGCGCGGGGAGGAGGCCGATTGGGCCGCGGGGGAGAGGAGAGAGAGGGAGGGAGGTGGGCCGAGCCGGCCCAAGAGGGGAAGGGGGAAAAAGGACTTTTTAGGGTTTTTTTTTCTTTTTATAAAACCTTTCTAACTTTGTTTATTTCTTAATAATTATTATTTGTGCTCTGAAAATTCCACTAAAATTTATTTACGCATTTTAGGCTTTTAGGAAATATACAAAAATCCTCCAAGCCTTATTTGACTTTTAACTTTGCACATTTTAATTGTTGGAGGCTTTCACATGGATTTTACTTATTCTATGCATAATTTTGATGATGTATTTTAGAGTCGTTTTGGGACGCGACAAACCTACCCCCCCTTAAACGGAATCTCAACCCCGAGATTCGGAAGAACTGGCGAAGAGATCAGGATGGGCTGCCTTCAGCTCGTCTTCACGCTCCCAGGTAGCTTCTTCTTCGGCGTGGTTGCTCCACTGGACCTTGCAAAAACGGATTATCCGGTTCCTGGTCCTGCGCTCCATGGTGTCCAGGATTTTCACTGGCCTCTCCACGTAGGTCAAGTCTTCGCGAACTTCAATTTGCTCTGAGTCGGCCTGCTCGGATGGCACTCGAAAGCATTTCTTGAGTTGCGACACATGGAACACATCATGCACGTTGCCCAAGGAGGCGGGCAGCTCCAATTGGTAAGCGACTTCTCCGTGTCGGGCAACGATACGGAAAGGACCCACATACCGAGGTGCGAGCTTCCCTTTTGTCTGAAACCTGTGTACACCCCGCAATGGCGTGACCCGAAGATACACAAAATCGTCCACTGCGAATTCCAGGTTACGGCGACGGTTATCTGCATAACTTTTCTGCCGGGACTGTGCCACCTTTAGATTATCCCGAATGGTTCTGACTTTAGCTTCAGCTTCTCTCAGGATATCAGTCCCGAACACTTGGCTTTCCCCAACTTGATCCCACAAGAGCGGTGTCCGGCATTTGCGCCCATACAACGCTTCATAAGGTGCCATTTGTATGCTGGCTTGATAGCTGTTATTGTAGGAGAACTCGGCATAGGGGAGACTCTTATCCCAGGTCTTCCCGAAATCCAGGACACATGCGCGAAGCATATCTTCTAGGATCTGATTTAGACGCTCGGTCTGCCCATCAGTCTGCGGGTGGTATGCGGTGCTGAAGTTTAATCGGGTACCCAGCTCTTCTTGGAGCTTCTTCCAAAAGTGAGAGGTGAATTGGCTTCCCCTATCAGATACGATTTTCTTGGGAACGCCATGGAGACTCACGATCCTAGCGAAGTAGAGCTCGGCTAGTTTGTTCCCTCCATAGCTGGTCTTCACAGGAATGAATCGAGCTACCTTGGTTAATCGATCCACCACTACCCATATAGAATCATATCCACCTTGAGTCTTTGGAAGTCCGGTGATGAAATCCATCCCAATTTCATCCCATTTCCATTCAGGTACTTGGAGAGGTTGGAGAAGTCCGGCCGGTCGTTGGTGCTCTGCCTTGACACGCTGGCACACATCACAAAGGGCCACGAACTCTGCAATTTCCCGCTTCATACTAACCCACCAGTATTTCTCCATCAAGTCTAAGTACATCTTCGTACTGCCAGGGTGGATGGAATAAGGACTTTCGTGGGCTTCCTGAAGTATCAGCTGTTTAAGTTCTCTGTTATCTGGAACGCATACTCGATTTCCGTTCCATAGGGTTCCGTGTTCATCCTCTGTGAAACCAGCGGCTTTACCCTGTTTCATATTCTTGAGGAGTCCATGCATGTCCGGATCGTTCTTCTGAGCCTCGCAGATTTGATCGAGCAAGGTAGGCTTGGCTTCCAACGCAGCCAAGAATCCGCGACCAACTATGCTTAGGTTCAGGGCTTCCATCTGTTGACTAAGTTCGGGTGGAATGCCACGGACGTTAAGAGTGTTGCAATGGCTTTTTCGACTTAGAGCGTCGGCGACCATGTTGGCCTTACCAGGATGATAGTGAATTCCCACATCATAATCCTTGATGAGTTCTAACCATCTCCTTTGCCGAAGATTCAGGTCCGACTGAGTGAAGATGTATTTCAAACTCTTATGATCAGTATATATTTCACAGCGATTCCCAATGAGATAGTGCCGCCAGATTTTTAGAGCATGAACCACCGCAGCTAACTCCAAATCATGGGTAGGGTAGTTGCCTTCATGAGGCCGTAGCTGGCGTGAGGCATAGGCCACCACATGACCATCCTGCTTGAGCACGCACCCCAATCCTTGGCGCGAAGCGTCACAATACACCATGAAATCCTTGCGAGTATCCGGCAAGATTAACACTGGCGAGGCAACCAGCTTTTCTTTGAGAGTTTTGAACACCTTCTCGCATTGCGGGCTCCACACAAATTTCTCTTCTTTCTTCAACAACTGTGTCATGGGTCGAGCGATTTTGGAGAAGTCCTCGATGAACCTCCGGTAGTATCCTGCCAAACCTAAGAAACTGCGGACTTGAGTGACTGTCTTGGGTTGCTTCCAATCAGTGACGGCGGTCACTGTTTTCGGGGTCCACAGCAACTCCTTTAGCAGATATCACATGCCCTAAGAATTTGACTTCGGACAACCAGAACTCACACTTGCTAAGTTTGGCATACAATTGATGTTCCCGCAACTTTCCCAATACCAGACGGAGATGGTGCTGATGGTCTTCCTCGGATTGTGAGTATATCAGAATGTCATCAATGAAAACCACAACAAACTTATCCAAGTATTCCATGAACACTTTGTTCATTAAGTTCATGAAAAAGGCAGGTGCATTGGTTAAACCGAACGACATCACTGTGAATTCATACAGTCCATATCGCGTGGTGAATGCGGTCTTCGGAATATCTTCATCACGAATACGTAATTGGTGATATCCGGAACGAAGATCGATCTTGGAGAATACAGTGGCACCTTTAAGCTGATCGAACAGATCATCGATCCGGGGAAGAGGGTACTTGTTTTTGATGGTGACTTCATTGAGAGCTCTGTAGTCAACGCACATCCTCTTCGTCTTGTCTTTCTTCTCCACAAAAATCACAGGAGCACCCCAGGGGGAAGTACTCGGACGTATATACCCCTTTTCTTTCAACTCTTCCAACTGTTTCTTGACTTCGGCCAGTTCATTTGCTGCCATACGGTAGGGTCGCTTGTACAGAGGAGTGGTTCCTGGAGCAAGATCTATCCGGAACTCAATCTCTCGTTTGGGCGGCATACCGGGTAGTTCTTCCGGAAACACGTCTCCGAACTCTCTGACGATGGGGATTTCTGACAGTCCTATCTGATGAAGTTCGGAACTACTGACAGAGGTTGGGGGTGCAAAGAAAACAACTGGTTGTTCCGGCCCTCGGTACAGAGTGACAGTGCGTCTCGCACAATCCACTACTCCTTGGAATTGAGCCAACCAATTCATCCCAAGGATCACATCCAAGTTCTTGGAGTCTAGCAGAATCAGATCCGAGGGAAAAGGAATCCCCTGAATTTCTATGGGAACGGCAGGGCTATAATACTTTGCTGTCATAACCCCTCCAGGGGTGGTGATGAGCAGAGGATTCCTAAGCCTTTCTACCCCCAACTGATTTCTCCCCACGAATGGCACAGATATAAACGAGTGGGAAGCTCCAGAGTCGAACAGAATGGTAGCAGGGATGGAATGAATGAGGAACGTACCAACGATGACGTCTGGAGTTGTCAGCACGTCCTCGGCCGTCACGTGGTTCACCCGACCCCGAATGACATCCTTCCCACCGTTGTTAGAGCGGGGAGGCGCTTGGCCTTGCTGACGCCTCGGCTTTGGGCATTTATCCGCAAAGTGCCCGGGCTCGAAGCAGTTGAAGCACAGACGCTGTGGACCTTGAGCGTCCCTGCGGCCTTGACCAGGCTGCACAGTTGGCGTAGGAGGACGGGGCGCACGAGTCCCTTGTTGATTCTGCTGCTGCTGCGGCTGTGGGACGCGCACCACGAATTGAGGTCGAGGCGCGGAGCGAGGTTGCTGCTGCTGTTGTTGCTGCTGCGAGGAGGATCCCCCTGGATAGGGATTGGTGTAGCGGACCCTTTGGTTAGCACCCTGTTGATTGCGGAAATTCGCCAAGCGGCGCTTGTGCGACTCCAGTTCCTTGTGCTTGGCTTCCAAGCGGATGCTCTTGTCTACCAGACGTTGGAAATCCGGATAGTCCCCGGAGACTAGACGGACGGACAGCTCAGGGTCCATTCCTGCCAAGAACTTCTCTTGCTTCTCCTCATCTTCCCGCACATCCTCCGGGGCGTAACGGGCCAGGTTGTTGAACTCATGCAAATACTCCGTCACGGAGCGGTTGCCTTGCTTCAACTCCCGGAATTCCCTTTTCTTAAGGGCCATGACTCCGGCGGGCACATGGGTTCTCCGGAAAGCGGCGGTGAAACGGGCCCAAGTAATAGGTTGCCCCTCGGGCTGCGTAGCCTGGAAATGGTCCCACCATAGAGATGCGGGCCCCTGCAGCTGGTGGGCGGCGAAGATGACTTTCTCCTCATCGCTGCACTGCACAGTGTCTAGCTTTTTCCCCACGGCATGCAACCAATCCAATGCATCCACGGGGTTGTTGGAGCTAGAGAAGGTAGGTGGGCGGATGCGGAGGAACTCGGCGAGTTTAGAGTGTTGGGGAGGTGGTGGTGGAGCATTATGTTGTGGCGGATTTTGGAGGTGGTGGAGGAAAGCAGTCATCATGTTGGCCTGCTGGGCGAGGATTTGGGTGAGAATGGCGTTGGTGTCTGGTGGTGGTGGTGGAGGCGGAGGAGGAGGTGGAGGTGGGCTGCCCTGGTTGTGGTGGTTGCTGCCTTCAGGTTGGTTGCCATCACCGGTGGCAGCACTTCTCCTGGTCGTCACCATCTGAAAACCCCACACAGAACCAGCAAACAGAGAGAGCTGACAATTAAAGCTAACCATCCACGACTACCATAATTCTTGAATTTATTACTGCTATTAAATTGGTTCATTAAAGTTCAAGTTGCTTAGGCAAATAAAATAAAGACAGGCTCCGACACAGTTATACCACACACCGGCATAACCATGCCCCACACGACTCCAACAAGAAGACAAACGAGAAAGAACACACGCGCAAGCCTACTAACTGCTCGTCTACCGCTGCGACGGGCCAGGACGGAAGGTGAGCAATAGCGCATCCTCCGTGCTACCAACGCCGGAGGCTTCCTCCTCCTGGGGAACCATGGGCGCGGGCTCGGCACGAGGGGTCTCGACGAAGCAAGTCCACGCCAGGGACTGACGAAAAAGCTCGGGCCTAGAGGTGCTCTTGCGGGCGGTGATCTTCTGGCTGCGGCAGACGCGGCGACGCTTGGGGCGGCAGACCTCTCCCTGGGCGATCTTGAGCTGATGCAGCTGCGCCTCCACCGCGTCTAGGTCCTTCTTGAGCTGCAGGTTCTCTTGACACAGCTCCAGGATCTTCATGTTGTTCTCGACCATCCCAGGGTGCACCATCTGATGGAAGTCGATACGAGCCGCGTCGTACGCCTCCACCATGCGCGCCAGGTGCATGATGGTAGCGTCATCCTCCGAGCTAGCATCCCGGAAGGTGGCGTAGTCGCGGGCTCCTCCACGGCGAGGGTGGTAGCGGTAGGGCGAGTGCTGCAACTCGTCCGGGTAGCGCTGGTGAAGAGTGCCGATGGCGAGGAGAGCGGCGCTCTGGCAAGCGGCGGGGAAAGAATCTCCACCCGCGGTGACTGCCAGCGAAGTCCGCTCGGGAGAGCCAGCGAGGATCACTGCAGTGACCTCCCAAGCAGCGTGGGGCTCTGCATCGTCACCCTCCTGCTCCGGAAGCGGCCTGCCCTGGTAGTCCACTCCATGTGGATACCCCAGGACAACGCACATGCCCCGCAGCTCCAAGACGAAACCAATCATGTCCAAACCACGACGGGTGACGCTGCCGGCCATCTACCAACAAAAACAAAAAGAAAAGCAACATTTAAAAAGGTCAGATTTTGGCGATAAATGAAGCAGCAAGACAGAGAAAGACTAGAGGGTTTTCACAAATAACAGAGGATTTTTATTTCGAAAATACTGCTAAGGCTTGGGATCTACGGCTCGTCCTAGGGTCAAGGGGGTTCTGATACCAACTTGTCACGACCGGAAATAACCCAACGGGCGTTCCTTACGTGCGTGCATTAATCCTTGTCCCAGGAGGCAAGGTACACCAAAAGTTGATACAATTCAGAGTTTAACAAGCGGAAGCGTAAATAGTTAATTTATTACATGGGCAGCGAAGGCCCAGCACACACAAAGATAAACGAGAAACAGCGGAAGACTAGGGCGACGACCACAGGCACTTGACGGCAGGCACGAGCTAGACACCAAAGCCTTCATCCTCCAGGAACTCCTCTTCTGGGTTTGGGAAAAATTGAGCAAGACTGAGTACAACCACCGTACTCAACAAGACACACCCACAAGTGCAGAATAAATGCAAGGGAGTACAAAGGAGTTATACTATAAAGGGTTAGGGTTGCAGTAAACAGCATTTAAAGACATTAGTTGCTCAGGGCTATTTTGCAAACACGATTCTAGTACTATACAATATTATTTATCAAGGCCGTGAACCTACACGAACCTGCCTTAACCCAAGGCCTACGATGATTCAGACCGAACTGGCAACCCGACCCTGGGTCCCAGCTCGTCCCAAGCCAACCCAGGCCAACCATTCCACATTTTAGTTGTTAAGCAGGTTTTAAGAATTAAAACACTAACTTGGGTACATTGCTCGGCTTGCCCATAACCGAGGGCGCGGCTATTCGAATAGATTATACTCTGATCAGAGGTGTACATCTTTACCCACAAGACACATCTTCCTCACGTGTAACCACGTGCCACATACCACCACGGTATACAGACGAAAGACGTGACATAGTTTCCAACCCATCCTAGCCATAGACAAGAGTACCGACCCAATCCCACCTACGGCCGGAACACCCGGGACAGGCAGGCAGGACTGAGCCCCTAGCAGCAGGACACCGGCCCTGTGCCATGACATCTCGACTACCGGGCCGCAGCTCATGTAGCCTTCATTTGTCCTAGAGATGTCCATCGACCCCCGACTTCTTCCATCTCCATCCGTGAACTTTTGTTTATAACTAGACTGAGCCACAAACTAAGCCTTACCCACTAGACATGTGGAAGTACGGTAGTGCTTTGCAACAGAGGCCCGAAGACCGGTCCTTATATGGCCGAGGTGCTACTATCAAAACCATGCACCCCTAGCCCAGCCTAAAACCATTTTTGGGGATTTTGAATAGAAGGAGCGGTGTGAAGCCAATTCCACAATAACCAAACCATTCCATGGTGTCCAGGTGATATGAATATTCCCAAAGTCTAGAGTTGAAAAAAACCCACCTAATGTTACCTAATTAAAAGCGAAGCATCTACCTAAAATCATACTAGTGATACCATGAGTAGAGTGTCCACTAGTTGGGGTTTTGTTTATTCTAGGGTGAACAAGGAAATAATAACAATAACAATAATAATAAGGTCATAACAAAGGTAAATAGGCATGGCTAAATAAAACGGTGATAACGCGGGAATTTAAATAAAGCGATAATGCAATAAGTTAAATCAACATAATTTTACAAACTGGGATTCAATATGTTCAAAGATGATGTGACTTGCCTTGCTCGCTTTCCCAAACGTCGGCTTCAACCTCCACGAAGAGCGGATCTTCCGAAGCTGCAGCGTCTACACGACCAACGGAAAAGAAACGGCTTTTACTCTACTAAACTCCATATAACAAGCAGAAACAAAGCACAAAAATGGGTTCTTGGCTTCTTAAGGAAAAATTAGAGACTTTAACGGTCCAATTCCGAGTTTAAATGGCCAAGTTATGGCCATTTGAAGTTTATATGCTCTTTAAATGGATATTTACGAATTTCTTCATTTAAATTTTAATTTAAAAACATATTTATTGCGTCAGCCGGGAGAGAGGAGCGCACGGACCGGGTCCATGGGAGTGGGGCCCACGCGGCAGCCTCTCGGTCCACGGTGGACCGGGAGCACGCGGCTTACGCCGGCCGGCGCCGTGGGTCCCACGCGTCAGCCGCACCTGAGGGCGCAGGCGGCTGACGGCCGGGCCCCACATGGCAGCCGCGGGGCGCGCCCGAAGGCGGCCTCGCCGGCACAGCCGACGGGAGGCGACGCGCCCGCGCCCCTATGGTCGCCGGCGGCGGCCATAGGCACGGCGGAGCGGCGGCCGAGAGAGGGGAGGGAAGGGGGAAACGAAATGGGCGGTCCACGGCTCACCCCGGGTCGACGACGACGACGGGAACGGCGACCGGAGCAGAAGAAGGCGGCGGCGCGGCACGGGTCGACGGGGACGGCGGCGTTCCGGCGGTCGGCGGGCGAAACGGAGGGGTGGACGAGGTCGGCGAGGACGCGGCGGAGCCGAAGGAGGCGACGCCGAGGCGGGAGAAGGTCCGAGGCGACGACGGCGGCGGACCGGAGCTCGGCGGTGACGGCGGAGAGAGAGAGCGATGGCGCGAGCTCGATTCCGGCGGAGAGAGAGAGCGGCGAGTGGCGGAAACGGTGGAGGGAGGCACGGGGAGCGTTTATATAGTGTTGGGAGTGAGAGAGGGCGGCCGGGGGAGAAGGAAACCGGCGCGGCGCTCTCGGGCTCCATCAATGGCGCCGGCGAGATTTGCGGGGGCAAATCCGCCCGTTTGAACGCGAGAGAGAGAGAGGGAAAAATGGGGGGAAAGGGAGAGGGAATCACGGGGAATGATTTCCCCCTCTTTATTGCGCGCGGGGACGGCGGGAGGCGGCGGGATTCGCGGCGGCGGCGGCGCTAGGGCACGGGCGAGGCGGCGGGAGCGGCGGGAGGTAGGGGATGACGGGTGGGCCCCACCCGTCAGCGAGGGTGGCGGGCGGGCCCGTCCGTCAGCGGCACGCGCGCGGGGAGGAGGCCGATTGGGCCACGGGGGAGAGGAGAGAGAGGGAGGGAGGTGGGCCGAGCCGGCCCAAGAGGGGAAGGGGGAAAAAGGACTTTTTAGGGTTTTTTTTTCTTTTTATAAAACCTTTCTAACTTTGTTTATTTCTTAATAATTATTATTTGTGCTCTGAAAATTCCACTAAAATTTATTTACGCATTTTAGGCTTTTAGGAAATATACAAAAATCCTCCAAGCCTTATTTGACTTTTAACTTTGCACATTTTAATTGTTGGAGGCTTTCACATGGATTTTACTTATTCTATGCATAATTTTGAGGATGTATTTTAGAGTCGTTTTGGGACGCGACACGTTTCCCCTGTGGCGTGGCTTGGAGTAGTCTGATTTGCCCACAACACGGCGGGCAACTCCTCGAGCCATGAATCCCCGTGCTTCTTTAGGACGTTGTACGTCTTGGTCTTGAGGCCTTTGAGGATTTTGGCGTTGGCTCGCTCGACTTGGCCGTTACTCTTAGGGTGGGCGGGCGAGGCAAAGCACAATTTGATGCCCATGTCGTCGCAGTAATCGGCAAACAGCTCACTGGTGAACTAGGTGCCGTTGTCTGTAATGATGCGGTTGGGCACTCCGAATCGAGACGTGATGCCCCTGATGAACTTGAGGGCAGAATGCTTGTCGATTTTGACGACCGGGTAAGCTTCGGGCCACTTGGTGAACTTGTCGATGGCGACGTACAAGTGCTGATACCCGCCTCGAGCCGCCTTGAATGATCCAAGGATGTCTAGCCCCCAGACCGCAAAAGGCCAAGAGAGTGGGATGACCTGCAAGGCTTGGGTCGGCTGGTGGGTCTGTTTGGCATGGAACTGGCATGTCTTGCACCGCCGGACCCATTCCTGGGCATCTTGTAATGCAGTTGGCCAATAAAAGCCTTGCTGGAAGGCTTTTCCGACCAAAGATCGTGAGGCCGAATGGGCCCCGCACTCACCCTAATGGGTGTCGGCTATGAGCTCGATGCCTGCTCCCGAGAAATACACTTCAAGAGTATCCCGTTGGCGGCACGCCGGTAGAGGGTCCCTTCTACGAGGACGTACCACTTAGAGATGCGCGCGAACTTCTCAACTTCTGCGCGATGCTCAGGGAGAGTATTGCCGTCGAGATATGCCCGGATGTCGGTCATCCACACGACCTAACGAGGGGGGTCGGGGTCGACCCCCTCGGGCCCTGAGGGGTGCGGGTCGCCGGGGGTCGGGACGGAAGGCGTGTCGTTGGGGTCCCTCAAGGGGTTCGGTCGCGCCGATGGTTGCGCGAGTCTTTCCTCGAAAGTCCCCAGGGGGAGTGGGGCTCGTGCCGACGCAACACGCGACAACTCGTCAGCGACTGTGTTGTCGCGTTGGGGCACGTGCCGGAGCTTGAGTCCGTCGAAGTGGCGTTCCATGCGCCGCACTTCGCGGACATATGCATCCATTTGTGGGTCGGTGCACTGGTACTCTTTGGATACTTGATTTACGACCAGCTGGGAGTCACCTAGGACCAGGAGACGGTGGATGCCCATTCCGGCTGCCGCCCTCAATCCCGCGAGGAGTCCTTCATATTCTGCCATATTGTTCGTGGCTCGGAAATTGAATCAGACGACGTATTTGAGGACGTCTCCGCTTGGCGACGTCAGCGTGAGTCCGGCACCTGCACCTTGAAGGTTGAGGGAGCCGTCAAAATGCATAATCCAGTGCCCGCCACGAATGTCAGCGTTTGGGTCCTCTTCCTCTCCCGGGGGAGAGGGACATTGGACGAAACAGGTTCATCCACTGGGTCCACTCCACGATGAAGTCAGCCAGGACTTGACTTTTGATCGCGTGCCGTGGTTCGAAGTACAGATCGAACTCAGCTAGCTCGATGGCCCATTTTACAACCCGTCCAGTGCCCTCTCGGTTGTGCAAAATTTGGCCGAGAGGATACGATATCACTACGGAAACCCGATGCGCCTGGAAATAGTGGCGCAACTTCCTTGAGGCCATTAAAACAGCATAAAGCATTTTCTGGGCCTATGGGTACCGGGTTTTCGCATCTCGAAGTGGACGGGCCGCTGCACCTTTCGGCAGGGCCGGTTCGTGTTGTCAGGGGCAGATGACCCGGGGCGCCCCTGCTCGGGAGCCCCGGGGGGATCCCGGGTCACTTCGGGATCGTAGGCCTCAGGGCCACTTACCAAAGCCTCCCCTCTTCCCTCGGGGGCCTCGGGGTCCTCCCGGGGGCTGGGTGCTTTGGGCACTAGGCCTTCGGGGGACGAGGGGCCATCGCGAGCCAAAGGGGCCTCTCGTTCGCTTTCCTCGCGCTCAACTACTAGGGCGGCACTCACCACATAGGGGGTCGCGGCCAAGTAGAGTAGTAATGGTTCCTCTGGCCCCGGGGCCACCAAGATAGGGGGAAGTGAGGTAAGCTTTCAGCTCATTGAGAGCTTGCTCAGCTTCCTCCGTCCATACAAACGGCCCAGAGCGCTTGAGGAGCTTGAATAGGTGCAGCGCCCACTCACCCAGCCTTGATATGAATCGACTCAGGGCGGCCATGCATCCAGTGACGCACTACACATCACTAAGCTTGCTGGGGGGCGCATCCTCTCTATCGCGCGCATTTTCTCGGGATTTGCTTCTACGCCTCGGGAAGAGACTAGAAAACCGAGAAGTTTGCCCGCCGGCACACCGAACACACACTTATCGGGGTTCAGCCTTACGCGTGTGGACCTGAGACTATTGAAAGTTTCGGCCAGGTCCTGCAGCAACGTGTCCTGGTGGCGCATCTTTACCACCAGGTCATCAACATACGCCTCTACATTGCGCCCTATCTGATTACTCAAAGTAATACGAGTCATGCGCTGAAAAGTAGGGCATGCATTTTTCAACCCAAAAGGCATAGTTGTATAACAAAAGGTGCCCACAGGAGTAATGAAGGCAGTTTTTTCCTCATCTTCCCTAGCCATGCGAATCTGGTGGTACCCAGAGTATGCATCTAGAAAACACAAAAGGTCGCACCCCGCAGTGGAGTCGACTATCTGATCTATGTGTGGTAGAGGGAAGGGATCTTTAGGGCATGCCTTGTTGAGGTCTGTGTAGTCGATGCACATCCGCAGCTTGCCGTTGGCCTTCAGGACGACCACCGGGTTCGCCAGCCACTCCGGATGGATCACCTTGCGGATGAAATCAGCCTCCAGGAGCCGTGCCACTTCCTCCCTGATGAAGGCATGTCGCTCCGGGGCTTGACGCCACACTTTTTGCCGGACGGGTCACGCATCTGGTCGTACGGCAAGACGGTGCTCGATCACCTCCCTGGGGACCCCGGGCATGTCCGACGGCTTCCACGCGAAGACGTCAGAATTCGCCCGCAGGAAGGAGACGAGCGCGCTTTCCTATTTGGCGTCCAAGGTTCCACCAATCTTGGCGGTCTTGGACGGATCGTCGCCAAGGGGGATCTCCTTGACGGGCACCTCGTCAGCCGAGGCGAGGCGCTTCTTTGAGGCGCGGGACGCGGAGGCCTCTGGGGCCTGCGGCTCCGTGGCCACCGCCAGGTTGTCGGCGCGCTGCTCCGCATAGGCAAGGGCGACTTTGACATCACCAAAGACGGTGATGGGACCAGCAAGACCCGGCATCTTCATCTGGAGGTAGGCATAGTGGGTAGCAGCCATGAACTTCACCAACGCGGGTCTGCCCAGAACCACGTTGTAGGGCAGATTGAGGTCCGCCACATCGAAGTCGATCCGCTCGGTGCGAAAGTTGGTGGAATCACCGAAGGTTACCGGGAGCTCGACGTGGCCAAGCGGCCACATGTGTCCCGGAGTCACGCCGATGATCGACAGCGACGGCTGGAGCTTCATCCCCGGGGCCTTGAGCGCATCAAAGGATGCCGGGGAGATGATGCTCAGACTGTCCCCCCCGTCCACCAGCACACGCTTCATCTTAACGTTGTGGATGGTCGGGGAGACCACCAGGGCCAACTTCCCTCCCCGAGAGAGCACCGTCGGATGGTCGCTCTGGTCGAAAGTGAGCTTCACCTCTAACCAGCGCGCCTTCCGGGCCGCCTCGTGCGTGGGAACAGCGGCCAGAAGCTCTCGCCTCATGACCTTGAAGCCCCGACGAGAGGTGTGAGCGCAAGCCCCCCCCCCCCCCCCCATCGAGCGTGGCGACGGTCCCCTGAGGTATCTGGAAATCCAGATCCTCACTGTCACCGCCATCATCGGCGGGGGCCTTGTTCTTGGCCTCCTCTCGCCGGTCACCGGTTGAGGTCGCGGGAGCTTTGCTCTCCCGTCGACCCTGCCGCTTATTCTCATCGGCCTTTCGGAACCGCTCGGCCAAATTTTTGACTGAGCGGCAGTCGGCGAGACTGTGGCGGTAACTATTGTGCACCGAGCACCACTTGTCTGCCGACCGGCCCTCGCCGGAGGGAGCGGTGGAGCTCGGCTTATCGCCGGTGGCCTTTCCTTTGCGCGGGGCCAGTGCGGGCCCATCTGCCGCAAGGACATGGCCCTCGTCATTGGAGCGGGCCGGTTTACTTTTGCCTCTCCTATCTCACCGCTTAGAGCGGGGGGCAGACTCGGGGGTAGCCGCGGCCGCTGCACCGGTGTCGGGAGAGTTCTAGGCCCACGCCTCCTCCTTCCGGGCCACCTTGTCCGCCAGCTCAAAGAGCTCAGCGGTGGTCTTGGGCTCCTTGGAGGCGATCTTCTCCAGCATGTGATTGTGCCACACGCCGTTCCGAAATGCATACACAACCGCGTGGGCCGGAATGCACGAAATAGTATTGCGCACTTGACAGAAGCGTTGCATGTACGAGCGGAGGGACTCGTCGTCCTTCCGCCGTACAGCGTGTAGGTCTACCTCTTCTCCCAGGCGGGGATATGTGCCCTGGAAGTTCGTAACGAACTGCTGGCACAGATCCTCCTAGGAGTGAATGGAGTCGGGGGGCTGGGTCATCAACCAGCCACGCGCCTGACCCTTGAGAGCCATGGGAAAGTAATTCACCATAACCCGGTCGTCTCCCCCTGCCGCCACGATAATCGTGGTGTAGATCTGGAGGAACTCCGAGGGATTGATGCTACCATCATACTTCTCCATGAGGTTGGGGCGAAACTTCGGGGGCCACCGGACATTCCGAAGACTCGCCACGAAGGCCCTACAACCTGTCCCCCCAGGGGTGAGCGTGGGGGGAGGGCCGCCTCGTGAGGAGGAGCGTGGCACTCCAGATGAGGAGGCGCCTTCCCCCATGCGGGCAGCTCGGCGCTCATCCCGGCATCGCTCAATGTTGATCCGAGCGTCCTGCTCCTCGTAGAGATCGTCATGACGCCTCCGGCTTCCCGAGGCCCCCAACGATGTTGGAGCTGTGGACCGCCTTGAGGTCGTGGCCGACCGACGAGCCCTCCTCCTTGCTGACGAGGAGAGGGTAACCGGGGTACGCGACGTACCAGTGGCGGCGGATCGGCCACCCGTGGCCAAATGCCGCTGGGCAGCGGTGACCAAGTTGGCCACGTCATCCAACCAGCGCTAAACGGGAGTCTCTGGCTCCGGGTTTACGGGGGGATGCCGCAGAAGGGCGCCCGCCGCCTGAAGCGCGCCTTGGGGCGAACTGCCGTCGCTGTAAACGAGACGGCGCCGTGCCCCGACGCGTCGTGGCCTCCCTCCGCTAGGGGGCGGGGAAAGGGCCGAACCACCCGAACGGGTGGGATCCTCCCTCCGCGAGGGTTCGCGGCGCGGAGGAGTTGGAGAATCACGGCGGTGGTGACGAGGGCCACGGCTTTCGCCGGAATCCCCACTCCCGGACGGGGTGGGGGTAAACGCCACCGCCTCCTCCACCTCCAGGACCTCGACCATGATCGTCTAGGGCCCAGAGAAACTTGGGGCGGAAGAAAACGACTTCTTCTCGAAACGCGCAACTGCCCCCTACCTGGCGCGCCAGCTGTCGAGGGAAGACCCTCGATAGCGGGGAGTCGTGAGACCCCCCTTTCGTGAGTTCGGCCGGGGGCAGAAGCTCGCCTCTTGGGAATCACGCGTTCGCCCTGAAACTGCCGGCTAGCTTGCGCACAATCGGATTATACAGGTTCGGGCTGCTATGGAGCGTAACACCCTACTCCTGCGTTTGGGATTATGTATGAGTTTTACAAGGGTTCCTCTACTCCGGAGAGCGCTATCGCCTTCCTTCTCCTAGAGTTCAGGTTTTCTAAGAGTCGTCCCCTTATCTCGGTGGGCAAGGTCCTCCTTTTATAGCTCAAGGGGATACCACATGCGCCGCCTCTACCTACTCCCCCCAATGGGAGGGGGACCCCACTCCACTTTGACCGAGTCTCGATCCATGCCTTCTCCCGAAAGCTATGCAGCAACCGGTCCTTGAGTGGGACCCGGCGTCGTCCCCCGCCTGACACGGGGGACAGCCCTGTCATTCGCTCATAAATAAGTGAAGACTTGTGGCAGCCTTTCTTCGAGTGATGCTCCGATGTGACGGGTCACACTTACCCCCACTCCGCCGGATACAAAGGTGACGTGGGAGCACGGCCGCCCGTTCAATCGGACGTGACCGGCAACAGGCCAGTCACAGACTGGTCACATCCGATTGATAGGGGTCAGTTAGGCGTGCCGCACGTCTGCCCTCACCGCATTACACATAGTGAGGGACAGTTGGGGCGCCGCGTATTTATGGTTGTCCAGCCTGGGTCCCCCTCTCGCTCTCTCCCCCCACCACGCGGCAGCTGGGCGAGGGCCTCGGGGCGAAGCAGCGGGAGAGCCCGAGGGGGGGATGCCGCACCCCGAGGCCCCCCCCTCCCCCGCCGCTTTCGCGACCCACGAGGTGCGTGAGTGGGGCCAGCTTGCAGTGCCACGTGGCTGGACAGGAAGGTGACTCCTCTTTACCTCACATACCCCCGGGCCCGTATCTCCGGCATCCACCTCTTCTTTCTATTCCTACTTTCTCTTACTCAGTATCAGTCGCCACCGACACTACTATGGCAGAAACGGAAGCAGAAGAGGAAGTTCTCAATCATAGAGTAGTTAGAACTCGAGAGATAAAAGACAGAAACTGTAGCATTTCCCTCTTCGAGGAAAGCCCATAAGTTTGGGTGTTACCAGTATTGAAAGTTAGATGGTGTCAAATACCCAATTTTAGAGTCGAGATGTGTCTTCATGTGTTTTCGACAAAGCAAAGAGTTTAGGGATCAAATGGACTTATCCATGATCGTATACATGTATGCTGGCCGAGGCCTATGCAGCTTGAGATCGGAGGGGGCAAATACATCAAATACTTATTGCTCATATACATCAAATGGACTTATCTATTAGAAGAAAAAATACTTATTGCGTGTTATTAAAAAAAAATTACAGCGAGCAAACCTAAACATCAAATTAGACGAAGGAGATGCAATTGATTGCATTAAAACTAACGGTCATGCAGTCAAAAGTTCACCTCATATATATAATCATCAAGAAAGAATTAAAATTATACCTACAAGTAGGGGTGAAAACGGTACGGAAACGGATGGAAAACATGTTTATCGTTTTCGTTTTCATATCTTTTTCGGAATCGGAAACCCCGGATATGAAAACAGAATTGAATATTATCGAAACCGAGAACGGAGCGAAAACGAATCGGCGAGAATACGGTAACGAAAATTTATCGGAATAAAAAACCCCTCAAACTGATAAATCCAATTCTCAAGTCTCAATGGTTACTAATCAATCATAAAATACAATCATATAAGTCCAATTGTTAAGTATCAACATTATATAACAAAACACAATCTATGGATAAATTATCTATATTTAAGAGAGTAATGATGTTGATAAATTCCAATACAGAAAAAAAAATATTCTTATGTAATTTTAGATTTGCATAACAAATATTTTTTAAAAAATAACAGCCAAATACTATATTATTCACTATTCAGTGATTAAAAAAAGAATCCAAACTATTTCAGTCACAAAATTTCTGGAAATTCCGAGAAAATTTTCGAAAAGTTTCCGACCGATTCCGAGTTCCGGACAGAAAATACCCTTATCATTTTCGATTCCATTTCCGAGAAAATATTTCTGAATTCGTTTCCCGTTCCAAAAAATTCCGACTGATAGATTTCTTTTTCGAAAATAGGTCCGGAATCCAGAAAGTTTCCATACCATTTTCACCCCTACCTACAAGAAAGTGATCGACCAGCCGGTCATATTAGTTTGTGAGAAATTTTACGGTCATTAACAAAAAAGTTTGAGGTAACTAAATTTTACATAAAAAATTAATACCTCAAGATACTTGTATTATAAAATATGGTATCTTTCGATATATTTTTAAGGATGGTAAAATTACCTTAACTTAACTTAGTACGCTAGTCAAGTCAATGTGAACAGATTTATTCTGCGCCGAATAATTTTGATCCTTTGATTAGTATTTAAAGTGGGTTAGAACCACTCCTCCCACAGACAGGAACACAAAACACAAACACTAATATACCGGTCATATGTAGGCCGTGTTTAGTCACCCAAATTCCCAACTTTTCATCACATCACATCACATCGAAAACTTTCCTACACACATAAACTATTAACTTTTTCTCCAAACTATCAACTTTCTCCCAACTTCCTAACTTTTCCACCATCTAAACACAGCCATAGGCATATATCATCTGTATACTAGTATCGTTGATCTATTAGTAATTAATGGGCAACCTGTGGTTCAAGCCAGGAAAACCTACTATCCCTGTTCCTCGTCATCCTTCCGATCTCCATAGCATTCATCAACCTCCAGTTGATGATCCTCCAAGTTTTATGAATGAGCCGAAGCCGCTTCTCCGAGCATTCAATTTCCTAACGAAGGGTGTCAAGAGCTGGTGAAGAAGCAAGAAAGCTGCCTAGGATTATTAATTATTGCCCCAAAATGGAGATCAAAAGAAGGCCCAGGATTATGGACATTGAATTCAAGATATGATCAAGAAGGGCCACCAGGGTTAATAATGAATAAATTTCCCATTTCTCTCTTGTTTCTTCAAGAGCTTTCACTATCCTTGTTTCAGTGATATATACTCACTTGTGATTAGTGGTTAGTTGCTGAGTGATGTCTGATGCACCCATACATCAAGCATATGTGTGTATAATATATATTTCAGTCAAATATAGCCTTTCTAACACAAGCAAATTAAGAAAATTAAGGAAGATCACCAAAAGCTAAACAGGATGTTCCCTATAACAAAACTAACTAGTGTGACACTGATGCCATCTCCACACAGGCAACCTCTAATGTTGCCCCAAAATGGACCAAACAAGTGGAGACTAGAGAGAAGTGCACTTGGTTCAATTGAGAACTGGAACACTACTCAAACGATGGTAGAAACAGAGATCAAACACTTCCTCCATGGAAACAGAGGATTTTTGCAGGAATTTCACGAAAATTGAACTGTTCATGTGAAAATCCTACAAAATTGCTGTGCCTCAAAGGTGCCCTTACACTACAACTATGGAAGGCTCCAAGGAGGCAACCAAACACTGCCTTGGCGAGGAAGGCATAGCGCAGCAGAGGCCTACTTCCTCCGTCAAAAAAAAACTTAATTCAGTATAGGATGGGACATAATCTAGTACAACGAATCTGGTTAGACTTTTATCTAGATTCATTATACTAGATTATGTCTCATCCCATATTAGGTTGAGTTTTTTTGGGACAGAGGGAGTAGACAATAAAGTTTAACTTGGAGGGGATTTTTATGAAGTTCAGTTTGTAAGGTGGAGTGTGGAAATGTAAGTTTGACTTCTAGGGGATATTTTTATCGTCCAAATTTTACTTTTGGAATTTAATGGCAATAATATCAAAGCAAACTAATTGGTGTTTTAATGGCAATAATATCGAAGCCTCTAAAAGATAATCAGCTCTAAATACTATAAGAAAGATATGATATTTGCTGTAAGAAGCAGATTATTGCCATCCAACTAAAAATCTATTATTTGGCATGACAAATTTCATGGTTCACAGGCTAGAACCATAAGTGAGCTAGGTCAATGTGCAAACACAGAGAGGGAGTGTTTGATTCTCAAGATGTGATGATGGCAGTGGTGGCCAACAGAATATATGGATGTGATCAAACTGTGGTCATTGGAATATATGCTTAGGGCATCAATAGTGTTAAGCACTTGCTTGAGAGTTAGCCAGAATTTTCGCAGAGTACAACCACCAATAGCACTCAAGGTTGGACACATAGACATAAACAGATGTGTATGCAAAATGTCCTTTCTCTTTTAATTTTTTTCTCTTTTTCCCACTATGTTCCTTTTGATGCTTTCGACAAGTGGACCAAATGTGGATATTTTATTCGATCTAATCGCTCGTTAGAAGGAGATGTAATCTAGATTTCATAGCCTATGATCAGGAAATTACAAATTAATTTGGTACCTACGAGAAGCTAATAACACTACACCGTGACCTAAAAGTTGCGATAGCTCATCTGCCGTCAAAAGCACTATAGTGTTATCCTATAGTATGTCGTTAAAGGGTTTTTTTTTTCCGACAGACAACGTGTCTCAAGAGAAAGCTTGTCAGCAAATACCTTATAAGGTCGACTGCCTAGTCGAAATCCATACATCAATGCAAACCGTGCAAACATTTTTATTCTGCACCAGCGAATAATATTTTGGCTATTTCCTTGAAAAGGAAGAAGAGGAAAAAAAAGATCCTTTGGCTAGTATTTAAAGGGCTAGCACCACAACTACACCCACAGACAGACAGGTACACAAAATACAAACACTGAGAAAGAAAGAAAAGACAACTGTCGTGCATAGAGAATATCTATTGTCGATCTCTATTAATGGGCAACTTGTTCTTCATCCCCAAACATCCTCCTCCTCCTCCGCCTCCTTCGCATGTCCATAGCATTCATCACCCTCTCTCTAATGCTCCATCTTTCATGAATGGTCCGAATGGATTCATGATGGCACACACATTGTGCACAGAGACGAGGCTACCTCTTGATGAGGAACAGATGCGGGAGCTGATGAAGACGATCGATAAAAAGAAGAGCGAGCAGTGATACTAAGGTAGTGGCTCAGTGTTAAGTGTTACTCCCTCCGTTTCATAATGTAAGTCATTCTAGTATTTCTCATATTCATATTAATATTAATGAATCTAACCATATATATCTAATATCAATATGAATGTGGGAAATACTAGAATGACTTACATTGTGAAACGGAGGAAGTAACGAATAAAGGGAAGACAGGTCGGCCGTACATAATCTGCCGCTAGCTTACCGAAGAATTAATTATAAGATGATCAATCAACTCTGCAGTCTAGCTAGTTGGAGAGAAGAGATTATACTACTTTGTATCGTTAGAAATAAACAAAAGAAAACTACAAATTATATCTTTGACATGATATGGTTTGTCTCTGAGGTTCATAGCTACCACTCGTTGTAAAGTGTCATCTAATTTAAGCTAATTTATGTTTAGCTAGTATACAAACACTGATCCCACTGTCGTTTCCAAACTGACCATGGTATGCTCAATCTTGCGGGTAGCGGAGAAAATCGACCTCAAAATCACATGTGCAGACATCAGCCCGTGGTACTACGTCGGATCAGGTTATTTCTGATGGGTCCAAACCCTCACCTTTGATGAGTTTAGCCCTAGTCAGAGATTTCTGGTCACTGATGATTCCACTCATCTTTATGATTCCACTCATCTTTGACGGGGACAGCCTATCAGAGGTGATAGTCACATCTGACGGGCCAGTATTTTCCGGCCATCAGAGGTGAGGGTCTCCGCAAGCCTAGGGGTGGTTACAACCCATTAGAGGTGAGACGCCTGTGACGGGTCTAAAGGTGACATCCCGTGTACCCATTCTATGACGTATCTACCTTGATGCCCGTCACAGATAACTCACCTATGACGGGTTGAAGTAGCACAGATGAGGTCACCTGTGACGGCCTTTGTTTATAACCCGTCAGTGATGAGGAACCGCATCGTCTTGGAGCTCATCAGAGACACTTCTCTCTTCTCCGATCTCCTTCTGAGTTGCTAGCATCCTCTTGCAGTTGCATTGTGTCTCCATCACTTGGTTCCATTTTTTTGGGTGCAAATCTTCTTCTAATGCAACTACAGGTTCCTATTTTTGTAGGTGCCATATAGATTATTCTCATAAATCTTCTCCTCAATCTGAATTTTCCTGTTCCTATTCGATATTCTGCTCTAATTTGTTTTGAAAAATGATGTCTGAATCTGAATTGACTATTGGTTTATCCAGTTTTGTAGCTTCAGATTGAGATTTGGATCTGAAATTTCCATGTATTATTCAGTGTTCATGCTAACTTTTTTATGAGAAAGAAAGCTTTCACTTCTGCACAGTGCTGGAAAAGTTTTTGTTTCCTCTCCCGAACAGCTCAGCCAGAGGATTTTCCTTTCATACGTATTTTTGGGTAACCAAAGTTACCCATGATTGTGACATCCCAGCAGGCTATAAGCGATACAAACTGTGACATACTAACTTATATGCACTTATAATCGTGGGTCTGATACTATTTGTAACACCTACCATTGTGACATACCAAAGTCTAAGGCTTAAAATAGTCACACACGTGTAACCATACCATACTAGATACAATTAATGCCACCAACGCCTAGGATATAAATTAGTCACACGCATATAACCATGCTATGATACCATTTGAAACACCTAGGGTATAAACCTAAGCCCATATCAATTTATTGGGTCATACCTTTATTGTAAATTTTTACGTTTTTACCCTCGCTTCATGCAAAAGCAGTTCAAACCGGTGTTATTAGAGCTTGGAATTCAAGTCTTGGTAGAAAATTGAGCACGCTTATTGGCGTGCTTATTTTATAGCCCATGCATTTGTTTTCGTGTTATTAAAAAAAGTATTATGTTTGTTAAAAAAATGACTTCCTCAAATTTTGACATCTTAAATTATTAAATTGTAAATATCTTTTTAATAGATTTTTATGAAAACTCTCCTATATAGCTGTATTTTAATTTTTATAGACATATAGTTCGGGAAAACAATGATAAAACATATGCAATGGAGTATGTGTTGATTTTTAAAATGATATTATTTTAAATACAGAGGTAATATAAATTTTGCATAGTTTTATAAGAATTAGTGCAGTTTTATTGAACCTTGAGAAAAAAAAGTACATTCGAATAAAATTTTCAATCGATTTTTAATTTAAAATTTAATGTACCAAATCACATTATTATGAAAATCCTTAAATTTCTTCTTTTATTCTATCCACACTATTTAGGGTTTCTTTGTTTTTGTAAAATTATAGTTGAGTTTTCTATTAAATGATAAAATTAGTCATGATATTTTTGTAAAGGTGTTCTAAAGGAGCTACCATCCTCATCATTTTTTCTAGTACCACATGAAAAATTACACTTGTATAGATTTTGTGCCATAAATTGTACACACTTATTTACCATGATGCAAACGGGAGGTTTGCCTTTTCCATCTTCTTCAGGAGGGCCAGGCAGTATATTGAGTTTTCTATAGATTTCTGATAGGCGTATGTACACAGGAGACATATACTTTCCAACACACATATACTGCACGCTCTTTAGCTTTAAATGGACACATGGCAGTTTTCTAAAGATGCCTTACTAAATGTTTAGTGTGCCACGTGGCCCAATAGGAGGCCAGACCCTGAAATTGGTTATAGAGATAAACTACTCGAGCTTCCCTCAAACTTGCTAGGTGTATTATTATTGCCAGCCATGGAATAAGTCCACTTTCCCTCCCATAACTCATGGCCGCGTGTGAATAGTATCCCTCAACTGCAAAACCAGGGCTATTCCCCCGTGCGCGAACGTCCGGCGAGCTCCTCCCCCGCGCGCGGCCGTCCGGCGATGCCCCAGCGCCCTCCCGCCTCCTCTGCGTGCTCGAGCCGGGCCGCTCCCCCGCGCGCGGCGTGGCCAATCGACGAGCTCGTCCCCCGTGCGCCCGTAGTCGCCGCCTTGCCGATAGAAGGTAAGAGAAGAGGAAGATATGAAAGAGAAAGAGGGGAAGGGATGAGGGAGAATATGAGATGAGGTGGAGAGTGGAGACCGCTGACATGTGGGTCCGCTTGATGACTTAGCAAGTCAACTGCCACGTAGGTCAAAACCGTCTCCAAAACCGTCTAGGGAGTTGATTTGCATCGGTTTTTGGAATTGGGGGATGGGTTATACCTGGTTTTCTGGTTGTGGGATGCTATTCATAAACGGCCATGAGTTGAGGGAGGGAAAGTGGACTTATTCCTATTGCCATTGCTATATGCTTTGCTACCATAGAACACTCGGAAATAGGCCAAGGCCCAAGGCCTCTATCCAAATGGGCCGCTAGCTAGCAAGCCTCTTCATTCCGGGATGACGCCGGATGTCACACTGCATTGTTGCCAGTCATGGTGAAGGGCAGTGTAAAACAGTAAAAGTGCCCTAAATTTTGTGACATAAATTACTTCTGCTGATAATATATATAGTTTCTGTTTGCATATGAACACAACTGTTCTTATTTACAGTGTTTTCTTTTGTAAGTAGTACTTTCGCTATGTAGTAGGAGTATAAAAACTGAGAAATTTGGCACTTCCTGGGCCAATGATATATTTTTAAGTGTGATAGAATTCATGGCCTCAATCCTCCTGCCTCCCATGCCAATTCTTCCATCACCTTCTTGTGCACAAGAATAAGAGAAATCCTCAACGAGCTGAGTTAGCAGGCATCATCTTGGCCGAATCAGGCATTTCATGATTAATTTACCTGTTGATCCTTCCCATCACGATCGCGTTCTTCCCTCAACTTCGCATTTTATTCTGATGCACCTTCTGAACACATACGGATAGAACAGATAGAGAATAAATTTACAGTTCGCTTAGTTTCTGGATTGATATAATGAGAATGCCATATGTATTGCATGGCAAAGGGGAGTTAATTTACTCGTAATGAACAAAACCATGCATGTACCTGGTGGTGTGGAGCTATCTGCTTGTAATGTTTGTCTCCAGGTTGTATGGATCTCTTGTGTAGGACATGTACCATCTCAAGATGCCGTCGCCGTTATCGCTAGCGAATCCCTCCACATGCATGATATGGCTGATCTTCTCCCACTCTGACCTGCTTGCATCATGCTTGGTCGACATCAACCTGAGCAGATTCAAGCTGCAAACAATCTTCAAATGTCGTAACGTCAGATGTCGCAGGTACTCGGGGAGCGTTTCCATCCCGTGGTCCCCAAGTTCCATGATCTGAACTGATGCAACACCATCCAACAACATCAGCTTTGGACAGTTCACAATGGTTAGGTTTTGCAGGCTTGGAAGATCAACAATCCTCTCGAGATTAGGGTTGCCATAGACTTCAAGCTTGATAACCGAGCTGAAACCCTCCACGGAGTTTAGGTTCCGAGCATTTATTACGCATAATCTCTTCAAAGCCCTTGCCTGGTAAGGAAGTCCAGGAGGAAGATGGCTCAAGTTGCAGTCTTTGACATGAAGCACGCTTAGAACAGGCATGGCCTCCACATGCTTCTCCCATGTCCACTCATTCCATTCCATCATCCCCTTAAGATGCAACTCATGTAACTTTGGAAATGCAACATGTCTTGAACTCTTCTTGTTGTCCATATTTCTTTGTCCTTGTTCAAAGAGCAAGCAATGTCCAATTTGCTTGATGCAGGGTGCATCATCGACTACGAAAAAGTCCAAATTGGGGAGCTGACCTAAACCATCTGGGAGTTGAATACAAGAAACCAAGTTTTGTAGGTTTAGCCGTCTCAAATCCTTAAAAATGGCTGCCTCTGGCATCTTAATCCAATCTGGGACCGTGTCACCATAATAGCCTCCAATAGTTAGCTCCTCTAAGCATTCTGCAGGGCGAAGTAGATCAAACAACTCCTTAATTTGTTCCTGCTCAACCGTGACGATGGCATCTTTGGTCTCATCATTTGAGCACCATAACTCCAGGCATGTCAGCCTACTCTTGGTTCCAAGTTCCGCTAGTGCAGCCGATTTAGAAGGTGCATTCTCCAGACCTTTTAATTTAAGCTTCCTAAGCTGCGAAACAGGGCCAACATCTTCCAATGTACAGTAATGCTTTGCAGTGCCCTGAGCAACACCATGAACCGGAAACCCCCATAGCACATCCAAATTTAATAGTCTGCTAAAACCCCTTGGAATAGCTCTTATTTTTGTCTCATCAATACTGAGGTGTCTCAAATTATCTAGCTTTATGATACTGCTGGGAAGTTTTGACAACCGGTGACAGCCACGAACACCAATGTGCTCTAAAAACTTCATCCTACCAATGTTGCGGGGCAGTTCAGATATATCTGTGTACCTTAGCTCCAAGTATCTCAAATGTTTAAGGTGACACAAGGAGTCCTGCAATATAGAAAAATTGGAACTCCTTACATGTATTGTCCGTAGAGATGGAAGAATTCTCAAGGAATCGCCAGGTTTCAACTTGATGTTTCCGAACAATATCAATGTTCTTAGACAATGCTGATTCTGTAAATTGCTCCACTCTATTTGCTCTGCTGATATAGATAACCGACGAAATTTTGATGAAGAGAGAATTCCATTGTTTTGTGGGTCCCGAAGCACCAGTGCTTCATCCCTGGCAACATGCTGAGCAAAGGAGTGTACAACATCATGCATGATACAATGTTCTTCATTGTAGTAGTCATTCTGAGGTTCTAAAAGATTCCTCTTGATTAACTCCTTGTAGTAATCTAGACCAGCTGACTGTGCGGAATATCCATCTTTACCAATGAATCCTTCAGCTATCCACATGGAAACAATTTTGTCAATACCAATGATTTCATCTTTAGGAAATAGTGAGTAATACACAAAGCACTGTTTCAAGTTATGGCTCAGATCTTCATAGCTCAGGTATATTGCCTTGTTTAGTTCTTCAGGAAGTCCCATTTTTGACCATATCTGATTGCGTAAAACCTCTTCCCAAGCATTTTTTGTTGCATTTTTGTTGCATTTTTCTTGCATAAGACAACTCCTATTACTTTAATTGCCAGTGGTAAACCATCACATTTTTCTGCAATTTTCATCCCACATTCTTGTACTATCTCGATCTCTGATACACTCAAGGCAGCCTAGACAAACAAAAACGTATAATATGAGCAAAATAGAACCATAACTTGAAACATTATTGTGTAAAATAATTGTGCTTATTTCCTTGTCTACATTATTGTGTAAAATTTGAGTTACAGAGAGCCTTAATGTGCTTACTCACTTTTCTCATGATGAGAAACAGTTATAGAAGTTCCTTAATTAATCAACAATTCCACATTCTAGAGTAAAATAAAAGGCACAATTTGTTAAAAGAAATATAAGCCAGACTTGTAACAGTGCCGTGGTGACTTTTGATTTTTGATAATTTGCCAAGGGGAAACTACTTTATTTCATAGGTGCTGCTGAAATCACATATCTGAGATGTTCAACAAGCCACCAATCAAGGATATATGCATCGAAGGCACCATTCAGTCAACTATTTTGGCCATCCAAAAGAACACTATATACTTATGTACCTTGTGTAACCATGCCACCACCTATCCTGCCAGCCATGTTGGCGATATGCCCATAGAGGCAGTCAATCTATCACGAATCATATTTATGAATCTCTTCCAATTATTTATACTGATCTGTGAGTATGACTTATTTGTAAACTATTTATATATCAAGATGCTATTTCTAAATCATCTCTGATGATCGTGTTTCATGGAAGATAGATATGGATATATCATATCAATCAGACAATAATATAAGCATGCTTCGAGAACATAAGTTAGATCGATCCACCATGACTCCATGAGATATTTACCGAGATTAATTTAGTTGTAAGTGTTATTAATTTGAATCTAGTTTCTATGGTTAACATTTAGGATAAATTCCAAATTACCTCCAAACTATTGTGGTAGTCCGATTTATTCAGTCCAGCCACACTACAGCAGCTAGATCACAAGTAACCCCTTCTCAGGATGTGTATGGTTTTGGAGACATCAGGTGCAATTTTGGGCTACAACAATAATTGCTATTCATTCGATTCTATACCCTTGGCAAAACTGACTGACATATAGAACTCAATGTTATATCAGAGCTAAAAGGTCAATAGTTCGAATCTAACCTGCAACAGCATTACAGAAAGTGTTGAAGTGCTCATAATATGTTAAGAATTTCAATGGTTACTCTCATTGAGAAGAGGATGGCACTCGAGATGGGGCAATTTTCTGGTTTTCTTCATTCACAAAACACAAAGCCATATCCTCCCAAAGAGGATTGGGTACATATTTATAGCTGCTTGTAGCAGCCATGCTAGGGCAATAGGGTGCTGTCCTAGAGCATCCCAACAAACTGTCCTAGAGCATCCCAACAAAATGTCCTAGAGCATCTCAACAAACTGCTGTCCTAGTTGTCCTAGAGCATCCAAACTGAAAGTAGAGATGCTGTCCTAGAAAGCTAAAAAGCAAGAAAAAGCACCACAAGACCAAGACCAACCAGCCAAGACTTATTCCTACACTCTCCCCCTAAGTCTTGTGCGTCGTCTTGTGGGAAAGTTGAGCCATCCCGATCCGGGAGCAAAGCTCAAGGAACTTGATCCTTCCAAGGGGCTTGGTGAGCAAATCCGCAAGCTGGTCCTTGGTGTTGATATAGCTCGCCTTGATGCTCCCTTCCTCCAAGTAGCTTCGGATGAAGTGGTACCTCACCCGGATGTGCTTGCTCCGTTCGTGAAAAACGGGGTTCTTTGCCAGGGCCAGAGCGGACTTGCCATCCACCCTAAGCTCCACCGCTCCAGTATCTCTGCCGAGGAGATCACTAAGCAGTCGAGCAAGCCAGAGCGCCTAGGTCGAAGCGGCGGAGGCCGCCATGTACTCGGCCTCGCAACTAGACAGGGCCACCACCTGCTGCTTGACTGACTGCCAGCTAACAAGGCACTCGCCAAGGAAGAAGAGAATCCCGCTCGTGCTCTTGCTGGTGTCGATGTCGCCGGCGTGGTCGCTGTACCCGACGAAGTGTGCCTTGCCAGGACACCTTGGGTAGTAGAGACCGTGGTCGAGAGTCCCCGCAACGTAGCAGATGATCCTCTTCACAGCCTGCTGGTGCTCCGTTGTCGGTCGCTGCATGAACCGACTGACGTAGCCGACGGAGAAGGCCAAGTCCGGCCGTGTGTGGGTGAGGTAGCGAAGGCTCCCCACAAGACGCCGGTACTGTGTAGCATCCACTTCCTCCGTCGTGCTATCGCGGCTCAGCTTCAGTCTCTCCATCGGAGTGAGAGCTGGGTTGCAATCGGTGAGCCCAGCCAGCTCAACGACGCGCTTGGCGTATGCGGTCTGTCGAAGCGTGATCCCGGAGTCATCCTGGTACACCTCAATTCCCAGGTAGAAAGAGAGAGGCCCCAGATCACTCATCTGGAAGGTGGCCTTCATCTACTCCTTGAACGCCGCGACCTCCGCATTCTTGGTGCCGGTGATCAAGTCGTCGACGTAGACACCCACCAGCAAGGCATTTCCTCCATTACCCCGCTGGTAGATGGCCGCCTCGTGCGGGCTTTGCTCGAAGCCCATCCCCTTGAGCGTGGAATCCAACTTGGCATTCCACGCCCTCGGTGCCTGCCGCAAGCCGTAGAGGGCCTTGTGCAAGCGTAGCACATTGCCCTCCTTGCCGGGGATCACAAATCCCGGTGGCTGGTGTACGTAGACCTCCTTCAAGTCGCCGTTCAGAAACGCCGATTTGACGTCCATGTGATGGACGCCCCAGCCTTCCTGAGCAGCCAGCGCAAGGAGTCGCACGGACTCCATCCGTGCGACGGGAGCGAAGGCATCGTCGTAGTCGATCCCCTCCTGTTGCACGAAACCGCGTGCCACCAAGCGAGCCTTGTGCTTGACGATGGCTCCGGCTTCATCCCTCTTCAGCTTGAACACCCATTTAAGGGTGATCGCGCGGTGACCACGAGGGAGGTTAGCAAGCTCCCAGGTGCAGTTCTCCTGAACCGCGTCCATCTCCGACTGCATCACGGCAAGCCACGCGGCGTGTTTCTCGGCCTCTGCAAAAGACCGAGGCTCACCGTCGTCGCACGCAAGGTGCAACTGCGCCTCCAGGTCGCGGGGCACCAGTCTCGGCACCGGCTGGTCGCCGAGAAGGTCCTCCATCGTACGGTACCGGAGCTGCTCGCCGTCGTGGTACGCGTCGATGCGCTCCCCGTCGTGGAGAGCGGAGTAGCTAACTCCACCGGGCTGCGCTCAACACGAGCTGGCGTCGGAGTAGACATGCCCAGGGGAGTGGCTGTTGGTGCTGGAGTGCGTGGGGTCGCCGGCTGTGGTGGTGCTGGCGAAGAAGTCGTCGCAGCCGAAGTCGAAGCTCGAGAATGTGTCGCTGCCGGAGTTGGTGGAGGCTCGGGGACTGGGGTAGGCACGCTCGGTGAGGAAGAGCTGCCTACTCCCCCAGCTCCCTCGAAGTGGACGTACTCGACAGTGAAGTCGTACGTCAGAGTCGAACCATCGTCCACCGCCTTGTCCCATACCCACCCTCGCCCTTCGTCGAACACTACGTCGCGCGCCGTGCGCACACGCTGTGTCTCCGGGTCGAGAATGCGGTAGGTCTTCGAGCCCTCCGCGTAGCCGATGAACACCCCTGGGGTGCTCCTATCGTCGAGCTTGCCGATGTGGCCAAGCTCCTTGGCGAACGCGAGGCAGCCGAAGACCCGCAGGTGGGAGACCGCCGGCTTGCGCCCATGCCAGGCCTCATACGGTGTCCTGCCGTCTAGGGCCTTCGTGGGCGAGCGGTTGAGGATGTAGACGGCCGTTACCACCGCCTCTCCCCAGAAGATGGCCGGCATCCCCCTCTACTTGAGGAGAGCCCGAGCCATCCCCACAACCGTCTGGTTGCGCCGCTCGACGACGCCGTTCTGCTGCGAGCTGTACGGCGCGGTGTAGTGGCGCTGAATGCCCTCATCAGCGCAGTACGACACGAATTCAGCCGCCATGAATTCGCCGCCGTTGTCGGTGCGCAGCACGCACAGCTTGCGGCCGCACTCCACCTCTGCAGCAGCCTACGCGCGCCTGATGGCGTCCGCAGCTTCTCCCTTGCTGCCGAGGACCATCACCCACATGTAGCGGGAGAGGTCGTCGACGAGCAGTAGGAAGTAACGTCGTCCTCCTGGTGTGGCCGGTGTCACTAGGCCACACAAGTCCCCGTGCACGAGCTCGAGCCGCTCCTTGGCTCGGAAGCTCGTCTGCTGGGGCAAGGGGAGCCGCCTCTGCTTCGTCACCACGCAAACGTCGCAGAGCTGCTCCACGTGGTCAAGGCATGGCAGGCCTCGCACCATCTCCTTGGCGCTGAGCTGCTTCAGGGCCTCAAAGTGGAGGTGCCCGAAACGCTCGTGCCACTGCCACGCCTCGTCGTCCCGACGAGCGGCGAGCAAACTGGTTGTGCGACCTGCGCGCTGAGGATGTAGAGTCGATTAGTGCTTCTGGTTACCTTGGCAAGAAGGCGACGGCGGCGATCCCAAATCCTCATGACTCCGTGCTTGACCAACACGTGTGAGCCGTTCTCATCCAGCTGCCCCACGCTGATGATAGAGTTCCTTAACGCGGGGATGTAGTAGACTCCGGTGAGCAGCCTGTGCTTACCGGACTTGGCGATGAAGGTGACGGAGCCAACGCCCTTGATCTCCACGCCGGAGGCGTCCCCAAACTTGATGGAGCCTCGGACGCTGGGGTCAAGCTCGGTGAAGAACTCCCGTCGGCCGGTCATGTGATGGGTGGCACCGGTGTCGAGGTACCACCCATCAGCCTTGTCATTGCTGGAGCTGTTGCAGAGGGAGACGAGCACCTTCGGCTCATCAAGGTGGAGGAAAGCCGCTGTGGCCGGTGTCGCTGGGGGTAGCTCGATGCTTGCGTATGCCAGGAGCAGAGCCGGCTCTTCCTCCTCTACCTGTGCGACGTGGGCCTGGCCATGTCGTGGCTGTCGACAGTCTTTGGCCCAATGGCCAAGCTTGCCACAGTTGCGGCAGGTGTCGTCTCGTGCCGGCTTGTGGTTGCCGGCGGCGCCGCCCTGGGCGCCTCTGCGAGCGCCACCCTCGGCGCGTCTTCGCGCCCACCGCAGCTGGACACCTCCACACGCCTTGCGCGGCTTGCGGCCGCCTGTCGAGGGAGAAGACTCCCCCTTCATCCCGTCACCTTGAGAGGCCTCCCACTGCTCCCGAGTGAAATGGAGCTTCCCGCCAATGGTGATAGGCCCCGAGAGGGGCTGTGGCTCATCACCGTCGACGACCTTGAGGCGACCTAACGCCTCCTCGATCGACATCGTGGAGAGGTCCAGCAGAGACTCGATCGAGCGAGCGATCTGCCTGTACTTCTCTGGGACGCAGCGGAAGAGCATCTCGACAGCTCTCTCCTCGTCGTAGGTGTCGTCACCGTACTGCACCATCTTCTGCAAAAGAGTGTTGAGACGGAGGGCAAAGTCATCAACATCCTCACCTGGCTTGAAGGCCAGGTTCTCCCACTCCTTGCGGAGTGCCTGCAGTGTGGACTTGCGGGCGCGGTCGCTGCCGATGCGTGCCGCAACGATGGCGTCCCAGGCCTCCTTGGCAGTCCGCTTCTGGGAAAGCGAGAACTGCATCTCGGGCAAGACTGCAGCGATGAGGGCATCCAGTGCCCGCCGATCCTCGTCGTAGTCGACGTCGCCGTACCGGACTGCCTCCCACATGTGCTGCACCTGGAGCCTCACCCTCATCATCGCGGCCCACTCAATGTAGTTGGTTTTGGTGAGGGTAGGCCACCCACAGCCGGGACCAAAGTCCCTGACCACCGTCTGGACGCCGTGGTGGCCATGGCGTCGGTCAGGGGAGGGAGAGCCGCGCTGCCTGCGAAGCCGCGCGTGGGCTCCGGGCTGCTGCCGGCACGCCCGCGCCCGTCTGGGTTCCCATCGGCGGGCGCGCGGTCCCTTGGGCCGCCGCCGTGGAGGTGGGCTGCTGCCCACCGCTCTGCCCGCTCCCGTACCCTTCCTCTTGCCAGCTCCTCAAGCTCCCTGTCGGCGGTGCTGTCGCCGGTGATGGAACCGTTGATGCTACTGCGCAAGGTTTCAACCTCTACCTCCGCCACACGTGCCGCATCTTCCGCCGCCTCTGCTTCCGCCTCCGCCCTGGCTGCTGCCAACTCCATTGCCGCCAGTCTGGCCGCCCTCGCTGCTGCTGCAGCGGTCTAAGCCGTTGCTCGCCTGCGCTCTTCTACTGCGGCGAGCTCGGCGTCCTGCTGACGCCGAGTGCTCGAGGCGACCGAACGCCGAGACCGAACGTCGGACATGGCGCACCTTCGGGGGGCTGCTGCCTGGAGAGGGGGAAGGGAACGGGGAAGGAGGAGCAGCCAGTGCTGCTGCTGCTGCTGGCTGAGAGCTCAACCGAGCTTGGGAAGGGGTGGAACAAGAGATGTTTAGCCTACAGGAAAGTGTGGCTCTGATACCAGATGTTAGAATTTCAATGGTTACTCTCATTGAGAAGAGGATGGCACTCGAGATGGGGCAATTTTCTGGTTTTCTTCATTCACAAAACACAAAGCCATATCCTCCCAAAGAGGATTGGGTACATATTTATAGCTGCTTGTAGCAGCCATGCTAGGGCAATAGGGTGCTGTCCTAGAGCATCCCAACAAACTGTCCTAGAGCATCTCAACAAACTGCTGTCCTAGCTGTCCTAGAGCATCCAAACTGAAAGTAGAGATGCTGTCCTAGAAAGCTAAAAAGCAAGAAAAAGCACCACAAGACCAAGACCAACCAGCCAAGACTTATTCCTACATAATTGGAAAGCATTCAAGTGTGAGTTTTTTTCCTCGAAAACAGCATTGAAATATGAGGAAAATTGAGTTTTTGGTGAACTGGCTTGTGTATATAATTCAATAAATTTTTTCCTCATGGAAATTGAATCCCAAATTAAGAGAAACCTAAAGAGTGAAACCTGTGCAGTACTATTAATCTGCCCCGTGGTAGTAAATATAGTGTAAGTATTATCTATATATTAATATAGCACAGTAAGAGGCTCTCCTGCTGTTTTAAGTAAAAAAATGGATTACACGATTCTTTCTGTGCGTTGAAGACAAAAATTGGGACGAATTTTTCAGAAGTTCTCATGGAACCACCTTTACCACCTATGTCCGGTAATATCTGTAAAACGTGCAGAGGTAATCTTACTAGTTTTATTGATTACGTACACTGCTTGACTTTGATGAAGCCGGATTGACTACAAAAGGAATGTGACACAGAAACATTTATAAAACAGGAGTCATACTGACCAAGCTTGATTAGAAAAGAAGTACCTAGCTAACCATGATATTCTTTTCTTGTGTGTGCAGAGCTAACCATGATATTGAATGAGCTAGCTATCAAGCAGAGTCATATAATTAATAGATCTGCTGCCCTAACCTGTTTCTGGAGCAATGTCCAGGAATCATCGAGTCTTAGTTTGGTGACTTGGTGCGTGTGAGCAGCTTTCATCACTTTAGCAACATCTTCATTTCTTGTGGTTACAAGGACACAAGTCCCTGGAGCACAGGCTTTGGTGATTGGGACTCTGAGCCCATTGTCCCATGCCTTCTCAGTCCACATGTCGTCCATTACCAGCAACAGCATCTTACCTCTCAGGGCTTCCACCAGGGCATCCTCAAGCAGGGCCATGTCTTCAACGGCAGGGATTTGTTGCTTATCTGACTTTGCCATGGCAATGGCGGTTTTGAGAAGATGAGCCTCATTGAAGTCCTGAGTGACACTCAACCATATCTTTACATCAAAGGTGTCTTGAATCGCCTGATCATGGAAGATCTTCTTGGCAAGGGTGGTCTTGCCGATCCCACCGACGCCTTGGATGGCAACCACCAGATACTTCTTGTCATGGTTGATGAGCCAGTCCACCAGCATCCTCTTATCTTCTTCAATCTTGTCACCGACGATGTCTTCGTGGATGATCCCGGGGGCTGTCCTCCTAGGGTTGCCACTATGAGGGTTGCCAGGGGTTGAGCTGGATTTGAGTCGGTCAGTGTCAGCCTGCTGGTCAGCTTCAGCCTGCTTGAAGAGGCCATCCATCCTCTCATTGAGCTCCTTCACTCGGCTTCCGATCCTGTGGGCGAAGAGGGGATCCTGCAAGCACCAGAGCAAGGAGGAGTTGGAGCAGCTGCCTGGATACGGAGACGCATACCGCTCGCGCCGCTGCTCCGACTTGAGATGAACGTCATCGACGATGTCGGTGGCGTCGTACATGGCATCCTTGAGCTTCCTCACCCACTCATGCACATATTCTCCTTCCTTGGCATCGGTGATGTGCCGCCTCTCCGCGTTGGCCAGGAACTTCTTGAGCCTGCTCAGCATGCCTGTCAGCTTCTCGACCTCGCCAGAAGCGCCAAGCAGCATCCCTGCCTCGTCTTTCACCATCTTGGCGAACTGCTCGCCGAGGTAGGATGCAAGGGCATCCAGGATCATCTCCATGATGTATGTCAGCTTGCTCTTCTCTCAGATTTTTTCTTGCTTTCAGCTTTTCAGGGTGGCTCTGCTGGTAACTAGCAGTGTTTAATGTTGGCTTCTTACATCGGTCAGCTCCGTTGATGTATGTTATGGGATTATCGCAGCAAAAGCAGCCACCGTGCACTTGGAGCGATGTCTTCCTTGAAACTAGAGCATGGAACCGATGCCTGTCCTGCCCAGCTACCTTGCCACAACATCAATCCTCAGGAATATAGGCACACACTCTCTCCGACATGCACTCAACCACTCTTCTTTTGCTTTGGTTATTCTGTACAAAAAGAAAAGGTTATCTTCGTGTGAAAAGCATCAAAAACAAGAATAACATAAAGATTCACTAATCAAAGGGAAAAGGTGGAAAAGGGTTATTGTGCTTATCTTCGTGCGATCACACATCGGTTTCTCGTCTGTAAACGGGTTATACCATAGTAGAAAGTTGTATCTGTAGTATTATTTTCCTTTAGTACACTGATACTAGATTATGGGGATTTCATTTAGAAAAGGAAAGCATCCGGCTTCTACACCAAAGCACACACGACCAAAAAAACAATCACACAGTGGAAGAAGGAAAATGTAGTAGTAGGGTAACTTCTTTTAATTGCACTGGATTAAAACTACTAAATAACTGGCCTGCTTGGGATAAACTGGAAAATTTTAACCCTTAATAAACTTACCACTGCAATTGTTGGTTACCAAAGGTAACAGTGAAATGAAAATCAAACCCCCTTGTATACATGCTGTTTGGGAGAAGAACATCAACAAAGGTCTTAATAACTCTGTGGTTGCATCAAGCCATGAACATTGCATTATCCATCATAAATATGCAGTGCACATTAAGTTGAAACTATACAGCTATAAATAAATATACTAGCATCAAGAATCAGAGGAACAATCTAATAGTTCAAGACCGAAAAAACAAATGGAACAGGACTATTGATTTGGGGGAAGGGGATCATCAGAAGGTGGATCGAATCTGAGCGACGCCAGCGACGAGGGCGAGGTGAGGTGATGCGAGCGAAGCCAAGCCACCACACCGACGGTGAATGGAGGCTGAGAAGACGCGGATCGGGGGCGGGCAACCCGGGAGGATCAGTTCGCCGGAGTTGCGCATCGCGGCCGGCGATGGCGAGGGGGGGAGAAGGCCGGAGAGCGAGGTCGCCGCCGACTCGCCGGTGGCTGCGCACGTGGCAGGGCTGGTCTTGGGCAATGCGGCGAGACGAGGAGGCGAAGAGGCTTTTACGGCCCATCCAAGCGCAGATCTTTTTTAACCGAATAAAGTTTATTTTACCTCCCTCAACTATAACTGGAGTTTGATTTTGCTCTCCCTGACCATAGACCTGTTTAGGGAGCTTTAAATTCTAAGAAGCAGTTGTTTGATAACCAGCTTCTGAGAAACTGGAAAAGCTCTAAAACCCAGCTTCTCCAGCTTCTAGTTTCTTGGTTTATTTTTCAGAATCTGTAACTACAGATTCTCAGAAGCTGTGGACTGTTTGGGGCAACTTCTAGCAGAAACAGCTTTTGGGAAAAGCTGCAGCTGGGAAAAGCTCCCCAAACAGGGCCCATATATGCCTCAGCTATTAAAATCAGCGTAAATCAACTTCTCAAATATTTTCAGAATGGTTTTTGGCTGAAGTGATGCGTTGACCAGGTCCACAGTGTTGGCTTATCGATCTACGTGGCATTTAGCTAGCAAAAGAAAAAAAAACTTGTGGGGCTCACGTGTCATGCACCACCACTTTCTCCCCCAACTGCTTGACTGCTTGCGCACGGTGCTAAATCTAGAGTGAAGTTTGAGGAATTGGTGTGCTCAATCAGAGTTAGGGCATCGCCAGCGCCATAGAAAAGGAGTAGCCTCACTAGAATTGGAGGAGAAGGCCTAGAAACCATATTAGTTCTGACGATCAAAACCTATCAAGATACAAAAGTAAAACCCGTTAGGAAAATTGTTCCTTATATGTCAATGTCATGGAAATTCCATCAGGACTATCTGCAAGGATGGGCTGCAGCTCAAGATCTGGACATAGATCATGTCCATAGGGGCTGCAGCTACAGATCGATGCATGGACGACCTCTAATCCACCATTAAGAGTAATCCCTACTTAGTGGAGGGCTACAGAATATAGGAGATTCGAGGGAAAAGACGATTCGAAGGAATTGTAATATGGGAAAGGGGAAGAGGAAGAAGCTAAAGGGGATGAGAAGAGAAGCTAGCTTGGTGACAGGTTTTGTGTCCATCCATTTTCTCATGATGTTATAAGCTCGTCATGGAAAATTGAATTTTGCTGATAGGAAACTGTGTACATGTAAAATTAATGGTTGTTGGGGTTAGTCCCTTTTTTTTTGTTAATTTTGTTGTTTGCAACGTTATCATTGCTAAATTTCAAGAAAATAATTTTCCTTGAAATCCATCTGATTGACAGAATTAATTAGGAGATGTGGCTTCTTCTCAGCCGTAGAAAAAAATATATAGTAGAGATTTAGCTAAATCTACCGCTTCAACTCCACTGGATCCAAACCCATTACGGTCTTACGGAGCTCTTCTCTCTCTACTTTCCCCCATACTAAAAACTAACTTTTGACAAACTTGAAACAATTTCTTCTGCTAAATTACTTATCCAATCCACCAACCAATTATACCATTATATTCTTTGCATTAAATATCTATAACAAGATCTTACTCGAATATATTTTGCTGAAAAAATATGTCCGTTGTTTCATCAGTTGAAAAAAAATTATTTCAGATCACTACATAATTAAGAGAGAAGTAACATATAAAGTATACTTACTGTAACATCAGCACCATTGTTTCTAACATTGAATCTCAATTGGTGAAACATATGAAAAAATAATACAAATAATACAATATATTTGCAAAAATGTAATATTGTTGAAACATTTTTTATCACATAAAAACTTTAAATTGTAACTGTTGAAACATTATATTCAACATTATAAAATACCTGATGAAACATTCAAAAGAACACCACGTGAAATATTTGCGAATTAAGTAGTGAAACATCATATGAATACTTGTTGAAACATTAAATAACTCCTCTCCTCCTCCCGTTCCCGTCCCCCTCGCGCATTCCGCGGCCACCGTCCGATCCCCTGCCGCCACCGCGCCACAGTCCACCCCCCTCCCCCGGCTGGCCCCCTCCCCCTCCCATTCCTCTTCTTTCCTCAAGTCGATGGCGGCGAGCTGTCCCGGCGCCGCCATCTTCCCCGTCTTGGGTAGCGGGGTGATACTACTGGCCACTTCCTCGGTTTCTCCTAGCATCCTTTCCTCTTAACCCCTGCCGCCTACACCAGCCTACCGCCAGCTTCCGATCCCGCAGCTTCAGCAGCGGCGCCGCCGCCTCGCCACCCGCCCGATCGGTCGCCCACCGCTGGGCTGTCGCCTCCCATATACAACCCTCTAAAGCTGGCGAACTCCCCCCTCTTCCCCCTTCCCCTCCCACCCTATCCCAACCTGAGACCCTAACTCGTAGGGTCCTCTGCGGGAGTCTACGGTGTTACCGGCACCGGAGAAGAAAAGCAGATCATCGAAGTTGGAGAAGACCTGGAGCACGAATCATGAAACTCATCCGGTGGTATAAGATCTGCAAGATTTGAAGATGGTTTTATGTGGGCAGAAGATTAGCTATTCCCTTTTTTATTCCTAAGATTACATATGGATTCGTGCCTAAAAACAACAACTTTATCCTTTCCCTTTCTTCTTCTCATCCTGCGATCTAGACGCGTGAATGAGTTTAGCTGGACCCTGAGATTATTGTCTTAAGAATAACTGTTCACATGTTAACTTTATGTTTACTTTATACTTAGACTAGAAAAAATACCCATGCATTGCAACGGATGAAGGCTATTGTAATCGTATTATTGTTAGATATTTTATATGGGATTTTTATTTTGATAGTATTGATATCTAATTCGGAATCCTTATTGAGATGACGATCATATCTTGTACATTGCTTTCTTATGGCCTGGCGAGAATTCTGAAGTAATTAGGAGTCCGACTATTAAAATAAGTTAGCATGTGAGATTTTTAAGATGATTTCTTATACGACTCCTTATGTATTTTTCAAAAGCGAACGAACTTAAAAACTGACTCAAATACGGATGATGTACCAAAGTAAGTATCAGTGGAAACATCTTTAATTTTTATAATAGTAGAAATAGAGATACCAATACCAAAAGTGAAAAGGAGGCAAAAAGAAAGGAGATTGGAAGGAGAGGGTAAGGATTAGAACGACCGAGAGAAAAGAAAAGGAGAAAAAGAAAATAGAGCAAAAAAATGTCGGGAGAGGCACGTGCGCTTTGAGTGGAGACGCGCACGATGGTGTGAGCCGATTAGGTTGGGTTGGGTTGGGAGGGAGGTGTATAATAGTTATTTTAAACTCATGTCGAATTGGGTACGGGAGACGTAAAACCAACTAAAAACCACTCAAACACATACCAAAATTTCAGCGAAAATATTTTTTATTTTTATAATAGTAGAGATACAAACATTTAAATCCTAATCGAAATCTTAATACGAATCATAATCAAATGCATAAACTTTCGGTGGGTTAAATTAACAGAAAACTAAAAGTGTGTGGTGAAAATAAAAGGAGCACGACGAGCGTGTTACAAATAAAATCCGAAAATCCTTCTATCCAGGCGACCGATCGAGTAAGAAAAAATCGGGTGCTTCTCCTCTCTCTCTCTCTCATCTCTGACGCGCCTCCTCTCCCCGTGCTCTCTCTCGCCCCTCCTCTCTCTCTCTGGTGGAGCGGCGGCAGCCAACAGAGGCCTCTCCTCACCGGCGGTGGTGGCGGCAGCGGTGGAGGGGTTAGGCGGCAGCTTCCGTCTGGCTTCGTCCCCCCGCACGGCGTCCATCTGTTGCAGCTGGCTCCGGAGGCAATAGCCACCTCATCGCTGGCCACTCTAGGGTTTCGAGGAGGCTGTTTCCGCTTCGATTTCGCCCTGCGTGTGACGCCCCTCTGGTGCAGTCGACGGCGAAGGCAGTGGCGGCACCGGCAAACCGAGGAGACTTCGCGCAGCGTCGACGACGGCGACCGAGCTCCGTGCGGCGTCGACGACGGCGGATACGCAAATGTGGCCGAGCTCCGTGGTGTCGACAACAGTGGCTATGTAGATGTGGTGGAGCTCGGCGCGGCGTCGATGCGGATGTGGTTGCTAATCACCAGAGTGGAGGAAGAGGTAGATCTAGGTTTTCCTCTTAATTTTTTTAATGTTTCAGTCCATGTACCGTGATGTTTCATCGGTTAGATTTGAAACGTTGTAGTGGGTTTTCGATGGTGTTTCATCCTTTTCTTGGATATACTTGGATTCTTTTCATATTTTAGTACATTCGGAACCGTTGTTTTATACGTTGTAGTAAAATGTTTCATTGTGTGATTTGATTGTGTTTCACCATTTTCAGCACTAAACATTTTCAATTCGATGGAGTTTCATTCTTTTCCTCAATGTACTCGGATTTGTTTCATGTTTTAATATATTCGAAACTGTTGTTTCATACGTTGTAGCAAAATGTTTCATGATGTGATTTGATTATGTTTCAGCTTTTTAAAAGATTGAAACATTTTTTATCTACTTGGTAAAATATTTTCGATCTACTTAGTGAAATAGTACCCGATTTTTAAAAACAATCGGGCGCCCGATTTATAGGTGCTTCCAATAAAATCAGATAATAATAATCAACTAGCACGTGTTTATTATAGTTGTTCACGGAAAGACGTGTTTTCGTTATATCCTGAATTGTGTTCACGGCATGTTCCCAGATAAACCTGAAAAAGTAGGGATAGAATTAGAATCATGGTTACTATTCAAATTACGGTTCAGAATGTTATTGCCACGTTGGTGTAGAAGCCGGGTTTTATAAATTCTCATTATTTTAAAAAAATAAAAAATAGCCTAATTAAGTTCTCCGATATATACGTGGATTCGTGAAATTCGTTAAACTATAGAGCTTTCTAAAATTACCTCAACCACGCGTCAGCCCAACAGGAGCATACGTCACTTGCTTTGATGCCAGACACTACAAAAATAGTAGTAATGTTTAGATGCAAGACACTTCATAGTTCACACTGGTTGGGTTTGCTTAAGAATAGGGAAAAAGTTAACTTTAGATCCCTCATTAACAGGTCGAGTTTCATTCGTGTCCTTCGCAAATTCGGGTATAGAACTTTCCCCAACTATAAAAATTATAAAAATTAGTGTAAATCCCCCTAGCAATTTTGCTGGCAATTTTGTCACATTGACTTGGTCTACTGGTGTTGACATGTCTTTTGCTTGGCAATTTTATTAGAAGATTTTTTTTTTAAGAAATTATGAGGCTCAAATGTCAGTGAGGGTAATTCCTTACCCTTCATCTCTCGAGCAACTCCTCGCCACAGCATTTGAACGATGACGGTGACAACCTCCTTAGTGTATGTGGCGCCGTCACACTGGCTCCCGTGAGCGCACGGCGGCACCGTGCGCTCGCGGAAGCTAGGGTAGACTCTAAAAAAGGGGGGGAGGGGGGAGGTGAAGGAGGTAAAGCACGATGGCAAGCACAGCTGCCTCCTCCAGTCTGTGGCGTTGGACGACGAGGGAAGGAGGCAGAAGAGAAGGATTCCGCGAAGTCCAACTGTCGAGAGCAACTACAGGGAAATGGAGGGAGAGGAGGATGCCGCATTCACCCACTTTGGTGAGCTTGAGTTGCCCAGTAAAGGCGGCAGTGAGGAGGCAGAGGGAGAGGAGATGATGAAGAGGACAAAGCTGAGGCTAGGGCCTCTATCTGTCCCCCCGCCATCCTAGCGTTGGACCCCTCTTCATCCCCTGTGGCCAAGTGCTCATAAAGAGCATGAAGGATGCAAGAATGCGATGATGTGGTGGGCCAGCGGACAAGACTACTCCCTGCCTCCTAAGCTCCTCCTTCTCCTCCCCGACGCGGATGTATGACCTCTTGGTCCCCGGGGGCAGCAATTGACCTTCTGCTGCTCTGTCAGCGATGGAGAAGGACATGGTTGCTCTGGCCTTTCGACACGGTGGCGGCAAGCACCAGGCCAACTCCATCTCCTCGCCTGAGCTCCATGTCAACCTCATCCGGGAGCTCGAGGAGCGGCTCGAGGTCGTCCCGTGAGGGTAGAAGGGCTAAGCGCTTTGGGAGCCTATATCGCGTGGATAACTACTGTGAGCACCACACCACCGCCTTCCGCCTTAGCCGGCACTCCCGCCCTCGATGCTACCATGGTGGTTAGATCCTAATGGAGAACCACCGCACTTCCCGTGTGTTCCATACCACGCTGCCCTCCCCACCATCCCTCATTGCCAACCCCCGCGGCTGCAAGCTTTAGCAAGGTGCTGGTGGTGGGCACCTTCAAATCGAACCCCCTCCATCTTGCCGCTAGCCACCAGATGAGATGAAGAGGGTTGATCGGCCTGCATCTTGCCACCAGCCATCTAACAAGAGACTAAAAGTAGAGGGGAAGAGAGGAAGAAAAGAGTGAACACTTATACATGGGTCCCATCGTTTTTTTTTTCTGATTGTTATGCCATGTAGATGCTACATCAGATGAAGACCAAGTCAAACAAGTCACTTAGGCTCAACATCATCTGAAACCATTTCTAATACTACCGAAGAACTCGATTTGCACCGGTTTTAGAAATTGGACTAGCCATACCCGATTTTGCGGTCAAGTAACCTGAATAAAACTCAACCCCTGGATGAGGGACCTAAAAAGTGAACCTTTTCCTTTTATTAGCAGGTGGCCTTGGTTTCATGCTTGGAATAAGTTCACTTTGACTCCCTTAAAAGTGACCCGAATCTAATCCGTAACCCTCAACCGTAAAACAGATATCTTGACCCCTAAACTGTTAAAACCGGTGCAATTTCACTCCCGTGGCGGTTTTGAAGGGCGATTTCGCTGACGTGGCAACTACGTGGCAGTGTTGACCTAGCCTTCATCCTATGTGGCGCTTTTGAATCCACGTAAGACCAGGTCAACACCGCCACGTAGTCGCCACGTTAGTGAAACCGCCCTTCATTACCGCCAAGAGAGTAAAATTGCACCAGTTTTAACAGTTTAAGGGTCAAGATATCTGGTTTTGCGGTTGAGGGATACGAATTAGATTTGGGTCACTTTGAAGGGAGTGAAAGTGAACTTATTCTTTTCATGCTTCGGCTGCACTGGGCCAAAACTTGGGCCAGTCTCTCGTGGGTGTTATGTAAAGTCCTCCAGTACTACCCTACTACTAGTAAACACTAAACAGGCAGGGCGACCAATCATGTACACAGGCGCCAGCGCGTGAAAGCGAACGCGCGTGCGTTACGGATGCACACGCACGGTCGGCGGAAAGAATTCAGATCATTTGATTTCTTTTTGGCCATCACTTTACAGTTCATTGTCTGTGAGACTCAGCTTCACCAGATCCCTGAACTGATCTCTGTTCCCCTTTCCTTTCCTGCTGAAATTGGTTCCTACTTATGCACAAAGCTAAAATTTCTGGATACATGTAAAAGAAGAGAACACATTGCCAATGAAACAGCCATTTCAATTCTTCAGTTAACTCAGGAGGATCAGAATCAGAACATTGATAAAACAATAGCTGATGTGAGCTGATCATTGCCATAAAACAACCGATTCATTTCAGGGTTATTTCATGTCTGAGAACATGAAACTAGAGAAAGAAAAAGAAAAGGAAATCTCACATGTTAATAGCACATAAGTTTCTTGACGGGCAACCGCACTGACAACTACAAGGGGGGAAAAAGAAGTTCGGCGAGTAACCGACACTGCGAAGAAAGAACTCCAGGTTTGCAGTAGAGAGAGCTTCACGCCGATTCTCTTTGTGAAGCAATCAGCAAACTACATCATCAAGCTATCTATCTTTCATCTGCTCCAGGGAATAATTCAACATCTCCAATATAATTTACTTACTGTCCTCACCCCTCAGATCTTCCATGTATACGCGATCGGACTCCGAACAACATGCTGGCTGCTCATCCAGGATATCCAACCGAAATCTGGTTTCGCATTGCTTGCGTCAACCGTAGACGCGAATATGACATAGTATCTCTGCTTCTGCCCTACCTTGTTGAACACAAGCTTTGCTGGTGTCACCTTCACACTGACTGATGCAGGGCCACTGACCTTCACATTGTAAACAGACATTGCTGGGCCGACATTGGTTACCTCCCTTCTGAACCTCATAACATGCTTTGATTTCTTCTTGAACACAACCGAAAACGAGGGATAGTTGAGGTCGCCGGGCCGGAATTTTCTTGGGCAGGTGATGTTGGACATCTTAGTGATCACTTGGATATGTGGTGTGGTGTAGTTCAGGGAGCAGAGGAAGGAAACATAGTCCTTAGTCGAGATGTCGTATAGAAGGCCTGGAGATAGCGCCTTCTGCGGGTCGACATGGCCTGCGCCGAAGGCGAATGGGGTTGCAAGCAAGCCTCCAGCAGCATCTCGGAGAGAAGAGTTTGTGTTGTCGACGGTGTAAGCAGTGGTCATCAGAGCAGACTTGATCGCGGCAGGGCTCCATTCGGGGTGTGCGGCCTTCAGGAGTGCCGCAACTCCACTGATGTGAGGGCACGACATCGATGTACCTGAATGGATCAAATAGAAGTCAGCATTGTTACGTGCAAAACATTGAGAAAAATGTAGCATTTCATCTTGGCTGATGAAAACATGCAAATCAACAATATTACATGCTTACTTATCTCATAGCCATAGGACACAACCACTATTTAAGCATTGAAAGGCACAAACAAGATAAGCCTCATATATCAAAATGTTCCCATTTGCTGTCTACTGAAATTTATCCCCACAGAGCTCAACAGTGTATTCCTGATTTGCTAGCAATAATATATATAAGCAAACATTAGGACTAACAAACATGCACAAGAATTGCAATGGTATATGGTACTATGCAACACTCTCGTTTCAAGCTAGTAATGAAAATGCAACTATACATCTTTAATAAGATCCAGCTTAGTATAAAGTTAGAAACCAGTGATGTACTATTGTCTCCCCATCTCATGCTAGTTTATCACTTTCAGAACGGGCAATCAAAAGAAACAAAAGTAAAAGGGTAACTTGTCTCAGCTGCTGTTCCCTTGTTTCACATCTGCAAGAGCATCACATGTGCATCCCCTGACAAAGGGAGGCAGTGAATGAAAGCAAATGCCATTTCATCCAACCAACAAGAAAGTTGAAATGAAAATTGCCTTTCTGCAAACAGGGTCCATCCATGGCTGAATCTAAATCCAAAGAGGCTCTGTTTGCTTGCTCTTTTTCTTTTGTCCCACTGGATTGTCTATACTGTGATGGCAGTAAATGAGTAAAATAACTCCAAAAACTTGATAGCAACATGACATGGTGGTCAGAACCATTTGAATCTGAGCAGTGTGAGAGAGCTACTCCTAGCTTGGCATGGAGTGTGGAATGGAATGGAATGGAATGCTCACCGGAGATGATGTTGAAGTGTGTCCGGCGGCCGTCTTTGACGAGCCCCGTCGGCCCGGCGACGCCGGACCAGCCGGCGAGGATGTTCACCCCGGGGCCAATCATGTCCGGCTTCAAGATCTCCGGCACGACGGTGTTCGGGCCGCGCGAGCTGAACGCCGCCACGACGGGAGATGGCCGGACGCCAAGAACCGTGCCGCCGAAGCTCAGAATTGCCATCGGCGCGCCGGCGCCGCCGGCGGCGCGGCGCGAGGCGTACTCGCGTATCTTGTCGCCGGCGAGCTTCCCCACCGCGACGGCGGGGAGGAGGTGGCTGTCCGCCACGAGCTCCTCCCCGCTGGCGGCGGTGTTGGCCAGCACCATCCCGGCGCCGCCCGCGGCCTTGACGACGGCGCCCTTCTCCACGCGCGCGTTAACGCCGCGGTCGCAGAGCACGATCTTACCGCGCACGGCGGCCGGGTCGAGCGTTCCGGGCAGGCAGAGCCTGCTGGCGTTGTCGCCGCCGCCGCCGTAGACGAGGGGGAGCATGGCGGGGCGGGGAGACGGTGAGGGCCCAGCGTAGAGGGACACGCCGGCGAGGCGCGCCCCGGTGGGGAGCGTGACGTAGGCTGGGAAGTCGCGGTCGAGCGTGCCGGCGCCAACGGTGGCGACCCACGGCGCGGAGTTCGCGACCGTGGCGCCCGACGGGCCGGAGTTGCCGGCCGAGCACGCGACGAACACGCCGGCCGCCGCGGCGCCGAACGCACCCACCGCGACGGTGTCCCGGAAGTACGGCGCCGAGCCGCCGCCGAGGGACAGGGAGAGCACGCCGACCCCGTCGGCCACGGCAGCGTCAATGCCGGCGAGAATGTCGGAGCCGAGGCACCCCTCCGGCCAGCACACCTTGTACGCGGCGACGCGCGCCCCGGGCGCCATCCCGCGCGCCGTGCCAGTGGCATACCCGAGCAAGCTCGCGTTCGCCACCACCGCGCCCGCCGCCGTCGTCGCCGTGTGCGTCCCGTGCCCATCCCTATCCCGCGCCGAGACGAACCCCTTCCTCCCCACGCCGCCCCTTGCACCACCACCACCACCGCCGTTCGCCGCACGGAGCCCGCGCGAGAAGCTCCGCGCGCCGACGAGCTTCCTCCCGCACACGCTCGGCGAGAAATCGACGCCCGCCTCACACACCCCCTTCCACCTCGCGGGAGGCGGCGGCAGGTCGCCACCGGCAAAGCTCGGCGACTCGGGCCAAACACCAGTATCAAGAACCCCAATGACCACGTCATGCGTGGCGGCCTCGAAGCCATGGATGGCAGGCTGGTACGCCGGGGAGAGCAGCCCCAAGAACTCCGGGGTGCGGGTGGTGTGCAGGTCGAACACCTCGTCGGGCACCACCTGGAGCACGCCGGGGCTGGCCCGGAGCAGCGGCAGGTGGTGCGGGAGCAGCGCCGCCGCGAAGCCGTGCGCGGCGGCGGAGTAGGAGTAGAGCAGGTGCCTGTCCGGGTCGATGGCGAGCGACTGGAGGTGCGCCGCGTGCCCCGCCGCCGGCAAGCGCGCCGGGTCCATGAACACGATGTAGGTGGTCGTCGTCGCATTGCCGGCTGCTCCCGCGTCGGCGAAGGCGATTGGGTGCGCCGCCGCGGCGAGGAGGAGGACGAGGACGAGGACGAGGTGGAGCTCCATTGGAGAGGAAGCTAGTGAGGAGTGGGGGGAGTGAGGTGGTGGTGGTAGTGATAAATGGTGGGAATGGAAAGGGCGCGCACTAGTCGGGATTGGGATTCGGATTGGGAATGGGAGGTGGGGTCCACTCACAGGGGGCTTTGGAAGAGGGTTTTGGGGCTTTTTTGGGTGGAGATGGGATGAGAATGTTTCCGGGGTTATTTTATTTTTTATTATATATGGGCTTTTTGTCCCATCATTTTAGGCTTTTTTTAATATATGATTAGTGGGTAATGCAGCATCATCTCCAGGATCAGTGGATTATTAGCGAGAGATAAATCATTTATTACTCACTAACCGTCAACCGTCCCGTTGGGCCCACCCGCAGTGACACGAGGTGCAAGAGGATTGGCAAGGTGGGGCCACGCAGAGGGCAGTGCAAGAATTTGAATTTTGTATCTGTACAGTATACACACACCCGGTCTGTCTCTGTGGCTGGCTCTGCTCCCAAGTCAGCGAGTCCCAACGGCCGGGTAGAGAGAGAGAGACGAGAAGAGCAGGGCAGGGAGCAGGGTGAGGCGGCCCATGGAGACGTTGGTGGATTCATGTCGCGTGCACACTGCACAAATGCACAAGATCTATCGGGGACAGAGCTCGCGCCTGGGGATATGGTTGCGTTTTTGCCTGCGCACGCTCTCTATCAGCGGGAAATTTAACTGTTTGTCACTACACCTCTGTTAGAGCAAGTTCAATAGTATAACTCACTGCTAGCTCTAATTTATCTATAGCCGATCTAATGGTCTCATCTGTCATACACACATTGCGTCTTGTAGTCCGTGTTGCAGCTGGCTACAAATCTGTAGCCCGCTGTTGTTATCTCTCATCTTTTATCTCATTAAAATATGTTTATAGCTGTCTAGTAGCCCGCTATTGTACCTGCTCTTAGGGTTGTGTTTAGTTCCACACTAAAATTGAAAGTTTGAATAAATTGGAACAATGTGACAAAAAAGTTAGAAGTTTGTGTGTGTAAGAAAGTTTGATGTGACAGAAAAAATGAAAGTTTGAAAAAAAAATTGGAATCTAAACAGGGCCTAGATTTGCCTCTCTTTTTTTTCCTTCTAAAGTGGTGGCTTCTTTTAACTATTTGAGTTTGCAACTTTTGCCCACACGGCATGCTGACGTGGTAACCCAGTGTAAAAATCGATGCGGACCTACCTATCAGTCTCACAACTCTCCCCTTCCTCTTTTCCTCTAGTTCGACCAGCCTCGCTAACTGTCGGCACTGCTCCTCGAGATGGAGGCAGGCGCGGAGGACGCCCTCAATCCCCTTGGCACCAAAGATGCATGAGCTGGCGGAGAGCTTGTGGAGGCTGGTGCCGAGCGCGGCAACGAGACAGAGGGAGCAAAGCTTGAGTCGTCGAAGGGCCGAGCCGAGGGGGTCGGCGATGCTCTCGGGATGGCGGTCGCACTTGAGGATGAGCTTGGAGACGGCCGGGAAGCAGGCGAGGATCCCTGAGAGTGCAGTGTGGAGCGGGGCCCTCCAAGCATCCCCGTCGCTATCCCACGGTCCTGTAGTTCAACAGCTGTTAACCGTCGAGGATTGATGAAGGGGAGGATAGCGGGGCAGGCTGGAGTAGTGCAGACAGTTGGTGAGGTTGGCTGGACCGGAGGGAGAGAGGAAAAGGAGAGGTTTTAGACTAATAGGTGGGTCCTACATCAATTTTTACGCTGGATACCCACATTGGTAAAAGTGGCAAATAGTTAAGAAGCCACCACCTTAGAAGGGAAAAAAATTAAGGCAAATCTAATAGGGGTATTTGAATAATTGATAAACCTAATAGTATGAAATAGTTAAATTTCCCATTATCAGCGGGTAATGCTTTTTTTTAAGCAAGGATAATAGTAGGTTATACTATAAAGGTTCTATATATGTACAAACCCCAAAGTATCATATATGTTTATACGATGATATGGAGGATAGAAGAGAGAGAAGAGAAGAGAGAGGAAGAGGAGTCACCCATCGTGCAAGAGGTAACCTCCACACGAACTCTAAGAAACAAGAGAAAAAGTGAGGGGTTGATTAGTGGTAAGTGTATTGGGATTAGTGTATTAGATTCAATGCATTATATAAGTTAATTTTAATTTTATGGACGTATAATGTGGATAAAATTGGAGGTGGCCATCACCTCTATTATAAACATGCTTTAAGCCAACTATGACCCTATTTGGGGGAGCTTGTTCCAGCTGCAGCTTTTCTTAAAAGCTGCTTCTGTTAGAAGCTGTCCCAAACAGTACACAGCTTCTGAGAATCTGTTGTTACAGATTTTGAAGAATGAACTAAGAAGCTAGAAGCTGGAGAAGCTAGGTTTCAGAGCTTTTCCAGATTCTCAGAAGCTGGCTACCAAACAACTGCTTCTCAGAATCTAAAGCTCCCCCAAACGGGCCCTATAAATTCATGTGGAGGAGAAGATAACAAAAATGAAGGGCATTGGCTCTTTCTTATGCAAGAGTTAGCTCTACACATGCTACAAGACAAATACATTAAATACATAAGTTAGAAAAAGAGAGAGGAGAAGAGAAATTAAAGGTAATCTTATAGTTAATCTATTATATATGTTATGATAAGATGGACTAATAGCAGGTAATAAGCTCTACTATTAAACTTGCTCTTAGAGTGTAATACATCTCAGTGCTTGAGCACGGGTTCGTGTAAACTTAAAAATTACACATTTAGATTTACAATCTTGGTTTAGTGAACCATATTAGTATAGAATTACACTTAGCCTGTTCTAGCTACAATTCTATTCCAAAATCACCCAAATCCATCCTCACTAACATTTCTAACCCCTAACATTTGATAACTGACTAGTTTCAATATCCCTTACCTTATCATTTCAATATCATACTAGTACTTTTATATTATTGACTAGTTTCTTATTAACAAATGGCACTTTTGCCCCCTTTTTTTCCCTCCATACTAATTTGAATCACAAGTCCTCTGTTTCTAAATATAATTAACTTTAGGATTAAATTTTGTACGTACAATATAAATATTTATAGTACACCGGTATCAATACACTGAAATCTAAGCATCGCCAGCCAATCATGTGCTTAAGAGGGGATCCAATGAATTTAAAATACAAAATTTGATCAATGAGATGACTTAAAATAAATATTTTGCCTTAACTTTAATCTTTACTTAAAAAAAACATCTCATTACTTAAAAAAAAGATTGGCTCAAATATAATAACATGATCAGTTTCAAACCCAAGCATCTGCATGTCCAAAACGGTCTTTGCGTGAGCAGTGATATTTCGATGGGGTCACACACACACAACTCACAACATTTGGCGATGCTAATCATAGATCTCTCTCATGCCTTGTCCGGGCTTTGCTGCCGTGGTTGATCCGTACGCCCCCAAAAGCGCGGCGATCGCGGGGAACTGAACGCGGGAATCGATCTCAAGACTCTGATGGAATCTTGGAGGGATGCAATATTGCAACCGGTAATGGTTCCGGTCGTGGCGGACCGGCCGCGGGCCACGCCCAAACGGGCGCTCCCTTTTGTCTTTATATCGTCTCCTCTCCTTTTGCAAAGTGATGAGATGGGCATTAGCACTGCCGTTTCTTTTATGCTCATAATTATTCGTACAACTTACTTACTATATTTTTATTTCAAAATTATTGTATTTCTATCATTTAAAATTCCATCTTAAAAAGTTACATTTTTATTAAGTTATGAGACCTAACAAATTAATGAGACGAAGATATATATAGTCTCAAATCCTTTCATCCCCATCTCATAACCTTTCTTTTAATCAAGGCTACAAATCAATGTGTTCATGCCGTGTGATCGTTAACTAAAGTTATTATGATTATTTGTGTATGCTGACAACATGTCTTTAATCTTCTATAATTATAATTTTATTATGGGACAAAGGTAGTACTAATTAAAAACTAATTTGTAAGAAAAAAATTTATACATATCATAAGTGATTCTAAAGAAAATGTAAAATAAATTATAATGAAAAAAATAAAATTAACTTCAAAATTAAGTTTTAAAGTTTAAATTTGGGTGAATAGCTCATATGGTTCTTGAGTTTCGTTTCGGGCTCAGCTTGGTCATTGAGGTTTCAAATCATCCAAACAAGTCCCCCAAATTAATCATTTGGGTTAATATAGTCCTTGGACCCATAAAAATACCACGTGAGCATGCTAAGTCATCCTCGCATGCAGCAGTATGAATGAAATGACAATTTTACCCTTATATACCATCTAGAAAAGAAACAAAAAACACAAACAAAAAAATAACAGGCCAACCCAGACCCAACATTGTTGCGGAGGGTGGCCGACAAAGGAATTTATGCGATCAGTGCTTGGCTGCAGCAATTGTAAGCGATAATTTCTAAAACGATCATACATATGTGAAATATTTGTTTTCTTTTTTATATGGTATATAAGGGCAGAATGGTCATTTCATTTATACCGCTGCATGCAATGATGACTTGACATGCTCACCTGGCACTTTTTGTTGGTCCAAGGACTATATTAACCCAAATAATTAATTTGAAGGACTTATTTGGATGATTTAAAATCTTAAGGACTAAACTGAGCCTGAAGCGAAACTTCAAGGACCATATTAGCTATTCACCCTTTAAGAGCCCCTTTAAATCATAGGAATGAAAAAAACGGAGGAATAGGAAAAATATAGGATTCTGACAGAAATGCAAGTGTAAAATAGAGGATTAAAAAAACAGAAAAAACATATGAATGACTGTTTGATTGGGCCACAGGAAAAACACAGGAATTTAAAGAGAGATAAAGACTCAAATGATTCTTTCCATGAGGTTCTACCTCATGTTAAATTTTCTCCAAAACTTACATGGGAAGAGTCATTCTATAGGAATTTCATTGGATTCAATAGGATTCATTCATTTGATTCAAAGGGCTATATAGAAAAAATTTCTATAGGAATGAAATCCTCTAAAATTTCTACGAATTTTCTTTAAATCAAAGGGCCCTAAATTTTGATTTGTGAGCATAGATATAAATTTAAATTAGCTGTAGCAACATCAGGTCAACCGGATCGACGTGGTCCGCGTAAGCATGCATGTTGCTTAGAAACAAAAATCCAAAAATTACGTGCTCACATTCCCAATTAAGGTAATCCGATCTTACCTAACTGCAACCCAGCTAGGCTCCTGCTAATCACCCACGTATCCGTGATAGTCAACGGCGCCATGCATTGCAGGCACTAGTGATTAGTGAAGCGATGCTCCACTCCACAGTAGCTAGCTGGCCTGTTAAGCCAAAGCGTACGTAGGATCCCATTTGCACAGCCGATTCGATCGATCGATGGATAGCCCATTTCGCATGCGTGCATGGACCTAACTGAACAAGCACACCTACCAATGATTACACAACTTTGTTAGAGAAGTTCATTTCTTTCTCTACTATTTAAAAGAAATAATTGCTATGCATCCGACCCAAATATACAACCTGCATAAGACTAAGTATGCACGGTCACAGCTGTTGTTTGTCGAGCCAGCATAATTAAAAAAAAAAACACGGTGGGTCGGTGAATGTGGCAGAGTTGGATGCGGATTGTATGCTTCAGTGCTTCACTGGTATGTATAGAAGTATTTGTTTTTAAAAGCACAATCGTTCTTCTTTCGTGCCGGCCTTCTCACAGTAAATTGGAGGTCGACATCCGCTTCTTCGTATGTGCCTGTAATATTTATTAATTTATTTTCATTCCATACATATCAATTTTTAATTATACGAGCCTAACATGTTACTACTACTAAGCATGGATATATATTATTAGTCACATGGAAGTCCCCTATTTCTGGTCTTCTCCGAGACGGGTGATTGCGTCATGGTGACCGACGCGACACGCAAGTGGCGTACATCATTATGGGCCGGGCCGGGCCTGATTTGGGCCGGTAACACCGCCGTTTTCTAGGCCGGCCCTTCTCCTATCGTACGTGGCTGGGTGGCACACGGCGCCGCGAAACTCCATCCACAAAACGGTTAGCTGAGAGGAAAAAGTACACCGAAGGTACCTCAGCTTGTCATTGAGATAAAAAAAACGTGCTTGAACCGTAAAACCAGATATACGAGGTCACATAACTATACAAGACCCCGCTTTTGGTCACTCGAGGTCCTTCGGTGTACTTTTTCCGGGCCTGATTTGGGCCGGTAACACCGTCGTTTCTGGGCCGGCCCTTCTCCTATCGTACGTGGCTGGGCGGCACGGCGCCGCGAAACTCCATCCACAAAACGGTTGGCTGAGACGCCGCCCCCGCGCGCTCGAGACTCGAGGCTCGACCCTTTCACTGCCTCCACTCCAGTTACAGCGTGGTTTCACCACCACGTCTCGTAGAGGATTAGACGAGTAAAACAGCGGGCGTACGGACGGCCAGCGATGGCGGTGCTCCCGCCGCCGGTGAGGGTTGCGGCTGCGGCTGCCGCCACCACGTTCGGGCTCTCGACGTCGCCGGCGGCGGCGACGCCAGCTGGTTGCCGTCGTTGTGGTCCTAGAGGCCGCGCTGCCGTGCACGTGGCCATCAGCGCGAGCGGGCGGGCTTCTTTCTCGCGCGGTGCGGCTGGTGATGGCGGCGGCGGCCGACCGGCCATCACCGTCGCCGGTGACCCGCCCACGTTCGTCACCGCGCCCGGCCGCCGCATCGTCGCCGGTATGCTATATATACGTGCTCGCCGAACACTTGTTCCGGTATAGATAAAAACTAGTTTATTGTCCATGTTTATACGTGCTACATCAGTTCATTTTTCTATTTGCATTGGGAATCATCTTTAGAAAAAAAATACTCTCTCCATTTCAGGTTACAAGACGTTTTGACTTTGTCAAAAGTCGAACTACTTCAACTTTAATTAAGCTTATAGACAAATATAGTAATATTTATAATATCAAATTAGTTTCATTAAATCAATAATTAAATATATTTTTATAATAAATTTGTCTTGGGTTAAAAATGTTATTATTTGTTTTTCTTCAAATTTAGTCAAACTTAAAGCATTTTGACTTTGACCAAAGTCAAAATGTCTTATAACCTGAAACGAAGGAAGTAGAAACTAATTGTTTGTAAGTTCATTTCCAAACTATTTGGGAGGAAAAGGTGTTCATAGGGGTATGGTAGGGTGTGCGCGCTTGTGTTCATAGAGGCGTACGTTGTGAGTGTCTGCGTTTGTACTGTGTTTCTAAAAAACACATGAATTTATTTACTGACAAAAAATACATTAAACAAAAAAAAACAGAATTTGATGTTAGTGCTAAGTACACATTACCAAATTTATTTGCTACGTCTAGGTAAACTGAATAATAGAAATTAATAAACCTGTGTGTGCACCCCCCATAATTCCAAGTTAAGCTTATTTTCACAAAATTTGGAGATTTTAACAGCATGCGATTTCTGCCTTGAAAAGGTACTACCTTCATCTCAAAGTCTTTTTTTTTTGGGACGAAGGTAGTAACATTTGAACTCCGATGGTAGTTTAATTGCTTCATAATAGTGAGTCAACTTGAAATTCGCAGTCGGTGACCTCCACGGTGATCTAAACCAAACGAGGGCGGCGCTAGTGATGGCTGGTCTCCTGAGCTCGGAATCGGATGGCCATGTATGGACAGGAGGGCAGACGGTATAGAACCATTTCCTGTCCTATGTTTGTTGCATTTAGTTCATTGAATTTTGTTTAAAAGTTCTTTTTCACAGAAATATACTCAAATTTATAACAAAATTAGTAATTGCATTTGCATGCCAGCCAAAACTCAAAATGTGTAAGTTTGTACTATACTTAATTTGCATGGATCACACACAGTACATTGTGCTTCCTTCCTTTTAGCATAGATGTAACTGTGGTATCTTCTGCTAGATCTCAGGTGCAGCTACTCTTCTGTTCTGCAGTATCCTCATCTCTCCACAGAGAAGAAGAATGTGAAATGTTTTCATTTTTGTACAGGTGCTGGTTCAAGTTGGAGATATCCTTGACCGTGGCGAAGATGAAATCGCGATACTATCTCTCTTAAGTTCACTGAATATGCAGGCGAAATCTCAAGGGGGTGCTGTGTTTCAGGTATTACCTTTACTTACTGTACCTTTAAATGCTCTATGGTTTTGTTGTTACTTATTCATGTCCTGGTTTGGAACTTAATCCCATCCGGTAGGTTAATGGAAATCACGAAACCATAAATGTGGAAGGCGATTATCGGTATGTAGATCCAGGAGCATTTGACGAGTGCATACGCTTCATGGAGTATTTGGATGAATGTGATGGCAACTGGGATGATGCTTTTCTCAACTGGGTTAATGTTTGTGAAAGATGGAAGGAAGAATATCCAATGTCACCTAATGGTGACTGGCGTCCTTGGAACTTTGTCAAGGTAAGAAAGCCATTGAATGGTTTCTGCCTCAAGTACTGTCCAACATGTTCAGTTAGTCAGTTTTGGACAAAATTACCTTTTGGATTATCTATAATAAAATGAAACCAAAATCAAAACTCAAGGTCAATAAAATTTCCTTTAACAAATAACCTTGGAAAAGATGGTATTATCATAATTTCTGATGCTTCAGAAATATTTTCCTTGAAATGTGTTGAGGCAGAAGCAGAAAGGTATTGCTGCTAGATCATCACTTTTCAAGCGAGGTGGCCCGTTAGCTTGTGAATTGGCGCGACATCCTGTTGTGCTAAGTGTTAATGACTGGATCTTTTGCCACGGCGGCCTTCTTCCTCATCATGGTGAGCCCTCTCATCTTGTAGTCACCCAGGCATGTGCATTTTGCTGATTTGATATTCCTCTGAAGTCTGAACCCTTCTGCTCAATATAATGCCAAGCAAAATGCCATGATATTTCGATATTACTGTGAACTTTAGTCACTCTAGCATGTATCTCTTCTGCTATAGGTCTTACTATATTACACTCTGTACTGACCAGAATACTAGGTACACAAAAAATTAAATTCCAGAACATACTATAGTTTGAGATCAGCATGAACTAGCGCGGTTCCTGTACTCTAACCAAATTTCACACATAATATCCTATTTGATCACAAGGATTGCATCAAGTGATTCATAATATTTTCAGTTCATCTTCATTCTACCTGCAGTCGAATATGGTATCGAGCGTATGAACAGAGAAGTTTCGGTTTGGATGAAAAGTTCAAGTGGAGACAGTGATGATGAATTAGATATCCCCTTCATAGCAACTAGAGGTTATGACAGTGTAGTATGGAGTCGTTTGTACTCACAAGGCCCTACGGAAATGACGCGTCATTCCTGGAAGGTGAGAAAATTTTATCGATAAAACATATGCTTATTTTGCACTATGGTCTATGGAAAATATATCAATAGCACTATTGATAAGATTATCACAGACTTGTCAAATTATTTTTGTTGGTTTCAGCTATCTTCTGTGGTTGCTGAACGAACACTGAAATCTGTGGGAGCAAAAGGGATGGTTGTAGGGCACACACCCCAGACTCGTGGAGTGAATTGGTATCTGTTGTTCTCACTTGGGTAATTTACAACTGAAAAAACATCAAGAGAAGTAATAGGTGATTATTTCTTTTTCCCAGCAAATGCGATGGCAAGGTTTGGTGTGTTGATGTGGGCATGTCTTATGGTGTTCTCTATTCAAGGCCAGAGGTAAACTTTCGTTTTGCCTGGAAATTTGGTATGCCTTGGTTCTTCATAGACATTTAGCAGTTCATTTTCTATCTCTGTTAATAGCTGTGTTGTCATGAAACAGTTACTGATTTGGTTGGTAGTGTGTTGTTCAGTTTTTCTGATCCTCTGCGCAACATGTATACTAACTTATTTGCAGTAACCTACATATTAAAGCCATGAAATTTTTCTAGGAATATTAATGCAGACATATTAATTGGGTATATGCTGAATCTCTTGTTTGAAATTCTATCCTCCTTGGCATATTTATCAAGTAGCAGCATAGCAGGCAATATGTTGATGCCCATAATTTTTTTCCCCGGAGTTTGATGTGCAACTCTATTGAATTAGGTCCTAGAAATAATCAATGACAGACCAAGGGTTTTGAAGAATCGGAGGGACTCATACGACGAGATGGAAGTTTTAGACTTCATATAAAACCTTAAGAAACCTGCGTAAGCACTCTAAATTCATCTCAATCTCTTGTTCATCTCTGAAAAGTGAAGACAGTTAAATTATGTTAACTTTTTACCTGGCGAAGTTGCATTATTTTTACCCTGATGGCTGATAGCCATTTTGTTATCAGTAAACCACCAATGTAATTTCTTCATACATATTGATGACTTGCTGTTCATTGGAAAATCATAGATGTGCAGGCATGTATAGGAAAAATTCTTTTTCTGGAAAGCTACTGTACTGGACAATTTTGGATGGACATACAGGAGTGGAAGTACTAGAGGGACAGATGACTTGTATACACAAATGGGAATTGATCTGCCTTCCTCCATGGTATGTACATTCGTTTTATTTTATTAAGGAAACTGTATTCACTAACTGTTGTTTGAACAAAATTGCATAGCCATCAATCTTGTATTTGGAGATCATGAACAGTTTGAAAGATATAGATAAATCACTTCACTCAATAATATAAGCATTCATAACCTTCCAAATAAAAATAATCTAAGCGTACATGTTTTACCATATTCACTAATTTGTATGTATAAATTTTTAACTGAAGCTTCATTAAATTTGATTGTTTGTTCTACCAATTAAGGGATTATTATTTAAGTAAAAGAAATAAGGGATTATTATGTTAGGATATAATTGTGAATGGCATATCTTAAAGCGCAGTGAAGACATGCTAAAACCTCAAGTACTCAAGAGTATGTCTGCTGCACATAAGAGTATGCTTGTACTTGATTGAATCAAATCACAGATTTTAGATTATGTTAAAAGTTTTAGACCACTAAACCTCCTGAACCGTATAACATTTTGATAAGTAATTGTGCTACAGTTATTTTCTGACAGAACATCCAGAAAGAAATACCCATGCTAGCTTCTGTAGACTGTAGAAAACTGCCATTGAGTACTTGCACGCAAGGAAGCTGAAGGTCAGAAGCTTATCTCAACAAATTGGTGGTGCTTGTCTATACCAGCATACAAATTTCCCCATGAGGAATTTCTCATGGCCCTCGTCAAGTCTAACTCAAGAGTCCAGACATGGCAGGAATTATTAAAGCAGTGTAATTAACTGGGGAAGGCATGTATAACTGATTAATTGTATATTCATAGCATTCTCATACATCTGTAGAAAACATGTGCTATTTCCTTTATGGTGGCCATAGCACACCCAGACTTGTAGCATTCAAACAAACAGACCTTGTGAAGCATCGGTAGCATTATTTCATCTCTAGCATACAGCACAAAAATTCAACAGAGATACATTTGACAAATGAATACACTTTGAAACCACCTTTGTCTCTGTCAGTGCTTTTTTAATGCCGGCTTTGACCATGCGGATCAAGAGATTCTCCCTGAGAAACTTCCGATGGCACTATCATAACTACAACTACACAAGACTGCGCACGAATTATTTAAAAGCTGTACAATTAACTGGACAAGGCATGCAATTATTGTAGGAGTACATCAAAACCTTGAGACAACAAGCAAACTGGTGCTGCATTCTTTATTGTGGTTATGGTTGGTCTGTTGCTTGCATATTTTTTTTTCAATTGTCCATTCGGAACAGAGTGACTAAGAGAACAGAGTAAATGCTGCCCCTTCGTTTCATATTACAAGTCATTTCGAGTTTATTTTAAATCAAACTTTTAACTACACCTACAACACCAAATTAGTTTCATTAAATCCATTATTGAATATAATACTATCTTTTTTTTATATAAACTTGATTAAACCTTAAATAATCTGACAAACCCATCCAAAATCTATTATATACTAAAAATCTATTAAACTCCCTACAAACGCTCCAAAGCCACCATGTGGCACTCCTACAAACGCTCTCAAGCCGCCACATGGCACTGTAAAATCAAAGGTGTTTTTGATTATTATTATGTGATGAACAATTGGCATTGGAGATTATTGGTTTTGTTATTTGGAATTTATTCACGAAGTGGTTTTGGAGATGATTGAATTTACAGGTGAATCGCAGGTACTTTTATTTCATGTGACCGGTCAGACCGGGCAGGTGTTGCCGGTCAGACCGGCAGTATGCGTGCGGTCAGACCGGCCAGCCTGCGGTCTGACCGGCCGACTCTGTGTCGGTTTCAGTTTCGGGTTGTTTGTTTGGATATCCGTATGTAATACTGTTGTTTGCTACTAATGAGTCAAGTTGGAGATAACTTAGTCTCGGAATATGGTTTCTTTGTTTATTTCATGTGTAGGTGACTCGATGCCTCAGGAGAGTATTTGCGGTGATGGACCAAGAGTCGGCTTGGGGATAAGACGACGTCCGTGGTGGTCAGAGATCATGCGGGATACTTAGGCTAGAGTTGATGCATGTGGTTGATGGAGATTCCATATGGCATACGATGGAGGTATTGTGTGCGTATGGGATGCTGAGTCGAATTTGGAAGGAGTCCAAATTTGGTATGATTGGTTATGTAAAGTTTGTTTCTTGTACTAGAGGGTTTCCTAAGGTGTTTAGGACTCCTAGTATGAGTTTGGTTCGTGGCTTTAGGCTGCCTACCTCGGGTATAAATAGAGGGGGAGCGTGAGGCTTCCCAGTATCGCTTTTGAGAGCAATTGAGTTGAGTTTTGAGTTAGGGTTTCGAGTTTAGTCGAAATTTTTGCAAGGAGTGCTGTTGGTGCACTTTGTAAACACAGAGAGAATCAATAAAGTCGTCATCTACTTTAAGAGTTCTTCGATTTGTGTTTACTGGATTTCGGCGGTCTAACCGGTGATATACCGGCGGTCAGACTGGTGGCAAGCGGCGGTTAGACCGACGACATACGGCCGGTCAGACCGGCGGCGGCGACAGGCACGACAGGCGACTTCGGCGGTTCGACCGATCGATCTACATCGGTCAGACCGACGTTCATCAGGCGGTTAGACCGGCGCAACACCTTCAGTCAGACCGCGATCCGTCGATTTCGAGGGTAACTTTTATTTCCGCTAAAAGTTTTAGGTTTTAGGTTTTTGGGTATACCAACCATTCACCCCCTCTGTTGGCTTAGTTATTGTGATTCGATCCTACAGGCACAGTTAAATCTCACCGTCGATTTTCACTTAAATTGGTGGACCCGTTATTTTACATCATTAGATTAGATTTATTATTAAAATAATAGCTTCCTCCTGCATATACAATATAAACAGTACTACCGTTACCGTTCGTACTTACGATTGATTTACCGGAAGGAAAGCACTATGCGTCTATGGTACCGTAGGGAAAAAAATGACGGTTTTTAGAATAGCTTTTTCTACAAAATATAAAGATCTGTATTACTTGCTCCGTCCCATAAGAGTAGTTGTGGGTTTTAGTGTTTAACTTTGACAATCCGTCTTATTTGAAATATTTTTATGATTAGTATTTTTGTTGTTATTAGATAATAAAATATGAATAGTACTTTACGTGTGACTTAACTTTTAAAATTTTTTCATAAATTTTTAAATAAGACGGACGGTCAAACATTAGGCACGGAAACTTTAGCTGCACTTATAATGGGATAGAGGGAGTACTTCACAAATATAAATATGTAGTTAACCTATGATCTATAATAAAAATGTATAATATCCAATCAACATTCTTTAAACCATCTTTTAAATTACTTTTAGATTTAAAAAACATGCGACCATGAAACCATCGGGGAAAAAATTGACGGTCTTTAAAATATTGTTTTCCTACAATATAATATAATGACCTTACCTACTGTTGACGGAAGGGAAGAAAAGCACGTAGATAAAAAAGGACAAAGCCAAAAAAAACATACGTATGTGATACTGTTGGGAAAAAAATTAACCTTCTTTAAAATAGGATTTTTTCTACAATATAAAGATAAAATATATTACTTCAGAAATATAAAATATGTAGTTAAACTAAGATCTATAATAAAATATAAAAAATATCCAATCAACGTTCTTTAAACTGTATTTTAAATTATTTTAGATCAGATATCTAATTTGTGATCCTGATGTATTATTTAAACTAAATTATAAAATTTATATTGTGATCTTAAATACATCACGACACATTGGACCGACATATAATAGTTAGTTGTATGATAATTTTTCAAAACAAATTCACATCATATTTTAGGGTGTGAAATATCACTACACAAATATACAATCTAATTTAAATCTACATATTAAAAAAAATGAAAACATCACAATTTAGTTATGTTTTTTAAAGTATGTCTGAGATTTAATTGTAATTTGTTTGAGATTAAGATTCTCAAAGTATTTTTTTTTGGATATTTTCAGAACTATTTAATTGGTATTTGAGAAGTGGGTAGCATACATGCTGCATAGATATAAAAAAAACTATCAACAATATTTCCTGCCAAAGATCTTGCTATAATCCATTATGAGACCTATGGGCACATATTTTTTTTGCCAAATATTTTTAACACAAATGAAGAGTGAAACAACATGTATAATAAACTACTCATAATATATTTTCTTATACTTAAGAAATTTCAATATTTCAGGCATAATTAATGGATATATGCCATAAACTTCACTGACGTGACTATGAGGTTAAAACATAGACACTAAACTATAGATATTTGTTAAAATATAATCAATAATATGGTGCTCTGGATATTATCGTGGTGTTATGCATATTTAATTTTAATTTTTTAAAATATCATCGAATGATTAACCTCACTCGTTTTCAATAGTGAGTATTTTATCTATATGATAAAAATTTGTGTAATAATGATGAATACCAAAAACAAACTGTGTCTACACTAAACCACAAATACACTGAAAACAATAAAAAGAACTATCTTGATCACCTCCATCTTCTCTTTGTCCTTTCCTAAAGGGCACCAAGCATGAACAACAGAGTTCGCTATATAGGTATATAGCATGGAACATACGACTAAGTTAAGGTGGCCGCGATAGCTAATAGTGCTCAGCTTCGTACTTATCGATGTAATAATTTATGAGCATGCAATCATGAATTAGATATTAAAATTGTGATCCAAGCTGATCTTGAGGAACACAACTATATTGATGCAGGACCATATTTCAAGGCAATAAAGAAAGAAAGTCTTGGCGGCTACGATCGGTTTTATCTATTAGAGTAGCATTCATGTTTAACTTTAATGGTGCTATCCCATTAATGGGTAGAAGTAACGGTATTTTTACCATATTTATGTATTGATTTACAAATAAGTGAGACATGAAAACCAAGTAGTGGATATTTGTAATTTATTAATGATGTATTGTGATTATTTTATTGGCGCATATGCAACTTCATCTTTCTCAGCTTTAAAAACAAAATAAGTAGTACTACCTTTGTCCCATGATAATTGTATTTTTAGGATTTGAATTTGTCCCAAAATAATTGTCACAGTAGAGTACTAATGATACCCATTAACACATCTCATCCAAATTTATTCTTATTTTACTCTCAACTACTATTTCATTCTTACATATGAACCGTTTAATAAGGGGTACTATAGTTTTTATTCTCAAACCTTAATATATGCTAAATAACTTAGAATTACAATTAATTTGGGACGGAGATAGTAGTGATTTATATGTTACTCGGTAAAAGTGTTTTTATTTCAATTTGAGAAATATTCCTATCATTTAATATCAATATGATTTTTTTTCACATTCTTTTTATAAAAACAATCAACAAGATTCCCGCGCATCCGCGCGGGTTGCCTTCCTAGTTACTTATAATACGGAAGGAGGGAGTACATTTTATACAAAGGAAACAAAAACATTGCCATCAGCCCATCACACAACAATGTTCTTTTCCCCTTTGCATTGACATCATCATCACACACATAATTGACTAATGGATGCACAATCATTAATTATTCCCTTAGAGCCGTACGCTCGTACCTTCGTGGCACTTTTTTAAAAAACCCGTAAAATCCCTCCAAATTTCGGGCATGTTTTTTTCAATCGCTCGAAGATACGGACAAGGATATCGGTGGCACGGTGTACCGCCCTTCCACGATGCCACGCGCGATCACCCTGTTGGCCGCCTCCGTGTAGTGTATCCCGTCCCACGAAACGTACTCCGACGGCTCGCCGCACGCCGCCGTCCCCTCGTCGCCGCACCTCGCCGCCAGCCTCACGTTGTACGGCCCCCGCCGCCGCCGCAGCACGCGAACAGCGGCTCGCCGCCGAACCCTGCAGCATACGCCGCCATGAACACGAAGCAAGAAGGAGACTCTACTAGAAAAATGATTTTAGCATACGAGACTCATTTCACTTTATAGGCGGATCGAATTTTGGCCTCCAAATTACCGTATGCATTGTCGTAGGTTGTATGCATTGTCGTGGTGGGGGATGGGGTGTCCCTTTTTAGTAGACAAACAGCTTAAGACATTACTTACGAAGATATGTACCCCCTCCATCCCAAAAAGAATTTAATCCTAGCTATGAACTTGGACATATGCGTGTCCAGATTCGTAGTTAGGATTTGCTTTTTTACGAGACAGAGTAGAAGATGCAGTGGCGAACCTACATAGTGTTTACCGGGTCCTTGACCCCGGGTAAATTACTCAATGCTAGCTAATTTATAATTAGTATATATTAACTAATAATTAGATAATTGATATGTATAGAATCCCTGGTAATTTTTGCTCCAAGTTCGCCACTGCGAAGTTGTATGTAGCTGTGGGAGGAGATCGAGGAATCAATGCACGTTACCGTATCTGCGCGGCGAGACGGCGATGTCGGTGACGGCGCGGTAGAGGTCGGCGTAGACGATGGCGGTGCCAGGGTGGGCGCGGCGGAGCTCGTCCAGGGCGGCGGTGAGCGCGCGGTTGTGCTGCTCGGCGAGCTCGTTGAAGCTCTTCAGGCAGCCGGTCGCGGCGTCGTAGTCGCTGTCGTCGCCGGCGGTGGAGCGGCCGTGCTTGAGCTTGAAGAGCTCGAGCACCCGCGGCTCACAGCCGATCGGCAGCATCCCCTGGACCAACACCGTCTTTGCTCCAACCCCGATCAACTCCTGCATATATAATCATCACGATTTAAATGGTAATCAAGGTGAATTGCATTGGTGATCGATCATGGCGTGCCACGGCGTACGGCGAGAGATGAACGGATGGCATCGATGATGCCGGGAACGAAGGTCTTGGCCTCGTCGAGAGTCCGGTTCTGGAAGATGGCGTTGAGGTAGTCGTTGCCGCCCATCTCGCCGACGAAGAACAGCGAGCTCGCCGTGATCTTCCTTTGCTCTACGTGGGAGAAAGATCAGGTAATATTGCATTGCTGATGCATTAGTAAAATTCAGTAATATTCAGTGTTCGTCGTCGAACACCTTGAGGACAGGAGGAGGCAAGAAGCGGCAGGAGTTCCTTGAACCAGCCCATCTCGGTGGCGAGGGAGACCGGCACGGACCTGAGCCCCCGGCGCTGGAAGAACCCGGCGTCCCGCGCCGTCGCGCCGCCCACGGCGAAGTTCGCGCCGTGGCGGAAGCCGTCGGCGCCCTCGCCGGCGAGGTACGGCTTCAGGCGCGGCAGCTCCAGCGCCTCCGCTGCACAGTTACGTTAGTTTATCAAATGATTGACCGAGTTGCAAGAAGAAACAGTAGAGAGAGAGAGAGAGATTGGCGGGCGGCACCGATGAAGTCGATGGCGATCCTGCCGTCGGAGGCGCGGCCGGTGGCGCGGTGGAAGAAGGTCTGGCCGTACGGGAGGCGGCGCTCCGGGACATCGCGGCCGGCGGGGAGGAGCACCAGGTTGCCGGTGTCGGTGAGCGAGTCCCCGAAGCTGAACAGGCGGGAGAACCTTGCCGCGGTCGCCGTCGCCGTCGCGGCGCCGGCGACGAGGAGGATGAAGCGGAGAAGCGCCGTCACTCGGAGAATGGCCCCAGGCGCCATGCTAGTGTGTTTGCGGGCCTTTGGGTGACTTGTCATGGTAGTACACTATCGGCGGCCATCGAGTCATCGACCAACGCGTTTAGTTAATTTGTCACTTGTCAACCACTCCTGTGATGTCCTGGGATAGCTACTTTGAGGCGCTCTTTGACTCAAAGGAAACTTATGGAATTTTAGATGGTTTCATTCCTATATGAATTTTTCTAATATACTCTCTCTTTTCCTAAATGTTTGACGCCGTTGACTTTTTTAAACATATTTGACCGTTCCTCTTATTCAAAAACTTTTGTGAAATGTGTAAAACTATATGTATACATAAAAGTATATTTAACAATAAATCAAATGATAGAAACAGAATTAATGATTACTTAAATTTTTAAATAAGACAAATGGTCAAACATTTTTAAAAAAGTCAACAGCGTCAAACATTTTGGGATGGAGAGATTAGCTCTTTGAATCAAAGGAATGAATGCTACAAAATTTCTATGAAATGTATTTTTCCATGCAAGTTTTGAAGGAAATTTAACATGAGATAGAACTTCATGGAAAGAATCCTTTGAGTCTTTATCTCTTTTTAAATTCATATATTTTTCCTGCGGTTCAATTAAATATCCATTCCTATGGTTTTCCAGTGTTTTATAATCCTATGTTTTATACTCGTATTTCTATCGGAATCTTATGTTTTTTCTATTCCTTTGGTTTTTCATTTCTATGATTCAAAGGAATCTTGAAGTTTTCTTTTTCCCGTATGACAACACACTGCACAACTTCTGCTTTCTCTTTTTTCACGCACATGCTACTAGAACAATTAACAGTATATTTTTATATATATATATATATATATATATATATATATATATATATATATATATATATATTAATTTATTTAAAAACTTTTAAGCTAACATTTAATTAAATATGAGCTAATAAATCGTTTTGTTTTACGTGCTGACATGAAAAGGTTCCTAACAATTACCTTTGTCATGTTCATATCTTGCAAACTACTCACAGTGTGTCCTGGAAAATGCCGCGCTTGGGCTTCTAACTGGGCTAAAGAACCATATTAGCTACATACTTCACAATGCATGTTGCTTGGAGTGGATCCCACCTATCTCTCTCCACTCACTTTTATCTCTCCCTCTCTCTCCTCTCACACTTTCCCCACCACTCACTCTCTCGGGCAGACGAAGCAAAGCGGCAGCGACGCCGAGCTCCATGCCTCCATCTCTCCTCATCGGGGCCGAAGGCAGCGACGTCATCGTCCGAGCGCCAGCGGCACCGAACTCCACGCCTCCATCTCTCCTCGTCGGGGCCAGAGGCGGCGGCACGGCCCAAGCTTCGACCACACCGGGCGGAGCTCCCCGTCTGGCGCACCGCCGCTTCCTCTCCCCGTCCGGCCTCCTCCCTCGGCGGCAGGCATGGATCGGGGGGCATCGCGGCCGGCGCAGATTTGGGGGGGAGGGGGGGCTGACGCAGATCGGGGAGGACGATGGCATCGGCGCTTCTCCCCTCCCCTCCCTTCTTCATCTATTCTCTTGTGGCCCAAAAGCTGCGATTCTGGCGAATAATAGGGAGCAAAAATTGGCTCCCTGTTCTTGGCGAGGCTCCGAGCTATGCCTAGGTGGAGGAGAATCTTTGAGCTGGCTGTATAAGGGAGAATGACACCTAGGTGCCTGTGAATGGCCTTAGGGTATTTAGTACAGTAGACTCGTATGGCCAAAGTGTGCTATAATTACCAAAGGCCACAGGCATCTTTGCATTTCTAGCCTTTACAAATTTTCGCTTTAGCCCTTGTATTATCCTCTATTACCAAAGTTGATTACAACTTTTACATGAGGAACCCTCTTGAACAAAATTGAATCACACATATACCCCTTTTAGACCTGTGCCCCATTTGTCATTGGCATAACACCTTTTTTTTCTCTTTCCACCCTTCCCTTCCTCTCTCTACACTCCGAACCCATCTTTCTCGCACACACTACCTTGCGTCTCGACTCCCTGCACTGCGACACAAACTAGAAAATCACTGGTACTGGCCACGAGCTAAACAGATCATGCCAGATCCATTCGTTCTCTCGCAGGTCATCGGAGTTGTTAACGCAGGTCGTTGGAGTCGTCTTTGTAGGTGGCGCAGGTGGTGGATCTTCGCCCTCGGCTTCCCTTCTTCCTCCATTTATTGGCTTGCCAATCGCTCTTCCCGTGCAGATGACTAAGGTGCACACCTTATTCCTCCCCTTTCACTGGGAGGACCACACTTCTTTCAGTAAGCCACCATACCTTCTGCGAGGCCATTCCGGCTCAGAGCCTGCATGGTCAGTGAGACCACTCGGCGAACCACTGCACTGTAAATGTTCTCATTGGGTAAAGTAGTATTAGTGACAAACCAAACCGCTGAAAAAACTGGAATGATGCCCGATGTGATTTGGCAAATACGGGGCAGCCCATGCAGCTTTGCCAACAGCACAGACCAGCGACCGGCCCAGTACAATACAACGCACAGGGCTCAGCCTACAACGTGTTGATATATCCAGCGAGGAATAAGTTTACTTTAGGTTTCTCGTCTTGATATCGAGTTCAAATTTCATTGTCAAACCGTAATATCATATATAAAGAGTCTCTCAACTTGCACCGATATACTTGAGATCCCAAGCAGTATAGCGTCCAGCTTTGGCTGACGTGATGACTGGGCTTTGCATGTTAGACATATTTCTCTCTCCTCCATTCTCCATCGACAGACAGTGGGGGAGGGGCGAAGGTGGGGGAATAGGAGATGAAAAGAGATGGTAAGTTGGAGGAAGAAGAAAATAGGCCTCACTTGTGGGATCCACGTGGGTCTCACCCGCCACGTTAGCTAAAACCAGGTACTATACTATTTGGGATCTTGGGTACACTGGTTTTAAAAGTTGAGAAAAACGTAATATCGAAATTCGAACTTGATGAGGGACCTAAAATGAACGTGTTTCCAACAACAACTTTGCAAACCTTTCAACATTCAAACCGTCCAATTCGGCCCAGAGCAAGACCGCCGCGGTGGGCACACGACCTCGGCCGCCTGCCCAACCGAGCCGGGGAAAATCGAGCGATCCATCCGGCCCGCCCGCGCCCGATCGAGCAAGCGTGGTATGGTTGTGGGTTGCTCACCCGCGCGCACCACGCAGGCGCAGCAGCGGGCGATCGAGCCGGCGGCCAAATTAACCAATCGAGTCGTCATCAGTCGCCAGTCGGCAAGCGTCCGCGCGTCTCGCCTCGCCGCCGTTGCCGCGTGCGTTGTATGTGTGCACCGGCCGGCTGTTTAATTTGCTTTTCCGCCCTAGCAAAGCAGCACAAACTTTCCAGCCGCCCCGGCCACGCATGCGTTGCCTTTAATTCTCGGCGTGTATAGTCTTGTGCGGTGCTACCAGACGACTACACGAGAGAAAAGGGGACGGCGGCATCGATCGGCATATATCACAATCAACCAGCACCGTCCATCGCTGATGCGCCGATGCATCTGCCGTCTGCCGTGCATTAACGTCTCCATGCATCGTTCCCTCTGTACAAAATCAGCCGATATATATGCATGCTAAAATTTAAAACTTAAAACCTAGTTTTTTTAGTTTTTCATCCAAGTTTACTTTTTATATCGACATTAATTTAAATCGCTGAGAAGTTTATTTATATGTATAAATTATTATTGTTTTATTCAATATGTCATATCAGCATTTAGCTAAAAGATGGGAGCCTAATCCCTATCTTTTCTCCGGGCAGCCCATGCTGCCATGCTTTAGTTTCCTTCTCCGGTTCTCAACCGGGGCACGCACGTTTCACTGTCAAAACTGAACATCGTGCTACAAAAAAAGATTGCTGTCAAAACTGAACATCGTGCTACAAGAGAAGTACCGATTTTCCGCTCGAGATTGCTGTCAAAACCACATCGTGCTACTCCCTCCGTCCTAAAAAAAGACAAACCCTAGATTTGCGTGTCCAATTTTAACTGTCCGTCTTATATGAAATTTTTTTATAAATCGTATTTTTATTGTTGTTAGATGATAAAACATGATTAATACTTTGTGCGTGACTTGTCTTTTTAATTTTTTTCATAATTTTTTCAAATAAGACGGATGGTCAAACATTAGACACGGAAACCATGGTTTGTCTTTTTTTTTTTTAGACGGAGGGAGTACAAGAGAAGTACAGTGCCGATTTTCCGCCGGACATTAATTCGCAGCGTGTTGTGCGTCAGTTTTGTTGGCAAGACCTGTTTGTTTTCCTCTGATTGGGAACATGACATATATCTACTGCATTCCAACTCGTTAGGTGACCCCAAGAATCGAATCATTTCCCCCCCTCCGTACAAAAACCACTGGGCTTATTAAATAGAGATATGATGTTACACACTCTACAAACACAGGTGTACAAGAGGCAGCAATCATGGAAATCTCAAGCGTTCAGTACTGAAAAAAATCTCAAGCATTCAGACTGAAAAGAAGTGTAGCGTTGAAGAAAAGTTTATGTGTATTTAGCTTTGGTCAGTTTTCCCTGCAATAGCTCATGTTATGTCATTTCCCTATCATTTGAGTTCCAATCGAGAACGCTTTGCTTTACAATTGCGTGTTTAGATAGTGCTTGGTTCCCTAAGGATATGATGGATATCGGCTAATTCGCGAGCACGTAGTACTCCTTAGTGCCTAGAACGTAGCACATCCCTAATTAATCTAACTAAATAAATTAAATTTATTCCCTAAAATTTTCTGCAAAATAGATGGGCAAAGAGAGCTAGCATCTCCAGCAAGGATTCTAAATGTAGAGCCCCTAAACAACTTTCGAGGGTTGAGCGTAGAAAACAAATTCCAGCAGAGTCCTTATTACAACCTCTAGAATAGTAAGGCACCAAAATCTCACCTCCAAGCCTCTAGTTTTGGAGACTCTAGCCACAATCCCCATCTATTTTTTCTACACGAGATGACAATTTCCTTTTCGTGTTGTGTCACCTCCATCCAGGGGACGTTGCGACAATGCCATTGTTTCCAACCTCACCGCTCCTGGTGATCTCCTGCGTAGGCGCTGGTATCGTCCTCACCTGACAGGCTGCATGCCGCCGGGCACATGAACACCAGCTGTGTGCTCCATGGCCGCCGCCCTTTGAACCATCCCTGCCCATGCCATCTTTTGCATGTCCTTGGCAGTGTTACATGGCTTTGCTTTTAATTTTTGATCGAACTTCATGTTGTGTCTAAAACTTTGTTCAGTGTTTTGATCTGTTATTAATTAGAATAAACCTGATTATGATTAATATGTCGAGACTTTCATGGTATGATATGTCATTTTCATTTCCATTTGAAATTTTGATTTTGAATATGGTTGAATATAAATTGTGAACATGGTGTTTACAATTGTGAATTTAAATATGGTTGAATTCTATGTGTTAGAAATATTTATGTTTGAATTATTGTAGTGTTAAACTAGTCATAAAGATAGAGTGTATATTGAAATGAAAGAGAAAACTAAAAAAATAAGGATTGAGAAATGGAGACTACTACTAGATTGGAGGCATCTTTTAGATCTTGAATAAATGGGGCAGCCTCCATTTAAACTATAGGGGCTATTGTTGAATATGCTCAGGTTGGCTTCTGCCGGCCGCCAATTTTTTTTTATACAAAAGCAAGGGATTTACTTAGCTTGGACCTCTAATTCATATGAATTCATTAGAAAGCTATATAAAAATGAATCGTGTTGTGGAACAAAATCTTTTTACTTTAATTCCTGAATTCATGTACTGATTGCCACATTATGGGTCCATACTATCTTCAGAATGTCCATGGTAATATAGCCCCTTTTTTTCAGCTTCTTCATTATATCACTACCGTAGATTATTTGCTCCATGCTTCTAAAAATATGATTTCTCAAAAATAAAGATCTTATTGTGCATTACTTAGGCCACTTGTTCTAATATGTTTTGTATGTTTACTTTTAAATATTAATTCAACCTTACAATAAGAAAACGTACTGAAGCACAATTCCAGCAATAAGAACAGCTGAATGTTTTCAACAACTTATGTTTTGTCTTTCAACTTTTTTTTTGTTATTCCAACGCATGATTTAGATTGTCATATCCTAATTGTGTTCTTTTCATGTGCTGTCGTTTTGTCTGCTCTAACTTTTTAAGCTCATATGGTGTACATAATCTTTTCATATGTTGAGTTGCAATATAGCTGTTACATTTCCCCACATGTTTTGTGTATGCTACTTGACTACTTCATGGATGAAAAAGGATAAGAGGAATGCTTTTAACTTTTGACGTGATCATGGCTTTTACATGGGTTTAGAATTTTCCTTTTCTGCTAAGAAAAAGCCATTCACTTTCTCACTACATTTATTTTTCATCCCACATTTCCAATTCTATAATATTCATATGTACTAGATGGTCAAGAGAATAATGCTCATACAGCACACGACGCAAATTAAACAACTTCATCCATGCTTACACAGCACAAGCAAACAACTTCATCCATCGCAATAAATAATAACTTTTGTACATCCAATTGCATTTTATATCCTCACTGTCACGTGTTGCTTGCCCTATAAGGCAAATGTTGTTTCATGCATATATATCTGCCGAATTTTTTTGTTGTAAAGAAACATTGCACCGATAAGGTAGGGAGTTGGCCCTAAACATTCTTTTTGGTTGTGAAAGTTGTTTGTGCCATGGTCGTCGTGATGTAAACTTTCTGCAAAACACGATTTTAAAGAGCTCGTGTGATCCAAAAGTTCCTCAAGATCAGTGATATGATCCACATAGAGGTTGCACTTTAACCTATACTCTAAGATGCCTAAATGCGTTTTCTTCCACTAATTAAGCTGGATGCATGCACATGTGCATAAAAAGCAACATGCCGAACTCATCGCTTAATTAATTGGTGATAGAATTCTTCTCCAAGTTAGTATGGAGATATATGTAGTGTGCACTTTTGGTCGATCAATATTTATTGGCATGTGTAGCTTTATGTTTTATCATGAGGTTGGTAGCTAGCCTAGGTTGATTTAGACACGATACTCATGCAAACTGATTAACTGAACGTCACAAATCAAGAAAAGAAAATGAGGTTACTTTTCTCTTTTTGACCGCAGCGTAGTGCCCGTGTGCTTTTTATACAGAGGCCAAATAAACGAAATATATTTTTAAACGTGTACTAAATGTTAAAAAACAATGTTAATAAATTGCATAAATACAAAAAAATAGATCTCAAGGTCTCTAATGATTACCACGTGAAATAATAATAAAAAAAGAACATATGCCCTATACGATTGTGGTGGATTTAGATTATAACGGTGTACATTGCTCGATATGGTTGTATACAAACTACAATTGCATTTATAAAAACATAAATTGGTCAGTATAATTGTGTACAAGGTATGGTTCGATCTGTTTATAAAAGTGAAAACAAGAATTGGATGTCAAATCCAATTATACTTTTCAAATCCAGATTTGCACAAAACTACACACACACACACATTTGGACCTAACAGGCTAGATAGTTGTCGTAACACTGCCAAAAAACCGATTTCAAAGCATGTAGTAAACTGCTGTCATTTTAGTTTTTCTACATATAACAATACATTGTTGATAATTTTTTTAATTAACTTGGTACGTACACCCATGGTTAAAGTACTGGTCCCGGCCATGTCCCAACAAGAAGAGAAGACCTTTGATTGTGCCATAAGACACATTGAACCAAAAAATGTTTCCAAGAAGACTAAACGTTCGCTGGTTTTCATTTGGAATTTGACTATAGAAATGCTATGGAAAAGTTTCAATCTTTTTCCCGTGAATTAAAGTGGTCTATATGAAAAAAGTCCATAGAAAATTGAATCTTCCAAACATTCTTTGTCAATTCTCCATTTTCTACATTGCTTAAAAAAGAAAAACACAAAACTTCAAAAAAGGTGTTTGAAGTAAGAAAAAGGAAAGAAACCGTTAGTTATGACCTCATGGAAAACTTCCTCTAAAGTCATAGGATTATCATTCTATAGAAATTTCAATGAGAAATATAGAATTGAATTATCCTTAATTTTCCTTATGAATTCACCGAGCCAAAGGGGTCTAGGCTCGTTTAGTTTATAGGATTTTGAAACATAGAAATAGTATGAAAATACATGTGCAAGTCTGAGAATTAAAAATGGATGAATAGGTAACATAGTCACGGAAGTTTCGCTTCGGGCTCAATTTAGTCCTTGAGGTTTCAAATCGTCCAAACAAGTCCTCCAAATTAATCATTTTGGTTAATATAGTCCTTGGACCAACAAAAAGTGCCACGTTAGCATGACAAGTCATCCTCGCATGCAGCGGTATGAATGAAATGACCATTCTACCCTTATATACCATATAGAAAAGAAAGAAAAAAAAGAAGATAAATGTTTCACACGTGTATGATTGTTTTAGAATCGTCATTTACGATTGCTGTAGCCAGCACTGATAGTGTAAATTCCTTTGTTGGCCACCCTCCACAATTCTTTTTGTTTGTGTCTTTTCTTTCTTTTGTATATGATATATAAGGGTAGAATGATCATTTTATTCATACCACTGCATGTAAGGATGACTTGGCATGCTTACGTTACATTTTTTGTGGGTCTGAGTACTATATTAACCCAAATAATAAATTTGGAGGACTTGTTTGGACGATTTGAAACATCGAGGACTAAATTAAGCCCGAAGCGAAACTTCAGGGACCGTATTAGCTATTCACCCATTAAAAACATAGAAAACTTATCTTTGATTATTTAGCAAGCCAACCAAAGGATATTGAAAACATTGTCTTGAAGTGGATTATTTTTTTTCGTGTGTTTTCCCCCAAAAAGTGGAGAAATAGAAAATTTTTTCTTTGCTGGATTCCTTTGAAACGAATGGATATTCTTATATGTTTCCTTTATTGAAATGAATGAGCCCTAAACGTTTATGTAAGGTTTGCTATACGTCGGTCAAATCACTTTAATTCAGAGTAGTTCTTTCTTAGACAATTAAAATGTTTTACCCAGCTGGCTATCTACCATAGGGCACAACTAATGTTTTTTTAATTAATTTCGAGGGAGTCTTTATCAGTTGATTTTGTAACATTGTGACAAAGTAATTTCCAATATATCAGTATGACATCACTGAATACATCTTTTGCCCAAATGTCTGACGGCAACAGCCAACAGTAGTCTGCTTCACTGGTCAACAAAACAGAAAGGTGATGGATCAATTCATCCACATGTTCAGCAAGAGGGCGTAGGGCCACGGGCTCACCGTGGGCCTCCACGTGGAAGCTATCCCAGCCATCCACGTATACTCAGTCTAAGAGCACCCTATCCTACTACGTCCAGCCTCCGCCGCCGCCGACCACGTCGCCAGCGGCGTTGCCACGGCCGGCGGTGCGCCGCCGCCGGCCTCCAGCACGGCGCAGGCGATGTGCCTGTTGGCCGCCTCGGTGAAGTGCACGCCGTCCCACGACACGTACGCCGACGGGTCCGCGCACGCCGTCGACCCCGCCGCGCCGCAGAATGCCGCCATGTCGAAGTTGTACGCGCCGGCGCCGGCGCCGCAGCACGCGGCGAGCGGCGCGCCCCCGAACCCGTGCCTCCCCGGCGAGGCGACGATGTCGGCGACGGCGCGGTAGAGGTCGGCGTAGGCCACGACGACGGACGCGCCTGGGTGCGCGCCGCGGAGCTCGGCGACGGCGCGGCGCAGCTCGCGGTTGTGGTGCTCGGCGAGGCCGTTCAGCCGCGTCATGCAGCCGGACTCCGGGTCGTAGTCGTCGCCGGCGACGCCGCCGCCGCCCTGGTAGAGCGCGAGCAGCTGCGGCTCGCAGCCGAGAGGTATCATCCCCGGCACCACCACCGTCGTCGCTCCGGCGGCGATCACCTCCTGCAACACACACACACACACACATGAGATCGATCGAAAACCTACGTGTCGTGACACTGGTCGATGTGTCATTACTGATCAAGATGATCTGCTCTTTTTTGTGAACGCGCAAAAAGATTACACGTCAGAGAGTTGATGTTACACAACGCAACGATCGTACCAATTAAACTTACGTACGTTCACGGTGGAGCGGATGGCAGCGACGATGTGCGGCACGACGGAGGTCTCGACCTCGCCGACGGTGAGGTTGCCGACGAGGGAGACGAGGTAGTCGTTCACGCCGATCTCCCCGACGATGAACAGCGAGCTCGCCATGATCTTCCTCCTCCCTATCAAAAGTGAACCAACACGCATTTTTCCGGCACGTGCGTTTATTAATGATGTCAGAGAAAAATAAAAAAGCACTCGATGATACACTGATCGAACATTTCGGCCGGTAGATGGCACGTCGCGATCCACGTTAATTATTTCTAATGTTTTTTTTTTGATTTTTTTACCGTGATCTGAAGATCCAAGAATCTGCAAGACTTTGTAGAACCAGGCGGTCTGGTTCGCGAGAGAGACCGGCACGAACGGCTTGAGACCACGGCCCTCGTAGAACTCCGGCGGCAGCGCCGTCGACCCGCCGACGGCGAAGTTCACGCCGTGCCGGAACTCCGCCGCCGTCTCGCCGCCGGCGGCGAGGTACGGCGCCGGGTGCCGCAGCCGCAGCGCCTCCACTGCACGTCGTCACGTCGTGATCAGAAGTTTGCCATTTTGGTTTTGAGAATGAATGTGTGGTGGTGGTGGTTGGCTACCGATGAAGTCGACGGCGAGGCGGCCGTCGGAGGCGCGGCCGGTGGGGCGGCGGAAGAAGGTCTCGCCGTAGGGAGGGCGGCTGGCCGGGCCGCCGCCGCCGCCGGTGGACGGGAGGTGCAGCGCATTGCCGGTGTCGGTGAGCGAGTCGCCGAAGCTGAACACGCGGGTGTAGGCGCCCGTCCCGCCTCCGGCGACGGCGGTGGCGAGGACGCCGAGGAGCGCGGCGGCGGCGGCGACGAGATGCGGGGAAAATGGCGTCATCGATATGCTTCCCGTGGTTACCGGCTCGGCGAGGGTTCTATCTATTTGTAATTGGCGTCCAGTAGGAAAGTCTTTTTTTTCTCTCTCTTTTATGTATATATTTTAGCTGTCCATTCTAAGTCATAATTTTTTTGACAAATTCAGAATCGAAAAACAAATGAGATTGTCTATACTCTATAGTTCATGCCCAACCATATTTTGTTATTCTTGTTGTTTAAGTTGAATTTAAAATTACATGATTGTAAAGCAACACATCACACATATTGATCTATCTCACCATGGTTTTTTAAAGTTTTGAATAAATTTTACAAAACTACAAGACTTTGATTAGCCTATCAATTTAAAAATGTGTATCACAAAATTATAGATTTAACATTATATTTTCAGTAAACTACATATTTAAAGGTATCGTATTATAAAACTACAAATTTAACATCAGTTTTGTAAAGAAAACTAAAACTTTTGTAATCTTAATAGTTACTTGAATATCGCTAAGTCTAATTTTATAATACAATTTCTAGGTCTAATTTTATAATACGATTTCTAGAATATGTAGTTTTGGAAATAATTTACCGCTAAATTATAGTTTAGGATACAATTATTTAAATCTGTAATTTTACAATAGTTTCATCAAAATTCATGTAGTGTTATAAAAACATACTCTAAAATGTTCAATCGTGTTTAAGCGAGGGGTACAAAATGAGGTAACGTTCATTCAAAGGGAAAAAAAATTCAAAACAAAACGAAACACCTCCGGCGTGGTGTGGACACCGATGGGATTGCGACGAGAGACGTGACGGATACCGACTAACTGACCGAGATCTCAATGAATTGACGATTTCACACTTCCAAAATTAAAATGGCACACGTCCAACACAAGAATGCAAGACGCAGGATCAACGACGTCGTCGACGACAAGGAGGAAGAGTCATGTAATAATCGTGTTTATTTCGCGAACACTGCAAACCAAATTTAATTTCCCTGACATTTTGCTCCCTTTGATGCCGTGTTAGAATTAATGAAGCTAGGAGGGTTGGGCTAGCCTGGGTTTGGCCCACAACCAATAAAGCCGACGCGGTCCAGAAGGGACACGGCCATGACTTTTTTTTTTTTAACGGTACGACCATGTGACCTTATTTTTATTTTAGCAAAAGTACGAATTACCCCCTAACTATCGCGGTCGACCTAATTACCCCTGAACTAAAAAAAACCAGACATTGCTCATCCTAAACTTTTAATACCAGACGAATTACCCCTCTTAACCCAATTCAGAGCGGTTTTGTTCTACGTGGCGTACGCGTGACAATCCAGTTAGCATTTTATTTATTAAAAAAAGGTGGGACCCACATATCATACTCATCTTCCCTACTTCCTCTCTTTCTACTCTCTCGCACGACTCTTCTCCTCTCTCTCTCGTATGGCGGCACAACGGCGCGGGGATGGGTGGTGGGCGGGGACGGTCGGCGCGGGCGCAGGTGGGTGGGGGCAGTCGGCACGGGTGCAGGTACGCACGGCGGCGTGGAGGGGCGGGCGGCGGACTGTGGCGCGCTGGGGCGAACGACGGACGGCGGTGAGGGACGCGGAAGCGAGAGTGGCGGACACTCGAGTGGGAGCGCCTCCGACACGACTGCCTTCCTTACCTCATGGGGGTGACGCGGCGCCCGTGACGCCGGCGGTAGGCTCGGGCGGGATGGGAGGGGGAACCGGTCAACCGGGCGGCAGTCGGCTATGTGGATCCAGTCGGCGGCGGCAGCCAGCGCCACGACGCTGAGTGCCGTCCCTGCAGAGACGTTGCTTCCTGCCGCCGCCTTCATGTCCCGCATCGCCACCCACCGTGTCCTGCGCTGCCGCCGCCGCCTGCCGAACGCCTGCCGCGGTGCCGCCAGGGAAGGGCGCGCAGCGAGATCGGGGAGGGCGCAACGCCATCCGCTGTCTCCAACACCCTCCTCGGCGCCACCCGCCGCGCCCTCCCCGCATTTCACTGCCGCCCCCACGCACCGACCACCCATCTGCCATCGTGCGCCGCTGCCTACCGCCCGTCCGCCCCTGCGCGCCGCCCGCCGCTCGCGGTGCCGCCCACATCTCGCCGCGCCCGCCGCTGCCGCTTGCGCCGCCGCCCACCTCTCGCCCTTGCACTGCCCGTGACAGTGAGAGAGAGAAGAGTGAAGATAGAGAGAGGAAGAGAGGAAGGAGAGGTATGACAGGTGGGTCCCACAACTTTTTAATAAAGCAAATGCTGACCGGATTGCCATGCGTACGCCACGTAGGACAAAACCGTTCTGGATTAGGTCGAGGAGGGTAATTCGTCCGGTATTGAAAGTTCAGGATGAGTAATGTCTGGTTTTCGGGTTCGGAGGTAATTCGGTTAACCGTGATAGTTCAGGGGGTAATTCGTACTTTTTCCTTTTATTTTTTATTTAAACGCTATATACTCACTACGCACGTAAAATCATCCTTATAAACTTTATTTACGAGAGCTTATTATACATAAGACTCTCAGAATCTAAATTTCGAAAATATGTAGCTGTAAAATCTGAAACGTGAACTTTAAAGCCAGAAGCTAAAAAAGACTAACCTTTTTCAAATTCTCACCGACTCTTTCTTATGATATGATTTTCAGCTACCCAAATAAGGCATGTATATACTTGTTTTGTTGACTTCATTCAAGAAAACAAACTCCCTCGTTTCATATTATAAATTGCTTGACTTTTTCTTAGTCAAACTTATTTAAATGTGATCAAGTTCGTAGAAAAATATAGTAATATTTTTAATAAAAGAACATATAATCAAAATATATTCAATGCTAATTTGGTGTTGTAAATGTTGCTAATTTTTTCTATTAACTTAATTAAAACTAAAGAACTTTTTTTAAAAAAAGTCAAATGACTTAAAAGAGAGAGTAGCTTTTAGCTAAATCCTGACATTAATATAGATGTGGAAAGACAAATATGCCGTTAGGACTATGTGATTTTCCTCCTATTATATTGTATTTTTTCTAGACTTTTAGCATGCCCAAACTTTAATAAATGATTGTTTACATCTGACGATTAGAGCACCCGCAATGGTAAAGTAAGGTGCTATCTATAAAACATGTAAATCTCAGCAATAGACTAGATTAATAGTAAATCACTTCAATGGTATGTCTACATGGATATCTATAGCTCTCTAATCCATTGCCTCGTTTTTCTCTATAGACTATCTCCAGGTTAGTAGATAGCTTTGCTCTTTCTCTCTTCATTTAATCTCTTCCAAGTAGGAAAATATGCTGACATGGATCTCTTGTAGAGAGCCTATAGATAACCATTGCGGTGCCCTTAGAGGCTGGGTGGTGGTCTCCAACCAACCAAGGAAGGAAAAAAATGAGGATAATAAAAAGTTCCAATAAATCCTGAATTTAAAAATTATGTATTTATGCTATAAATACTTCAGTAATAAATAAGGTTTTTATGGAGCGAGATAATACGTGACAACAACATAATAAGATCTATATTCATCCTTAAAAAAGTATAGTTTTAGCTTTAAAAAAATGTCGCATAAATAGTGTCTTTTTAGAGTGGAATCATTAGACCTCCTTATTATCCCTTGGTCTTTCTCATCTCATTCCAACTGTATTCTTTCCTTCTCATTCTTTTTCCTTCTTATTTCCTCTCTTCATATTAATGCAGAGCATATTAACAAAATGCATGTTTAATATGTCTGGACTCAGGGGCGGATCCAACATGGGTGCAGGGGGACTCGAGTCCCCCCTACACCCACAAGACCTATGGATACCCCTCGGAGCACCCCTTTGATTTTTTTCACCGTAAATGCTAAATTAAAGGTTTTTAGATGGCTAGAGGTCGAAGAAACCATGTAACCGAGGCCCCCCAATTTTCTGTTTCTGGATCCGTCCCTGCCTGGACTAACTAAAACGATGGTCTTTTTAGGACGGAGGGAGTATATAGTTGATGATTTCACGGTCGTGTCAGGATGGCACGGGCGACGAGCTTGTTGGTGGCCTCCGTGTAGTGGATTCCGTCCCATGACACCGACGATGATGGGCCGTCCGCGCACACCGTCGACCCTGGTGTGGCGCAGAATCCCGTGAAGTTGGCGTTGAAGTTGTACGGCTCACCGCCGCTGCCGCAGCATGCCGCCAACGGCGAGCTCCCAAACCCTGCCGAAAACAACATCCACCCATATCAGCAGCGAGACGACGATGATGATGGATTCGTCTCGCGTGCGGAGATTGTTCTGTCGCCGATTGAAAAAGAAATTGAAAATATATATCTTTTTCTACCGGTTTTATAGAAATATACACGTCTGGAAAAAGGATAAAAAGATATCGTTGTCACTTGTAATATAAAACGGGGAGAGTACCGTATTCTTTGGGCGAAGCGACAGCTGCGGCGACTGGACCGTAAAGGTCGGCATAGCGGACGGCGGTGGCGCCGGGGTGGGCTCGGCGGAGCTCGTGGAGCGCCCGCTGCAGCTCACGGTTGTGCAGCTCGGCGAGGTCGTTGAACCGCGTGATGCAGCCGGACGCCGGGTCGTAGTAGTTGCCTGCGCCACCGGGGAAGAGGGCAAGCATCTCCGGCTCGCATCCAATTGGTATCATGCCGGCGACCACCACCGTCCTTGCTCCGGCGGCGATCACGGCCTGCATATATACACACACACACACAACTCAATTGCAAGACATGTAAGCAAAGCAACCGGCCACGAATCAAATCGAGCGGGCCACTACTACAAAAACATATTTTTTTCAAACTGTCGAAATAGTTTTTTGCGTGCGGTTGTACCAACTGCCTGCCCAATAGGGCATATAAAAATGATAATATTTCCATGCGGGTGGTGCACCGCATGCGGAATGCAAGCGCTTAAGCCGTGTGCAAGCGAAAAATGAAAAATCGCAAAAAAAAAAATCCAAAACACAAAAACCTAACCCTAACCCTAGCTAATCGCCACCGCTGCCATCGCTGGCGGATCCGCCTCTCCCATCTCCACCGCCGGCGGATCCGTAGCTCCCGTTGTCGCCGACAGTGGATCCGCGCCTGCCGCCGGAGCCCGCACATGCCACCACCGTGCCGCCCAACTCTGGATCCGCGCGGGGGAGGGCGGGGGAGAGCCGCCACCGGCCTCCTGCTCGAGTCTGTCGCCGGATCTGCACGGGGGAGGGCCAAGGGGGCCGCTGCCGTCGTTGCAGTCACCGGATCCACCACCCTCGCCACCAGACCTCGCAATCGCTGTCCTCGTCGCATTAGCTGCTCCCGAGGGTGGCGCCGTCGAATCCGGCGCCCACCGTCGCCGCGCAGCCATAGCCGCTCCCGAGTGCTGCGGATCCTGTGCTCCCGAGGATGGTACCGCTGAATCGGCTGCCGTTGCTGGCGCCGCAGCCGCTCCTTGCCCGCCGACGCTCGCTTCCGCTCGAAGAGGAAGAGAGAAAGACGAGAGAGAGGGGAGAGTTGAGGAGAGGAAGAGAGAGATAGTTGGAAAAATTTTGATGTGGTGAGAAGGAAAAGAAAGTGGAGGGAGAAAAATATTGTGAAGAAGGGAGGGAATTTTTTCCTGCAGAGCATTTAAGAGGTCCACATGCGAAAATAGATTTTTGTATGCTGCCTCTTAAGAGAACCACATGCGAAAATATGATCATTTTCACAAACGGCCCCTTAAGAGGTCCGCCTATGAAAATAGATTTTTTTTTGTATGCGCTCCTATTATAAAGTCATCTGTGAAAATGGAAGTCCATTTTTTAGACGAGACAGTTACAGTCCGTTATACCGTCTATAACCTACAGGGTCCTTGTACAGAAAAAATATTTTTATGGTAGTATGCGCTGCTCTTACAGTGACGGCCGAACGGATGACGGCGATGATGTCGGGCACCAAGCTCGCCGCAACGTCGACGGTGCCGTTGCCGGCGGAGAGGGCGAAAGAGTAGTCGTTGAATCCGATCTCGCCGAAATAGAAGATTGAGCTTGCCGCGATTGTGTGCTTCTCTGAAGTAGTAGAAAATATTGGTGGTAAAAACATGTTATGGTGGGGACGTACGGTGCGATCAAATTAAGTTACGCCGCTTAAAAAATTATTCAAGCAAGACATTTGTATTTCTTCGTGTTAAACTTCACTCAAAACTGTACAATTTGACAACCCAAATCGATCAGAAGCCACATGTGAATTAATTCACCGACCCAATTGTTCAGTCAAAATTCAAAACTGTGTTTTCCATTGGTTCAAATAGACAACCCAATTGTTCATTTTGTGTTTAGATACACTCCCTCCTTTTCTTTCCGTACTGTAAAATGTAAAATGTTTTGTTCTCTCCATCGCCTTATCTAAATTTATTAATATTCATTTAAATTTGGGCACATATATAAAGCGCATATACATAGATCAATTAATGTATGAATCTATTCAACACCCAAAAAATCTTACAGTGTGTGAAATAGAGAAAGTATTAAACTTTCGTGATTAACAGTGAGAGTTTCCAAAAGTCTTTAAATGGCAGAGCTCCTATCCGATCTCTCAAAAAAGAAAGACTTTCCAAAAAAAGTCTCTCTCTATCAGGGAATAACCTACCAAAGCCTGATTGAGTAATTTTGTTAAGGCCTGTTTAGTTTCCATCTTTTTTCTTCAAATTTTCAACTTTTTCGTCACATCATTCCAATTTTTTCAAACTTTTAATTTTAGCGTGGAACTAAACACGGCCTAATTACTTTCACTCTATCAATCAACTAGGTAACTATTAACATCAGAAGCATGAAATTAATGTTGTGCAATGCTAGCTTAATTACCGTGCGCTGATGCGCCGAGCAGCTGCAGGACATCCTGGAACCACCTCGTCTCGTTGCTGAGAGACACTGGCACGGAGGAGGTCATTCCCCTGCTCTTCAAGAACGCCGGGTCAAGCGCCGTCGCGCCGCCCACCGCGAAGTTCACCCCTCGCCGGAAGTCCGCCGCCGTCTTTCCGGCGAGGTACGGCGTCGGCTCCGGCAGCCCCAGCGCCTTCACTGTATGCATGCGCTCCACAGTCCACACAAACAAGCGATCGATGAAGACGACGTCACATGAATTACATACATGATAACAATTAACTAATTAATCCATGGTTTTGTTTAAGTAAAACTGCATGCACGTTCAATCAGAAAACTAAGATTGCGGGGCTAGCTATATATTTGTTAACTAAAAAATTTGACAGATGTAAATGTAGTATAATCGTGATGTGAATATATTATAGTTTGCAAGTAACTATAGTATAACTTGTATATAATTTTTAAAAATCTCTAGGTGACATGCTATTTCTGTGAAAACAGAGGTAACGGTACCGAATCCTCCCACATGTGTGTGGGTTGTGATTTTTTCCTACCGTCCTTGCACGAATTTTAAAGCAAATATAACGGTTTAAAATTATATCGTAGTTAAATGGTAGTTACATGCAAATTACTGTATTTAGGTGGTGTTTGGATCGGGGACTAAATTTTAGTCTATGTCAAATCGGATGTTTGGACACTAATTAGACGTATTAAACGTAGACTAATAATAAAACTAATTGCATAAATGAGAGCTGATTCGCTAACAAATTTTTTAAGTCTAATTAATACATAATTAGCACATGTTTACTGTAGCATCACATAGGCTAATCATGGATTAATTAGGGTCAATAGATTTGTCTCGCGAATTAGTTAAGGGTTATGGAATGAGTTTTATCATTAGTCTACGTTTAATACTTATAATTAGTGTCCAAATATCAGATGTGATAGGGATTAAAATTTAGTTCATGTATCCAAACATCACCTTAGTTACACTGAGATTGTACTATATTTACATATGTTAAATTTTAAGGAAAAAATTTATGGATAAGTATATAGCAAAATCGACGAGGAAAAGCAGACAATTCACTTATTCTCCATCATAGATGATTGGGACCTTTCTTTTTTTTTTCTTTTTAAGAAAAAAATAATCGGGATCATATCGTTGATGTTTACCGAGGAAGTCGATGACGAGGCGGCCGTCGGAGGCGCGGCCGGTGGGGTGGTGGTAGAAGGTCATCCCGTACGGAGGCCGCGTGAAGGGCCCGCCGGCGGTGGCCGGGAGGATGGCCGCGTTGCCGGTGTCGGTGAGCGAGTCGCCGAAGCTGAACACGCGGGAGTAGCGCGTCCGCCGCGGCGAATGCCGGCGGCCACCGCCGCCGCCGGCCGACGACTCGACGTCGGCCGCCGCGACGACGGCGACGACGAGCACGCCGAGGAGGAGCGAGAGTAGAAGACGACGTGGAAATGGCGCCGCCGGCGCCATGGAAATCATGTATGCTCGCTCTTGCGTAGGCAATGCAATGTTGGTTAATTTGCAAATTAAGCTCCACTGATCAATCTTGTTTATAGAGACTAGAGAGAGAGAGAGAGAAATTCGAATGTGGTTAATTTGCAAATTAAGCTCCACTGATCGATATTGTATATAGAGACTAGAGAGAGAGAAAGTCGATTATTTGCAGCAGTGTGGTGATCGATCGAGTGGTGGCATTATGGGTTTGGGAAGATCAATGCCGTGAGAGAGCCGTGACAGCGAAATTTCTTGAGCCGCCGCTGCACGCGCGCTGACTTTCCATAATTTATTTGATCTACACAAATATACTACTGTACTAACATGAAGATGCTGTGGAGAATTAGAGAAAATCAGAAAAAAGTTATTTTAAAAATTCATATTAATCTAATTTTTAAGTTTTTAGCCAGATAAATTATACTGAGAGGTAAGAAAAATTTTACCATAAATTTCCATACCTCCTAACCCTGGAGGTACCAGATTTCACTGTAGAAAATATGGTGCCTCTGATACCTTCTCAAGAACCAATAAAATTACTCTTTTAGCTAATACATAATTAATTATATGAAAATGAGTTAACTCTTTTCCGTTCTGAAAGTTACTAGCAGGCAGTGCCGAACACATCTCGGCGTCCTTCCCGTTGATTAATGGGTAAATTGGAACCATGCCATTATAATTTTGCAATGTTTGAGATATGCCATCGGTATTTCAATGATATGAGGACCCATATGAGTCAATGACATGTGGGTCAGGATATCATATCTTAAATTTTATAAAATTATAATGACATGGTTCCAATTTTCACTTGATTAATTGTCTTTTCAACTGGACTACGGAGTCAGAGAGGAGTGGGGTGCATGAGTTTTGGCTGATATTGTGATATGTGTGGTGCACTAGCTTGGGATAGAGATGGACCTACTGTCCTATCATATAATAGGAATCTGGGGATCACATAAACAGTTCTTGATTTGCTTGCGTACATGACTTTCCGATTCGAATCCGTATTTCTATGCGCATATCTATATTATGTTATCAAATAAAACCAAATCAGTTCTCATAGGTGTGGCATTTATTTTATTTTAAGTAAATTTTAGAGGATGACAAGTTTAAGAGTGAATTGCACTTCGTACCATGTTTTATCGTCGAAGTTTAACTCATGATCATTCTATATCCAATCTTTTCACTTTGAATTATGTAACTTTATATTTGTTGCATAATTAATGGACCATTCTAGCTCTCTTCGCAAACCATGTCTAACGTCTCCTTGATAAAGGTATGACATGCATATAAGTATGAAAATTCGCCGGCATGTCATTAATGTTTTGCTCAAAGTCATTGAAGTGCTAAAGATGTGGTTTGAGGTAGTCTATTGTACAACAAATTAAGATAAAGTTACCTAGCCTAAAGTAAAAAAATGGACAAAGGGTGGTCCAAACTAAAACTTTTACGATAAAACATAGCCCAAAGTGATATTAACTCAACGACTACCGATGGAGGCCTCTATTAATTGTTTGCTCTATATGGAACCAACCAAAGCAAAAAAAAATTAAATTTAAAACCACCACCGGCATCGTCGCCTGATGGAGAGGAGAGGTCATCGCCGGATCCGGCCGCCGCCTCGCCCTCTACCGTCGGTCTTCTTCACCGGCGGTGGATCTGGAGGAGGAGAAGGCGGGGGAGGGGGGAGGCGGATGCAGCAGAGAATGGCCGCCCGCGCTGGTCTTCTCTATCGCTGCCGCTGGATGTAGCCTTCCGCAGGCGGCCGCCGCAGTCCTCCTTCGCCTCCGCCAAGGGAGTGGGGGCCGGAGGGGAGGGCAGCAGACATGGAGGCAACACCGCAACCACCTCCACCGACTCCGGCCACCACCTCGCAACAGAGGTGAGGAGGAGGGAGGGAAGAATGAAGGAGTGGAGTATGGCCAGATGGATAAGGACTAAGAGTGGAGTATAGGCGCTCGGTTCAGCTCGGCTCGGGTGCCCGTTCCCATAGTTTATTATAGGTGCCCTTTTTTAAAAAAAAATAAGTACAAATACTATAGGTCCCGATTTAATTTTATATAGATCCAGCACCTGTAATATAAGTATAGATCCTAGTTTTTCTAAAGTATAAGTGCCGGTTTTAAATAAACCAACACCTATAAGCCGGTACCTATTATTCTGCTAATATCAGTGGCGAATATAGAAAATCGATTCGTTGGTGTCATAACGTGTCTATCGGTGTCATAGTATATTAATTATACTTAGATCATAGTGTAATAACATATGGATAAACAGTTTTGCTATAGGTTTTGCCGAAAGTCATCAGTGTCGCCTGACACCGGCCCTTTACTGTAGCTCCGCCCCTGGCTGGCTAATATGCCGTATAATGTATTATGCGCACATATGCCCAATTGATGGGGCCGAAATTATTGTAAAATTATAGCCCTGTTATAACTCTCACCTTAATGATGCATCGAGTCCACATGTCATACAATGTTCTCACTTCTCAGTGTGGCAAAATGGCGAGTCTTACAACCACTCCACATCATTGTATATAGGAAAAAGTACGAATTACCCGCCTGAAGTATTGCGGTCGTCCGATTTACCCCCCTAAACTATAAAACCGGACATTTAACACCCTTAATTCTTCAAACTGGACAAACAACCCCCCTATCTTAATATCATCTGTTTTTGATCCTACTTGGCGTCCAACGTGGCAATGAAATTTTGTTTTAATCCTACCTGGCAGTAGGGCCCACCTGACACCCTCTATGGCCCTATCTTCTCCTTCCTCTCTTCTTCTCTACAACACACCCGCCATAACCAGAGAGAGAAAGAGAGAGAGAGGTAGTAGAGGGTGGGGGTGGGGCTAGGAGCAGGAGGGAGGGGCAACCTCGCTGCCTATCCATGCCCATCGGCGCCCTCTATGAGTTCTCCTCGCCACCGGCCGACCTCGCAGGAAGGGGACCAGCAAGTCAACGATGATGGCAGTGAGGAGAAGGATGCGGCGACTTGGCTACACCGATGGCTCTGGTGACGGCGCCCTCCCCGTCGCACCCGCCGGCCGTCGATTGCTCTCTCGCCATGCCCGGCCGTCGGCCGCCCTCTAGCCATGCCCGGGCCCGGGGTAGCCGACCAACTCCTCCACTCCGGTCAAGGACAGCTGCCCGAGTTCCGCCGGCATGGCCCCGTCTCCACCACCGCCACCCCGCCCTGCTTCGCTGTCGTCGGAGGACAGATGCCACTTCATCGCCTCGATCTACTCCGCCGACCCAGTTGTCAGGAGGCCAACACTGGCCGTCGTCCCATCGTGGGATCCCCCATCGGCTGGCCCTGGCCTCTGGCGCGTCAGCGTCGCTCCAGTGGAACATGTCTCTGCCGCCGGACTTCCCGGCTCCGGTTGGCACCTTCTCCTGCGACCACCGCCGACCGGTTCCTCCTCCCCGCCGCTCCCGTCGCGACCTGGAGAGCACTCCTAGCCGCGCCCCCTCCCTGCCGCTCCAGCCGTTGCCTGGTGCGCCCTCCCATCCGCCGACCGGTTCCCCTTCCCCGCCGCGCCTACTGCCGGCCGGAACCGTGCCCGCCGTTGCTCGCCCAGCCGGGCTCGTAGCCGCTCGCCTCCAACGATAAGAGCACACACAGAAAAAGTATTAATATGACATGTGGGCCCTACATTATTTTATTTTATTTTTTGTTGATGGGATTTCGACGTCGGCGCCACGTGTATGCCACGTAGGACTAAAACCGCTCCGGATTGAGTCGGGGGGGGGTAATTCGTCCGGTTTCAATAGTTTGAGGTTTAATATGTTTGGTTTTGTAGTTTCAGGGGTAATTCGTACTGTCGCAATAGTTTAGGGGGTAATTCATATTTTTTCCTTGTATATACTAAAGCGGACCCATGGAAATGCCATGTCATCTGCCATCGGTCCGGTTGCACCACACGACGCGGTTACTGCACCCAGGAAGAATAAATCGAGTACCATTACTAGGGAAAAATTTACCTACTTTCAACATATACCCTATTTTAGAGAAAACTATGCAGTGGAGACCATATATTTGGTGACAACTTAAAAACGATTGCATAAAAGTTGTCAAAAGATCTAAAAGAAATTCACACATACAGGTAAGATGATTCGAGAGAACCATACGAAATTGCACAACCTAATTCAACCTAGTTCGTGAGATACAAAATTAACAAATGGCTATGGAAAAACAATATTGCTGATTTGCATCTTTTTCTTTACTAGTAATTGTAATTTTTTTTATCTCACGGACGAAGTCAAGTTTGGTCATACCGGTAGTTCTCTAATATCACCTTTTTTGACATTTTTTAAAAGAACTTTTAGGATGTTGTTTGCATGGCCTCCATCAAAGTTGTGGCTTCCGACATATAGTTACCACTGTTTTGATGAATTAAAAATTAAAAATTTAATCTAAAATGAAATAAGATAATTTATCCGAATGTTATTAACATAATCATATATATATATATATATATATATATATATATATATATATATATATATATATATATATATATATATATATATATATATATATATATATATATATATATATATATATATATATATATATATATATATATATATATATATATATATATCTATATATATAAAGATCATGGATTTGTAGATTTAGGAATACCCAGCTTAAAAAAATTTGGATCTAGAGTTGTGCCAAAAAGACCTAACATGTCTCTTCTGTACTACTTGATATGTGAAACTTGACTCCATCATCCGTTAATCCGATCACAAGATGTGCCTCGCTTCACGTACGTGAGCCTCTTTGACCGTTTGCAGCCTAAACTTGTGTTGCATCCTAGGCCCATGACTATCATATCTTCTATCGTCACGCCACTCAGATCATTCCTCTCTTGATCGATTTCTCGCAAAATTGAGCACACCGCCGAGCCCTAGCCTCCATGATGATAACCGTTGATACTTCCCCACTGCTTGCACTACTAAAATCTTCTATTACCAGTGAGGTTTTATGTTATGTAATTATTTAGATGGGTAATGTAAATGAACCATAATAACCATGTAAACATATTCCTAATAGATTGATACCAAAGAGTTTCCCTCTGCTTCTTCTCCATGAATATAGCAACGCACCACCGACACCGAGCTCTTGTGTGCCTCACTGTCTCCATGGCCGACGCCATCATCAGCACATCCAACACATTTCCTTTCAATGGCTAAAAAAGGGAATCCCCATGCCTGAGAATGTGCTTTGTTCTCATCCGTTTCCATACCGTAGTCATCAATCTCATGTTTGATGACATTGTGGTTCTACATCCGGGATCCACGTTCCAACCAAAGCAAATGTCCTTTTTGGATACTAACAATACCATCATATTCGTAACTCTCGGTTCCCTAAAAAATATATATATTCATGACTCTCGGAAATGTGTTTCACTACTCAAGGTGTTCTCGTCTATATCCCACCACAACCCACACCATATCTCTTCATCTCCTCTCTCTCTCTCTCTCTCTCTCTCTCAGCTCCCTCTCTTCCTCTCTCTCCCCGTATTCGTACTCCATGATAAGAATAAGATAAGTAACATCTGGTATGGTACAATCGTGGTTGAGTCAAACCTACTCAATTAAGCCAAGGTCACACCGGATTATTGAACCTAACCTTGTATAAGAACGTAACCCATGCGCGAGCCTAAGCAGAATCAACTTGTTTGAGTGGTTCAGCAGGTCCGTTAGGACCAATTCCATTAGAGTTTACATTGGTTTACCATTTTCTTTTGTTCATAAAAATTGATGGGTCATCTGCTTTCTTTCATTCCTGTTATTTTACCATTTATTTATTTTCTTACTTGATGTTGTTGTCCTGCACTAGGTTGTGATTAAGGCCCCTTCGGACCCATAGAGCTAATTTTGGATTTCATTATAAAAATTAAACCGTGATCAAATCATATAGCACTCTAATTTATATCACCACCTTTTGTTTTTTCAATTGCTATATTGGTAAACTTGGAACCAGGCTTCCCATCACTGGCTGCTTGGGGAACCCAATGAACAACATCGGATCAGGCAGCCCACACAACTATCAACTAGCCCATGCAATGGTCGATATGCACTTGAGGAGAAACACAACAAGAACCTAGGACCGCCCCTGGTAGGGGTGACCTCGTGTTCATCCCTATGGCCGCTAGCTGGAACCCGAGCTTGGGACCTCGCCTCTCGGGGCATGGTTGCTGCTTGCCCTCGAGATTGGCCCTTGCAAGGCTGAGCTTGGGGTAGCGCCAGCGCATTAACCGTGATAGGACGCGGGGTGCTATAGCTATCATCAACAAAGTAAGCCTTGCATAAAATGCTAGGCGATGCTTACCAACTTAGGGTGCAACCGAGGCGACATGTGATGGGATGGTGCCTGTACAACAGTCACGTGCACCATCATCACCCCTGCGGGGAAAGAGTGTGGGCTATTAGGCAGCATGGTTATTTGCCGATGCCACTCTATCGGGCACAACCTTTTCACACTTTCTTCTACCTGAGACTAATTAACAGAAGGTTCCTGCTGGCGTCAACAATGCTCTAGGCTTCTACTCCAAACCTTGCATGCACACTCAGAACGCGCAGCCAGGTGGCAAGGCCTATACCCTAGTTGGGCACAACAGCCAGGCCCATTTGTCAATAAGTAACATGACCTTCAATAGCTAACCCCTATACTAGGGTCCACTAGTGATGGACCAACCACTATGCTGTTCTTGCGTGGACTATAAGGAGAGAGCTAGGGCTGCTTAGAGAGGACAAACACACATAAAAAAAAGGATATTACGCTCCACGTAGTTTTAGCTAGCAATAGCTAGCAAAGTTTCACCCCTTGTAATTAAGAGTTGGAATAAGAGATCCAAAGAAGAATGAAACTAGAGTAGGGTATTACATTTTCACCACTCTGCTTCCCACTGTCTCACATGTCTCGGACTTAGCAACTGCACACATGTTCCCTAACTGAATCTAAAATGGAGTTCCACTAGTTTTCGTTATTAGAGCTTGGGCTCCGACAGCAACGCATAGGAAATGGTACTCCCTCTGTCCAAAAATAGCTGCAGGGATGAAGGAAGTAATTCTATACCTAATAAAAAATACATAAGGATTTTGTATTTCTTTTCTTTGTACATCGTCCGTACGTCGCTCGATAGGCACATGCCTTCAGTCTCCGCCGCCGCCACCATATCGATCTGTCTCCGCATGTGTTTTCTCTTCTAATTGATTGCAAAAATTGATTTCCCACTCCTCCGTCATCATTTTCCCCTTTTAATTTGACTTTAATTCACCGGATTTAATCTCTAGCCGCCGCCCAGGCCGAACCCTAGCGCCGCCGCCACATCGATCTACCTACGCATGCGTTTCCTCCTCCAATTGATTGCAAAAATTGATTTCCTTATCCTCCCTCGTCATTTTCCCCATGATTTCTCCTTTAAATTCGGCTTTAATTCGCCAAATTTAATGTCTGTTGAACGGTCACCAATGATGGCCGGTCGACGAGCTTCTCCTGGCCCTTTTTATCTGAGTTTTGTGGATTCGCTCCGATTTTGGGGAAACCAGAAAGAGGAGATCGAGTGGATCAAAAGTCCTCAATCAATTTTAGGTGATTGAGAAAGACTTGCCGGATTTGATGAGGGAGAACTGGCTCCAGCATCGTGCAGGCACATGGGATTATCTTCCAGAGGTTGAAGACGCTACAGAAGCGCGTGGGCAGCCGACTGTGCTAGCTGGGCCCACGGCTCCACTTGTGGGCTAGGCCGAAGAAAAGAGAGGTAGGTCGAGTGGAGAAAGGTAGGAGAGAACTGACAGTGTTAGAGCTGAAAAGGAAAAAAAAATAATGAGCTTTTGCTCAAAGCTAAGAAAAGATTTTGATTAACTTTTTTTAATTATACTGTACAGCAATACTAATGTTTCAAGTTATTTCCCAACTCCCAATAACACACGGACATTTTTTTTTCTGAGTATAATACAAAAAATTACTTGAAAAAAGAAATAAAAATCAATACCAAAAAGTTAGGAAAGATACCAAATATCTCATACTCCCGGGCATCCCTACGTAAATTGTGCCAAACAAGGCAGAGGAAAGCGTCGTGCGGCTGGAGGATACTTCCCTTTCCCCTCGGCCGCCTGCGCCGATCCCCATCCCTCCCGCGGCCGCGAGCGACCAGGGGAGGGCCGCAGCCGCCGCCCCCGGCGCCGTTCGTCCCGCTTCTTCCGCCGCATCGCATACTGGTGAGAGCATCCACCCATCCTCTCTCTCATCCTCTCGAATTTCACGGGCGTAAACCCTAGCTTCAGTTCTAGATCTAGAAGCTATGTTCTCTCAATTTACCTTAAACCTTGATACTAATAGCAGTTCGTTCGTTCACCCAGAAAAAAAAATTGTGCCATGTTATAGAGACTGCTAAAAACATCACATGGAATCGCTGTGGAAGCTGAGCTACTTGCTCGAGCCAGCGTCGCTTGCCCTCATCTTGACCGCCGTCTCCGTCGCCTACGCGTCGGCGTCGCGCGCGCTGGACCATGGCAGGGAGATGGAGAGGAACCTCGACTTCTCCGAGGCCTCCATCACGCTCGACCGGTCGCAGGCGCTCATGATCCCGCTCGCGAGCTCCTGCAGCCTGCTGCTGATGTTCTACCTGTTCTCGTCGGTGTCGCACCTGGTCACCGCCTTCACCGCCGTGGCGTCGGCGATGGCGCTCTTCTTCTGCCTGTCGCCGTACGTAAACTGCGTCAGGTCGCGCCTCGGCGTTGGGGACCCGTTCGTGTCGAGGTGCTGCTCGAAGCCGTTTACCCGGTTGCAGGGGTTGCTGGTTGCGATCTGCGTCGGCACGGTGGTTGCCTGGTTGGTATCGGGGCACTGGTTGTTGAATAACCTGCTGGGGATATCCATATGCATAGCGTTCGTCAGCCATGTGAGGCTTCCCAACATAAAGATCTGCGCGTTGCTGCTCGTCTGCCTGTTTGTGTACGACGTTTTCTGGGTATTCTTCTCGGAGAGGTTTTTCGGAGCAAATGTTATGGTGTCCGTTGCCACTCAGAAGGCATCTAACCCGGTTCACACGGTAGCGAACAAGCTCAGTCTGCCTGGATTGCAGCTGATTACAAAGAAGCTAGAACTTCCAGTCAAGCTTGTCTTCCCCAGGAGTTTGATGGGTGGGCTTGCTCCAGGAAGCAGTCCTGGGGACTATATGATGCTCGGCCTTGGAGACATGGTAAGTTAATTTATATTTCAGTTTTTATTTATGTACTGCATTGGTAAGAATGAGATCGAGGTCACTCAATGTTTAAGACAAAAAGATCCTTGTAATAATTTTTTCACTGTAATTTGAGATTACTCTTTTTTTTATTTGACAGCAAGCTATGTCTGCCATTTCAGCTACTTCTGTTAGCATATATGCACCGTTCACATCCTATAACTACCAGGAAAACCTGCTCTGCAACAAAATGTTTGTTTACTCTGTTAAAAACCAGGCAGATCAACTTTTTTGAATTCTTCAGATGTTGCACGATTAGGTAAACAATGATTGTTCAAACAGATTGAAGTCTTGAAATGTCTGGAAACTCTTCACTGTGGCACTAAAAACTAATGTATGTCACTGCATTGTTGTTGGTTTGCTTTATCACACACTGTTTTGTAGACATAATATTCACTGATATTATTGATCTATTTGCATATCAACCTTGGTATTTGACATGAAGTAGTTGCATGACTTGAATTATACAACGACATGACTTTCAAGGAACAATGCACAATACTGTGTATGAATTACTGCATCGCTCATCTGACTTTGCTCATGCTTTTACTGTGTCAACAGTCAACTGTAATCAGTTCTTCACTTGTGTGTGTAGGCCATTCCAGGGATGCTTCTAGCTCTTGTACTCTCATTTGATCACCGGAAGATCAAAGACATGAGTGTTTCACAAGACATGCCTCCCTCGAAACAGCGGAAATATGTATGGTATGCGCTGACAGGTTATGGTGTTGGCTTGGTAACGGCTTTGGCTGCTGGGATCTTATCCCAGTCTCCCCAGCCTGCTTTACTGTACCTGGTAGGTGTTCTCTTGTGATAGAATCAACTTTTCAAACATCATTTCTGTATGATCCTTGTACTACTGAGTTATATTTTCTTGACTTTGCACATTGGTGTGGTTTGATCAGCTTTTATAAAGCTATGACGCCACGCTTATGGTGTTGACTATATGTGTTTCTGACAAGAGTTTGTGACTTCAGGTACCATCAACGCTTGGGCCTGTTATGTATATGTCATGGTTGAGGAACGAGCTATGGGAGCTATGGGAAGGATCCAGGCCAATTATAAACGACAAAGCTCATTTGTTGGAGGTTTAAAATTCAACAGGACGTGAAAAAAGGTCTCGACGTCCTTGATGTAATCTGATTACAATTTATTTCAGCCATAGTCTAAAGGAGAATATTTATAAGGTAGAATGCAGTGATGTAAGGTTATACCCTATTGTTCTCGCAAGAGGGAACAAGATGTATCACTTATTAGCAATAATATAAAGGTGTCTTTCATCTCATGGCTTCGATGTTTCAGTTCAGTCATGGTCAATTACTTGAATGCTGAGGCACTGCAATAGCTCATGCCACCAGTAATTGACTTAGTGTTCATGTGCTAGACCCTGCAACTGATTTATTTTTTACATATCTGAGTTATTTTACAGAGCTTATTTTACAAATGCATCCTTGGGAAATCTTATTCTAGTAATGAACCCTTTGGATTAGTCTTCTTCTGAAGACTACAATAAACTGACGAAGCTCAATTGGTTTGATTTGTATAGCTACATCAAGAGTTCAGAAGGGCTTCTTATGATTTCATTTTGTTAACTGAAAAGAATAGTTAAATTTTCTTAAGGAAAGAGTGTAATAAAGATCAATCTGCTTTAAGTATCCTGCCTTCAGCGTTACTCCCTCGTCTATAAAAAATTAACCTAATACTATATGTGACTAATCTGAACATACCTCTCTTCAAATTCGTTATTCTAAAATATGTTATATTCAGTTTCAGGTTTATTTTTTTAGGATGGAGAGGAACATATTTGTATGCTGATGCTAATTTGTCTGTCCATTCACCATCACAGTATACTCTGAACAAATTGATCGTACCGATACATCACCGTTCTTTTCACCTTGCATTGTCATCCATGCTTTGTTCTCTTATATTAAAAAAAATAAAAATTCTAGTGGTTTCCACATGTTACATTCCAATATTTCACGTGGTAACCCAAAGGAATAAGTTCACCGGAGGTCCCTCAACTTAACAGCGAGATTTTTTGAGGTCCCTTAACCACAAAATCAGAAATGTCTACCCCTAAACTTACTCAAACCGTTCACCGGAGGTCCCTCGGCAGTATTTTTGTCCCGTTTTGCTGACGTGGCATCCTAGTCAGCAAAAAAAATTAAAAAGGTACATGGGGCCCACATGTCAGCTGCACATATTTTTTTCTTTTCTTTTCTTCTCCTTCTCCTTCTCTTTTCTCTTCTCTCCTCTCTCTTCTCCTTCAAGCTGGCGGCGAGCGCAGCCGCAATGGCCAAGCGCGGCAGCAGAGCAGTGGCGGGCTGTGGGCGGAGCGGACGGCGGGCGAGCCCGGCGGCGGAGCGGAGGCAGCGGAGCGCAGTGGTGGAGCGGAGGCTACGGGCGGCGCAGCCGCACGCCGTGGCCGCCGTCGTCGTCGGCTCTCCACCGTCGTCGTCGTCGTGGGCGAGGCTGCACGGCGCGGCCGTTCGGCGGCATCGGCCAGGCGTCGCAGTGGCCATGCATAGGTGGCTCGAAGTGCCGGCTGACGATGCACCCTAGTCGCTCACGCTCCTCCTGTGCCGCGGCAGCGGCAGTGGTGGTGGCGGCAGCGTCGCCGACCTGATCGCATGGTCCTCCCGGACGCCCAGCTCGCGCAGCTGCAGCAGGAGCGTGTCCACGCTCGGCGTGCCATCGGCGTCGTGGACGGTGGTCGGCACGGGCGCGGTGACCCTCGTCGTCTTCGCCGACATCGTGGTAGCACTTGACGTCGTAGCTCATACTCATATACGTCGGGTACAGATGGCCGCATGTACATGTGTCTTCGTACAAGCATATATATGCATGCATGGAGACGACCAGCTATAGCCTAGCTAGCTTCTTGTTGGTTTGCCGCCAGATAACATGCAGACGTATATATTAGCCAAGCATGTGTATATGGCTGAGCACACTCACATGTATATATGCCATTATGTGCAGCGGAGGAGCGCGGATGCAGGGGGTGCAGCGGAAGGCGAGCGCGGCGGAGGAGCGGCGACGGGCGAGCGCAGCGGTGGGCAAAGCAGCGGAGGGCAAGCTAGGCGAAGCGGAAGACAGTGGATGGGACGAGGAGCTCCCCCGTGCTCGGCCGCCACCACCGCCGTGCCCCCGGGGGTGGCCGACGATGCTAGGAGAGGCACCACCGGCAGGAGAAGGGGAAGAGGCAGAGGAAGCGATTGTTTCTTGGTCGCCGGCCGCCTCCCCCTCCCTCCCAAACTCGCTGGCCGCCGCGCTCGCGCTCCGCTCCTCTCTCCGCGGCCTGCTCGCGCTCCACTGCTCGGCCCGCCGCCGCGCTCGCGCCTTCCGCTGCTCTGTTGCCGCGCTCGCCCTCCGCTGCGCCGCCCGCATCCGTGCTCGCCGCTCCGCCCGCTGCCTCCGCTCCGCCGCCAGACGGCCGCACCGCATAGCCTCGCCCACGGCGACGACGACGGTGGAGAGCCGACGACGACGGTGGAGAGCCGGCGACGACGGCGGCCACGGCGCGCGGCTGCTCTGCCCGCAACCTGAAGGAGAAGAGAATAGAGAGAAAAGAAAAGAGAAGAGGAGAGAAGGAGAAGAAAAGAGGAGAAAAAAGATGTGAAGCTGACATGTGGGCCTCACGTGTTTTTTTAATTTTTTTTTGCTGACTAGGATGCCACGTCAGCAAAATCGGACAAAAATACTGCTGAGGACCTCTGGTGAACGGTTTGAGTGAGTTTAGGGGTACACATTTCTGGTTTTGTGGTTAAGGGACCTAAAAAATCTCGCTGTTAAGTTGAGGGACCTCAGGTGAACTTATTCCTAACCCAAATCAGCACAGCCCATGAATAAGACGAACAAACTCCCACGTGTCCAAAAGAGGGTGACAACAAGCCCAAGTTAGCCCAGTCCTGATACAAGTTGGGCCGCACCAAATTCAAATTCTTGGAAGAGTTTCAAGTAAAAAAAGAGGGATTTTCAAGACGGTTTGAAAGTTTAGAAAAGTATATTTTTCCGTTTAATATTATAAGACGCTTTGTTTTCTCTTTTAAAATCAAACTTCTTTAAGTTTAGCTAAATTTATAGAAAAACATAACAATATTTTCAACACAAAACAAACGTACCATCAAAATATTTAATGAAATTAATTTGGTAGATGTTGCTATGTTTTTATAAATTTGATCAAATTTAAATTTTTGTTTTAGCAGCTTATAATTAATATGAAACTTTATTTAAATCAAACTTCTTTAAGTTCAGCTAAATTTACAGAAAAAAAGTAACAATATTTTCAATATAAAACAAACATACTATCAAAATATTTAATGAAATTAATTTGGTATTGTAGATGTTGCTATGTTTCTATAAACTTGATCGAATTTAAAAATTTTGAGTTAGAAAGTTAAAGTGACTCATAATATGAAACGAATTAGAGAGAGATGTTCAAAATCATCGTTTCATCAACTTCTGTCCGAAAATATCAAGCAAGATTCCAAACCGGCCGGCATTGCAAGATTCAAGAAACTGTGCTCACCATGCATGCTCCATATGGGACCATATTGCAATCCCATTTGCCTTGGCGAGTTTATTTTAGGCGCCATGCATATGGCGTGTGTATTAATTTTGTCGATTAAGTGACTAGTGAGGGTGGTTGGATGGAGAGTAGTAATGTACGAAAACTATTTCAACTACTAGTGACAGACACTATTGATGACATATGGAGTTATAGTACAGAACTAATTACTATAATTATAGTCATTTACACCGAGTTACAAACTAATTATAATTACAATATGTAGAACTGTAAAAACTTACATGCAAAATCTGTATATATATATATATATATATTATGAAATCATGGAAGATCGATCCGTACTACTACGGATGTTTGTATGCCATATGGAGTTAGTACAAAACTAATAATAATTATAGCCATTTACACCGAGTTACAAACTAATTTAATTATCCACTCAATACAATATGTACAGAACTGTAAAAACTTACATGCAAAATCTGTATATATCTTATACAACCAATTTTATACTATTAGATAATAACAGCATTTACTCCCTCCTTTGCTTTAAAGAAACTAAAGCTAATTCTCTCTATGTCCCTAAATATTTGACGTTGTTGGTTTTTTTAAATATGTTTGACCGTTTGTATTATTCAAAAAATTTAAGTAATTATTAATTGGTTTCCTTTCATTTGATTTATTGTTAAATATACTTTTATGCATACATATAGTTTTACATATTTTACAAAATTTTTTAAATAAGATGAACGGTCAAACATGTTTAAAAAAGTCAACGACGTCAAATATTTAGGGACAGAGAGAGTACTATACAATTTGTTGTTCAATGACTATGAATTACAAATGGTAACTTGATGGATAATAAGAAATTTAAGTGGAATACAGGCCTAAAGACAGTTATAACATTATCGTACCACACATGCCCATAAATCTTGTATGATAATTTGTACGCAGTGTCTATATATATAGAGAGAGAGTTTCGTGAATATTTACTCTCTTTATTATCAAAGCATGGAAAATCTGTGCTACACATGTTTGTATGCCATACAAATAGTTCATTATGTAGCGAGCTCCCGGCTGGTTTCTTGTCCTGTATGTTCGCGTGAACTTGATAACGGCATAGACAAGGACGGATTGGGTTTGGGCATCGGTATTAGGGCTCTCCTTAGCATGGAACGAGCCACGAACTTGTTCACCGCTTCCGTGTAATGGATCCCGTCCCAGGAGACGTACTTGGATGGATCGGCGCACAGCGTCGACGCCCGCAAGGTGCAGAACGCCGCGAAGTCGAAGTTGTAGGGGTTGCCGCCGCCGCCACAGCACGCCGCCAACGGCGTGTCGCCGAAACCTGCATGCATATAAGCCACCGTACCACATGATTATATGTCAATAGTATAGAGATATCCAAATAGATTACGTCTTATATGTATCGGTTCTTAATTATAAACTCGACCCATAAGATATTTTTGGCCCACCCAACCTTTCACTACACCATGACACAAAATCTCTAACAGATGATCTCGGTTGGTAAAGACCACATTTAGAGGCATGCGGTTGATCGACAAAAAAAATTGTTGACCAACTTGAACGGTCCAAAGAAGTCTGGTCGGTAAAGAGATTTCCTGACTAACATATTTAGAGCCGGCGGCACGTATAAAACATCATATATGCCCGTTCTATAACACCTCATGTGTGCATGAGTCAACAGCGTGACAGCGTGCATCTATGCAGGGACGGATCTAGTGTTGGGTACTAGGAGAATTCACGAGTTCCCCCTACCCCGTTGGATCCCATTGATAAAAGGAGAGAAGGAAGGAAGAAGAGAAGGGAGAAGAGGAATAAAAGGGGGTTGAAATCCGCCCCTACATCCATTGACCGTACCGTATTTGGCCGGAGAGGCGATGATGGCGGTGACGGGGCGGTAGAAGTCGGCGTAGTGGACGGCGGCGGCGGGGAACGCGCGCCGGAGCTGCCGGAGCATCCGGGTCAGCTCGCGGTTGTGCACCTCGGCGAGCTTGTTGAACCGCGCATTGCAGCCGGTGTCCGGGTCGTAGTCGGCGGCGGAGCCCGCGGGGAACAGGGCGAGCAGCTGCGGCTCGCAGCCCAGCGGTATCATCCCGGTGATCACCACCGTTCTTGCTCCGGCGACGATGGCGTCCTACGAGCGATTAGATATATAGTCAACTGACGATTTCCGGCGATCTTAGGATGCAAGTTAGGGAGAAGAGTGTGTTTCAATCTTACGATCACGGCTGATCGAATGACGCCGACGATGTCTGGGACCAAGGTCGCCGCCGCCTGTTCGACGGTGTGGTTGCTAGCCAAGGCGAGGAAGTAGTCGTTGACTCCGATCTCTCCGAAGAAGAAGAGCGACGTCTCGGCGATCCTGCGCCTCGCTGTAGGGTGCATATGCATCACAATTATTTTTGAGAGGAATATGCATCACAATTATTGACAAGATCGATCAGGCAGTTACAAAAGAATGGATTACAAAGGATTCAGAAATATTTTAGCTGTCTAGGGGTTTAGTTTATTTGTGATTTACCCTCTAAATTGTTAATTTTTACAGAGCATATTCATTTCGGTTGCGAAACAAGGTAGGCTATACTTATCCGCGAAAATGGTTTTTCGCAAACGGTTATGGCGCCCGCACTTGAAATGCCGATTTTTGCATACCTAACTCCAAGCGGGTGCTCCACCCAAATGCAAAAACTAGTTTTGGCCTCGTGTGAAGATCATTTTTATAGTAGCACGTTGTTGTTGTGTGCTAAATACATTTTTTTTCTAAAGTAAAGGTAAATTTTGTAAAACTAATATATTTTTAAATTTTTGGTCAATCCCAAAACTTTTGTTTGGTAATGATTTTACAAATCTTTCCCAAATTAAATGAGGCAATGTGCCGTTTTAGAATAAGTATTCCCTCCATCTAATTTTGATAGTTATATTTCATTTTGGCACAATGACCAAGGATAAGTAATTCTACTTATCATCCATTTAAATATGCTATTAGTTATTCCTCGTAAACAAACAATTCATTAATATTTACGTTTTTCGATGCCCATGTAACCAATCTTGTGTGGAAGAATGGAGAGTCACGCATTAAATCCGAGAAAATCATTAAGAGGATATGCGGTTGGATTAAAATATGTCTATTAAAGTATTTTTTTTCAGATTTAGAAATATGCCTATCAAAAATAGATGGAGGGAGTATTATTTTAACAGATGCGAATCTATAGTGTAAGGACTGATGTCAAACAACACCAACAACTTTTGGCAAAATCTATAGCGAAACTGTTTATTTATATATTATAACACCATAATTTAAGTATAGTTAGCATACTATGACACTCATAAACACGTTATGACAGTAACAAATTGATTTTTTGATTCATGTATGGTTTTACCGTTCGTTAAAATAGGTGTGTCATAATGAGTCATGCCTCTTTGTTACGGTACCGTGGTAAAGTTGTGGGGTACGTACGGCCGTACGGTACACTATTACATCCATCAATTCAAATCTTCACTCTTTGATATGTACTTGCTTGCTTTTCTGCTCGTTGACTTGTAAGCCGTAGACAAATTTGATTTTTACTACTACATACCTTAAGAGTTGATTTGGGTTTTCTTTAATTAATTGGTTTAAAATTTTCGACCGGCATACCTTTTGGTCGGTTAATATAGGAGCATAAAATTTTTACCTTAAATTTGTTTAGCTAGGTCACCTATAACAGCAAGAAGAAAAGTCACTGCCAAGCAAACACATCATCTTTTTTTTTTAAAAAAAAGAACAGCTTCTTCTTCCGTCGCTCTTACCGTTGATGGAGGAAGCAAGAAGCTGCAAGGCATCCTGGAACCAGCGCGTCTCGTTGCTGAGAGACACCGGCACCGCCGACACGATGCCCATTCTCGCGAGCACCGCCGGCTCGAGCGCCGTCGCGCCGCCCACCGCGAAGTTCGTCCCGGCCAGCAAATCCGCCGCCGTCTTGCCGGCGAGGTACGGCGTCGGCTGCGGCGCCCTCAGCGCCTTCACTGAAAAACAACCAGCGACGCCATGGATCACACATAACATACTCCCTCTCTCCTAAACTACTATATTTTTTTACATGTTCTAAGTGACATGTTTCGACCATTAATTTATTACGTGTTATGTTCTTAACAAATATAAAATTAGCATTATATGAATGTACTTTAAAATATAAAACTAGCGATATATCATAAATAATACTTAGTATAGATATGATTAGTATAATTATTACTTGAAGGTTATCTAGTTCGATTTTCTTTATAAAGAGTACATATTTAGGACGAAGGGGGTATATAGCTAGATTTAGATTACATCCTGTGATTTAGGACGAAGGGGTATATAGCTAGATTTAGATTATATGTATGCTTTGCTAGCTAGCTGGTTTGATTTCTTTGATGAAACGATACCGATGAAGTCGATGAGGAGGCGGCCGTCGGAGGAGCGGCCGGTGGGGCGGTGGAAGAAGGTCATCCCGTACGGCGGGCTGGTGGACGGCCCGCCGGCGGTGGCCGGGAGGAGGGGGTTGTTGCCGGTGTCGGTGAGCGAGTTGCCGAAGCAGAACACGCGCGCGTACCGCGCTTCAACGTTAACGGCGGCGCCACCGCCGCCGGACGCCGGCGACGGCATGGCGTCGCCGGCGGCGTGCTCTCCGGCGACGAGGACGCGGAGGAGCGCGACGAGGAGGCGTTGGAGCAGCGCCATGGCCGGAGATATTGCCCCGTATACGTGTGCAAAGCTCCGGTGCGCGCGTTGGTACGTATTTGTAGAGCTTTGAGCGGGGCCAGGAGGATGATACTACATCAGTCTGATCAGTCTACTATCGCACTCACAAAAGATATCATCCGATTTGCATTAATCACGTGCAAGGTTAATTTAGAAGGGCAGGTGCATGATGCATCGCGACTGTTGCAGGGATGGCGAGTTTCCAGTGAATAGTCTACTCTGTTCTAACATAGCGACGTGTAAAGCTTTTACGTGTTTTTTAAAAAATTATGGATACACTACGTCAGGTTAGAGCTTTTGTAAGGGTGTGTTTGGTTCCCGGTCAAGCTTGGATGGGATATGGTGGTCTTTTTTTTTTTGATTGTGTGAATATGGCGATCTATTTTTTTGAAGTTGTCGGGACAAAGGTGGATTTGGCGGTCCAACTTTTTATTTGATTGGAGGAAGTATGGTGGATTTGTAGGTGTGGTCACCTCTCACTTGAGATGGTGAATATACCTCCATCAAATTAATACATAATACAATTTTACACCACTACCTCCATTATAAATACACATAGAAAAAAGAAAAAAAGAAAAAAAAGAAAAAAAAAACAGGGCCAGATCTGGGCTCGCCACCGCCGCCGGCCGCCTCCTCCCACCGCCGCTTCCTCCCGCCGGCTGCCTTTCTCTCTCGTCACCCACGCCGGCTGCCGAGCTCGCCCCCTCTCTCGCCGGCCGCCCTATCTGCCGCCTCACTCGCATCGTTGTGGTGAGGGGTGATGCGAGTCACGCGACTCGCTCGCCCGGCTCGCCCGAGCCTCGGGCGGTTGCATCCGGCCAAATCGGCTGGATCCCTCTATCCAGCATCTGGGGTGGGACATTCTCCTTTGGGCCGCCCTATCCCAGTTTTGCCCAGCAAGCAAACACCCTCCAAAAAGCGGCGGCCATGTCCTATCCAGGTATATCCCACCAACCAAACACACCCTAACACAGCTATGTGCTACACCAAAAAACGTGTTACTAAGTGTGGAGATTATGAGTACTACATACCCACACGGCTGGGCTATCCGATTGGTTACAGGGGATAAATCATGTATATAGAATATGTATAAGACTAGGATCTATGTATTACATTTACTTGTGTATTAAGGAATGGCATGTAGTTCTAATCTATTAAGATTGTAGATTAGATATATGAAACTTAAATCGTATGGGGATAAGTTTCTATCTTGTAAACCCTGCCCCAACCTATATAAGGTGGGCAGGGAGCCCCCTCTAAGGGGCATGAGCATATAGAATTACAACTCAGATCGTTAGATCAATACACAACCCGGCGGATTCAAATCCTCAAACAAGATTAGGGTATTGTCTCTCATTGAGAGGGTCTGAACTGTCTAAAATTTATTGTCTCCGCATCCATCCACTTTTAAATCTCGTGCGCTACCCCGTTTATATTATCGAAATTCTAGTTTTGACAGTTGGCGCGTTAGGTAGGGTTGCGTCGAATTACCCGCCAAGAAGTGCGATGGAATCAATTTGTGAAGATGCCCTGAGATCGATCTCAATGAGTTGGACAGTTTCAATCTTCTACTCGGGTTTTTCGTTCCAATCTAATATGTTACTGACGGATTGTAGAGGATCTACGATCACGATTAATTCCCTGTTGTTTTCTTGTTTTGATCTACTGTGCTTTGCATGTATCGTAGTTTGACTGGTTTGCCGGATACCGTCGCCCGTCATCCAGAAAACATCTATATACAGAATATTTATTTCTCACATGCGCGCAGAGCAGCAGCTAGTCCTGCCGGTCGATCGCCAGAACCGACGCCCGGCGAAGCTGCAGCCTAGACTATCCAATCTTCGCCATTCATGCTGCACAACCGACGCATGCATGCCAGGAAACATGAGCATGACGTGGTTAATCCAATCGGCAGGCCTGAATTAACTAACAATCATGCCATGCGTCTTTTGCCCATCAGAATATTTATTTCTCTGTTTATTACTAACAAATTGGTCGAGCTTTATTATTCTTTACTTTGCATGCTGACACCAAATATTAGTGCCGTATGCATATGCATGTCAAGCACAAACCAACGTGCATGCAGAAGCATCATCTGTATATGAATGTCTATACGCCTTGTTGCAACTAATCACATTATTTTATGTGTTCACATGCATGTAACGCCGGAACTACCACGTGACGAGTTGGCATGTCGCCGTCCAGGAGATGTCATCATTTTTGTGCTACTGCCGATGACGACCTCGTCTTCACCGTCGGCCTTCTTCATCGCTGTCAACTGGTCCTCACTTCTACGGTTGGCCTATTATATTACTGTTGTTGGACGTGTACGTCTTCACCACCGGTTTGCTTTCATCTGCAAATGACTGGTGTCTTTGCCATAGTTGTTGGCCGCCTTATCTGACGCCGATTGGTTTCTTCGTCTCCACAGTTGGTGTACTCTGCCACCGTTGCTGATGGCGACATCGTCTTCACCACCGGCCGCCTCCGCCGCTGCCAACTAGTGTTTTCGCCTATACAGTTGGTGACTCCGCCGCCGTTGATGGACATATTCCCTTTCACCGTCGACCGCCGTCGTCGCCATCGGCTGGTATTTTTGTCTATACGGTTGGGGTCTACGCCGCCACCGCTGATGGGCCTTGTCATCTTCACTACTGGCTTGCTTCCGTCGCCGCCGATTGATATCTTTGTTGCTATTGATGAATGATTTTGTTCCCACATCGGCCACCTCTGCTATCACCAAGGGAAATACAAAAAAGTTAAGTCATCATTAATTTTCTTCCTTATATGATATTTTTCTTTTCCACTGCCTCACTACATCAATCGGTTCTCCATTGAGTAGTGAGTCGGGGGCTACAAATGTTATATCATATTTTTTAAACAATTTTCATAATATTTATCTATATTGCTTGTGAAATAATTCGAGTACAAAAGCGTTGATCGAGTTATGGAGCTTATTTCCCTATGCTTGCCGTTGGTTTGTCGATGGATAGTTGCCTTTGGGCCAATTCTTAGCACCGGGGCTCGCTGGATGGAGTTAATGACCCAAGGTGCTAAGTATTACTCGGAAGAAATTAAAAGCATAGATATAAGTAATTTATTTTCTACTCTTAACAATTGTAAAAGTACCCGAGTAGTAAATTCTGATCCGTGAAACTTTGTTTTATTAATGACAAACTCATGTCACTCATATGCATGTTTGGAAAGTGCATTGACCGACTCCTGGTGTTTGTGTGCTTTTACTACTCGAGCAGAGTGTTTAAACGTAAGGAGTCATCTGCTCGGGGAAACTGAAATCGAGAAGAGTAGAAATACATATTTATAAACATTTTAAAATACTTGAATTTTTTTCAAGTACTGTATTTACGTTAGATACTACTCATCCTACATGTTTGTTCTACAGGATCCAAATCCAGATATACATAGTAGGGATTCATGGCTATAAGCTTATCTCCTACGATTCGGGAATGGATAAGTCAGAACATCGCCACCGGCTTGCCTTCGCCGCCGCCGACTGGTGTCTCCTCGCCTTCATGGTTGGTTGGTCACACCACCGTTGTTGGGTGTCTACGTCTTCACCGCCGGCTAACTTCGTCTGCCACCGACTGGTGTCCTCGTCTACACGGTTGGTTGGTCACACCACCATTGATGGGCGTCCACGTCTTCACCACCGGCCGCCTTGTCTGCCGCCGACTGGTTTCATCACCACTACGACCTTCTCGTCTGTCGCTGACTGGTATCTTCGCGCATCGGTTTGCCTCTGTGCCGCCAACTCGTGTTAACGTCATCATGGCTATGCAACTCTGTCACCATTGTGAGGTGACTTCATCTTCATTGTCTTCGGCACCAGCAAACTCTATTGCCTATATTTCACCAACCACGACATCTCGGCATGTGCCACCATATTCGACGCCGCACTAAACTACTACAAGTGGTGCTCCAATATTCAAGATTTTTACTCGGACATCTTCAACACATATCTTCACTCAAGCAATGACTACTCGACGACAAGAAGCTACAGTTCTCAACTCTATGTTCAGTTGTTTCCCAACTAACGAAAGAGTCGGGGGCTACACAAATACAAGGCTAAAAAATCGACAAGCTTCATGTCAAGATGAAACAATCATTTAATTAGCCAACGAGTCAACTCCGGGAGTCATTATCTTCGTTCTTCGCTTCAGAACAAGCATTTTACTTCAACAACTCCAATTATTTCACTGGCAATTTTGGCTTCCAGATGCTGCCATAATCTACTTCAAATTTCTCAAATATCATATTCAAGATTTAATCTACATGTCCTGGTCAGACTCAGCTTTGCACCTGGATATGGCTTTGTGCTTCCCAAGTTCGGGCGTAAGGAGTTTGGAGTTATCAAACAATCAATACAGATTCGACTATTAGTTATGAATTTCAGAATTATGAAATCATGAAAAGGCTATGTTAAGACTCCAACCAAGTACAACTCAATACTTATTAATTACAAAATCTAAAAATATGACTAAAAAGTTATTGTCAAGAATCCAAACCTACTTCAATAATATGTATTAATTTCTAATTTCTCTGTTAAATCATTGCAAATAATAAATTGTGACTCCAACACAAGTAAGAATTGGTAAGTAGGATGTGTTACATATAAACTTTGGATTGTTTTCATTTTTGAACCAAACAATTTTGGTTGTTTGAAATAAAATAAGTAGTTTTCTCTAGAACTTTAAAGCAAAGTTTACATATGCATTTCAGCAAAATCTTATATGATTTAAATTTTAATATTTATAATACAAAATATTGGAGAAAATGGAAATTGGAGATCAGTTTCTCTGTTTATAATGCTCTCTGTTTCTAAAAAAAAAAGTATCACTTCTCTGCCTATAAAAATAAAAGAAAATCACGTGCATGATTGCTGACAGCTCCATGGATGCATGCTCAGACCAGTGGGTAGCCATACCCATCAGCCTGGTGAGATATGAAATTGATTGCTACAAATATATGTAGGTCTGGCACCTGCAAGATCAAACGGTTGCCATGCCGGTTTGTATCCAAATAAATAAGCCTGAACAAAATTATCAAAGCTTCCATCGGATCGGGCACCCGATCAAAGACCAAATATGGGACACGGGGGTTCGCGTGCGCGCCCGCTGCTTAACTAGTGCAGCCGCGCACCGGCGCGCGTCCCACTGACGACTTGTCCCCACGTGCTGCCACCGCTAATTATGGCAATTAGTGTTAATTACTGTCATTAGCATTATTTTTAAAACAGTAACAATATAAATAATTCAGTTACCATTTTTTTTAGAAAAGTAATTGAATGTTTTAAATTTGTAGTCAAAAGATTTTGAAATTTGAGTTGAAAGTTTTAAATTTTCATTTCAACTTTTTAAATTTTGACATAGAAGTTTTCAAGTTGAGTTGAAAGTTTTCGAAATTGAAGTTGAAAGTTTTCAAATTTGAGTCGAAAGCTTAAAAAATTGAGTTGAAAGTTTTTAAATTTTGACTTCAAATTTTGTAATTTGATTTGAAAGTTTCGAATTTTTAGTTGAAAGTTTTTGAATTTTGAGATGAAAATTGTAAAATTGTGAGTTGAAAAAGTTTTCAAATGCTGAGTGGAAAGTTTTCAAATTCTGAGTTGAAAGTTTTTAAAACTTTCAATTTTAAAATTAAATCTTCTGTTAAATAGTTTAGTTAAATGTTCTAATCACTGCATGCATGTATGTACATGGGTTGTCTAATTACAATTAGGAGATACTACTACTAATTGAGTGTATATGACTGAATCATCGTTAATCATCGTTGAAAAGTCACTAGGCCCAGCAGGCCCATGTCAGACGCGAAGATGAGGCGCTGCCGTCGCGAAATGCTCGCGACTTGTTGATCTCGCGCATGCGCGCGAATTAGCAATCTCGATGGGACACTCCCCTAGGCATGTCTATTATAATATATATACCTATAATAAAGCTAATAAAAAAACTACATCAAAGTTTCTGGTTTTTCTTTGGTCCGTCTCCGTCCAGTTTTTTGTTTTGTCGCCTTTTTTAAATAATTTTATTTTCACGCGGAAGGGTTTTTTAAGACCGCCTTAGGGCATCCATCTTTTTCTTTTTTACCATTCAACAATTTTTTTAGCTGGTTTTTTCTTCAATCTCTAGCGGCCACGTTGATTTGCCTCTCCATGTGTTTCCTCCAATTAATTACAAAAATCTATTCCGAATTCTTTCCTTGTTACTTTCGCCATGATTTTCCCTATCAATCCGGCTTTGATAGCCGAATTCAATCACTATTTAACAGCCCCGCTGGGCCCAACCCTAGTCGCCACGTCGATCTACCTCCTCGTGCATTTCCTCCAACAATTAATTGCAAAAATCGATTTCTTGCTCATTTCTCCTTGCTGATGATGGCCGGCAGGCGAGCTTCCTAGCCGTTTTTATCCCAAGTTTTACGGATTCACTTCTCCAAGTACTTTGATTTTAGAAAAAAGGAAAAAAGGAGATCGAGTGGATCAATAACCGTCAACCAATTTTGAGAGATCGAGGAGTAGGTTTGAGAATGCTAAGTGTAGTTGATATTCTTTTCATTTCTATTATATAAACGAATGATTAAACATGTGTCGAAAAGTGAACAAAGTCATTAATAAGTTATATCTCCTTAGTTATCATTTTTAGATTTTGGATAACTGATTTTATTGGTGCAAATTATTTCATTTCTCTTGCGTAAAGTCAAGTTGCCTCAATTATTTCTAGGGTTATTTTTGTTTCTGCCCCTGCTTTAACAATCAATATTTGATTTTATCCTAACTTTTGAGGGCTTTCGTTTTTTAACCCACTTCCTTGAACCGAATGAGACATTTACTCCTGTTTTTAGCGGAAGTGGGTGGGACCGGACCTATTGCGGTAAAAAAATAGAGGAAAAAAAAGAAACAATGATTTTTCAAATTATTGATGGACTCTTTTACTCTGGAGAAATATCCCCATCACAAAGAGCGGCAGCGGCAACGATCGTGGGCTGGTCAGGCTTTGGGGAGCTGCAACCAGCCGGTCGACGGGGGCGACCCGGCCGAGCACAAGCCACCCGACCCCAGCTGCGGCGGCGAGTAGAAGGCCTACGCAGTACGTGGGAGGACGTGGCGGGTGACGGCAATGGCCCAGCCAAGCAGCGGCGGCACGGCGCGGAGAGGGGGAAACTGCAGCGACGGTTGAAATCTAAAGGAATAATACGAGGTTTCTTAACTTGTCGAGGAATCTGATTTTCCTCTCTCAACTAGAAAATCAGATATAATAGGTCTCTTAACTGTTAAAATTGGTGCAAAATAAGTCCCAAAATAGTTTGAACGGCGGATTCAGCTGACGTGACATCTACATGACTAATTTGACTCGACCCTCGTATGACGTGTCGCTTATGTGGTAAATTGATTTGGAAAATAATAAAAACTATGGACCCATATGTCAGTTAAAAAAATAATTAAAAAATGGTGGCCCATGTGAGCCCAACATGTCATTCTCACCCCCTCTTTTCTTCTTCCTCTCTCTCCCCTTCTCCCCTCTCCTCTCTCTTCTCTCTACAGATACCATCGCCACCGATTAATTACTTTTTTTATAACTGACATGTGGGTCCACAATTTTTATTATTTTCCAAATCAATTTGTCACGTAAGCACCACATCAATGCCACATCAATTAGATCGAGTCAAATTAGCCACGTAGGTGTCAAGTTAGCTGAAATCGTTGTCCAAACCATCTTGGGACTTATTTTGAATCGGTTTGAACAGTTAAGAAACCCGTTGTATCTGGTTTTTCGGTTGAAGGATGAAAAATCGGATTCATTGATAAGTTAAGAGACCTCATATAATAATGGAAGGATACAAATTGGACTTTTTCTTTCCCTTTACTACTCAAAACTGCTCGGGACTTCCAGGGCCTATTGGGCTTCGCCAGAGATCAGTGTCATCCTTTCTTCATTTTCCTCTCTCTCTTTCTAGAAAAAAAAAGAGAGAGAATTGCGAATATGCGATGCAGCAGCAGAGGACCAAATTGTAAAATTTCCGCACTGTTGTAGACAGCATATCTCTCTCGTTCCCCTTTTGCTCTCCGAAAACCCTAACCCCTCGCCGCCGATCCGGCCCTCCTCCGCCGCTGGCCGCCATGCCGGACGTGCAGCCGCTCGTCAGCGAGTTCGTCCTCAAGCTCAAGCGCCGGTAAGCAGAGCTCCCCCCCTGTCTCTCCCTCCGTTTTTCGTTTGCCTCGATTGGCCTTTTCGCATGTTGACGCGCTCGTGGGGGTGTGGGGGTGGTGCGGGGCAGCAAGGTGGAGGGGTCCCATGCCGTGGCGCGGCAGACGGCGGAGCTGCTGCGGTCGGTGGTGTCGCAGCACCGGATGGGCAGCACCAACCAGGCGGCGGCGCTTGCGGACGCCGTCCGCGGCGTCGGGGAGCAGCTCATCGCCGCCAACCCCATCGGTGCGCCCCAAAGAAAATTCCACCCTGTTTGAGGACTTGTGATTGACTCCTGTGCTTATTATGATATTTCTGTTTCTGATATATCTGTTGGCGTGGTTTACCTTAATTCTGTAGAATTATTGATGCTTGTTTTTGCTAGATAATGTATGGTTCTAGTTAACTGAGGGCTTGCAGAATAGATGAATTTCCTCGGAAATAGAGTGCTTGAGCTTGAATTTGAGAGGTTTTGTTTTATTGTCTATGTTTGGTCTCTCAAACAGAAGTGGCAGTCAAAATACTACTAGACAAGAACCATGTATTGGAATTGTACAACATTTATCTTGCAATATATCTTAAATTTTTAGTTTACTAGCGCACTGTATTTCTTTTCTACATGTGAAATGTCTAGTCTGTCACTACCAATACCATGCACTGACTGTATCTGAATGTTATAGAATATAAATTTGATCAAACATGTGTTCAGTTTTATGACTATCACATTAGATATATGAGATACAAATGGAGAGATCCTAGACCTAGCATTCCTGGGAAATTTCAAGTCCTTCCACGGGAGCATGTATATTCATAAGCTCCACCTGGCTTTTTTTTTCCAGAAGAGAGAATATTAGTTCTTGGTATGTCAGTCTCATGAATCTAACTTATTCATTTTAATGACATGTTAATGAAATCCATATCTCCTCTTTATCTGTCAATACGTAGGTCTAGTACTGTAATACGTTGGATTTTTGTCAGCTAATACAGTTAAATGTTCCTTGCTATAAAATCATCTATAGATAGAAAATTATTTATAGATGGATGTCAGCCATCAAGATTTATGAGTTATCCAGTTGCTTAATGGATCTTTGGATGTCAGAAATAATGTCTTTTCCCAGACCATACTGTATAGTGACTAATGAGTACAGGGTGATAACTCCTATTCCGTTTCAATTTAGTGTATAGCAGATTAGCAGGCACTATGCAAGTGGCTAATAGCTAGATCTACTGCTTAAACTTTTGGTAACATAAGATACACCACTCATCCTTTTAATCCTAAGCCCAATGCAAGCTGTTAATCAATCGGGATAAACTCCCTTTTGCAGAACTTGCTGTTGGAAACATTGTGAGACGTGTTTTGCATATAATAAAAGAAGAGGATATATCTTCTACAGCAGTTGGTATTGAAGGCCTTTCTGTCACCGCTGAGAGCGATGATGAATATGACAGTGGAAATGATGATCACCCTACCTTATCTGCTGCTGTCCTTGCTGCCCATGCTAGAAATGCCCTTCGGGCACCTTCATTGCAGACACTTCTGGAAGATATTCCTGTGAGCACTGCGCTTTCACGTTCCGCATCGTCGGCTGGGGACTCTGATGGAAAATGTAATTTTTTTTCTCACAAATTCTCTTTCACTATTCATGTTGAACCTGAACAAGTGATTCATGACTTTCTAAAATTATTTTTGAGTCATGTAGTCTTTAAGAAAAAAAAATAAATTTCCAATTTATTGTTCAGTTTGTGTTTCCTTGTTAGGGCCTGTGCATTCATTTATGTTACTGTTGGCACTGAAATTCTACATGTTCCACTTAAGCAGCTGGAGATAAGAGCTCAAAATCTCGGAAACTCAAGCATGATGTTATTGCAGCCATTGGTGATCTAATTGATGAAATTGATACGTGCTATGACCAGATCTCTGAGCAAGCCGTGGAACATATTCACCAGAAGTATGATTTCGTTCACAACAGTACAGTGTTATTGCTATTAATCTAAATTAATGTCATCTACGCTTCTTGTATGAGGTATTTACATGATGAAAATTGCTTTTAAGCTGTTTCATAGGATAGGGATCCTTGGCATATTTGTTCAGGAAAGCATTCATCGAATTGTGAATGGTTATTGGCTTTCCATCCTCTAAAACTAACAATCTCTCATCTTTACCATTTGTTGTTTACTCTATCTTCATCTCTCACTAGAATTTATCAAACAAGCAAAGCCTAATTGTATTCTGTAGTTGTTTGTATCTAAACATATAGTCCCTCTTGTCCCATAAACATGTTTTGGGCTGGTCCTGAAAATGCAGCTTTGGCCACTAATTTCTATTGCAAAATATTTGAAAAAACTGATAATATTATGCAAGTACCTATTGAGACAAATATATACGCTATTTTCTTGATCCTATCTAAATATTAAACAACTATATATATTTTGAGAAATCTAGTTTATTAAGATCTTGATGTTCACTGTTTTAAAGTTTGACTTGAAACATGTCCAAAATTACATGTTATGACTTGAGGGTATAGTTAAGAAAGCAGTCTGCGCCTATGGCACAGCGGAAATTATTACTACATGATATTAACCCAAGTAATATTTTTGAACGTAGTTCAGTTGGTACATTCTCAGTGGAGAGAACGACTGACCGCGGGTTCAATCCCTGATTGACTCACGGGCCTCACAGGGGTTTTTCCCCGTTTCCTGGGATCAACTTCAGTTGGTCCCTATTAGGTAATAGGGTACACACACGTGTGCGCGTTCAGTGGTACTGCATGTTTCCCGTGCACTGAGGCTTAGGACCTCAAATCTCTTTCCTAGCGTGTGTTAGGGACGCGCTCGCTTGTGTGCGTGTGTGTTGTGGTGTGAGTGTGATGTGTGTTCTCGTGTTTTTCCTGAGTTGTACCCTCTAAAAAAAGTAATATTTCTGAAGGACTTCTCTGTATTATTTTGTTTAAATAAGAGTCTGACAGTTATTATGCATGTGTATTTATTAAGATAACAATTTGATCCTATGGTCCTTTTAACACCTAAGGACCCTCTGAATATATATAGCTTGCTTATTCAAATGCTAATGTAGCTGACTACTGCTTTTCTTTGCTACAGTGAAGTAATTCTAACTCTAGGCCGCTCTAGAACGGTGAAAGAGTTTCTGTATGCTGCCAAAGAGAAAAAGCGATCTTTTCGTGTATTTGTTGCTGAAGGTGCTCCCAGGTATCTGCTCTTTGCCAACTTTGATATGGACTGAATAGTTCTTACGGATAGGAATTAGGATCTCCTTTTGCTTCATATTTTGTCATTTCAATGTTTGGATCAGATATAAGGGTCATGTTCTTGCAAAAGAGCTGGTTGAGAAGGGTGTACAAACTACTGTTATAACAGACTCTGCAGTTTTTGCTATGATCTCCCGTGTTAACATGGTATGTCTGCAGGGTGATTATTATTGTTCAGATGTCCTTGTATTTATTAGAAATATATTAACACTCCCGATTTATCTTACAGGTCATAGTTGGAGCCCATGCAATTATGGCAAATGGTGGAGTTATTGCACCAGTAGGAATGAACATGGTTGCTCTTGCTGCTCAAAGGCATGCTGTTCCCTTTGTTGTGGTTGCTGGCAGTCACAAGGTTGATTTCTGTATACTGTGCATTTAATTATGACATCGATAACCAGAGGTTGCTTTCTGAGCAATTAAATACAACATATGTTCTATTTCTTGAAGGCATAGATTATGTCATGCTGTCATTAGCCTGATATTATCATTCTGTGCATCTTATGTTATTAACCCAAAATCATTTTTCTTTAGCTACTATTATTCCCACTTTATTATTTTTAGTACTTCTTGTTTTGGCTCACATGGTTCGATTTCGGTTCATCTCCAGCCCACCCCAACTTGGGACTAAAGGCTTAAGTTGTTATTGCTGTTGTTGTCATGTTATTACACTTGTCCCTATGTAGTATTAGCTGGACAAAGTAGGCTCAATTGGTCATGATATAATGCAATCATTATACGATAGGATACCAATTATGCTTTAACCAGATATTTCTACTTTATTAAATTCAACACAAAACATTTGTTATCACCTGCTGCTCCTCACAAATCCCCTAGTCACCTCTGCCTTAGACTCAAAGTATATGCTACCAAGTCATTCATTCTTGTTGTTTATTTTAGTTCCGTGACAAGATACCTTGTCCTTGTGAGGATTAGCCCTGTGGCCTCTGAGTTGAAAATAGTGACCAGCATTTGACTGAGATCCCACTTATATGCTCAAGAGAAGTCATTTCTGCCTTCGAAGCTATAGATATTTTCTTAAGCGATTATTCATTCATAACAAGAGCTGTTATTTGATGTTTGAACATTTGGGTCACCTGGTATCACTAATAATGATTTGAAACACTATATCTTTGGGTAGAAACTTAATAATATTTCTTCATTCACATCGCAGCTATGTCCTTTGTATCCACACAACCCAGAGGTTTTACTGAATGAACTTAAATCACCATCTGATCTGCTCGACTTTGGCGAGTTCTCAAGTTGCATGAACTTCAGTACTCAGGATGGCACTCCTCTTCTGAATGTTGTCAATCCAACGTTTGACTATGTGCCACCAAAGCTTGTGAGCCTTTTCATCACTGATACGTAAGTTATCTACACTGTTTCTTCTTATCCATTAACAATGCTTGATTTTGCTTGCATTAACAATTGGGTATGGTAGAGCACATACACCATTAACTAAACTGGATGATATGTCTGCCTCATAAGCTATGTTTGTGTGATGAAATCATAATTCTCACATAGTACATCTTGTACTTAGTGCAAGCATTAAACTTCAGTTATATTGCATGGTCCTGATGTGTAAGAAAATTCCATTGACAATTGATTCTTCGAACTTATTGCTGAACTAATTTATGCATGTGCCAATCATTGTTATATTGTCTGTATATAATCATTACCCTTGTATTAAATCATTTCTGTGCTAACATAGTAATCTACCTTTATGTTACAGGGGAGGGCACAGTCCATCATACATGTACCGCCTTATCGCTGAGTATTACTCAGCTGATGATTTGGTAGTGCGGCGGAAGTCGACATCTTCATAGAACAAAAAAGGCGCACTAGAGTACTTTAGTATGTTGGCATTCTGAAGGTACAATCTAGGATGTACACAAATGCTGTTAGAGAGGTTGCTGTCCTCAATGGAATCAGCTGTTTTGATCTGGAAGTTGAATTCTGTAATTATTACCACCGAACCGCAACCAAGCATTTTGAGTGTAGACTGTTTGAGGCTATGGGCGTGACGGATGCCTGATTGGAACATGAATTGTATAAACTAGAGAAGGAAGCTACATATGTGATGCAGGGTGTAAAGTGTGGATGTTTTCGAGTCCGTGCATCCTGTGATCTGCCGAGTCCAAATTTTGTCTGTTCTTGAGTCCCAAATGTTTCATGCCAGTGTTAAAAGCCAAACATTGATGGACTTAGCTAAAGAATTTTCCTTATATATGTGTATGTATGTTCTCTACCACGGCATATGTGAGTTTACAAGTACAGAAAACTTTAGCTTGCACATTGCTAATCTCTCAATGACTCGTTTCGTAATCATACAATCTAGTACCGGCAATTAGGCATAAAAAAACTGTAAACTTGGAATTCTTCCATTCTCTTTCAGATGGGGATCGGATCGGATGGACTGCAGCACGTCGGACTCCGGCGAGGCCGGCGCCGCCATCGGCGGCAGCGAGAACCGCCCGTACGTCGAGCTCCCGCTCCGGAGCTCCTTCATCGTCGCCAGCGCGGCGACGGTGTTCCGGAAGATGCCCTGCTGGTCTGCCATCGGAGCCATCCCGGCGTCGCCGGAGCATCCTTTCCATGTCCGGCGATCGCCGGCCATCGCCGTCGTCGCCACGGAGGAGGTGAAGATGGCCTCCATGGTGGCCTCGCAGTCGCGGACGAGCCTCGAGATGAGCTCCGTCGTGAAGAACGGCTGCCGGAGCACCTTCTCGATGAACGGCAGCCGGAGGAGGCGGCCGGTGCGCTTGTCGTATTTCTTCAGGATCTTGGCCAGCCCTGCAATTTCACAGATCATCATCAATAATTCATCACCATGTTCAGCCTCTCTGGCTGCGTTCGTTTCAGCATGGTCCCAACCCTTATCCTTTGTTATCGGCGCTGCTAAACGGTGTGATTTTTTTAGAAGTTTTTATACGAAAGTTGTTTTAAAAAAATCAAATTAATTTATTTTTTAAAAAAGCTAATACTTAATTAATAATGTGCTAATAAACTGTTCCGTTTTTCGCGCGGAGAAAGTGGGTTCCAACCCAGTAAGGAACACAGCCTAGTCACTTACCGATCGATAGGGAAGACGATTAGTCTATAATATTTGTGGATAAACAGATCATCATCGTGTCTAACTATAATCTATATGGATAAACAGATTGTCTTTAGGTTGCAGTTACTGTTCTGTGCAAATGCACTGAATGAATTTTGTTGTGTAGAGAAAATTTTGGCTGTAATGTGCAGCCTGAAGATACTGTTGACTCACATGGGGACGGCTACGACAAGTCTCAAGTTGAACAGTGATCAAATCATAAGAAAATTTTCAAGTCAAAAAATCACTGTTAGTGCTACATCCGTCCTAAAATAAGTGTAGCCGTGGATATCCGTGCCCAATGTTTGACCGTCCGTCTTATTTAAAAAATTTGTAAAAAATTTGAAAATATTTAGTCACACGTAAAGTACTATTTATGTTTTATCATCTAATAGTAATAAAAATACTAATCATAAAAAAGGTTTAAATAAGACGAACGGTCAAACGTTGAATGTGAATAGTGCAAAACTGCATTTATTTTAGGACGGAGGAGTACTGTTGTATCAGAAGTTGTTAAGCACACAGCTACTACAAATGATGCTCACCTGTTTGCGCCAAAAAAAAAAGATTTTAAAAAGAAAAAACTATTCCCCCTGGTATGGTGCTCTACCCGGGCCCATCGAAATATTTGAAATTTGGGAATTGAGATCTCTTTGGGAATACCAGTTCGTAATTACTCCGTACGAACCTTGTCACGGGTCGTATACGAAAATTCTGAAAGTTTTCACCTCCTAAGTTTGAATTTGAAATTTGAAACCAAACTCAAACCTGTGTAGTTGACGGCGCTGTAGTTAAGCAGCAGCACCATCTCCCCGTGCAGGTCCACGATCTCCTTCCTCACCCTCCTCATCTCCGCCGCCGCCGGCCGCCGCCCTCCACCGCCGCCGCCGGCCACCTTCTCCACTGTCTCCTGCAGCTCCTGCGACGAACAATGCACGCAGGCTCACAATCATCATCTCAACTTCCCAAAACCAAAAATCTTTGCTGCAGAAATAGCTAATGCAGAGACCCTCTGCCGTATGACGAACTCCTCCTCCTGCTCGAGGAAGAAGGCGTTGATCCTGTCGACCTCGCCGTCGAGCAGCCGCACGAATTCGGCCTCGCCGCCGCCGCCGCCGCCGACATCGCCGGAGGAGGAGGAGACGAGCCTGACGAGCTTCTTGAGGCGCTTGTACGCCAAGAACTTGTCCCTCCACTCCGGGAGGCTCTCCTCCACCTGCTTCTTCAGCCTCTTCCCAAACTTCATCCTCCCCAAACTGATTAATCAAGAACAAATCCCTAATTTACATGTAATTAGCTAGCTATTATCTACAACTTCCATAAAAAAAGAAGGTATGATCCACAAATGCATTGTAGTGGGCATGTTTGATTTTATGGAGGGAAGGGAAGAAGTGAGAGAGGCATGCATTTGTCATATGGAGTGCAAGAAGGGGTTTAGTTTGGAATATTTGGAGCATATGCCAATATGCCATGGTTGCAACTTAGGCATGGAGAGAATTTAGGGTGTGCCACATTGATGGTGTACTACTACATGACTCCACAATTCCTTGGCAATTAATCCAAAGAGGTAGTACCACCACTGTTATCCATGTGAGCTACTACCACTGTTATTATCAATAGTCTCTCTGTCTCATTCTAATTGTAATTATGGATTTTCGTGCCTAACGTTTGACCGTCTATTTTATTTAAAAAAATATAAATTTTTTAAAAAAAAGTCAAACATAAAGTACTAATTTTTAAAAAAATTCAAATAAGACGGACGGTCAAACGTTGGACACAGAAACCCATAACGGGGGGAGTACTTAGGATATTGTCACCAAAACATGTGTCATTTATTTGATTTCTGATCGCAACTGTGACGTGCCATACTTTCTTAGCTCTGCCTCGCTTTATATCTAATGGCACACATATCTCCCAGTTTTGTGTATGCGAGGCTTTCCATACTTTGCTAAGTGTAACCATCGCAACAGAAACCTTGTCCATCTGATCGTCAGCATGATTTTTTGGAAGTAGAATAACCAAAGAAAATGCCATTTCAGCAGCAAAACAGATTGTGCTTTTCCCATTGCTGAAGAGTAAAACGCACTCAGCCCAATTATATGACCAATTAAGCAATGAGATAGCCAGAGAAGTCTTGAGACAAGAGTAAAGCGTCAAAGAGAGGACTACTGAAACAGAAAGGCAACAACATATACTAGGGCATATTCCATGTCAGGTCAGGGTCCAGAAGCTCTGAACATCCAGAGAGTTTTTCTCAATGACCCCCCTTGATCCACATTAACTATCCACTGTTCATGCAAGGCATGATTCCATGAGAATATTGGATCTCTTGAAGTGATATTAGTTGGCATTGCCCATAGTTTGACATGGGCAGTAGAACTTTCTCACTGAATTCTTTTCATGTACCTTTCTCATCGAAGTGATTTTTCACCATCCTACCTAGGTACTACCGGATAGTGATTAATGGTCCTTGGATTCATTCATATCTTAATTAACTTTTTGTTAAAGAATTTTGATGACACAATGGCACGAGATATCTTTATTCTCTGAACTTTTGGAACAGAGTCCGGTTCTAGCTAGGTTGTCATCTTGTAACTCTTCGTCTAGAGAAATTAAGGAACCAAAGCATCTTCCAAGGTTAGGTGCTTGGAAGAAAACAAGAAACAAAAGGAACTCGGTGTGTTAAATTGCATGTCGTGTGTTTGTTGGAATTTCTTTTGAACCAACGCGTTAGTATGGGGCTGTTTGGTACAGCTCCAACTTCTAAATATTACTCCAGGAGTTGTGTCTAGAGTGGAGTTGTGGAGCTGCCTAAACCCAGCTCCACAACTCTAGTACATTTTGTGAGAGAACTCCACCCAACTCCACTCCCAATTTTAGTGAAGCTGAAACTGTTTGGCTGAGCTCCAGCTTCAGGAGGAGCTGCCAAACAGGAGCTGCCAAGCAGGCCCTATACAAAAGTGGAGAACGCTTAAAAATACTCCGTATTATACTAGAAATCAATGGTCAACTTTGCTTTTAAAGACTTTTTCTTCAAACAAAATACGCCTTGTAAAAATCTACAGTGGTACGTAGCAATAATAACATATATAAGCTTGATACAGCTCTACTAAGGGCATCTCCTCAGAAATGATTTTTTCATTTCTACATGATGACATTTATCATCACAAGTAACAATTAATAAATTATAAAAAAAATTTGGGGAAAATTAAAGAAAAAAAATCGATGCCTGCAGTTAGAGTAAGGATCTATTGCCTTCTGAATATGAGTACATTTTTCCCCTCTTGAGAGGAAATTAATTGAAAACTAGCTAGGCAAGCACCAGGCCATTCTAGATGGGTGTTGGCCCAAGCCCATTAAGTTTGAGCCCTTATTTCCAAGGACTTGATCAATATTTGAACTGGGCCGCGCTCTACGCTGAGAAAAGAAAAAGGGACGTACGTCTTACTATTACTCCCTCCAGGTTAATAATACTTGTCGTTTTGAACAAGGGCACGGTCTCTAAAAAGTAACTTTTACAACTATTTTTTATTATAATATATATAGAAATTTCAACATATATATATGATTTTATTTAAGTACTTTTTAAAACTAATCTACACATGGTTTTCATATTTTTAAGATAAATATTTTAGAAATTATTTGTAGTCAAAGATTTTAAAGATTGACTTTACAGTTGTCTAAAACGACTAATATTATCAGCCCGGAGGGAGTACTCTACTAGCTGCATTAGTGACAGATGAATGATACTGAAATTTCAAATAATTGGGGGAATTGATGGACAAATACAAAGTACTCGAACCTATGCAATATATACTGTGACTAATTTGTCATGCTGTATGTGGACTCTTCTGACTACTTCTGTGATTACTACAGATATATGTAGATTGTATATTTTCCTTCAGCACTATATAAACGAGAGTGCAACAGGATAGCTTATGAGAAACTTGCTCAACTTAGCAAACCGATCAGGTCAGAATGCGGTTTGACGTGAGACTGCTACGGCTAGTGTTTTGCAATACCTGCCGTATGATTGTAATTCTGTTACTTAATTAAAAGCTCTCGGTTCCCCCAAAAAATATATATATTCCTTCTGATTATAGGAGTCGAACACTCCTTTTAAAATTTGATATATTGTCCAAGTTGTAAACTATAAACGAGCGTAAATTGAGGTGAATGATCAATAATAAAGTTGCTCTAATTCTGTCCCTCTCCAAACCTCACAAAAGCCCTATTGAGACATATTGCCGGCCTGTGGGACAGCTTGTGTACATGTTGAGCACCCGATCTCATGCCCGCGGTGATCGTGGACGTCCCTTTTGTCCCTAATCCCTACACGTGGACAAAAAGATGGACATATGACATAATATAGATTGCTTAAGAATCGACACAAATATGAAAAGAAAATGATGAAAATGAGAAGTGTAAGAATATTTAATGACGGATATTTAACCATTTAGGTCGTCATTTCTATTCCCTAAAAAAGTGCTATATAGACACTTAAAATGGGACAAAGGTAGTATCCTATCTTACTATAAAGTTATCCCTAACTAACTCCTTAAGTTTAACATGTAAAGATGCCACATTATCATCCACTAACAAGATGCCACATTATCATCCACTAACAAGATACCACATCACCATCCACTAATTAACAAGATGCCACAACATCATCCACTAACAATCATCACATTTAAACATCATGCAAACATGCTATATCTTTATATTTTTTATAATTTAAGAGATTTTCAAATACAAACATGTTAAATTATCATCCAACATAATTCACAAAATGTGTCAATGCATATCTTTATTATGTTTTATGATATCCTATATACTTATATAGTTCATTCTCACTTAGTTAGTGCTTAAATGATTAATCTATGGTCCAAATTATCTTTCTCCTTTTTTCCTCTAATTAAGTCATATCACATCAATTATTTTTAGCCTTCAGATGATTAATCTACGGTCCAAACTATCTCCCTACTTTTCTTCTTCCATAAAATCATACCACCTTACTTTTTACGTTTGAATCACCATTATACATACTATTTAAATTTAAATTATCATAAACCACATTAATTTACTTAATCTTATATTATCTAGCTATCTACATGTTATTTTTTATTATTATCATACTAAATTCCCGTAGCAATGCGCGGGGTTTTACCTAGTTAACTAGATGATGATGATCCATGCTTGGTAGCGGATTATATAAATAAATATATGTTAAATATTGTATAAATGAGTGATGGATTTGGTTGAAATATTGTGAAAGTAATATCACTAATGATAATTTAACATTCTTGTATGCTGAGTTTTTTTAATATAACTCATAGATGTAATTACTATGCTTGTATATGTTAAGCTTTATATGTTTATTGGGTGGATATGGCATGCTTGCATGCTAGCTAGGATTTAAAACGTACTAATAGTTGCTATATATGCTTAAATGTGAAGCTTTAGCTATTCAGTGAGTTATAACTATATATCCAGAAGATAAAGATTAAGATGATAGACTCACAGTGTGTGTATACTACTACTCCTTCCTCTCAACAAGGAATACAACCATAGTATTTGTATATCAAATTAGTAGAGCAAAATGATCTAAGTGTTTCTACTTAAATAAGGGGTGGTTAGGATTAGGAGGATCGTTGAAGTAAGATGAGAAATTTAAATAAACGTTAATTGTTTGGATAAATAGCACAATAGGATTTTATTCTTTTAAGCCAAAGTTTAACTTTAGGATTATATATATTTGTAGTTGGATGGAGGCAGTACCATATGTGAATACTAGATATCTTAAAGGTGCTAGATTAGCCGGCCTCCCAGGCATTTGGCTACTGTTGACCAATCGTCTTGCGACACGTTGCTGTTGGCTGGGCGTCTTGCGGGCCGTCCGATTCTGCGTTTGAGCCTCATCCATCCGTCCGTGCCTCCCTGTTGGTCGTCCTTGCCGAGGCGTCGATTTGGTGGCCGCTGAGCCTCCCACGTCGGCCGTTCTTCCTCTCTCGCCGTCTCGCGCAATCGCGCTCGCACGCACGCGCCGCCTCACCTCCTCCCTCGCGCGCACCGCCTCGCCCTTCTCCTCTCCTCGCATGTGCCGTCATCGCCACCGCCGTTCCACGCTCTTCTAGCCATCTTCGCCGCGCCGGAAGATCCAGCCACCCGGACAAGAGTGGTGCTGGCCGTCGCTTCCCTCTTCTCCCCTTTCATCTCCACGCGCCCACCGCTTCCCTCTCCTTCACGCTCTCCACTCCGCTCGGGTGCCCGATCTGGTTCGAGGGTGGCCGGAGCCGATGGTCTAGGCCTCCCCACCGGTGGATCTGGCTGCCCTCGCTCCGGGCTCTGGCGCCGGGGATGGTGCTCGTGCTCCCTCGACTTGTCCGTACACCCTTTACCCCTATCCTCTGCACGATACGGTGGCGGCGGGAGGGCGGAGAGAAGCAGCTGTGCCGCATTAGCTCTTCGCTGGTTTCAGAAACTCAACTTGTTCCAGGTATAGTTCCAGGTGCTCCGTGCTCGTCAGGGCTGAAAGAGATTACAGATCTTATTTGGTGATTCGCAGGTATGATAGTCTTTCTCCCACTTTTGTTTTCCTGTCATGACATAGAATTAGTGAAGAGCAAAATAATGCATGGCGGATAAATGATTGCAACTTGCAAGGCAGCATGTTAAACATGCACAGCTCTCTCTTGCCTAGGAAATTCTTGGACTAGGAGATGTGTTTACGTTGCAGTTGGCACATGCGTTCAGTTGTCAACGCTCCTAAACTCTTCACCTTTCGTATGGATCAAATGAAGGATTGAAAATATGTGACTCTTCCTATCTTAATTCCATCGGTTGGCTAGCTAGCTCCTTCTAGCCAACACATTTTTTTTTAAAAAAAAAATTCTTGGACTGGCGTTCCCAGCCTTGAGTACACTGAATCGCATAGAAAGTACTCATCTCATATTTTCATGTCATGTACCATCAAATCCTCTCTATGACTTTATGGATCTACGGTTTTTGTTTAGGCTTCCTGTTGGTACTTAATTAGAGTTGTTTCTTGCATATTTTACTTCAGATTCAGTCAGGATAGGAAGAGATTATGTGATAATTAACAGGTCTGATGACCTTGCTCCCAGTTTTGTTTTTGTGTAATCCGTTTACTGAAAAGTAATGCATGGTGGATGAATTGTTGCAAGAAAGCATGCTAAACACGCACTGTACTGTGCAGAAGTTCTGCAGTGCAGGACATTCCTGCCGCTGGTCGTGTCTTGGACAGCCAGAGCTCTCGAATTCTCAGCCTTAAGTACATTGGATCACATACAAGGTACTCACCTCATGTCATGTATCATCAATCCTCTTTATGGACCTGGAGTTAGGTGCACCTCATCAGCTTAAGCTCTCAAGGTTGGCCTGCTCCTCATCAGCTTTCTATCTTCTATATATGTTGTGCATGTTAATTTCGATGGTTTGTCTCGTGCAGGTCTGGCTTCTTGGAGTCTATATGGGCCTCGTGCCATTCTATCTTTGCACTGAGGCCTGCTGAGCGCCTGGATGCTTATAACATACTCTCTCTCTCTCTACTTGTCAACACTGAAATATGTTTTCTCGGGACCTGACGAGCCCCAAGACTATGATCTTAGGAATTCCTATGAATCTTGGGATGAAATTCGCAGGGGACTGGTGGGCCTTTCTGCCCCGACTCAGTTTCTGTTAGCCTTTTACTCTTTATACTCATCCTGTTGATTGTGCTGACATGCTTAGCCTCTTCACACCAGGTTGACAAGGATTCTTTACTGAGGAAGTAGGCTTTGTACATCTTGAGAATATCACTAGACATATTTCCCTCATCTGAGAATGATGCCGCTCAGCAATGCTCCAGGAGGAGGTCCGCCGCTCTGCCTGCTCAAGACAAACCAAATACTGCAATGACAAAAAGAGAGAGGTGGGCTCAGAAAGAGGCTAGATCCCTTGGCATCGGAGAAACGAGCCAATCAGATGAAAACTGCTCAAGTCGTAAAGACTGGTCAAAAGTTTTCCTGTTACTCTATGAGATGCTTCGGGAGTATGGAACACATTTAGTTGAGGCGGCCTAGACGCACCAGGTTAGTTGGTTCCTATGTGCTCTTTTTTTAAGACCTGTGTACCTGTGTATCTAAGTGTCAACGCAATATATACCAGGAACAGCATTCATGCACGCAATGAAGTAACCACATGCACGTTCGATTAGATGGGTAGATAAATTTAACTATTATTCCAAGGTAATGCTGCTTTTTGAGTCCAAACCGATAAATGACTGAAGAATAATATTCGTTGATGTTAGCCATTCTCAGCTCATATGTTGTGTTATCCTACTTTATTAGTACATTATTTGTTCCCTTTTGGTTCATGCGTTTTGCCTTGGGTTTGATGTTTAGCTACCCCAGCTTGCTTGGGACTAAAGGCTGATGCAAATTTTTGTCCGTGATTATTACCTCCTATCAAGTTTTATCCTTGGGCAGGCGTTTCACTATTTATGTTTGCGTCTTCTGAAACATTGAATTTGAAGTTGAAATTCTAAAGGATGCTAGACTGCCACATAAAAAATATTTAGCAATTTTTCGTGCTGATTCTGTGCCCAAATCAAAAGTTGATCATGAGTGCGCTACAAAGGGTGATTATACTTGATTTGCTACCTTGTTCAATACACCTGAGTTGCTCTTTCTTCTTTGAAAAGGAAAAAGTGAGATACTAAGAAGAAACTTAGCATCATGAGATTCTTATTCTTGATTGCACCGTTCTCTTCTAAGTTCTAATTCTTTGATACTACTCCTAGGAGTTACATTGAACTTCTCATCCTTACCCTGCTCTAGGGTTTGATGTGTGCTCACATATGACATTTATGAGTATCATTGCTAAACAATACCCATACGATGATGTAATTTCAAAGGTTTAATATAAATCTTGGTTGCCCACTAAATAACTAATATGATTTCTTTATAAAACATTAACAAATCACAACGGGACATTAACAAATCACAACGGCCTTGGTCTTGTGTTATTCTAGAGCACAAACATTTTTTTAGGGTTTAGTATGCCACAGGAGCATGGCAAAACGATGGTGATGCGTACCAATAATCATTCCTGTTCTTACAAATTTCCATATATTCTTCTTTTATGTTCATTCTATTTGGTTTGATGTTCTGACTGTTCGATCAAGACTGCTTTGTAAAGAAATTATTATGTGAGTTATATTTTCCAACGTAGGTACAGCCCTTCCATGTTTGCACGACCAGGCAGCCATTCATGCTATTGTGCATCTTTTGTGGATTGGAATAGGATAAGAAGCTTGCACATGGACTTATAGTGGGTCTGCACTGTCTGAATGGGTTCTTAGTTTCTTACTACAATTATTTTACCATGTAATCGATAAATCATCATTGACATATCAAAGTGCACCTATGTATGCGCTATATTTCTCTAATCTTTCCTGTAATATTTATTGTTCTCTCTAATATATTTTTTTTGCCGCGCAGCGTAGCGCGCGAACCCATTCTAGTATGTATAATTAAAGACAATATGTAAGACCACCGAGTTTGCGAGGAGCGACAACAGTGACACACACGAGATAAAAAGAAAGTCAACCAGATGTGCACCATCATATATGCACGCTATCACACAACTGAGAGACCGCGTGAATCATGAATTGGTGATCTCGTGATCGGCAAACGGATCACAGGAATTTCACTATACGACATCATATCACGTACAGTAGTCAATTACATATATACTCCCACCGTCAAAAAAACAAGCCTCGTACTAGGATGGGATTAGAGAATCTGTACATAGAGTATATCTAAATTTATTGTACTAGGATGTGTCCATCGTAGTACGAGGTTAGGTTTTTTGGGACGGAGGGAGTATAGCTTAGGGTCTATTTAGTTCGCGAAAAGAAATTTTTTGGGTGTCACATCGGATGTTTGACTGGATGTCGGAAGGGGTTTTCGGACATGAATGAAAAAACTAATTTCATAGTTCGCCTGGAAACCGCGAGACGAATCTTTTGAGCCTAATTAATCCGTTATAAGCACATGCGAGTTATTGTAGCACTTATGGCTAATCATGGACTAATTAGGCTCAAAAGATTCGTCTCGCGATTTTCCCTCTAACTGTGCAATTACTTTTTAATATATATTTAATGTTCCATGCATATATCCAAAAATTCGATGTGATATTCTTAGAAAAAAATTTTGGGGCCTAAACCAGGCCTTAGTAGCTGCAACCAATGCGAGAAAAAGATCGGTCGACAAAGCGAATTCTCTCCAAGCAAGTTAACTAGCTACTATACGTTAAGTCTGTGTTTAGTTCAGCGCAAAGTTTGGATTTTGGTTGAAATTAAAGATGATGTGACTGAAAAGTTTTATGTGTATGACAGGTTGATGTGATGGAAAAGGACTGAAGTTTGGATCCAAACTTTGGATCTAAACGCAGCCTAAGTGTCTCGTGAAGCCACCACCGAGCACCGGCTCACGAGCTTATTTGACGTGTTCTTCGATAATAGTTACACCCTGTTTAGATGGGACTAAAACTTTAACTCACATCAGATGTTTGGAAACTAATTATAAATATTAAACGTAGGCTATTAATAAAACACATCCATAATCTTGGACTAATTCGCGAGACGAATCTATTGAGTCTAATTAATCCATGATTAGCCTATGTGATGCTACAGTAAACATTTTCTAATTATGGATTAATTAGGCTTAAAAAATTTATCTCGCAAATTAGCTTTTATTTATGTAATTAGATTTGTATGTAGTCTATATTTAATACTCTAAAATTGTGTCTAAATACAGAGACTAAAGTTAAGTGTCTGGATCCAAACACCACCTTACTCCCTCTGTTTTAAAATAATTTTAAAATAAGTTTACTCTTGACCTCTTCAGTTTGTTCCAACTTAAGTTTATTTTTAAATAATCATTCTATCAAAGTTTATAAAGTAAAGAATAAATGTATTAGGAATACATAAAGTGAAAAATAATTATATTAGTATTTGAGAAAGTGAGAATATTCTAGTCTTTTTTTATTTGAGTGGGTGAAATAGATGAGATGAATAGCTAATTTAGCCATTCAAGTTTTAAGCAAGGTTCAGTTTGGTCGTTGAACTTTGTATTTTGTTCTTATGGATCCTCCAAATATTCGTTTTAGATAGATGAAATAAACATGTTTTATGGAATATGACTTTCACAAATTTAAAAAAATCTGTGCATATATGAACTATTAAAAATCTATTGTGTCCTAGGATTACGAATTTTTCATCCTATATTTATCCTTCTTATCTACGTATATTTAATTTAATTAATTATAATTTTCTATTTTCTATACATAAAGCAAACTGTGTAGAAAATCATGGTCATATATATAAATAAAATAACTGGCTAGCTTTTTCATATGTTACTAATCGCCGTTCTTCACATATTTGAAAGAGTAGATCATTTTAGTATATTCAAAGAAATATTTTAGCAACATAGTCTGTCATATTAAAAAGACAAGCATGAGCTACAGTTACAAGGAAGTAATTCCTATTGATTGCAAAGAGGGTAACTGATCAATCGGAAGCTTCTAGAATCAGGAATCTGGTGTTGTTTCTATTTTGATATTAGTGGACCGGAGTCATCTTTTGGCTTATTTAGGGACCTAAACAAACCAAACTACATATTTGTGAACGAAAAATAATTTGTGAATAAAACTTTTATATACATGTTCTTAGCGATCGAAAAGCAAAGACTGAAAAACAAACTACGATGAAAAAAGACCTCAAAATCAACTCTAAATTAAGATTGAAAATTCAAATTTTGGATTATAAGCATAAGTATATGAAAAAAAAAATGAGGCTGACGTGTAGATGGTGATTAGTTTTGTTTACAAATTTCTATAGCACCAGGTGGCCCTGTCGGGATGTTGCATTACTTAAAAAAAACATTTTTTCCCAACGTCACGATTTATTTTTCTAGGCACATTTTAAAATCAATGTTTATAAATGTAGCTAAATATATCATAAATTTAGTCTCGTCTGCGAAAAGGCGTGGTCTTAAGAGGTCCTCTTACAAAAATAAGGGTTATTTTTGCAGGCAGACTTCTTAATACCACGCCTGTGAAAATCGATTTTCACATGCGAGACCTTAAGATGTCCGCCTGCAAAAAGGTTATACCTCATAAAAATCGCCACCTATCCAGCCAAATTCCATTTCCACCAAGTCCTCTCCCCTCCCACCCCTCCTTCCCTCTCCCTGACCTCACCCTCCACCCCTCTCAGATCTAAACGGAGGAAGGGAACGACGGTTGTAGCGTCGTCGTGGTGGCGCTCCCCTCCTCTATCTCCGTCCTGACCTTCTAGATCCGACTAGTCGTGGCACTTTCCTCTCCTCCCTCCCTCCCATATCTGACCGAAAGGAGGAGGATGGCGGCGGCCCGCAGCGATGCGGCTCCCCTCTCCTCCCTCTCCTTGCCAAAACCCTAACCATAGATCCGGAGGGGGAGGGCGGTGATAGGTAGGGGTGGTGGCGATGGATTTTTTTTTCGCCAAGAGTATTTTCGCAGGTGGGTGTATCTAGCACCTGCAAAGATGAAGAAATCGCCTGCGAAAATGATTATCACAAGCGGGATCGAAGACCGCATGTGAAAATGGCTATTTTCGCAGGTCTTGAAGTGCAGGCGGGGGGTCAATGGCCACCACCTGAAAAAATATATTTTGACCGTATGTAAAAATATGTTTTACAGTATAGCAATCCTGCCAGTTGAGAATTAGTGATTCGTAGTTGGACGGAGGCAGTACTATATTTGTGAATATGTATAGTTAAAGAGAAACACACGAGAAGTATCTTATTTTGTAAATTGTTGTATGCAGCAATCTTGTATGTATGAACTCTGTTAAGCACTTGATCAATCTGTTGGACATGAATAATTTTAATTAGCCATATGCATCATCCTCGTTAATTATCCCGTTTGTGTTGCTCTCTTTTGGCCAATTTTGTTGATGCGTGTATATATAATATACATGCATACATCCAATACTACACGCTACTGATCGCACATGCATGCATCTAGCTAGTACAGTCTCAGTGTGTTACAAGAATGAGATCTTGCATTTCCAGCACCTAATTAACCCAGCTACATGGATTTCTCATATGCATGGCTCAGAAGGAGACCAAGCTAGACCCAACAATACATGTGTGTGCAACTTGCAACAGTAGCGTGTTTAATTTTGCCTAGCATGTAATTAAGGTCTGGTTTAGTTCCTAACTTTTTCATCACATCAAAACTTTTCTACACATATAAACTTTTAACTTTTTCGTCACACCATTCCAATTTCAATCAAACTTTTAGTTTTAGCGTGAAATAAACACACCTAACAAACATAAAATTTGGTCGGGCTTTCTGTATTTGTGCAGAAGTTTATGCCTAACTGTATTGGCCAGTGGCTCATATTTACTTCAAAACTGGGTCTTCCTTGAGAGGTGGTTGGAGTACTTAATTAACGAACTGTACATATTATTGCGTGCAAGAGTGGAAAAGCTCTTTTAGCTATACTATGTCGTTTGTCCCCATAATTATGTGTCCGTGTACAAGGTTAATTAAGAGATACTCCATCAAGTAGTCGCACTAATAATACTTTTGGAGCATATTTGAGAGCAAATGTAAACGGGCATGTGCGCCATGGGTATCATGTGATAGCTCAGTGCCTATTTATGATTGCCCTTGACTAGCAATCTAACCAATATGGCCATATAGGGGTATCTCTCTCTTAATTTATCTTCTAATTAATAAAATTGAGGTGTGCTGGATAATAATTATGCAATATTGGTCCCTAATTATATCATGTTCTTTTTTTGAGCGTACGACTAAGGGACGCACACCCCCACCTTATATATTACACACATGTTTAGAGAGATTCAGAGAGAATTAATATACTGTGGAGTCGTAAATAGCAGAGAGCATCTCACTAGAACAGAAACGCTACTCTTTTTTGTCGGTTCATAACCGGTATATATAACTCGTACAGGTTTGTAACGCTTATTATCAACCAAAATAAATTTTGGGTAAAATTTTATATATGTATTCTTAGCGACTTTAAAGATTAATGTACAAAATAAACTAATTATGATAAGAAAAACATCAAAATCAATTGTAAACATCATGTTGTTTGGATGCTTCAGATAGACAACAGTATAGGAAGACACAGATGAATTTTAGGAGGTTTAATCGCATGCTAGATTTCCTCCAAGATTCATATAAATTATGTGAATCCATAGGAATTTAAAAGGTGCGCTAGCTCATTCCTGTGTTCCAAAGGATTTCTTTCAAAGGATTCATACACTACAAAATTCCTTCAAATATCCTTTGTTCCAAAGAAACCCTCAGAATGTTATGCTTTTCCTCTTAAATTCATCTATATACCAATAAGGGCCTGTTTAGTTCGCGAACGAAAATTTTTGACGTGCCACATTGGATATACGGACACATATTTGAAGTATTAAACGTAGACTAATAACAAAACAAATTATATATTTCACCTGGAAACTGCGAGACGAATTTATTAAGCCTAATTAATCCATCATTAGAACATATTTATTGTAGCACCATATTATCAAATCATGGCGCAATTAGGCTTAAAAGATTCGTCTCGCAATTTACACGTGATTTGTGTAATTAGTTTTTTTTCCATATTCAATACTCCATGCATGTATCTAAACATTCGATGTGACAGGATGAATAATTTTTATTTAGGAACTGTCCCCTAAGTCCAGCCCTCATAATGTACATGAAACAATTTAATGACTCTCATGCATATGGCCATGACCAGATCAAAAATAATAAATCTCTGCATGTGCAGCCAACAGTGACCAGTACTGCCATTCTACCAATAGCATATATATCTTCAGGTCAATCGCCCGGTGGTTGATAATTGCACATCAATTATTATTCAGCTCAAGTAGTGCGTGGCACAGGGCGAAAGATCACACGCGTTTTAATTTGACGGACAGGACATGGAGAAAAACACCGACGAGAATATACGACGGCGACGACCACTTCACTGCTGATGATCGATCAACATTGGCCGGCTGGTTTCTGCAAACGCAGGGCAGGCAGGCAAGCATACAGATCGAGCACTGTTGCAGCTGAAAGAAACTGACCAGATCAGAGCACGTTTTCTGTGTATACATACCTCCAACGACGAACTGTTCATGTTGTTTTTTTATTAATGTAACGACATACTGACTATTATGCCTTAATTTTAAGATACCCTTGATAACGAGTGTGTCGTTAGTTAACAGGCCTCCGATCGAACAATTTTCTTAGTTTTCTGAATATACGGTGTGTTCGGCGGTACTCTTCCTAAACTCCTAAATGTTACGTTTTTTCTGAAAAATCTGGTTAAAAAAATCATATTAATCTATTTTTAAAATTTTAAGCTAATACTTAATTAATCGTATGCTAATCTGTCATTTTGATTTACAGTGATTGGGGAGAGGCACCCACCCCCACCCCGAATGAACACATCCATAGGCTGTATTCGGCTATAGAAGATGGGAACTTCTGTCTTGCGTACGCAAAATGAAGTGACTTTTAGCATATGATTAATTAAGTATTAGTAAAAAAATATGAAAAGTGAATTGATATGATATTTTAAGTAAGTTTTATATAGAAAGTTTTTAAAAAACATATTATTTAGCAATTCGAAAAGTGTGCTCATGAAAATCTAGGAGAAAAAGATGAGAAGAGAGAGTACCAAACACATCTTTAGGCGCAAATCAACTTTAGGTTCCAAGTACTTACTCATACCTAAGTTTAATTTGAAATGACCAACATAGCCTTTTTTACATTTTTACTATTTCATAGGTTCCCATCGTTTGAGCTGCAGTTGATACGCGCGCCATAGTAAAATGAATGAAGCTGTAAAACTTCTATAAACTAATGTTTTATTAGTGCTTTAAAAACTAAGGTTAAATGAAACAACCTTAAAATTAAATTTTAGAATTCAACTCTAAAATTTTGGCAATTCTACCATTCCTTATTTGTCAGTTATTTAAACTGTGCAAATTAACACAAATCAGTTTAAGTACGACTAGCTCCATCGTCTGTCCACAAAACTTTTGGAATTTCTGGGACAAATTAGGGGAAATGAAAAACACTACAATGGTTGGGGGATGATGACGATTGTGTGATCAGTATTTAGAAGTTTCTATATTTGTGGACACAATTTTTAAAAGAATATCAGGTGAAAACTATTAAATAAGTTAAACAGGAACTAAAAGTTTTCTAAACTCAGCTCAAATGTCTCTCTTTTTTTTCCTTCTCCTCCCAAATAAATAAAGCAGCTGAGTTTAGATTTAAGATTGGATAGTATTGTAATTGGATAGTATATTTTTTTTCCCTTTTTCCTAGTTACGATCCTTTAGGGTTGTAATCTTGTAATTTTTTCCTACTCTATCAATAGAATTTCGCACCGTCTCGTGCGAGTCGTTAAAAAAAAAGGCCTATACCTATTCCTAATATTGTTTTTAATGAATTTAGACGTGTTATTACGGGTTTAATTAATGGTTTTCACCACATCTTTCCTCTAATTTTGAGTACCAGAAATTGTATACTTTCTCTAATTAATTAGTGATATCCCCCACATGTCCCGGGCAGCAGGTTGAACAGCTGATCTAGCACATGGATTATTCTCTTTGCGTTTGGCGATCGACGACCTAGCAAGCACTCTAGTAGCTAGCATATCGTCTAGATCGATCGGATTCTAATCATTCGTAGTAGTCGGCAACGACGGACACTGTTTTGGCGAGGATGGCGACGCACAACAGCTTGCTTGCTTGCATTGTTTGTTGCTTCATTCGCTCCATCCATCCATGTCGTCGTCGATCGATCGCTGCCTGTATATCCTACATTGGCTCGACTTGTCAACAGCTAGTATGCTAAGCAATCGCAGATCGATCTACACCCTCCGGTTCCATATTAATTGACGTTTTAGATAAGGTTGAGGTCAAACTTTTATAACTTTAACCATCAATAACTTTAAAAATATTTAGTTTAAAGGAACTAGAACAACATATATAGATTTGTCTTTCAAAGCATTATAATAAAAGTAACATGCATTTATTTATTATATATATTATAATAGAAAAATAGGGTCAAAAATATATTTTGTAGACCGTGTCGTCGTCCAAAACGTCAATTAAAATAAAACTGGAGGGTATCGTCCATTGAATTGGCTTGTTCCATACTACTACCTCCGTCCCATATAAATTACAATTCTGGCTCTCAGGCTTTGTCCAAAAGAAAAACTATAATTCTAATCACTTGGGACCCAGCAAATTGATTAATTAATCTAAATATGTTTCCTTATGGTCTCCCAGGCTTCCATCCCATATCTTCCTTTTAATCTAAAAATGTTTTCTTAATTGTCTCAAACTTCCTTTTAATCAATTTTATATATGAAATGTATATATCTATTGTGTTCATTAAATAAGGTCATTGTGGTCATTTTCCAATCCTACTACTATATCCTAAAGTTAGAAGTGCAATTTATATGGGACGGAGGTAGTACCTATGTAGCACTAGTGTTTGTTTCTAATAAAAGGATACAAAGAAAAAAACATTATTGTATCATTAATTAAGGTTTATTTGATATTTTAAAGATAGTTTTCATATGAAATGCACGTTTTTAGTAGTTTAAAAATATTCTAACGAAAACCAAAGTATAACGTGTGTATCTTAATCAGAAACGTACGGGATGTATCTCTCTCTTTGCCGTTTTATATTGATTTAATACGATTTTGGTTGGATCTCGTGGGATCTCTCGCGCATGTGTTGTCGCAGACTATTATTGCACACACCACGACGACATTTCATCTAATCGCAGCTGTGCATGCATCACGGATACGGATAGGATCGAATGAAGCGCGGAAAGAGAGCATGTGATGAGTTGCAACGGTATTTTCTAGGAAAATTTCCCTTTCAATTTGGCATGGGAAAATTTGCACTTCTCTCTTTTACTCCCTCGTTCCCAAATTAATCATCATATAAATTTATACACCAAAACCAACGATAATTTAAATCACAACAATCAAGACACTATGCACATATTCTACCACAATGCACGCATCGATTAAGCACACCATATCAATTATATCTTAGGGTGCACACATTCTCCCTTGCTGCATTAATTGTATTATGATGAAATCAGTGTCCATACGGTTATATGATGATCAATTTGAGGAATTTTGAATTCCACTATATGATGATCAATTTAGGAATGAGAGAGTACTATTTTATCTGGGGTAAATATGCGCTATTTTTTTAATTTGTTTCTTCATGAGTTATTTACATTGGTTTGTTAGTGTTACATTCAAGATGTTTTCTGCATGCTCTTCATCAGTTAATTATTGCATTCCGAATTCTAACCCTTTCTTTGAATTCAGAACAAGGTACGAATTGTGCTAGATTTATATCAGTTCGTAGATATTAAAATTAGGAAGACAATAAAAGTGTTAAAAATAATATACGTCAAGAAAAAATGTGTGCAATACCAATTTGAGCTTGTAAAAATAGTAACTGACTAACTTTTATTATATTTATAGGTATTTTGGTCGTTTGGATAAAAATGTTAAGTACTAGGCGGAGGTTAACAGGACGGTGGTGGTAAATGTAGAAGTTAAGCAAAAATCGATGACATATTATAAAAAGTGACAAAGTCAGTGACAATCATAGACCTGTAACAAACTCAACTCAACGGTCAGCTGGTGGTTCTACTCAAGGTGCGGGACACGAGAGCACAGTGTGAGGCATGACGGAGGCACGGACTCATGAAGATGAAGTGGAGGCACAGATGGCGTATACACATAAAGTATACCATACCTGGGACATAATATCGTGCCCTAGCAATCCTATGCATAGTATCCCACAACCAAAAAAAATCAATAAAGAAAAGATATTTTTTTCTCTTGCAAATTAAGCAAAAATAATAAAATAGAAACAAAGGATCCACAGAGAGAGAGAGAGGCCTAGACGAATTTTAGAAACCACAGGAAGATAAACCAAAGGAGCTAATGGCGTGTTTTAGTCCCTCTAAAAATAGATAGATAGATAAACCAGTCGACGAGGTTCCAAGGAGAGAAGCGACAATTGTACTACTCCTCCCTCGCCCTCGCCGCCGCGCGTCGCTCTCCCTTCCCGCGCTCGCATTTCACGTGCTCCTTTTCCAACCCAAAGCCAAAGGAAGCCCATCAGCTTAGCTATATAGCGCGCACCACCACTCGGCGTGTACACACACACACATCCCACCTCCCCACACGCAAGCTTCGCAGCGCAGCTTCGCGGAGACAACGTGAGAAAGAAAGAAACGAGACGAACGCGAGGTGGTGGAGGTGGACGCCATGGCCGCCGCCGGCAGCAGCAGCAGGTTCGCCGTCACGTGCGGCCTCCTCAGCCAGTACATGCGGGAGCGCCAGCAGCCGCAGCCGCCGGTGACGGTTCTTGAGGCGGTGGCGGAGGAGGAGGAGGAGGAGGACGCGCGGACTATGCAGCTCTTCCCCCCGCGCGCCGCCGCCGCCGACGGCGTCGCGACGCCGTCGGCGGGGACGGCCCCGCTGACCATCTTCTACGACGGGAGGATGGTCGTGGTCGACGACGTCCCGGTCGAGAAGGCCGCGGAGCTCATGAGGCTGGCCGGCTCCGCGTGCTCGCCGCCGCAGCCGGCGCACGCCGCCGCGCTCCCGGAGATGCCGATCGCGAGGAAGGCGTCGCTGCAGCGTTTCCTCCAGAAGAGGAAGCACAGGTGAGAACATCACTACAAACATCAAATTCGTTCCGAATATTTAGAATTCAAACAAAAATTCGACGAATCCATAACTAAATCTTTCTCCCAAGTAGAGCAGAGCAGTTTTCTGACTGAATTTTTATTATCTTGTCTGTTAATTTAACCCCTAGTAATTTCTTAAATCATTGGATTTTAACATGCGTGCATATCAATTTGCAGGATCACGACAACGAGCGAACCATACAAGAAGGCGGCGGTGGCGTCGCCGGCGCCGGAGAAAAGCTTCGCCGTCGCGCCGGTGAAAGATGAGCCGGCGACATGGCTCGGGCTCTGAAGATTTATCTGCCCGGTTTAGAGGAGGAGAATATCACAAAGGGAGAAAAAAAATTAAGTACTGACTAAATTGTTGTTTTCCATGATTTAAGTTCGTCTCTGTTTGAGATTTCTTTGGCCCAAACCCAAAGAGTTCTTTCACTGATTTAAGTGATTATTTCCTCCACTAGAGCATATACAGTGTTCTGAAAAATAATGGTAGATTTATCCATTTTTGTTGATGTACAAGTACAACTGTCTCCATTTCTATGCATAGTATGTAATTAATAATTATTACTCAAAAGACTGGAAAGACTGTTGTCATGTGTACTGGCTTTTATATGTTGTTAGTACACCTTTTCTCTGCTTTCTGATTAAACATGTAGTAGTAGGAAACGATCTTTGAATTTCTGCGCATTCCTGGTCAAATTTGCATACTCTCCCTCTAGTTTAGTCCATGTTCCAGAGCACATGTTTCAACATTTTTCATGTATTGCAGAGGTCAAAACAACCTCTTTTTTTTTGCAAATTTTATACACCGTACTCTTAAATTATTTTTTTTGACCAAAACTACATACCCTTAATTGAATGATGCATGGGAAGAGTTAGAATGGTTATATTGTGCTTATATTGGGTGTACTGATATCTAGAGCCTATTTAGAGAGCTTAAAATTCTGAGAAATGCTGGTCGGTAGCCGGTTTCTGAAAATATGGGAAAGCTGGGTTTCCTGCCTTCTCACTTCTATTTCATTTTCTAACTACATAGCTTCTTAGAATATGTAAAATAGCTGTACTTTTTTGAAAGAGCTAGAAGCTCCACCAAACAAACCCTTAATCTAAGAGAAAACATGTCGTTATTGACTTGTTGTTCGTATCATTTAACTTTTTTTTAAAAAAAGAATGTATTTGAAGATTTTTAGATTGGATACCTAAAGATCATATAAGCAGATCAATCTCAAAAATTATTGTAATAATTATGAATTTATTTTTGGATTTTAAATACTTTACCTATTTAATCAGAATTACGTGAATACCGTATCCGTGTCCAAAACGTCATGTTTTTTTTCTCGTCGGGAGCGGTGTGGTTATAATTGGTTAACAAATTGGCGTGGTTAACATAGTAGTAGTACAGCGACATGTTGGAAAAAGTAAAGAAAAAAAAACTAGTATAAAAGAGGCAGGTGCAGAAGCAGCAGCCCAGCGAGCATGTGCGCTATGAGAGCCTATGACCTTTTCTTGGGTGGTTGGTTGGCACACCGCACACGTCTGCAGGCCAATTTCTTGGGTGGCCAACAGAGTCCATTAATCCGATCGATCCCCTGTGCTTACCGCTTCAAAGCACACGCCACACGCCAGCTAACCACCGATCGCGATTGGCGTCTCTTCTTCTCCCGTTTTTTCTTCGAAGCACAGGTGTTCTCCTACGTCGTTGACGTTTTGGACCACTGTCACTAATTTCCGAGTCAACAAAAGGGAAGAAACGTGATGAGATGGTTCGATTAGTTTTAATCTAATTTTCGTCGATCATGCAAGCGTGTGTTTTGATTCCAGAATTCGTCAACGCGAGGAATTTGAGCGACGTACGATTGTTTTGTTTCCCTTCCCTCTCCACTATACGTTTCGATATTATTCTTATGTTCTCAAATGTATCACACAGCCTGTTCGATGCAGGGTGTTCCTAACCCCTCTCCCTAGTATTCCGCACACACGCTTTTTAAACGGTTAAACGGTGTGTTTTTTTTAAAAAAAGTTTCTACATGAAAATTCCTTAAAAAATCATATTTATCTATTTTTTTTAAAAAATAGCTAATAGACTAATACTTAATTAATCACACGCTAATAGACGGCTCTGTAATATTTGTTTCCAACCGCCCACAACGAACATAGCCTTAATTGATTATTAAAATAACTCTTTAAATACGTTGTTTCAGTTTTGCTGTTTTTACAAGCATTATAGGCAATACATACAAGAGACAAGTTGTATTGGAAACAGTATAGATATAATTTTATCTAGATGAAACTCATTTTATCTCCCACGTTATTAATTCATTTCCACATCATAGAAAATATTGATATGACACCTTATTTAATGGAAATGAAACTCTCATTCAAAGTGGTCTAAGAAAACATGTGTATTTAAGCACAGGGAAGTACAAAGTACTGGTAGGATTTTCGTAGAGATCAATTAATTGCATGATTTAATCGGAAAAGATTTCCCATGTTTTAAACAAGGTGTTAGGTTGTTTTTGTGATAACAAGGATCTCAAAAAAAAAAAGTTGCCAGTTGTAGTATGGAAGAAGAGAGTACTACCTCTCTGGTCACAATAGTGAGTGATTGATGCCCCGAAAACCTTGCTGCTCGTTTCAATTTTCATCAAAATAATAATGTATTTTTTGTTTTGGTTATTCATGCGAATGATAGGTTTGATTTTGTCAAGAATATAGTGTTATATTTTGTACACATTCATATGTCATAGTAAAAATATAGCGGCAAAATACAATATTGTTGGTTTTTGAGAATATATATTTGTATGACAATACGTTATCATGAAGATAAGTTAGAGCTATCCTAGACCCATTGACTCACCTTAGGGTAGAGCCCATATAATTTATTGATATACCATATAGAAAAAATACTAAGAGCAAGTTTAATAATATAACCAACTATTAGCTCTAAATCATATATAGTCGATTTAATAGCCAATTTATACAATAGTTATTTTTAAACATATACTACACTATTAATATATGGTCCCACCTGTCATACATACACTGTGTCTTGAAGTCCATGTTGCAGCTGGCTACTCCCTCCGTCTAAAAAAAGACAAACTCTAGGTTTCCATGTCCAATATTTGACCGTCCGTCTTATATGAAATTTTTTTATAATTAGTATTTTTATTGTTGTTAGATGATAAAACATGATTAATACTTTATGCATGACTTGTATTTTTAATTTTTTTCATAATTTTTTCAAATAAGACGGACGGTCAAATGTTAGACACGGAAACCTAAGGTTTGTCTTTTTTTTGGGACGCTGCTCTTCTCTATCCTCTTTTATCTTCTCAATATGTGTTTATAGCTGACTTATAGTATACTATTGTACCTGCTCTAATGTTCACTTGAGTTATAATGAGAAGAGCGAAGATATGAGTCACGTGTAAACTAGCTAGCTCAGACGACACCATTACTCTCCCGCAGAGGAAATGGAGTGACTCATTAGCATATGATTAATTAAATATTATCTAATAAAAACTTAAAAAATAGATTAATATGATTTTAAAGTAACTTTTATATAGAAATTTAAAAAGACACATCGTTTAACAGCTTAGAAACATGAGCATGAAAAAGAGATATTTTAGATTGGGAACTTGCCCATCCGAACACAGCCCAAATCTAAAATGGTTCGAACCAGCCAAAAGTACAAGGGGAATGACTATAGTTCCTCGTTACAGGAAAAGGCTACAACCAAGGGTTCAAACCGAGAAAACTCGATATTTATTAATTACGAATTTCAGAGCTATGAAAACATAAAAGTTCTCTTTTAATTAATTGTCAATAGTAATAACCGCGGGACTTATGGATTGGTGATCAGTGAAAAATAATATAAAACGGAGGGAGCATGCATTGTGAAAGATATTTTTTGGGACTACCTATTACCTATTGATCTTTCCCAAATTTGAAGCTAATCTTATAGAATTTTCAACCAATTAATGGATATAGCTAGCCTGTTTGGAATGAAATAATAAAAAGGGGATAAACATGTTAAAAATCGGAAATCTAGAGACAAGCTAATTTGTAAAACCTGATTTTTTTTTTTACTGTAACTGAATGTCATTGTAACAGACTATAAGTGATATGTAGCCGAGTGTAATCTAAATATGTGTTTAATTCTGTCCCCTTTAAACACTATCAAGATATCATACCCGTTCATTTCCACTACAAAGAGTGGATAAAGTTTTGGATATTTGTGGCACGCTTTTCAAACTGCTAAACGATGTGTTTCGTGTGAAAACTTTCTATATGAAAGTTGTTCTAAAATATTAAATTAATTCATTGTTTAAGTTTATAATAATTAAAACTCAATTAATCACATGTTATTACCACCTCGTTTTGCATGAAACACTTAATCTTTATCTTCATCTTCATTTTTATCTTCATCTTCAGGAGATTCAAACACCATATATATATATATATATATATATATATATATATATATATATATATATATATATATATATATATATATATATATATATATATATATATAGGACACTCATATGGGGCACCATGGTGCCCGGGCACCATGATATCAAATACACAAAATCACTCAAATTTTTCAAAATTTTCAAATTATGAGTATATAGCTAGTTATAAGAATTCGATTCATACCTATACCTATCAACAAAACAACTCAAATTTAACTTTATTTCACAATCCATGATTACATACCTAACTAATTATATATTTGGATGCTATATACCTAGAATCAAAATTTAACAAAAACAAGTTCAAATTCAGTTCAAACTTGCTTTGAACTAGTTAGTAAAGTAGTTAATGTTAATACCTAAATATTTGAAAAAGTTTCATACTCATTTGAATTGGGTATATACTCAATTTCAACAATGGTGCCCGGGCACCATGGAGCACCAAACAAATTTAATATATATATATATATATATATATATATATATATATATATATATATATATATATATATATATATATATATATATATATATATATATATATATATATATATATATATATATATATATATATATATATATTGTCCATTTGGATTGCTTTTTAGAGATAGCTTCAAGGGGGACAAAACAGGGCCACACCCATACTAAGGCACCGCACCAGCGCCCAGAAATCATGGAACTTTCACGCGAGTAACATTCCAGTCAGCTGGCATGCAGCACATTTTGACTCTGTGTTTCCACCTCACGCCGGCAGCTAGCTAGCCATGGCCCATGGCTACCCCTCACGTAGTTTTCCTTTCCCATTCGGAATGGGGACGCCAGAGGCCGGATGCCTATCGCCCGGTTGCCACGAAGACCGGCCAGTAGCCACATGTGTAACAGTGTAAGCCAGTGATAAAGAAATAGCCCATCTTCTCGTTTATCTTTATGCTTATCAGTCAAAATTTAAATTTTTAACTTTGAATTTGGGTTTGATTTTGAGGTTTTCTTATCGAATTTTATTTATTTAGCCCTTGATTTTAAATCATTAAAAATACGTGTATAAAAGTTTTATTTATAAATTATTTTTCGTTTATAAATATGCTGTTTAGGAGCTAAAGAAAGCGATCGAGGCGGCCAAACCCAAACTCAAACCCAAAACCCCAAAAGGCACGCGCGTTACGGACGTCGTACGTACTGCGCTGGTCGTCGATCGCAGCTGCTGCCGTAGTGGAGGAAAAGGAATTCCAAAGGGCACGGATAGAGCTGATCGATCGATCGATCATCCAAGGATCAGGATCAGACCAGATCCCCGTCGCGGCCGCTCGAGAGCGACGTGCCCTCTCTCTCTTTATTTCCTGTCTCCACGTTTTCCTTAATTCTGTTCCACTTGGTTATCAGGATAGCGAGCTGGCTGTACAGTGATACACGTACGTACTACGAACGGTAAAGCATTTTTAGTTTAGCCGAATAAACTTAAATACGTACTTCCTCGGTTTTTAATGTACAATAACTGAATAACACTGTGTTGACTTTAATTAGAATGTTTGAGCATTGTCTCATTAAAAAATATACTAGTAGTGCAAATATACAAATGTATATAAGTCAACCTTAATATAACAACTTTTAGCTTTGAATATGGACACACAGTTGTCCAGATTCATAGCTAAAAATACTTATATTTTGGAGCGGAGGGAGTACCAACAAAAAGAATGACATTTACATATATATTTTTGAGAATGAATCAGACATATAATTAATGTGTTATATATTATAAAACGAACAAAGCAATATATAATAAAATTTTATATTCAGATGATTTGTACTGGCCGCTCCACGCTATGGATGCTATGGCTAGTCCACATATCAGCGGTTCTGCTTCGGGTTTCCTTGCCTCCTCAATTTGGTGCAACCCAGTAACCCACGTTTGTCTAGGACAATATTTTGTGAAAACTCCCTGACATTTTTGTTTCTCTCTCTTTTAGGGTAGTGTGGTTCTTCTAGTATGCTTACATTTTACTTGATTGGTAATCTGATCACATTCTATTTGCATTTTACATAAATACAAGGTTTGTTTATACAGATATGCATGAGTATTGTGTTATATAGCCCAAGATTTATCTATCGACCTCTTCTACGGTCTTCTCCAATTAATTTTTAGCGTAAGCATGCACGTGTGGGTGTTCTCATTTATCACATATATAGTTTTATTTTGTCTTCTAATTTTTGCCACCATGTTACTTATAACCACTTGTCAGGGTTATGGATACTACATACCTAATAGTAATTGACTAAATCTCGGCAGGATTCACCACATACCATGTCTTATACGGAAACTGACCTCGAGGGAGTTCCGGATAAGGAAAGACAACCAGAGTTCTACATGGAAACGACAAGGACTACTCGGATTGTATCCATATTGGTTTCCCTAGTTCTGCTTGGACAAGGGGACACCTATGGGTATAAATACAAGCCCCCCTAAGAGGACAGGGGGACACCCACCATGAGAGGATCAACACCCAACACAATTGACATAGAAGCCGACATACGCCAAGACATGCCGCCGGATATCGACTTCAGGGATAAGCATGGCTAGTACCATACGGTGTCTCCGGATACTGTCAGGAGAGACGAAAGCGCTATCTCTGATCTCGCCGGGCACGGATTCGAGGAGGAAAGCTACCCTGTTGTCGACTACGAGTCAGATCGTCAGACCGCCATGTCGACAACAGTTAGATAGGCTACCCCAAATATTGTACTGGTGTGATTATCATGAATAAGATCAACGACCGGCTTCGGCCAACAGGATGTAGGGTTATTACCTGACAATTCAGGGGCCCGAACCTGTATAAAAATCCCTGTCTCCGTCTCTTTTACCTCAGTCTCGCGTATACCCTAGCACCGATGATCCCCATACCATGCAAATACCAGAATTGCGACATCAAACGTCGACAGTGGCGCGCCAGGTAGGGGGACTTGGTGCTCAAGGTTCTACTACTATGTCATCCAGCTTCGTCGACAACAACGTCAACACCAACCTCAACCAGGGATTTCCTGCTTCGACAATGCTGGTGTGGACTCAAGTCGGCGAAATCGTCTTCCCGGTTTACACCACGATGCCGATCTCAGCCGGTTCATCAATGACCGGAAACGAGAACGCAGTGGTTACAACCCAGGACGACTCCATGTCGAAGGATCCTCCCGCCGAAGCGGAGAATGGAACATCGACGACATCCGAGCTCGAGAAGGATTCTAATGCGGCCAAACCTTGTCGTTCCGACAAGGACCACGAGCCGACGAGGATGACTTCCGAAGCGACAAGGTCCTGATGTCCTATTCACAAAACCAGGAAACACACTTTACAAGCCTGCTGGGTTTTTCTCAACATCCGCGCCGAAATTCGCGCCTGCAAAGAGCGTGGAATTCAGCGCATTTCTCCAACTCGTGATGTCTATTGTCCTATTCACAAGACAAAGAATCACGACCTCTCAAGCTGCAAGGTCTTTCTCAGCGCTATGAAGACGCCATCTCCTAAGGTCCAGCAGTCACACATCCCCATCAGGGATAAAGACAAGGAACAAGGAGCGACGCCAATTTCAGATCGATTTGTTGGGGTAATCGACATTAATCCCCACGAACCATCATTCTTGCACCTCCTCGAAGACTATGGATCATCGACAACGAGCGCGCCGCGGGAGGTATTGGCTATCGACGATGTCGGCACGTCAGCACGCACCAATGCGGAAGCGGAGAATCAAGTGACCACTCCGGCCCAACACATCAGAGCCGTCAACGCAATACTGAGGGAAACCCCCTACGATCCCGTTCTGAACGACGATCTCGCACGTTGGATAGAACGACTACGGGAATCAGTGGCCAACCTCGGTAACGCATTCGAAGAGGCCGCTGCTGCAGCGCGTCCGGAACAACCACCAACTGGTGATGCTAATGGTGAAAACCCTGAACAGCGGGAATCGCCTCATCGAGCCACCCCCCCACCTCGCGGCACCGGTGATCTCCGCGATCACCTAAATGGCTGCCGAGAGGCGCGACGCACACGAGATAACGAGAACCGTTCCCGACATCGCGTCTCTTCACGGCGTCACAATAATGAAGAACGAGGAGGCCATTCGAGTGAAGATCGACACCGTGATAGCCGCCATCCAACCACGATCACGACGATCGTGAACAGCGGGCGCCGGGCGATACTGGTCGAGGACGTCGCCATAATGACGACGATGGTGGAGATCGGCGCCGAGACAACAGCGGGAGACGGCGACAGGATTCTCGAGAACCCGGCCGACGTCCTCGTACTTGTGCGCCGGAACCAAGCGACCCATCGTCATCGTCATCATCCTCGTGATCTTCATCAGATAGACATCCACGAAGGACGTATGATCGCCGACAACCCACCGCCCCCAGCGCTGGGTGTAGAGCTTTCGTTCGTTCACTTCGGGATGTCTGATGGCCTGAAAGATTCCGACCTGGAGCAATAGAGAAATACGATGGGAGCACCGACCCGGAAGAATTCCTTCAGGTTTACTCCACGGTACTCTACGCCGCCGGAGCGGACAACAAGACGTTGGCAAATTACTTGCCAACCGCATTGAAAGGCTCTGCACGTTCATGGCTGATGCATCTCCCCCCTACTCGATCTCTTCGTGGGCAGATCTGTGGCAGCAATTCGTAGCCAATTTCCAAGGAACTTACAAGCGCCACGCGATCGAAGACGACCTACATGCGTTGACACAGAACCCGGGCGAATCCTTGAGGGATTATGTTCGACGCTTCAATGAGTGCAGAAACACAATCCCCGAGATCACCGATGCTTCTGTAATTCACGCTTTCAAATCCGGTGTCAGAGATCGCTACACTACTCAGGAGTTGGCAACGAGGCGCATCACGACTACTCGGAGGTTATTCGAAATTGTCGATCGATGCGCTCATGCGGATGACGCACTGAGACGCAAGAACGACAAACCGAAGACTGGAGGAGACAAGAAACCAGCCAAGGACGCACCTGAGTCAAGCAAGAAGAAAAATCGCAAAAGTGGGAAAAGTAAAGCTCAAGCGGAAGTTCTCGCAGCAGAATACGCGAACCCTCCCAAGCGCCCAGACCCACAAGGTAGCGACGCGAAGAAAGCATGGTGCCCCATACACAAGATGGATAGACATTCTTTGGAAGACTGCCTTGTTTTCAAAAAGTCGCTCGAGAAGCACATGGCATTTGAAAAAGGCAAGCGAGTACGCGTGGTCGAGAAGGATGCAGAGGCGGCTGCTCAGGAATTGGACTCAGCATATCCAGACTCTGACCTCCACGTTTCACACATTTTCGGAGGCTCCACAGCGTACTCCTCAAAGCGAGAATACAAGAAAGTGGAACGTGAAGTCTGTTCAACATGGCAAGGAGCTGCACCCAAGATGAAGTGGTGTGAACAGAAGATAGAATTTTCGGAAGAAGACCATCCCAAGACTGCCGTCATCCCAGGACGCTATCCGATCGTGGTCGAACCCACTATTCGGAACATCAAGGTCGCGCGGGTTCTCATCGACGGTGGCAGCTCAATCAACCTTCTCTTCGCTAGCGCTTTGGACGCGATGAGAATTCCACGAAGCGAGTTGACACCCACCGATCAACCCTTCCATGGAATTACTCCCCAGTCCTTGTCCAAACCATTGGGCAAAATTACGTTGCCTGTGACTTTCGGCCAAGCAAACAACTTCTGAACGGAGCAGATCACCTTTGATGTCGCTGAATTCGATACAGCGTTAACGCCATCATCGGGAGAACTGCACTTGCGAAGTTCATGGCCGTATCTCACTACGCGTATCAAGTGCTCAAGATGCCGGGACCGAAGGGAACAATCACTATTCAAGGGAATGCAAAACTTTTGGTACAATGCGACAAGCGGAGCCTCGACATGGTCGAGCAAACGCCCAGCCTACCCGCCACAACTGAGCCACCCAAGAAAGTGAGCAAGACAAACAAGACGCCAAAACCGGACGGCGTGATCAAGATCGTTCCACTCTCTAGTGCCAACCCCGACAAGACCGTCAAGATCGGGGCATCACTAAGCGAGAAATAGGAACTCGCGCTCATCACCTTCCTCCGCGACAATGCTGACTTGTTCGCTTGGCAGCCGTCCGACATGCCGGGGGTCCCCAGGGAGGTGATTGAGCATAAACTCATGGTGCGACCCGATGCCAAGCCAGTAAAGCAAAAACTGCGGAGATTTGCACCAGACCGAAAATAAGCCATACGAGAAGAGCTCAACAAACTTCTCAAAGCTGGCTTTATCAGAGAGGTACTTCATCCAGAGTGGCTAGCCAACCCAGTCATGGTGCGGAAGGCCAACGGGAAATGGAGAATGTGCGTCGATTTCACCGACCTCAACAAGGCATGTCCCAAGGATCACTTCCCTCTTCCTCGAATAGACCAACTGGTGGACTCAACAGCCGGCTGTGAGCTTTTGAGTTTCCTCGACGCTTACTCTGGCTACCACCAAATCAGCATGGCGAAAGAAGACGAAGAGAAGACAGCATTCATCACGCCATTCGGGGTATTTTGCTATGTTAAGATGCCATTCGGACTGATAACCGCAGGGAATATACTTTCCAGCGCACGGTCCAGGGCGCACTTAGCGACCAGCTCGGCAACAATGTCGAGGCATACGTCGACGACATCGTTGTCAAGACCAAGACAAACGACTCATTGATTGACGATCTGCGGGAAACGTTCGACAACCACCGACGATATCGCCTCATGCTCAATCCAGAGAAGTGCACGTTTGGAGTACCGTCGGGCAAGCTACTCGGTTTCCTCGTCTCTGGCAGAGGAATAGAGGCAAATCCCGAGAAGATCAAGGCAATCGAGAACATGAATAGTTTGGGTTCTAGGGTCGATTTTTATACATATTCTTTCTTAAAGAAACACATCAAGGGAGGCCCCGGCCTGCTATTGATTTCAATTTATTAATAAAAGAAAGAAAAGAGATTACAATCTAGAATTGCCACAACATAATCCAATGTTTCACTTCATCCTTATCTCTCTTATTCAACCTAAACAATAAAAGGAGGCATCCTTTAAAAAGTTGCCTCCGAGAGGATAAAGAAGGTGGCTTATGATCAAAGATGAAGCCATTCCTTTGTGTCCAAATATTCCAAGCCTTTAAAGGAACTAATTGTTGTCCAGATTCAAAGTAGACTGTTTTTCTTAGATTTTCTTGTAGTTCAAAATAGAAACTGGCTTTTTTTAACCTTCTCAACAAATTATCAAATCAAGAAATAATTGGCAAGTTGCTTTGTGCTATTTGTCCACAATATTTATAGTTTGTAGTTTTATTGTTTACATGGTTCTACATCATATCGTTTCATGTAGTAAGACATGAACATTGTGGAACAAATAATTGCTTAAAAAACATTGTCTTACTCTGGTTTTATAATTTTCTTTGCTTAGAATACCAGCTGTTTTTAACAAAACCGTCTTTTAGAGGAAGAAAACCATCCATCTCTTTTATATGAGAAAGCCCACCGTTTACCATTCGATACTCCTGAAGGAAAAAGATCAGTCATTTTGATGGTAGCTTCCGCTCAATACAAACATCTCATAATCCAACGGCTGAAAATTTAAAAGGTTTTCCTCCACTTTTCTTACGGCAGTACAGTAACTATAAAAAATCTATGAGACATTATACACAACACAATAATTTCATAGTCTAAAACAATCCATGAGCTAGTATTATCTTTTAACCATAATAGATCAAACTAACATTAAAGTTTAGTCGAGGCCTTATCTTTTAACCAGATCCGTCTCTATCATGATCAATCAGTGTAAACATCCGTAAAAATTAGCTAGCGGCAAAAAAAAAAACTCTCTTGATAGGCTCACAATGGACTCCTTAACAGTTCACACTATGATAGATTCATCCATCTTTGTATTTCTCTTTATATGTCGTTTGTGATATCCAGAGGCTGCAGAAATGCAAAACATGCTTCCTCCATAAAAGAAATTCAATGGAAAAAAAAAAGTAAACTTTCTAGACAAAATTGATTTTTCCTCGGAGACGAACAAAAGTTTATTTTTCTTATTAGACGGATAAAGGTTGTTTTTATCGGGCATCATCATACTTATGCTTATCAGTTTAAATTTGATTTTTCAAAATTTGGAGTTGATTTTAGGGGGGTTCATTGCATTATACTTTTTAGCCTTTGCTTTTAAATCACTAAAAATACAAATATAAAAGTTTTATTCACAAACTATTTTTCGTTTGTAAAGAGGTTGTTTGGCTTATTTTCCAAATAAGTGAAATGACGGGGCCGGAACCGAGTGGTGGTTGATCGGTTGACTAGCGAGCTGATGCCTGATGATACGCACACACCAACTTCGGCCACTGCAGGGCCTTTGCCGCTACAGTCTCGTCACGCGTACGGAGCGATCGACAAGTGGCCGCGCCTCGATCGGCCAGTCAGCGAGGAGCTTTGCCCTGCAGCTGTCCTGCTACGACTGTAGCCGCGCGTGGTGGCGAAACGTGCCGCGGTCCAAGCGTACGACTGTACACTGCCATCATCCGACCGATGCATGCAAGTACTCATCTACCCACATCGATGGTGGTCCAGCTAGCGCGTACGTACAGTTGGGTTGCATGCACGCACTGTGCTCGCGTGTTTCACGTGCTGCTGCCTGTGCTGCGTGCCGCCGCACCGCTGAATCTGAACGGCCGCGGCAGCCGGAAAAACCTGTGGCGGCCGGATCGCACCGCATGATTGGGCGCGGGGCGCTTCATTCGATCTAGTCGTGTTTACACATGCTTCACTCTCTGCACTGCTAGATTTTAGGCAGGGAGACGAGGGAACGTGTACAAATTTTTCGTGGCACACAACTAGCAAATGTCATGAAAAATTCTATAGAAAAATTGGACATGTATTTCTAATAGTATTGCTCGTATATGCAAAGTCTCATATTTAAATTCATGTAAAAATCTGTAAGAATTTTGTGTTTTTTTCATGGTTAAAATATAATGAATTTGAATATGAGACTTTATAGATACGTGTAATGCTATTAGGAGTATAAGTTTAATTATTTCTAGATTTTTTGTGACATTTGTTAGTTGGTATGAACGAAAATCTTGTGCACTCATTTGCAATCATAAATCAAAATCAAGAATCCCCACAAAATCAATATTCTAAATCAAACCATCGTCATATGGTGGTTACTAGATCAACATCCCAAATTCTAAACTTCCCACAAAATATTCACAAATCAAACTGCCGCCACACCAAAGAACGACCGTTGGCTGCATTTCGGGGAGGGGAGCAGCTACTGCCACCACACCGGGGAGGTGAGCAGCAGCCGCTGCCACCACGTCGGGGATGGGAGCGGCAGCAGCCGTTGCCACACCGAGGAGGAGGTCATGCACGGAGCAGCAGCCGCCACCGCAGCCACGTCGAGGATGGGAGCAGCCGTAGCCATCGCCATGCTGAGGAGGGAGGGCAGGGAGCGGCAACCGCTATCGCCACGCCTTGGAGGAGGGAGATGGGAGAGGAGGAGAAAAAAAAAGAGGGCGAAAACAAAGAGGTGTGCGGGCGGAGAAAAAGAGGAGAGGGCGACAAAAAAAAGTAAGGGTAGAGAAAAAAAGAGGTTTGCTCGGCTCGATTGGATAAGACCGGCTCAATCCGCATAAAAGTGTTGGTTTATTAACTGGAACCAACACCTATCATTGACCATCATATAGTTGCTTGTTTTAACGTGGGTATCGCAATCAATAACTCTAATGAGATAGAAATAAAAGGTGTCAGTTTTTAGCTGGAATTGGCACCTTTTTCTAACAGAAAATATTGGTTTCAGTTCCAATTAAAAAACGACACCTAGTTGTACACAAAGGTGCTAGTTCTTGCCATTGGTATCCACGCGGGCGTGTGTTTAGGACTGAAAAGCACTATAGGTGTCAATTATAATATTTCCAATACCTTTAGTGCCAATCCGTATGTCCCTTTTTATATTAGCGAGCAATCTGCAGGGTCAAACAGATTAAACAGTTAAGAATGTCGACGGAGGGAAGAAAAAAAATGGATACATATTCTTACGCCAAAATTTGGCATCTATAGTCGAAATAGGGAAATATTGCAAAATTTTGGAAGGTGCCGGGTTTCCTTCACTAGGCCAGTATGACCGGTGTGTGGGGCCAGTTTGACCGGCAATATGTGGCCGGTCAGATCGGTAGAGTCCAAGCCTATGTTTATTGGGCCTCGAGTTTTCTTGCTTGTGAAGGTATTTTTCGAGTTTCCATTTGTTTCTGTCCCGAGTTGGAGATGAAGGAGAGGTTACAGAAGGCAAAACCATCCCCTTTATAAGGGCTAAGGCCGATTCGATTCAAAACCACACAATATTTCAATCCCTACACAATCGAATTATTTTTTACCTTTACTTTTCAGCCATGCCTTATACTTTACCCTAGTTTCGTCCATCGTTGTCGATTTGCATCATAAATCATTCGTCTTCGTCGTGAGAGTGCGATTATCCCTTAATAGGTTTCCTCGTAAACCTTCCGTTCGCCCACGAGACGCGTGATTATCTTCAAATCAATCTAAATCGGCATCGGTGCCTGTTTTGTTCTTTAAATTGACTCCGCTAGCCAATTTAATCTTCAAAACCCATCTTGATTTAGAGTTGTCTAGATCGAGGTGGTTAGCGACCCCGTTAACACCGTAAATTTTTAGGTAAGTCTCGTGTTAGGATCGAAAAAGACGCCAACAACAGAAGGAGACAATTGGGATTTAACATCTTGCAGTGGTTTCGTTGCTAAGTACTCCCTCCGTCCAATATAAAGGATTTTGAGTTTTTTTTACACTGTTTGACTACTCATCTTATTCAAAAAATTTTAGAATTATTATTTATTTTTTTACTTACTTTATTATCCAAAGTACTTTAAGTACAACTTGTTCTTTTTTTATATTTGCACAAATTTTTTGAATGAGACGAGTGGTCAAACAGTGCAAACAAAAACTCAAAATCCCTCGTATTATGTGACGGAGGGAGCAGTATGTCGTATCTTATGTCTTTCCGTTTTCGTTCCACGTGTCCTTGCGCACTACCGTGGTTGGGTGTACTGCAGACGAATTTTTTTCATTTTCATTTTTTTTCTTTTAATATTTACAGAAATAATACATCGGCGCAAAAAATTACAAAAATAGACCCTGCCGCCCTCCACTAGGGCGGCAAGCTGACGTGGCAAACGGAGGAGGGACGGGCGGTGACGGCAGACGGGAGAGGGAGGGTTTTTTTTGCACGAAAACCCTTGCCGCGCCCCATACAAAAAAGCCAGTCCGGGCCTAGTACTTTTTGGCTGGTAATTTTTGCATCTGGGTCCCTTGCCGCCTAGGGTGGCAAGGGGCTCAGATGCAAAAAAAAAAAGTACGAGCCAAATGCTCTTTAGGGCTGCGAAAAATGCATTTAGCCCCAGAGAGCGGCAAGGGGCTAAATGCAATTTTTATAGACAGCGGCAGACGGCGTCGTCGAGCCGCCGTCTGCCACGTCAACTTGCCGCCCTCCACTAGGGCGGCAGGGTCTATTTTTGTAATTTTTTACGCCGGTAGATTATTTTTGTAAATATTAAAAGAAAAAAATTCTACTGCAGACTGTCTGCTGCCTTGATTCTTCGCAGCCATGACCCGCACATACAACACAAAGGCTCCAAAGAACATTAAAGAAAAGCCCAGAAGGCCGAGAGTATGGTTATACGCTAGCACAGTGACATCCACACAAAGGAATAAGTTCATCTGAGGTCCCTTAACTTGTCAATGAATCCGATTTTCGTCCCTCAACCAAAACCAGACACAACGGGTCCCTCAACTATCAAAACAGGTGCAAATGAGGTCCCTCGGTGATTTTAAGGGCGGTTTTGGCTGACGTGACGCCTACGTGGCTAATTTGACTCGGTCTCATCTGATGTGGCATTGACGTGGCGCTTACGTGACAATTCGAGTCGAAAAAATAATAAAACCCATGGGACCCACGTGTCAGTTCACACACAAAATAATAAAAAATGGTGGGACCCACGTGGCCCCACGTGTCATCCTCCCTCCTCTCTCTATCCTCTCTCTCCCCTGCACCTACAGAAGGGCGGAGCAGCGGCGGGCGGTGCTTAGGAGCTGAGGCCGGACCTTCGCTTGAGCCGGAATCACGGTCGGCGACACCCACACCGCCTCATCCACCCTCTCTGTCAGCTTGAGCTGCTGAGGTTGGATTGCTTGGATGGACGGCGAGGCGGATGGCGTGCGTGGCGGTCGGTGAGGAGGAAGGGGAAGAAGGGGAGGTGGCGGTGGCGGCGAGGCGGGTGTTGGTGAAGCGGGCGACGCGTGTGGCTCGGCACCTTCGACACGCCGCCGCTGCTACCTCCAAAGAAACCGATTCCGCCGCCGTCGGTGACGATGGCAGTAAAGGAGAAGGCCATCGAGCTCGCGGCGGCAGCGCCGCCGCCTTTCGTGCCCCGGCCGATGTGGCCCCTGCTGGCCGACGGCGGGAAGCGCAAGAAGCAGTCGAGCTGCGGTGGCCGCATCCCCGCCCTCAATACTTTGACGCCACTCAAACTCCATCTCCTTCTCGAGCGCGGTGGCAATGGTGGACAACGGCTTCTTGGCGTGCGCCGTGGCGATGGCGCCGGAGTCGTTGTCCTCGTCGTTGGAGCCCGCAGTCGGGCGCTCCGACTCCTCCTGTGGCCAGCCGCGTGAGCAGCCATGCGCGGTCACCACCACGGAGGCCGCTGAAGACGATGGCCCGCCGGAGAGGGAAGGCGACGGCAAGGGTGGAGGAGCAGGGCGGCAATGAACTCGTTTCTTGCACTAATGCATGATGTGAAACTTGCAGGCGTACTCTATGTGTGTGTGCAACAATGGCGTTGATGAGGCGGAGAGTTGGGAGCTACATTTGCTTGGAGCTGTGTGGCTCGGTTATGAATCAGAGGCTGTACTCTTCTTGGACTGGAAGCAGCTTCGGCCTATGATCCAATCAAGCGCATGATTCCAGTAGCAGAGGAGGTAGTCAAGGCTAGAGAGATTGTAACCAAAGGTGGGGCCGCCGGGAGTCGACCGTGCCCTCCAATCCCGGTAATCCCCAGCGAGGCCAACAGAGGAGGTCGCGGACGCGGTGGGGACGCGGAGGACGGCGCAGTGGCCCTCGGTGCGGCGGCACGGGGGGAGTCGTCGAGCCGGCGGCGACGGAGGAGCAGGGCGGCGCGCCGCCCATGGCGAGGACGCTGTCGAGGTCATCTCTGCCGTCCCCACGGCGCCCAGAAGAGACGGGAGATAGGGGTGAGAATGACATTTGGGCCCCACCATTTTTATTAATTTTGTGTGTGAAACTGACATGTGGGTCCCATGGGATCTATTATTTTTCTTAGATCGAATTGCCACGTAAGCGGCACGTCAATGCCACGTCAGATGAAGACCGAGTCAAGCTAGCCACGTAAGTGCCACGTTAGCCAAAACCGTCATCTAAACCGCCGAGGGATCTTATCTGCACCGGTTTTAATAGTCGAGGGACTTGTTGTATCTGGTTTTCCGGTTGAGGGACGAAAATCGCTTTCGTTGACAAGTTAAGGGACCTCCGATGAACTTATTCCCCACACAAAACATGCATGCTAACAGTTTGCTCACGCACGCGGCCCACACGTTATTTTTCTTTTCCTTAATTTTCAAATATACCCATTTAACCCTCATTTAATCAGTACACTCCTGTGTGGCTGTGTCCAATATAAACGTTCCAATCATTTAAATTGTGTCCATAAACATAAACCTGGTTTAATAATTTTGTTTTAGAAAAGTAACCTAAAAAAATTGTTTAGAAAAGCATGGTTTAGTGATTAGTTATGTTATTAGTTTTGTTAATTTATAGTAAAATGCAACATATGTTTTTATTGGTTTGTGTAGTGTCCTATAATAAACACGATGTGAATAAAAAAACACAATAATAAAAAATGTGTTAAAATTCTTGAGAACATAATAATTATATGATGCATCATTACCTATTTAGTTACCATGCATGTCTACTAAAATATCAAACTTAATTTTAGGTGGCAACAACTCTTTTCTGGGGTGACAGATCCTATTAACCATGGGAAAAATGATCTTTCGATGGACCATTAGATAAATAGGGAAGAAAAGTTGAAAATAAAAGGCAACATAAGAAGAGGTGGTTTCACGAGGGTAAATAATGGTACGATCAACTTCCATGCGTAATAAATAAATAATTTATTAAAAAAACATGATGCTTTTATTAGGTGGGTGCAATTTAAGTACATTATGATATACGAAGTGGTCTAGTGCATGCAAACTAGTCAGAAACTGACTAAGGCTGTGTTCGGACGTCCATTTTCCCAACCTATCTTCCTCGTTTTCCGCGCGCACGCTTTTCAAACTGCTAAACGGTGTGTTTTTTTGCAAAAAGTTTCTATACAAAAGTTGCTTAAAAAAATCAAATTAATCCATTTTTGAAAAAAAAAGCTAATACTTAATTAATCACGCGCTAATGGATCGCTCCGTTTTCCGTGCTACTGTTCCAAGTTGGGAACAACCCATAGCGAACACAGCCTAATTATGTTGAGTTAGTCGGAATGGAATGTCTCGCACACATATGAGGGCATGGCATATTTTATATATATAAACAACTGACCTTTATACATATTGTTGTATCACATACTATATTTACATATTTATTCGATTTTATTCCTTGAAATAGATAACTCATTATTGGTTAATGAATATGTGATTCTTTTATGAGACTCTTTATGTTGTTTGTTACTATTTCTAAAGGATCCCCGATCAAATATCACATGTGAAACAAATATATTTAAATGATCAGCACATGTATTAATTGATGATTATGTCTCATGGATTATGGTATAGAAATACCAAATTAATAATGTGGACACATGTTGGGGAACAATTTGTTGGATAGACCCAACATGAGACACTGCAATAGCCATATGTGTTGTGTCATCAGTAATCTCATTTAGTGTTGGTGTTGAATCCTTAGACCTGACATTATCATGGTTTCCAACATGTGTAGTAGCTTACTTAGTGACTGCTAAACGCTACTCTGTAATTAGGTAGTTACAAAAGTAGTTTTCGGGTATGCTATGAAACATGTAGTGGGATATGAATAATCAAGATGGGATTTGCCCCTCCTATGGAGAGATATCTCTGTGCCCCCTCGATGTTATTGATTATGGAAGTGCATGGCCATGCTAAAGATGATTGAGGAGTCTATCACAAGTTATATAATCTATCGCAAGTTTGAGTGAATGATTGAGCTATTAGAGGATGGCACATCTAGCCTTGAGCTTAATCGATATCATGAGGCAAAGTGGTTCATTCAAGTATACGCTAGATGTTCAGCCGATATGATCTTTATGTATGCCCGGCGGGTCAATACGTTCTGCTAGGGACCGCTGTTGACACGTAGACCGAAAAGGAGTTTTCGGGTTACAGCCGAGTGTGCATGAACCTACAGGGTCACATGCTTAATGGGCCGGAATAAGGGGATTGGATTGAGATCTAATATGAGCTTAATTCGGATAGAGATCCGAATAGGAGTCCTACGGGCCTTGGAGGCTCGAGTCATGGTTCCTATATATTCGTGAGGGGTGTGACCGGCGGATTGTATTGCATAACGTGAGAAATCCTAGCCGCCACTCCCCTCCACGAGCAAAACCCTAGCCGCGCGCGGGTGCTAGCACATCTGCGTGTGGCGTTCCGTCCCTGTACGTGTGGATACCGATAGAGGCGCCGCTACTTTGTGGTGCTGATCGGCGTGGGAGTATGGCGAGGAGAACGCACGAGGAGGAGAAGGTCAAGCTGGTGCGATCGACTACTTCCTCTACATCGACGCGCGCTACATCGCGAGGGTTCCTTCGCCTTCTTAGCGCTTTCTTCCGCTGCGCAGCGCGTCGAGTGGTAACGATCTGTAATCTAATACTTGCATGGTACCTGGGTTATGCGCTAGAAAATTTTGATTTATGCTATCGTAGCCTGCGCGTAACCCAACAGTTATTTTGTTCTTCTATTATTTGTATCATTGCATAGTCCCTTCATATACATTTTTAATATGTATAATTAACATGACTTACTTAGGTAACATCATTTTGACATGTAAACCTACATAACATCCTAATCAACGTCCAACTTAGTGAAGTTAGTTACGACATGCTATTTTGGCTTTTGTTTGCAAACACTTGACAAGTTTATGCACCGAAATAAGCGATTTACAATTTGATATGCTAAATCACACCCACTTTGAAAGTTCTTGTATCTATGGTACAATTTACTCATTAACAAACATTTTTTTCATAAAACTGTAAAACATAGGATTACTGAATTGAATCAAATTGTATTAACTTGGGTTTTGTGTTGCAAATTCTCCAAAACCTACTGTTTATTCACTTTGAAAAACCATAAATTTGCAATGCAGTTGCGTGTGTATAGAAAATCATACCCTTAGGTCCCCTTTGAATCAAACGAAAAATATAGAAATACTAGAGGATTTGTATTCTATATGAGAAAATTATTCTATCAATCTTTTGAAACAAATGATTGATTTTCTTAAAATTCCTATGGAAGGGGCTTTCCTAGAAGAATTTTGAAGGAAAAATAAGCATAAGGTGAGACCTCTTGTTTTCTTCTTCTCATGTTTTCTTTTTCATATGTGCCAATCAATTAAAACTTTTCACACTTCCCAGTGTTTTCAAATCCTATAAAAATCTAATAAACATGACATCCTATTTCTACATCGTCTACTATCGAATGATTAATTATCCATAAATGTGAGAATCCGTATAAAGAGCTACTCTCATTTCGCAGCTGTTTGAACTATCATCCGTGTCAAGGACATTACCTGATTTTTTTTTCTTTCAGGTTAAAATCAGGAGATCGCACGCTATCATCCACTTCCTGCGAGTGTATTTGTTCAACAAGTGCATGGTGCAAGCGCCGCGCGCGCGCCCGAAACGGATCGTAGCGTAGGCCGTTTCCGCATGCGGCGCCCCGCTCAATATTTTACCAGAGAGATTAATTGGGAAATCGTCTTGTTATGTTGTTTTGGAAGAAGTGCAGTTTGCATTTCAAATCACCAAAGAGAGCAAAACTAAATCATGTAAGTTTCTATGCAAATTTTTTATACAGACCTACCATTTTGAAAAAAATCGTTGGAGTGTACCGAGTTGTTTCCACAAGGGTGAATATGACTGAAGAGGGGCCTTCTCCATTGAACCTTCGTCCATAGGGAATAAAACAACCGGAAACGGTCATGAAAAGTGCTTAAACCATTCCCGTTACCATTTCTTTTTCACGGAGATGGTATTGCAACGGTAGAGTTGGAAACTATAACGATACAATACAACCGGAACAACAAAAAAATATGAAAAGGGGGATTAACGGAATAGAGCATTGGAAATAACGTATCATAGAGGTAACCAAATCATAGTAATGTTTGCACAATGAATTAATTTTATAGATGTACTAGTAAAGTTTCAAAGAAGTAACGAATGTGAATAATAATTCGTAACAATATTATAATGACAAAAATTCTCGTATAATTTAATAAAAAATACAATGTAAATATTAAACCTTAGTGTAGTTACAGTTATCGTCGACATAAATCTGCAATAGTAATAACTTGTACGTCTTCCGTTTCATATTATAAGAATTTCTAGCATTGCCTATATTCATATAGATGTTAATGAATCTATACATACATGTGTATATATTAACATATATATATATATATATATATATATATATATGTGGGCAATGCTAGAAAGTCTTATAATATGAAACGGATGGAGTATAAATCTTCCACGTAAGGCCTTCTCCATCGCCACCAGCACAGTGGCAAACGCAGACAATGCATGCAGATCGCCCACGCACGGCGGCCTGCATGCACGTTATTCTTCTTTCCATCCATCACTCCTTTGTGACTGTGAACACCGACATATATAAACGTTCCAACCATGCATTTAAATTGTGTGCATAATATAAACATGGTTTAATAATTTTGTTTAGAAAAGCCTGGTCTAGTGATTAATTATGTTATTTGTTTTGTTAATTTATTGTCTTGTGTAGTGTCATGCCACACGATGGGAGTAAATTACTTATTCATGGAAGTTGAAGCAAATTGTAAAACATATGACTACTTGAAGCAAATTGTATTAACTTGGGTTTTGTGTTGCGTATTCTCCAAAACCTACTGTTTTCTTCATGTTTAAAAAAGAAAAATCTTAGTATATTCCATTGAGCTAAGGTCACTTCGCAGCCGTTTGAACTATCATTCTTGTCAAGGATATTAACCTTAATTTCTTTCTTCAACTGCCAAGGATATTAACCTTAATTTCTACTTCCTCCGTATTTTAATGTATGACGCCGTTGACTTTTTAATCAACGTTTGACCATTTGTCTTATTCAAATTTTTTATGCAAATACAAAAATACTTATGTAATGCTTAAAGAACATTTGATGATAAATCAAGTCACAATAAAATAAATGATAATTACATAAATTTTTTGAATAAGACGAAAGATCAAACGTTTGTTAAAAAGTCAATGGCGTCATAGATTAAAATACGGAGGGAGTATTTTTCAAGTTAAAATCAGGGGAGCACGATTCCTAATGCTGATGGAATCGAGCTAGGTCGCACGAAATCGTCTGCATTTTGCGAGTGTAGTTTACACCCCCCGGGCCGTGCATGGTGTCTCGTGGGCCACTTGTTGGGTTGCATCCATCCATCCAACCAAACCAGGCGCCGGCCCAACCACCCGCTCTCTTCAACCATCCACCGCGCCACGCGTATACGTACCCATGGTCATGCGATCCCCTGTTCTCTCGCGCCCGCGCGCCCCTCGCGAATCCCCATGTTTCCCCCACAACGTCGCGCTCGCGCCACCACCACTCGTGCTACTTATATCCGTACTCCCACCCACCCCGGCCTAATGCGTCGCGTGCTCAGAGTCATCACGTACCGAGGCCGGGTAGATCGATATATCAATGGCAGTGTCGGATCATCATTGCGGCGGCGGCGGCCGGAGCTGGCGGTTCGCGGTGGCGTGCGGCGTGCTCAGCCGGTGCGTCAAGGCCGAGGCGGCGGCGGCGGCGAACGGTCGCCACCGCCACCACCCCACGATGCTCCTCATGCCGGGAGCCGACGTCGAGCCGGACGTGAGGGAGGAGGCGGCGGCGGCGGCGCAGCTGAAGATCATGTACGGCGGGCGGATGCTGGTGTTCGACGACTTCTTCCCCGCGGGGGGCGCGGTCGTCGAGCTGGTGCGCGCCGCGGCGCGCGCCGGGCAGGACGTACGACGCGCGGGCGCGGCACGGCGGCGAGTCGGCGACAGCCGTGGGCTCGACGCTGGCCTGCCGGTGGTGAGGAAGGTGTCGCTACAGCGATTCGTGGAGAAGAGGCGTCGCATGCGGTTCGGGGCGACGGCGCCGAACCTACTCGCCATTCGCCGCCAATGCTGCCGGCAAGGACGCCGGGATCAGGCCGCACTGACGACGCCGCGTTCCACTGAATTCGAGCTCCCTTCCTTTTCTTTCGTGTGACCAAGATTCGTTTGGCTTTTGATTCGAATCGTACGATTCAAGGCCAATTTACTGGCTTGTCTAGAAGTATATATGGCTTAGATTGCAATAATTTAGGATTGAGATTGGTGAAATCGTCTTGTTATGTTGTCTTGGAATAATACTTTTGTTTTTTTTTACCTTGGGAAGAATAGTTTTGTTGGCATTTCAAATTACCAACGAGGAGTAAAACTAAACCATGCAATTTTCTACGCAAAATTTGATACAGACCATAGAATTAAATCGTCGGAGTTGATACAGCGCTCTAGTTCTTCCCACAAGGGTGAAAAAGCCTGAAGAGGGGCCATCTCCATTGGACCTTCGTCCATAGGGATTAAAACGGTAGGAAAAATGCTTAAACCATTTCTGTTACCATTTTTTTTTCTCGGAAATGATATTGGAACGCAAGAGTTAGAAACGATGACAATATCGATCCAACCGGAACATCAGAAAATATTGATTTAGAGTTACTTGTCCTTCGCCCCTTTCACGGGGTTATATATTTATACTCATAGGTCCATTTTCATAAGGGACTCATGGAGATAATCTTAGAAATCTTCGGTATAGTACTGGGGCAAGTCTGAATAGAACTCTATGGCCTTTGTATTTGTCGACGTTTGAGATCGTGACTACGGTATTTGGATGGTATGGGGATCGTTGGTACTAGGGTATATGCGAGATTGAGGTAAAAGAGATGGAGACAAGGATTTTTATACAGGTTCGTGCCCCTTATCTGACAGGTAATAGCCTTACATCCTGTTGGCCAAAACCGGTGTTGCTCTTTATTCATCTGGATCACACAAGTATAATATTTGGGATAACCTATCTAACTGTCATCAACTTGGCGGCATGGATAACCAGCTCGTAGTCGACGACATGGTAGTCTTCCTCCTCGAATATAAACCTGTCGAGATCAGAGATGGCGCTAGATCTCTCTTACTGATCTCCGTAGACACCAGATGGGGTATGTCTAGACTAATCTCTAATGTCGATATTTGGCCACGTATTGGTTTGTGTGTATGTTGTGTCTTGTGGCTTGTCCCCTCTCCTTCTAGGGGGCTTGTATTTATACCCATAGATGTCCCCTTGTCCAAGTAGAACTAGGGAGACCAATATGGATACAATCCGAGTAATCATTGTCGTTTTCATATAGAACTCTATTAGTACTTCCTTATCCGGAACTTCTTCTATATACGAGGTTTGTTCCGTATAAGACTTGGTATATGATGGGTCCTACCGAGCTTAGTCGATTACTATTGGGTATGTGGTATCCATAACCCTGACAGTATTCTTTATTTATTTGGGATGCTATATCTATAATTTGGTGTGGGAGGGGGTCCATTCTATGGAAATGAGGTATTCTATACATGAATTATATTTTTCTGTTGTTGCTAGGGTATACCATATTTTGTACACTGACAAGAGTGTAAGTTTCTAAATTTACAATGTAAATGGATTGCAAATGTAGGTAAATAATTTATATAGTGTAAAAACGATTTAATGATTTTTAATGGAAAATATAGTGCCATAAATATAACTATTCCCAAAGAAAAATACGGAGAACATATATATTTCATTTGAACTAGCTTTCATATTAGCTTTTCAAGTCCTACACTGTCCTAAAATATAGTGTGGTCATGTGCTCTCCATGCATGGCTACGATTGGCACGAGCTTGTGTGTGCTTCTTCTTCTACCAGTCATTTATGGTTGTCCAGCCATGCTAACTCCACCAGGCACGATGTTCACAAGAACAATATGTAGGCACAATGTTCACAAGAATAGTAGGAGAGGAGACCATCACTCAGTTAAAACACGAGTTGTTTGCACCAATTGTGTTGTTAGCCGTTTCATTGCATTTGCATGTGTTGTTAGCCGTTTCATTGCATTTTGCATGCAAGTCGCCCACGCACGGCCTGCACGTTATTCTTCTTTCCATCACTTGATCAATACACTACTCCTTTGTGACTGTGAACACCAACAGAAACGTTCCAACCATGCATTTAAATTGTGTCCATAACATAAACATGGTTTAATAATTTTGTTTAGAAAAGCCTGGTCTAGTGATTAATTATGTTATTTGTTTTGTTAATTTATTGTCTTGTGTAGTGTCATGTAACACGATGGGAGTAAATTACTTATTCATGGAAGTTGAAGCAAATTGTAAAACATATGACTACTTGAAGCAAATTGTATTAACTTGGGTGTTAACTGTGTTGCGTATTCTCCAAAACCTACTGTTTATTCACTTTTTTTAAAAAAAAACATTAATTCACAATGTTGTTGTGTGTATAGGAAATCAAACCCTTAGGACCCCTTTGAATGAAAGAAAAAAATATAGAAATACTAGAGGATTTGTATTCTATAGTAAAAAAAATTGTTTAAGTCCTCTAAAATAAAAGATTGATTCCTACCAGTTTTCTTAAAATTCCTATCGAAAGGGCTTTTCTATGAGAATTTGGGAGAAAAATAATCATGAAGTGAGACCTCAGGTTTTCTTCTTCTCTAATGCTGTACTATTTCCTATGTGCCATTCAAAAAAAAAGTTTCGACACTTGTCGGTGTTTCTAAATACTATAGAAATCCAATGGACATAACATTCTATTCCTAAATACCGAAATCCAATGTACATAATATTTTGTTTCTACATGTCTAACATAGAAAAAAAATAGTTCACCATAGATGTGAGAATCAGTGTTAAAATTTAAACCCAGGTAGACAGGTTTAAAAAAGAAAAAATCTTAGTATAATCCATTGAGCTAAGCTCAATTCGCACGACATCGTCCGCTTCTCGCGAGTGTAGTTTACATCCCCCCGTGCCGCGCATGGTGTCTCGTGTGGCCACTTGTTGGGTTGCATCCATCCATTCAAACCAAACCACGCGCCCCACCACCCGCTCTCTTCAACCCATCCACCGCGTACGTACGTACTTATATCCGTACTCTGAGCACGCTGCGTCGCGTGCTCAGAGTCATCATGTACCGGGGCCGGGTAGATATCGATCATGGCAGTGTCGGATCATCATTGCGGCGGTGGCCGGAGCTGGCGGTTTCGTGGTGGCGTGCGGCGTGCTCAGCCGGTGCGTCAAGGCCGAGGCGGCGGCGGCGGCGGCGAACGGTCGCCGCCACCACCACCACCACCACACCACGATGCTCCTCATGCCGGGAGCCGACGTCGAGCCGGACGTGAGGGAGGAGGCGGCTGCGGCGGCGCAGCTGAAGATCATGTACGGCGGGCGGATGCTGGTGTTCGACGACTTCTTCCCCGCGGGGGGCGCGGTCGTCGAGCTGGTGCGCGCCGCGGCGCGCGCTGGGCGGGACGACGACGGCGCGCGGGCGCGACGCCGGCCTGCCGGTGGTGAGGAAGGTGTCGCTGCAGCGGTCCGTGGAGAAGAGAAGTCGCAGGCGGCTCGGGGCGACGGCGCCGTACATACTCGCCATTCGCCGCCAATGCTGCCGGCAAGGACGCCGGGATCAGGCCGCACTGACGACGCCGCGTTCTACTGAATTCGAGCTCTTCCTTTTCTTTCGTGTGACCAAGATTCGTTTGAATTTTGATTTGAATCGATCGTACGATTCAAGGCCAATTTACTGGCTTGTTTAGAAGTATAGCTGGCTTAGATTGCAACAATTTAGGATAGAGGTTGGCGAAATCGTCTTGTTTTGTTGTCTTGGAATAATAGTTTTGTTGGCATTTCAAATTATCAGCGAGAGTAAAACTAAACCATGTAATTTTCTATGCAAAATTTGATACAGACCATTGAAATAAATCGTCGGATCAGATGATACAGCACTCTAGTTGTTCCCACAAGGGTGAAGAAGCCTGAAGAGGGGCCATCTCCATTGTCCATATATAGGGATTAAAACGACGTAAATGTAGGTAATAATAATTTATATAGTGTAGAAACGACGTAACGATTTTTAATAGAAAATACTCCCAAAGAAAAATACTGAGAACAATATATGTTTCATTTGAAGTAGCTTTCATATATATTACCTTTTCAAGTCCTACTCTGTCCTAAAATATAGTGTGGTCATGAGCTCTCCATGCATGGCTATATATGATTGGCACGAGCTTGTGTGCTCCTTCTTTCTACCAGTCATTTATGGTTGTCCACCAGACCGACATGGAGGCCTCCGTTTTTGAAGGCTATTACCACATCATGCATGCTCGCTAGTGCCCGTTAGCCATGCTAACTCCACCTGCAGGCACGATGTTCACAAGAACAATATGTAGGCACAATGTTCACAAGAATAGTAGGAGAGAGAAGGAGAGGAGACACAATCACTCAGTGAAAACACGAGTTGTTTGCACCAAGAATTTGTCTATTACCAACGATAGAAGGCCAAATCAGCAGACTGTGACTAATAATACTGAGTTAGAGCATATTTAGAATGTAATCCGCACAAACAGCAAGTGGTAACGAGGCATGCTACAGGTGCGAATAACCTCTATTTGGATATATATTTTTGTTCATTCACTATTTTCTATTCATTGCATACTTCATCTATATTTTATATTATTTGTGTGTATAATCACCATCATTTATTATACATTTGATTGCGCTCATACATATCTAGGTGACATCATTCAAATATGTGTGCTTGTTCCTAATAAATATCCAACTAAGTAGGATTAACTATGTATTTCATCCGTTTCACAATGTAAGACTTTCTAGCATTGCCCATATTTATATAGATGCTAATGAGATTCATTAGCATCTATATAAATATGGGCAATGCTAGAAAGTTAATGTCTAGATTCATTAGCATCTATATGAATATGGGCAATGCTAGAAAGTCTTACACTGTGAAACGGAGGGAGTAATGTTCAATTTCTCATTTGGCCTCAGGTTTACACGCATTATATAAATTCGTGCACCAAAACAATTATTTTGTAAGTTTATGTATCATACTGCACCCATATCGCAAGTTTATATATCATCGATGTAATTTACCTTTTTTTTCGAAACACTAACGTAGGTGTACGTATACACGTGCGCACATTCACATGTATGAACATACATGCACACACCAACAAAAAAAAAACTAAACCATGCAATTTCCTGCGCAAAAATTGATACAGGGCCACTCTAAAAAGATCTCTCTGCGCACTATAGTTGTTTCCACAGGGGTGAAGAGTGAAGAGGGGCCTTCTCCGTTCGACCTTTGGTCCATCGTGCGCTGCTACAGGTTTACAAAGGCCTTTTTAAGATGATTTGAGTGGTTTAGAAAGATAAATTCGAAGTTCATATGTACTACGTAGGAACTAGGTTTCAGAGTAGTAGAGTAGTGGTTTTCTAAAGACTGCCTCCGTTTTAAAATAGTTAGATATGATTATGCACGTGTAGCTATATTTTAGGATGAAGATAATATAGGTACATATTTCGAGTGGTTTACCTCTGTTTTAAAATAGTTAAACGTTTTAAAATAGTTAGTTATGATTATGCACGTGTAGCTATATTTTAAGACGAAGATAGGAGGAGTATATGTTTTGAGTGGCTTATACTAGATATCTTAAAGCTCCTAGCTTTGCCGCAACCAGGGCGATTTGGACTCCTTCGACTAATCATCTCGTGACACACGTATCTGCAAACCTAATTGATCGACGCCATTAATTTTTGCAGAAAAGCCCTTATAATTTTGGTATTTACGATTGAGTCCATCGAATCAGAGCCGTTCGATCTCACCCGTGGACATAATCTGATCGTTCGTCTCCTATCTAGATGGTTCCGTCCTTACCCAGACGTGGAATCCACGATCTCTCGTCTCTCCACGTCGCATCCCAATCCCCATCTCCCTTCTCGCTTCTCGCTTCTTTGACCGGCGGCGCCGATGCTCCTCCGCCGCGGCGCCGCCTCCTCCTCCTCTTCCATGGCCTTTCCAGCGCCGTCGTTTTACCCGTCCTCCAACAGTGCTTCCCTAAAGTGTACGGTGGTGGCTGCGCTCGATGGAGGGGCTCAACGGCGGTTTCAACATAGCCTTGAGGTCGGGGACCTGGCGGCGGCGTCGGAGCCTCTAGCACAGGGGTTTGGCAGCGGCGGCTGCTGCTGGAGGTCCCAGCGATTTGAGGTCGCTGCGGCTCCCCCAACAGTTTTTTGGAGGTCTTCGACGTGGTGACGACGCATCGAGTTCGACGGGTCCCTGTCGCCGCCGGCGGTTAGGTGCGTGATTAGCAGCTCCCTGTGTTTTCCCCTTTCATCAATGGGCGTGTGATTCGAGCGATTACATTGATTTAAATGTGGATTTCGAGTTTCTACTGTCTACTGGGTAGGCCAATGGCATAGAGGAGGATTAGGACGAGAAGAAGCTGTCCTCTCTGTTGCCTCTCCTGTACAGCCCAACATACTACTATCATATTGTCTGTAGGTGAGTTTTTGGAGCAAATAATGAGTTCTTTTTGATTGATTTTTTTGCAAATAGGTGTGTGCCAAACAGGATCGCTTTGCACTGAAAATTTGTTCTATCTCAGAGCAAACATGGTGCCTAATGAAATGATTTATGTATGCTGTCATGCAGCTAGCACATGCAGAAGATAGACTGGCAGGATGAGGTGGTGGTGGTTCTTCCCCAGACCCGTCACTGCTCTGGTTGCATTTATTACCTTTTGGGTTGTTGTCCTATGAATTGAGCCTAATTAGTTGATATTCAACAGCTGGAGGTTATATTTCCTTTTTACACTGCATCTTCTTGGTTGTTCAACAGCAGTGATAGCATTTGTTCCCTTAGTGAAACAGCTATCTTGTTGTAGCAGTGATAGCTTTTGTTCCCTTAGTGAAATAGCTTTTGGCAAATTGTACTATCTTGTTGTATTGGCTAGATGAGTGTCCTAGATGTTTAATATGGCCCGAGGAGTTTGCTAAGATGTGTGACAGAATTCAAAAATATATTTCAAAAGAATTTTTGTTGTTACCTCTAAATAAAAGAATAATGTTCTAAATGATAACTATATTATGTTGAATCATCTCTAAAGAGTTCCTTCTATTTTTGTTCCCACTGGTTCCATTTACATGGTCATGAAGCAGTTTGCTTGCTGGACCTTTTGCGTCGCTTACATGGCTCCTCCCATTATATCTGGCTTTTAGGTAAAGACTATTCATTTCTTTGATTGTTGGATAACTAAGCCAGGGTGATGTGAATTGCTTCTTGCTGATTCTGCTGTATTTAATACAAATTTTTCCTATCTTTTTAACAGTGCTTCAGAGGGCAATGAATTCTTCTGAAGTTTTCCATTGTTACCTGTTTTCAGTTTCAGTAAAAAACTAAGCTCTTCAATGTAAATGGGACAACAATTTGAATAGTTACTATAAGATCTTTTGGGATCAAAAGATTTACTTGTTGCAGGCTTAACTTTCATTTACATTGCAGAAACTTATCATTGGTAGATAAGGATGTGTTAAAAGGGGCTTGCTTAGTACAACTCAAGGCGAGGCTAATACTAAGGTGGGTATGAATTTAAAATTACAATATCTAAGTTCAAATTATTTGGTATAAGATTGTAGTTTAAGATGTTGACTGCTAATAATTTTAAAGTTGTAATTGCATAGCTCACTGGCCAACCACGTGCTATCATGGAATATTTTTTTAAAAAAAAAATTGTAAGCAAATACCATTAAATTGAACTCTATGTTGTTTTGCAAATCATCCTACCATGTAATTTATGATGGTTCTCATGATCACTAGGCCAAGTAGTTCTACAATGATGCACTACAAAGAATCCTTTTACACAAATTATTTGTGGGTTTTCAGCATATGGGTGAACAGACGGCTAGACTTGCCCCATTTTTAGAGTTCAACATTTACTAGCTTTGTAAAATATTAGTGTTGCTTATTAATGAAATTATTATATACCCAAATTAAGAGCAATCATTTCATACTTTTATCCATCGCATGAGCTTCTTGTGCTACTTCCTTGCCAACCTCTGATTCATGTTCTTATGTAGCCATTCAGAACACGATAGCCATGACAGCCAGGCAAAGGCAACAGAAAAAGGTAAGCTGCAGGAATTTCTCTTTTTACCTCACCATTAAACATTTGCCTTTCATTGTTTGTACCTTTTTATGATATGCCATTTACATGTCTGATGGCCACAGATGGTTCTGAAATTCAATTATATTTTTGTGTAACTTTGCAAACAGATCGCCATATGCCCATATATTGCCATTCTTTGTAAATGACAGGCGTAGACATCAATCACTCAGTCCAGTAATTGCATAATAGTAGTATTTCCTTGTTTTTATCTTATCATGTGAAAAAGTCCCCTATAAAATTTGGCTTTCTCACTATTATTGCTTTGCAGAATTAACATGGCAAGTTTTGTACAGGAACTACATATGCTTGCATTGAAGTTTCTTTGGGGAACCAGGAGATGCTTTAATCTTTATTGATGTATTGTCCTATGGTTTGTTGGATAGTCGATCTACAAAATTAATCCTAACACTCCCAATTTACCTACAAGAGGTATTCTTGGATGGGTACAACATGTTAGTTTGGTTCGGTTTTGTCAATACAAAATCATGAGGATTTCTAGATGTGTATATTCTGTGATATTATCTATAATTTGATATATATTAAATTTATCTGATTATACATGAGTTTATATATGCGACACCATTACGAACTGCTACTATAGTCTCCCCGTGTTCTCTTCATACACATGAATAACATATATGGTACAATAAAAGAGAATTGTAGTTTTACAGCCTCTGTGCAAGTAGCTTTTTAAGTTTAAATGGTAAATATTTAGTTTTCCCTTAAGAGAAGTTTACCAAAAAAAAGTTCTTTCAACTGAGATGCTTATGATGTGTGCTTGATGTCGCCTTAGTCAATCTTGATAGGCCCAAGATCCCCGCTCAATCTTCAAGGAATAGGTTTACTTCATGATAATTCATGTCTCATGTTAATATTGGGAGAGGCAACCCACTATGCTCAGCTCATGGATCTTCAGGAATGGAGCTGCCAGCATCTTATTGACAAACAAATACAAGGTAAATATGCATTGGAGATCCTTTCTGTGATTTGCTCTCTGATGTTCTCCTTAGAGAGAAAGAGAAAAAAAAAGTTAATCCTTCCTATTATTTATTTTTATTCATTAATTATATGTAATTACCATTTTGACCAAAAAAAAGAGCACTCCATCTGATCATTTTCTAAACCATACAGGAAAAATACTCCATGCACATCAACGGTTAATGCTTTTCTATGAGCTGGTCTTAATATCTCAAGGCTGCACTGTGTTAGGCTGAAGCACCCCAGTCCAATTCTTTTGCCTACCAAATAAACTTACCAACACCAAGTCAGTTGAGTGCTGCAATGTGCAAATTAAACAATATGGTCTCTGTAGCCTGCTCAGCAGGAAAACCATTTGAAATACCTGTGGAAATATCCCTAAACATGCGTTAACCATGATGATCTTTTTTTTTTAAATACTGTACGGTAGGTAGATCGATATTTGTCAACGCCTTAGCTATACTAGAATACGAGGGGCATCTAAGAGAAAAATACAAATATTGAAGGCTCTCATGGTAGTTTGGTAGCTAATTAATCACATAGGTGATGTATATTTGTTTCTAGCATTTATATCAGTCCATTGATTCACAGTGGATACTCAGTTATTGCATTTAGATGTCTCTTTTCAGGAACCTTTATATTTAAGTTCCTTTACATGGCTATTTTAAGAGTCCGCTGATTTGATTAGTAGCATAACATAGACTGAAGTGAGGATCTGTTCATTAATTTGAGTTCCTTCTACTGATTTAGTAACATCTCTCTATGTGCTGACTTAAGTCTCCAAACTTTTGAGTTCTACTTAGTAACATCTCTAATATGCTGAGTTAATTCTCCAAACTCTTAACTTTAAGAATGATTTTAGCAGATGCTGGGTATTGCATTTGGTGATCTGAATTGCCGAGGGGGATATGTTTCTTGAGTAGAAAGTTCTCATAGTGAAGAGTCAAGTCCCTACTTAAAACTAATGAATCTGAAATGTAGTTGGTTTTTCGTACCATAGTTGATCAATGCAATACTATTGTCTCATCTGACTGGGTTTTTGGCCAATGCTAGAGTTTACAGATACTATTTTAATACTGCAGTCCTCGCAAACAAGATTATGAGAAACTTAACCATGTACTATTTTCAGTTAGTTTTACATAACAAACTGCATCTTGTGCCCATAGATGTTGGATGAATCATACTATGCTTGCCATCCCTACTATGCGTCGTGAAATTGTTGTATAAATTATCATCTATCCGGAACTGCTTCTGGGGACTTTGGTTATAAAAAGAACTATTTAGGTTAAATAATGTTCTTATCACGCTGTAGGTACATGAGGAATTGAGTATTGTTGTTATGTAATCTTCTTGGACAAACCTTTTTCTGTGAGTTATAGCATTACATGCTACAATACCGCGCAGCGTAGCGCGCGAACTCACTCTAGTATTAAATTAACTAATTTAGCATGGAGCGTGCATGCCTGCAAACAATGCGATAAATCGATGGCTCATCGTTTTCATAACTATAGCGTTTATCCATGGTTGGATATGCATAGCGCAGACCAAAGAAAGACTAGCAACTTTATCAGCACAATTCTCATTCCAAACAAAAGTAAGGCTTTTGTTCACGTTCACGTTTACTTGTCTCTTTAATTTGGTCATTTTACAGGTCCACAAATATTTGTCACGCTACATTATATTACCCAATACACGTTTTCTATCTTTTTTTAAACCAATAGTAATAATTTTCTTCAGCCTATTCCCTCGTATATATATATTTGGTGGCTTTTAGAATGTTCTTGGTTAGCGTTGGTAGACCACCGCTTATTATACTTATTATAAGCGATGGCTTATTAACGATTTAACATATAGAATTTATATATACACATGTTTTTGAAGATTTAAAAGCATGCAAATGCCGAAATTAAACTACAATGAAAGTCCTAAAATCACTTTTAAAATTGAAATTATGGCTTATTCTATTAAGCTGCAGGCTAAACGTGACAAGCAAACGTGCAATTATTACTTGTTCTGGTCAATAGTGGCAATTAAGGTGAAAGAAAGTATTTACCTAAGGAAAACGTGAAAGAAAGGAGGAAGTAATGTTCAGCGCAATCCTTGTTCCAACTTGTCAGTCTCGTGCGGCCTGCATGTGCGGGACAATTTAACTATTTATCACTTTAAAATGTGTCAATTAAAAAATTTTCACTCGCTATCTATGACTCATAGACCCTCATTTGTCTATAACATGGGGTCTAGTGGCAAATTCTTTATCATTACTCGTAAGAGTAATAAAATAGTTAATTATTTCTGCATGCGCAACCAAGAAACTTCTCGTCCATGTAGAGTACTGCTAGTAATGACCCGTATTTTTTATAGCTCCGGGATGAAATAAAAGCATGTAGAGTACTGCTAGTAATGACCCGCATTTTTTATAGCTCCGAGATGAAATAAAAGATTAAGCTAGTATGAATACGTAAAACAAAAAAGTTATTATTTTATGATTAATTGAGTTTTAATTGTTTTAAATTATAAAAAGTTTAGTTTTCACACGAAATATACTATGTAGCCGTTCGAAAAATTTGTTAATGCACACCGAGGTAAAATATGTACAAATTTAATCGAAAAGAATGGGGTATATGGATGTGACATAACCTAGTGCTAGGTTTGAATCATGAGACACTTCATAGTACCACGAATACGGACATGCTTCATATCTAGATTTTTGTATTATGAAGATTCTAGGTTGTTATATTATAAGACGGAGGGAGTACTAGATTACTTTCTCTGTTCTATATTAAGTTCATTTTTAGCTCATTTAATTTGTTTAAAAATAAGTTCAATTTTTTAAAGTAATCTTGCATTGGAGTTTGTGAAATTAGGGAATAATTGTATTGGGAATAGATAAAGTGATAAATAATTGATTTATGATTTGATAAAATAAAAATATTCTAGTATTTTTCTTTTGTATGTTTATGTGTGTTGTGTGAAAAATAACTTATATTAAGGCCCCGTTTAGTTCCCCAAGAGTTTTTCCCAACAATATCACATCGAATCTTTAGACGCATACATGGAGCATTAAATATAGATTAAAAGAAAAACTAATTACACAGTTAAGAGGGAAATCACGAGACGAATCTCTTAAGCCTAATTAGTCCATGATTAGTCATAAGGGTTACAGTAACCCACATGTGCTAATGATGGATTAATTAGGCTCAAGATTCGTCTCGTGGTTTCCATGCGAGTTATGAAATTAGTTTTTTTATTTGTGTCCGAAAACCCCTTTCGACATCCGGTCAAACATCCGATGTGACAAAAAAAATTTCATTTCGCAAACTAAAAAGGCCCTAAGATGGGGGTAGTATTTTGTAACGTTGGGACTTGGGAGTTCATGCATATGAGGCAGAGGCGTTACAGGCTGACAGCTACAAGCCGGCATGGCCGGTACCTACCTGCCCGTACGTAGAGGCTGGCCCAGCACCCGGAGTTGGACCGGCTTTACAAGGCTCAGGTCAGCAAATGGGCCCTACCCAAAGCCCAAAAGCACAAAACTCCAAAATATTTTACTATGCAAAATGTATCTAATCTTCTGAAGCCGACGCCTTGACCTCAATATGATTGGATCACATGGCATACTTAAACTCTGGGAATAAATCCAGGATTTTAATAAGGTAAAAAAAAGAGATAAAAGTTGCAGAACCATCGAAAAAAAATCATAGTTATATGAAGTTGAATTCAAATGTTAACGTGAAATATGGAGTAATACTCCAATATTCAGCACAGTTCTCGTTCCAATTTGTCACGTCTCGATCCTGACCTCCGCAACGAAGAAGCTTCTCGTTGTTAGTACTTCCAGAGAACTCCTGTACTACAGAGTACTCCTACACCGCGGTACGTACGTCCGTACGTGCCAGCACGACACGCGAAGGAAGCATGCGGCGGTCAGCCGGTGCGTGACCGCGTGCATGGGCCGACCGGGAAGGAGATCCTCAGACGGAAAATCAGACGAACGTGGTGACTGCGGGCCCATCTATCAGTGACCACGTCAGAGATAACTTTACGTCAGAGGATCCTTTTCTGGGCCGATAGGCTATCGACTCAGTCGAGCTGGACCGGTGTTTTTAATAGCTCCGCTCGGGTCAGGGAATGGGCCCTACCCAGAGCCCAAAAGCACAGAAACTCCAGTACGTACACCCTGAAACAATTATTCATCACTTTATCTAGTCCCAATATAATTATTCTATAATTTTACAAACTCCGATACAGTTATTATTTTAGAAAAAAAAAGTTATTTTGAAACAAATTAAATGAGATAAAAAAATAAACTTAATATGGAACAGAGAAAGTAATCTAGTACTCCCTCCGACCTCCGTCCCATAATATAACAACCTAGTGACGGATGGTCACTTCATAGTACAGCGAATCCAAACATGCTTCTTGTCCAGATATATTGTACTATAAAGTGTCACATCCAATTCTAGATTGCTATAAAGTGTCACATCCTATAACACCCGCCTCACCTCGCCGGCCGGCCTACAGAGAAGATTGAGAGGAGAAACCGAGGAAGCAAGAGAAGAGGGGGAAGAGAGGGCGCTGACGCGTACACCCTGACATGTGGGGCCCACGCTGACTCAGCCGCCACGTCGGACAAAACCGGAGTCAAAACTACCGAAGGTTCTAAATGAACGGTTTTGTAAAATGAGGGATGTCCTATATCTGGTTTTACGGTTGAGGGACGATTTTGTAGCTCGATGACAAGTTGAGGGACCTTCGGTGTACTTTTTCCTTTTATTATGTGATGTTATACTCATAATCATATTTCATATGATAATAATTCCTAAATAAAAGAACACATGAGAACGTACATATTATTTTTATTCAAGTTGTAGCAATTAGTGGTACTGTATACTACAATAATAACAGGAGCATTCGGGTTGTTGTTTATTGCAAGCCAAATCATTATTTATACTATCACTTTTTTTATCCATAATACAGGAGTGGAATCCACCCTAAACATGTGCCAATGATGATTACAAAATAAACAATCCAAACAAAGAAAGAAATAGGGGAGCCAAATAAATAAATCGGCTAATTTTGTGACGGTGAGCAACCCACCGTGTCGGAAGGCTGCACGCACGCGACGAGTTGACCACCCCGACCCAGTCGGCGTGGCGCGCGACGTGGGCCCCACCCCGTCAGCCTCCCACCCACCCTCCCAACGCCACGTCGAACTGCGGCGCCGTCGCCCTCACACCCCACGAGTCCACCACCCGACGCGATGCGATGCGATGCGGCGTCGTATGCTTCCTCCTCACCTTTCACGTGTTCTTCGTGCGCAGCCCAGCCCAGCCCAGCCCACGCGACCCCACCTCCCGCCTACAAAAGCGAGGCCCCCCGAGCCACCTCGCCAAGAAGAAATTAACCCGAGATTTTCTCCGAACACCTCGACGACCCCATCGAGAGCAAGCAGCGGCTGGTTGATTTTGATCGATCGATCGATCGATCACCGGTGATGGCGGCGGAGGCGGCGGCGACGAGCAGGTTCGCGGCGGCGTGCGGCGCGCTGAGCCAGTACGTGAGGGCGGCGGATAACGTCCACAGGGCGCGGACGGCGGCGGCGGCGGCGGCGGTGCGGCCACTCCCGCTCATGCCGGGGGCCGACGTCGCCGGAGACGAGCGGGAGGAGGAAGGAGGCGGCGCCGCGGCATCGTCGGCGGCGGCGCAGATGACCATCTTCTACGGCGGGCGGGTGCTGGTGCTCGACGAGTGCCCCGCGGACAGGGCGGCGGCGCTGCTGCGGCTCGCCGCCTCGTCCAGGGGCGTGCCCCGCGACGATCTCGCCAGCACTGCCGCCGCCGCCGGCGAGTCGGCGGACCTGCCGGTGGCGAGGAAGGCGTCGCTGCAGCGGTTCATGGAGAAGAGGAAGGGCAGGCTCGCCGCCCGCGGCCAGCCGTACCGGCGCCACGACGCCGCGGCGGCGGCGCGCGGCGACCACCTCGCGCTCGCGCTCTGATCAGTACACGTCAGCTTTAATCCCATAATTAACGAGGCCGTGAGGATGCTTATGCTTGCAGCATTTGTACAGTGCACGATTATTCCTATCTGTCACAAGTAGTAGTAGTAGTTTTAGTAGTAGTACATATGCTAGGGATCATATAATTTCATTGGAAAGAGTTGAAATGTACAGAAAAAAAAATACTGAAAGAACGATGATGGAATTCAAACATCTCTATGTTAAATTTGGTCTCTTTTTCATGGTGGGTGGATGATATTACGAAGGACCGGTGATCATCTTGGCATGTACTCCCTCTATCAAAAAGACCGAATTATTCGGTTTTCGTATCCAATGTTTGACCGTCCGTCTTATATGATTTTTTTTATGAATAGTATTTTCATTATTGTTGGATGATAAAACATGAATAATACTTTATGCATGGCTTACCTTTTTAAATTTTTTCATATTTTTTTCAAATAAGACAAACAGTCAAACGTTAGACACAGAAACCCAGAAATTGAGTTTTTTTTTTTTTGGACGGAGGGAGTAGTAATTTGGAATAATCAAACATTCCTGTAAAGGAGAACATGGAGTAGTCCAATCTGTTTCTTGAATTGTATCGATGCGCATGTGCATCCGACCGGCTGTTGGGTAACTTCTCTTTCAGATTTGAAAGAAGACAGTGACCAATCCATCTTCCAAGTTGGAACAGAGTACTTAAAGAATTAAAATATCTATATTACCATGAACTTTTTGAGTTTTGACCAATAATGAACTGCAACCTCGTATCCGCTTTTAAGCACGTGAATGAATTCTACTAGTAGTAGTACCATGTTACTATAATAGTACTCCTAAAGCACAAGAAGTCAATAACAAAAAGACTATGGCTAGAGCCATTTCAACTCTTCCTTCCATAGACCCCATAGTTACATGTGACACAAAACATGGAAAATAACAAAATTAATTAGCCAGAAGTGGTCCAAGGAGGCTGTGATAGCTTATTAATCAAGCTGCCTCGAGATGTTGGTCCATGATGAAGTGGACCTACAACCAGGGCCTCGTAATTTTAAAATGCAAAGAGGTTTTAGGGGACTAGGATGTACCATTGATTTCCGTTTTAGAGCATATTTTCTAGGGATCGTATTTATGGAGGTATGAATATGGTGTTGCGTGTGCAGTGGTGTGTATGCATGTGCGTCTACCATGTAATCGAAAAAAAAATATAAGATTTCCATCCGAATGTTGATGCAAGTTTTGAAATTTGGGACAGTTAATTGTATTCGATCTGTTTTAGATTTTTTTAAAACAAATCGAACAGCTTTCTTTATCCATAAAATTTTATATAGTTTAACATTAGAAAACTTTTGTTGTGAGATGCATAGTGAGAGATACTTTCGTAACATAAAATTGGCATGTTAAACTACATAGATTTTAAAAAAACATTGATGGTTAAAGTCAGGATTGGTTGGTTTAGGACAAAATTAAATTGTCAAGTGTTTTAAGCTGGATTCGAATTCATAAACTTTTGTTATGCTCAAAATAGAATATACTAATTCTTTTCTCTCCGAGCTTCGTTTCGAAAATGTGTAAACCCTGCCATCCTGATCTCCTCGCACAACACGACACGCCTCTCTCCGGCCTCTTTGATTCCCCAGATCCTTATTGAGACCGACATTTCGGTTGGGAATTTTGGCGAATTAAGCAACGAAGGCCTCCAGCTAAGGACGAGAGCATATCGCGTCCGCTTTTGGCCGCCACGCCGACCTGCTCGCCCTGCTTCGACTTTTCGAGCGATATACACTGCACGCGCCGTGTGCCCCCGATCGGGTTTGCGTTCACGGCGATATCCCAAGCGATCGTACGCTGCCTGGCTCGTTGCCGGCTAGCAGTTGCAGCTCATATGTGGCCACACTCCTTTTTCCCTCTGGTCGATCGCGCCTGATCTCTTTCCTTCCTCAGACGTATCGACAAAAACGGTAGTAGCTATCATCATGCCGTTCTGTGTTCATATGAAGAAAAAACGCGGAAAAAGATAAAAAGAGCGGTTCACATTGCACCGTCATGATGACCAGTTAGAAAAATAAGACAGAATTACAGAATCACCTCATTTATCATATTTGTTTTGAGATCCCACTTTCATAATCAATTTTATTGTAAAAACCCACTCAACCAAGAAGTTCTCCACTTCTTCCCCCCTGTTTGTACACATGAGTAGTTGATTTGGTTTTCTTTTTTTACTTGATTCTGTGCCTGGCCATATCAGCCAAAACTTGTCCAGTATGACTATATGATTAGTCGGACTCATGGTCGTTCTCAGCCAAAGAATAATGGAGTATTGCTTCTAGCTCACAGCAAACAAAACTGTCATCCGACCTAGCTGATATGCTCCGTTGCAAATCCATACCGAAAGAAATTGGTTGAATTCTGCAGAGGGGGTAATTTCGGACCGACAATATTTGGGTGGATAGGTTTTTTTGAACAAAATAAGTTAATTATGGATTAAAATCTCAAAAGAAAAAGGATACATAATTAGGGTGGTTTATGTAATTTTGTCTAGAAATAAAGAAACTTCGGGGAAAAAACCAGCAACATGCATGGATATATACCTTCCACTTGGATTATTTGCGATAACGTTTTCGTGGCGAAAAGGAATTTTGGCGTGTGTTTGATTTGGTTTCAGCATGAGCTGCCGCTGCCTGTGGGTGTGCGGGTTTAGCTAGCTAGCAGCCTCGCTTTTTGTGTGCTCTCCCACAACGTGACGTGCTTGGACTGTCGATCGGTCGTCCGTCCAAGCGAAACAACCCCAGCGGAAAACATGCGTGCCGTTGCCCGTTGCTTTGCTCCGTCCCGGGTTTCTTTTGTTATGGAATATTATCTCCCGGAGAGATCAGGTTTTTTTCTTGTGAATCAATTTGAATTGGAGTAGAGATTTTTTTTAGATAATAAATAATATTTTGGCGTTTGCTCAACGAGTTACAACCAATTATTATAAAATCCACACGTAAACAAACTCAGCACACACTGGCATATAATAATGTAAAAAAAACACAAACTAATAGATACTAACACAAAATAAAAGAACCCTTAATCGGGCGTCGGCCCGGCTAGCTAGCACATACCTTCTCTCTCTCGTGCCATTGGGATGCTAGCAAGCTGGAGGTACGTTCTATAGATCAGTATGATTTTGAAAATATATATGACGGGAACGGCTTGATATGATTGTCGGCCTTAATCGGATAGGCTAAAATTAAAAGCTTTACAAAAATTAGACTTTTCAAATGTTGTACATATGGATTCTATGGATCCACGTCAATACCCACTTTGGTTATCATAACTTTTTGACAAAACCACTGGAGAGGTACTAGTCAAAACCCAATGCATTTAATTGTATGTTCTGGTTGAATCCGTATACAGAGTGCTATATAGAGTGCAATGTGTTTAGTTCGGGTGAGGCTATTGGGCGAACGTTTGTTTTCCGTCGAGCCGCGTCAAACACGTGTTCGCATTTAAACAAAATTTTCTATGCATAACCTTTATGTATAAATGGAACGGTGTATACATACATTTTTGTTGTACAAACTTTAATTTGATGTTTTCGCTGTATAAACTTCACAATTACTATGAAGTACTACCTCCGTTCCAAAATATAAGTATTTTTAGCTATGAGATTGACGGTTGGACGAACACGGAAGGATAACGGTTGGACAGACATGGGAGGACGGCGATTGGACTGACACGATAGGATGACGATCAATTTGGCGGATGCGGGTTGTCGGCATCGGCTGGGCAGAATAAGGGTGGCGGTCCGGTGGCCGTGGTGGACAAGGGCGCCCAGCAGGTGGTGTTTTACTACGATTAATATTTTACCTCAATTTTTATTAGCACGTTTTTCAAAATGCTAAACGATGTGTTTCATACGAAAACATTCTATACAAGAACTTGCTTTAGAATATCAAATAAATCTATTTTTAAAATTTTAATAATTAGAGCTTAATTAATCATGCGCTAGCTTTCTTTCTTTTGCGTGCTATAAAACTTATCTTCATCGTCATTAGAAAAAAAAACACTACCTTAAAAAAATGGCACGTTTGTGCACGCGAGCGTTCACTAGCTTTTTTTTAGCTTTGATACCCCCACTTCTCAGCCTACGGCTGGCCATGAACACACACAAGTTCACTGGGGCAACGTAGGTGGTTGGGCCTCCTGTCCTGTCTCTGCTGGCCCTAACCTTAGCCCCTTCAAGTTGGTGTCGGGCATATGCAAACAGGTTTCGGCAGCAGGGCTTTGCTGTGGGATAACATAAGGAATAAGTTCACTTTAGGTCCTTCAATTTGTCACTGAGTTCGAAATTCGTCCCTGCACCACAAAACAGAATACAACGCATCCCCAACTTACAAAACCATGCAAACGAGGTTCCTCGGCAGTATTGCCCATGGTTTTGGCTGACGTGGCGCCTACATGGCACTTCTTTGACTAGGTTTTCATCCCATGTGATATTGACGTGGCGCTTACGCGGTAATTCGATTCGAAAAAAATAATAAAACTTGTAGAACCCACATGTCAGTTACACACTCAAATAATAAAAAAATAGTGGGGCCCCACATGTCATCCTCACTACTCCCCTCTTCCTTCTATCCTCTTCCCTCTAAAGTGAACTTATTCCGTCACTGCATGGGAACGTGATGTTCTGGGCTGTGCCTTGGCCGACGCCAAAGCTTGTTGTGGCCTTGTGGGCTTGGACGGACACGACTCCTCTAGCAGTTTTGCTATATTTAGATTTTTTTCATAGCCCTTTTCATTGCTAGCACGAGACATCACACCTTCTAGGCCGTGGATTCGGCACGTGGGTTGGCACGACACAGCTCGCTACAATGTTAGCCTTTAAATCTTTGTACAGATTAGCTTTACTGCAAGAGAAGTTGCGAGTTGGGCGAGAGACAGAGAAACTGAGATTCATGTCAAATAAGAATGTGTCCAAGGCATGGAAGAACGTTACTATGCCTGATGCTCTCTACCAAAAACAAAAAGAAGGAAGAGAGAGAGAGAGCGCGCGCGCATGCATATAGATTCTGTTTGGAATGAGAGAATTTTTTTCCCCTAGTGAATCCTAAGCAAAATTGAGTGAATATAATTTTATAATTCTAGTTCACCTGGCTAATATAAGGCAATTGCGTCTATATATGCGCCGTCGTCAGGTATGGAGATCCCTCCCGCTCCTAGCACGCTAATGGGCTCTAGATTTTACTAGTATAACGCCGTTGAAGCAGAGAAGAGAATCAAAAGTATAATTTGCGCCCCACGACAATACACCACTAGCCTCAATTCTCTTTAGTAGGAACTTCTGTGTGTCTTTGCTTCAGTGCTCCCAACCCATCTCCCTCGTGTTCCGCGCGCACGCTTTTTAAACTGCGAAACTGTATGTTTTTTGTAAAAAGTTTTTATACGAAAGTTGTTTAAAAAAGTCATATTGATCCATTTTTTTTTTAAAAAAAGCTAATACTCTCTCCGTCCTAAAATATAACAACTTTTAGCCCTCAAGATTTATCCCAAATATAACAATTTCTCCACCAACATTCTCTTCCCAACCAATCACAACTCTCCACCATTCACTTTTCACACCTACCACCACTACTTAACCAATCACAACCCTCCATCATTCACTTCTACCTACTTTCTTAATAATCGTGTCCAACTCTAAAAATGCTTATATTCTGGGACGGAGGGAGTACTTAATTAATCACGTGCTAATGGACCGCTCTGTTTTCCGTGTGCCGGAGATGGGTTCCCAACCCATAGAAAAGAACACAGGCTAAGAGTATCTCCAACAACCTACTTATTCCACTCTCCAAGTTAAATTACAGCGCTGCTATACATACGAATTATTTTTTACAATGGTTGTACGATCAAACGGATCCGTCTGTTGAATTTTTTTCATTTTTAAATTTTAATTTTTTAATATTTACAGAAATATGATGCCATCCAAAATATTTATAGAAATGGCCTCTGCCGCCCAAGTGGAGGGCGACAAGGTGTGCGCATTTTGCACTGAGATCCCTTGCCGCCCTCTACAAGGGCTGCAAGGGGGCAAATGCAATTATTGCCCCACCAAAAATGCATTTTTCTAGTTTCTTTTTTATCTTGCCTGTCCCTCACGTCACCCTGCCGCCCTTTCCAAAAGCGGCAGGGTCTACTTCTATAAATATTTTCGCCGGTACAAAATATTAAAAAAATAAAAATTTAAAAATGAAAAAAATTCTCCGTCAGTTGATCCTATATCCAAGCCCAAGCTCCCGACGTCTTGGCCTGCTATCTCATTGGCTTGCTTGGATAGCCAACCAAAGCAATTTTCTTTTCAATCATATCTTAAGCAATATTCTTCCTAATATCTTATTGTATAGTAATTGTAGCACTCAATATTGAATTTATTATGTGGCAGGGTTAAGCAAATTACACGTACAAATATGTTCCTTGCACCTTGGACAGTGATAGTGTCAACCCTAGTTTCATATTAAATTAAAAATAATGGCATATGTTTTGCAAAGGAAAATTTTAGATTAAATCCATAATAATAAAGAAAGCATTTCATGGCTATGAACATTGCCCAGGAACAAAAAAAAAGAGGGAGAATAATGTAAAAAAAGATGATTGTGAAGCTAAAGGAAATCAAGTAAATAAGATGGCATACCTTCGTTGTCGATGGCGTATGCTATTGGATTAGTTTCACACTTGCAGATTAGATCAAAACATGAAGTCAGGTTTAGAGTTTGGAGTAGTGAACGTAAAGTCAGATTTAGAGGTGAACTGGCCTTTAGGGTCCATAATTACGCTTAGACTGCCGCGTGCGCCGTGCGCTCACGTTAGGTTCCCCTGCCGTCCATGCCGTTGTGTTTTATCGTAACAAGATCATACAAAAAAAATCGTATGTGTTGCATTTTCCGTTAAATTATAGCAATTTTGGCTCAAATTTGCCCTCCAATAGACTGGCCAACCGGATGGTCAGCCTTCCCCTCATCGGTGATCTTCTCGAGCACAACATCGCCTACTCAGTCTTGATCTCCTTGCAGCGCTCCCTAAACAATGAGGGAAAACAAGTAGCAGCATGCAGACTGAGCCCTCCTCTCAACTCCCTCTGGTTTTATTTTAATTGACGTTTTGGATAATGACACGGTCTACAAAATATATCTTTGACCTTATTTTTCTATTATAATATATACAATAAATAAATGTATGTTTAATTTTATTATAGTGTTTTGAAAGACAAATATATATATATGTTGTTATAGTTCCTTTAAACTAAATATTTTTAAAGTTATTGATAGTTAAAGTTATGAAAGTTTGACCTTAATCCATCAATTATTATAGAAGCGGAGGGAGTAGCTCACTCTCGTCGCCTGCTTCCGTGCAACCAAAATGATAGCATGAGTTGTGGCTCTAGCAAGGTCATGCATGCTAGTTTAGGAGGAGAAGAGGGTTAATTACCTCTTAGGTCTTATTCGGTTCGTATCTCCACCAAATAGATTGAGGGGCGGGGTTAGAGGTGAAATTGCAACCAATCCTATCAGATCTCTTCTCATGATTAACTGAACAAATCCTTCTTGTTTTGTTAATGTACTTTGCTAAAAGTTGCTCACAATGCTGTGAATTGATGGATGTGTTATAGCGTGCCCTTCTTATAGTAAAATAACCACTGCAACTCCTCTCCTTAAATCTACCCGAATCATCTTGCTGTTACTCTAACAAAGGACCATGGCATATTCTCTCTCCTATGAAGACGGGTCATTTGTCTAGCATATGATACTATCCCTCCGTCTAAAAAAAATAAATCTAGGACTGTATATGACATATGTCTAGATTCGTTATACTAGGATATGTCATATTCAATACTAGATTTATTTTTTATGGGACGGTTGGTAAAGATATATGGTTGTAAATGAAAATCTTTGACTGGTGAAATCACCTCTAAAAAATATATGTAATCCATCCATGGTGAAATCACCTCTAAAAAATTGTTTGTAGTGCTGGGCAGCTGCCACTGCAGCCCTGCTTGGCTCGCTTCTCAGCTGACCCAGCAAAGAGCAGACTGACGCCTATAAAAATCCCCAACCACGCAACACGCCAAAAATCTACCAAATTTTCAAAACTTCAAACCAATCCCAAGAATCCCGCGACCAACGGTCGACGACCCGAGGAGGAACCCCCGAACCCGCCACGCCATCCATGGCCGCCCCCGCCGCCGACGACGACGACCACCGCGCCGCCCTGCCCCGTGAGGAGGACGACGGGGAGGAGGAGGAGGGATCGGAGGAGGAGGTGGAGAGCGACGACGAGGAGGAGGAGGAGGGGGAAGGATATGACTGGTCGGAGGAGGACGACCCCGAGGCCGCGAGCCTCGCCGGCATCTGCGACCCCGACGCGGGCTCCTACGACGACCCCACCTTCGACCCCGCCGCCGACGGTGACCTCGAGGTGGACGCCGTGCTGCGGTCCAGGATGGCCCGGATGTCACTCTCCTCCGCGCGCAAGGACAGGTTCGGTTCGGGCGCCCACCTCCCCTCTCTTCCCCCCCCTTCCACACTGATGAATGATCTTGGGGGGCTTTGTCCAATTTCTGCGATCACAAATTGGGAATCGGGATTTGGTTTGCGAATTTGGGTTGGTTCTTCGCCTCCGTGAATCTCGCTTTTTTTTTTCCCGAAAGGGGTTGATTTAGGTTTTGGTTTTTGTACGAGTTTCGCAATTTTCAGGAAAGGATCGCGGATGCCGAAGATGGGGAAGGAGGAGATGGATCTTCTAGCCATGGTGGACAAGCTGATGCATGGTCAGTTCTTTCTTCGATTGCCATTGTGTGACTGTGATATCTCCAACAATGTGATGCAAACTGGTAACCGGGAGGGCCTGAAATTTTGCCTGCTAGTGTGATCTTGTGAAGAGTGTGACATGAGAGGAAAAAAAACGACTTAGCAAAAGTAAAAAAAAAATGTTTTGTTTTGTAACGCAATTTGAGATAACTGGGTAATGTGATACAATGTATGTTGTGCACGACTGGTTTCATTCTTTCTACTACTTCCAAAGAAATTTGATCAGTAGTACAATTTTAGAATCGTCATGTTTTAGCTCTTTCAGGTAAACCTTCATTTCTTAATGTAATTTTAAGCCGAAGCAGACAAATTGTTTGCAGAAACTGTATCTTAGCATTGCTACAGTTTCATGGGGTACATTATCGAAATAGTAAATTTCCATGTTGTTACTGGTCATCACATATTCTTATTGTTGATCATATGAGTGATGTGCTATTGCAATTCACAGATGGCCAGTTGGAGAAACTAAAGGTTTATGAATGCAAAGCATATTTGAGGATGCACAAGCTAAGATTGTCAGGCAACAAGGAAGTGCTCCTAACTCGCATCAGAGGACAAATTGAGTATGAACTATATCCTTTATGTAATCTGTCCTTCTTCTTTATATGTTACTTGTCAACTTTGTTGATATTTTGTAATGCAAATGAACTGCTTTTGTTTGACCACTTTCTTGTGCTTCAAAACCAGGGTGAAAACTATGGGAGAGGTGAAGTATCCAGTGTCAAGTTTTGTTTTGAACTGTCAAGGTGATCAGTCTAACATTCATGCTATAGTTTCACAGTGATATGAATGACAAGAAAATTAGAAAGCTTTCTAAACTTGTTTCAGTTAATGGATAGTCCGTAGTTCATGCACTTAAGGTTGTCTGAAATAACACCGCCCACGTTGAAGTATAGTTCTGGTCTTCTGGTAGAGTTGTAGTTCTCGAATACATAATTTAATGGCATTTTCATTTGCAATACCTTTTTTTTCTTTCTACAGTTTGGACTGTTTAAGCTCTAACTTTTTGCCTTCTTATGCACCCCTTAAATATCATAGGTGATTCATGCAAAGGTGATGTTGTGGTCTTTGAGCAAAATATTTACAAAAGGTAATGGATATTAGGCAGAGTGTTAATTTACTGAAGTGATGGGCATGATTCTCCAATCACAATATTTATATATAATGTCCTTTTTACTTTGGCTGTTGATTATCACTGCAGGAAAAAAGGAGCTCCTCGTGGTGTCAAGGGTCATTTATGTGGTCAAAGGACAAATGCAGGTCGAATAATCAAAGAAAGCTATGGCACTAAGAAGCAACAGCACACGTTCACTGTAAATTCTTACTTCTTTTTACCAGCATAAGTTTTTGCCTTAAGCTACAATAATCATCATAGACCGCTTAAAACCAACAGAGAAATATGCAAATGCAGATTGAGATTTTATGGAGTAGGGGGTACAAACCATGGCCTCCCCTCCATCCACTCCTCATAAAGGGTAGAAATCTCTACAAGGATAAGACCATGAGACAGGTGTGTTCTTAAAGGTTCATTTTGTCTTAGGGAAAGCAGGACTTAATTATTGAAGCTAATTTCTGTTACACTCACAGCCATGGCTTGATGAAGAGGAAAGAAACAGAGCCCTCCAAGAAAAACATGCAAGAGGGTATGTGGCACGTAAGACAAGGGAAGTCAGGATTAAGGACAAAGAGAATGAACGGATGAGGAGATTAAATAGGTAAGCCTATTAACTGTGACATGCGTTAGTGATGATTATAATATAAACCTTTGTCATGGTGTGTATGCATCTCAATGAATTCTTCTGTTCAAAAAACTATGGTAACAGGTCATATCATTTAAGGGCCAAAAGAGAGAAAATATTCTGTTCAGAACCAGCATGAAAATTTGCTACTTTGAGATCATCTCATCCTGCTTATGAAGTTTACATCCAGTCCATTGTTTAAACATTGGAAATAGATTCTGATTGGGAAGATGCAAGTAGACAGTAGACTAATTAGAAAGTTTGAGCTGATTCTAGATTTCTAGTTACAATGTGTTGGTCATGGTGCTAGGATATATCAAACATATGACTGATCAAGAAATCTAACTGCTTTTTTTTGGAGATCCCAGCCATGTGTCCTAATTTTCTACAGCACTTTCTCTGAAACTTAACTAAATCAGAATGGTAGCACATGCTATGATTTTTTCCTCTCGTCAGTAGCATTATTTAATTATCTACTACATCTTAAATTTGTGATCAGAGTTCATATCATTGTAAAAGAAAACTTTTGACTTCTCAAAATGTTGTTATGATTAATAGGAACAAGGAAAACAAGAGCAAAGGACAGGACAACATGAATAAAAAATCATCTCAAGCGGTTTTTCCGCAACATACGGTGACTACGAATACTGTTCAGAAAAGGTACTTCTGAATGCTATCACTTTCTCATGTTAGAAAAAGTGTGATTTTGCTTCATTGTAGTATATTTTTTGTCAGGATTACTGTTGTGCATTGCCATCTAAATATGAGATTTACATAGGAAAGAAAATGCATGCAGGGAATTCTCTGTTATTTTACATCTAAAATTATGCTGTCATTTCTCTAATGCGTGTCTTTCATGTACTAGAGCTGAGAAGATAATTCCTTCACTCCAACATGGTGAATCTGGGAACTCAAGTCAGCAACATTTATCATCAAAGCAAACTCCCACAGAGCAATTGCTCCATTACCTGCCACAGTTCCCTCATCCTCAACAACACAACGAAGTGCTTCTCCAAAAGGGAACATCAAGAACTAGCACAACGCAGCTCATTAACCATCAGGCTCCTTCCCTCCAACATGCCGTAAAAGTGGAAACAACACAGCAGCAGCAGCAGCAGCAGCCGCCAAAATCAATCAAGCCTGCTCCTATACAGCAAAGTTCTGCATACCCACAGCAGTATCCCAAACATCAACACCACAATCAAGCGCTTCCGCGGGTTCCTCCTTCGCAAGAGCAAAGGGCTGCAGTATCCCAAACATCAGCTGCCAGACAAGATTTTACCAATCACCAGGCTCCTCCATCCAGACAACATGGAGGATCAGAGAACATGAGGCGGCAGGAGATATCTTCAAGACCTACTCCTACTCCTACTCCACAGCAAGCAGTCTCTTACACACAGCAGCAACCTCCTAATCATCAATACAGGAATGAAGCGTTTTGGCAGCAGGGCGGGACAAGTACTTCAAGAACAGGCTTCATGGATCGTCAGAGTAACAATTGGGGCTCTACAGACCATGATAAACCAGCCTTCCAGCCTTTCACTCAGAAGGCAAAGACATACCAACATGGTTCCAATGGCTCTGGTCATCACCAGGCTCGTGTCGATCGCGAAACGCATCAACCTCTCAGGTCAAGAAACCAGGATTACCATTGGGAGGACCAGAGTTATCATCACCAACAGAACCATCATCAGAATTATTATGGTCACAGGCAAATGTCTCAAGATCAGTATCATCACCAACAGAACCATCATCAGAATTACCATGGTCGCCAGGGAATGAACGGAAACCAGTACCATGACAGGCAGAATCATAACCAGAATCCCCAGAGGTTTCGACCATGGAAGCCATGCTTCATTTATCAACAACAGGGATGGTGCCCGTATGGGGAAAACTGCAAATTTATGCATGATTTGAGGTAGTAAACTTAAGTGCAATACTTTGATGCGATGCTTGACAATTGAGAGGGGAAAAACTATGTCTTTTGGGTGAGTAATCTGGTTGGACAAGCGAGTCAACCTGAGGTAGCAAGTAAAGCTTCAGAAAGCTACACGTTTTTTTGGTTTCTCACGCTCTTGTATAAGCTATCCAGCTGATTTATTTGCACAATCATGTGATGATTTGCAAATTTGCATACCGAAGCATGAATACCAGGCAAGGTTTCTTGCTTTCTTGGCCATGGTTTATGAATGGATTCTGAGATCGAACACTTTTATGCAGTGCAGTATTTGGAACGAGAACAACCTTTTTAATAAACGCTGTGTTTGTTAAGGGAAACTTTTGGCTGTCTTCATCGACTTAGGTCTCAATTTTCTAGAATGGTTCGTTTCTTCAGAAATCAACCTTTTAACCAGTGGCGGAGCCAGGATTTAATACCTGTGGGATCAATTACTAGTGGTTTATATTTAAGTGGGGTCATTTCTCTAATTTTTTTGAATTTATACATAAAAATTAAGGTTTATAGGGTGTTTTTTAAAAAGCTGTGGGATCAGCTAACCCCACAGAAATATCCTAAATCCGCCACTGCTTTTAACCATCTCATAATCCCATGTGTACATGTTAATCTGCACTTAGGCAGCCGTGAAGGAAAAGCTCACATAAAAAAACTTAAAATATTTCATATCAACTATTAGATCACGAATTGTCAATCTTGATCAAATAGAAAATATAAGATGATGAGGCGAATTCGATGTTTTCATGTGAAACACCAATCTCGACCGTTGATCCCAGATCGGACGGCTGAAAAAGACGGGATCTCATCTGATTATTAATTATCACTTTATCAGTCTCCAACGTTTACCATTTCTACTTCGCATCGACTATTTTATAAATTTATTTATTTATTTATTATACTTCACTCCCTCCGTTCCGCGGCGATGGGGAGCTCGCCGGCGGCGGCGGCGGTGGAGGAGCTGACGAGGCTGTACCGGGAGCTGCCGCGGAGGCCGAGCGCCGAGGAGGTGGAGGCGGCGGCGGCGGCGGTGCTGGCCTCAGAGGCGGAGGCCGAGGGCGCCGCCGCGCGCCTCGCCCGGGCGGAGGCCGCGGCGGCGGAGGGCGGCGTATCCGGGGAGCTCCTCGACTTGCTGAGGGAGGCGCGGGCGAACGCCGTTCTTCCGGCGATCGGCTTGCTGCGGCGGAGGAAGGAGGCGGAGATAGTGATGGAGGTGGAGAGGAGGTTCAAGGTGTTCGACGGATTGCTCGCGCGGGCGTCGCGGGTGGCGGAGGCGGGCGAGGAGAGGGTCGACTCCGCGCCGGCTGAGTCGGTGGAGGAGGACGTGAGGAGGACGCCGCGGGGATTCACCGGCGGCCTCGACGACGAGATGGTCCTGTGCGAGATCCTCGTGCGCCTCCCGGCGAGGTCCGTCCTCCGCTGCCGCGCCGTGTGCACCGCCTGGCGCCGCCTCACCTCCGACCCGGCCTTCCTCCGCGCCCACCACCACCGCCAGCGGGACCTCCCCCTCATCTACTTCCGCCGCGGCGGCAGCGACCGCGTCGGCGCCATCGACCTCCATGCCGCGCAGCTCCGCCCCGTCGTCGACCACACCTGGCCGCCACTCGGCTACACCGTCATCGCCTCCTGCGACGGCCTCCTGCTCCTCTCCTCCGGCCGCTTCTACATCTGCAACCCGGCCACCAATCACTGGGCCGAAATCCCGCAGCTCGTCGATGCCGATTTCTTGGGGCTTTACCCGCACAACCCCTCCGGTGAGTACCGGGTGCTGTATGGTGAATTCCATGGAGAAGAAGAGTGTGTCTACCACATCCTCACATTGGGCTCCGATGAACCAAGGTGCATCACAATGACAATGGGATCAGAGACTGTGGAGCAGCCATTGGCAAGGGAATTTCTGATGCATGCCCGTGGCGATCGGTCCGTGCTGGTGCGCGGCAACCTGCACTGGTATCTGAGGCACAGAGATGGAGGCTGCAAGATAATGGTGTTCGATACAGCGAGCGAGTCATTCCAGTGGATGCGCCACCCGGCGATACCTGGTTGGGTGTCTTTGTTGGAGATGGATAGCACCCTTGTCTTCTCCGCGGTTGAATGTACGACGAGGATCGATCTTTGGGTGCTGCAGGACTATGAGAGGAGCACTTGGGCATGCAAGCACCGCATCGAATTGCCGATGGCGCAGATTAGGCAGTTCCCGGAGTGTAATCTTGAGCATCTTGGCTGGTCTGCGATGGTTGTTTCTGTGGAGGGGGATGTGCTGGTCAGATGCTCGAATCGGATTTTACACTGTGATAGGAAGGGCAATGTGTTGGCTTCTTTCCAGTTTGATGGTCAGCTGCCAATGAATTGCTTGCATAGGCTCAAAGAAAATCTTGTTGTTCATCCATTCTTCCAGATGTAACATAATAATGGTGTCGGCCTACAGAATGATATAACTTTGAAGGTACGTCATCTGTCATTTTGAGCATTCGACCAAGATTGAGTTTGTCCTTCTATATAGAACCAATCGTAGTACTGACACTCATCATTTCCTAGGTGGCTTGCCAAATGCTGTCATGGTGCTCCTTCTGATGGTATTTGCTGGCCTTTGGACATTTTGTCTGATAATTACTAGGTTTGTTTGCATACAGCTTCCAAACATCATTTACATGTGTAGTAGACCTGGACTTACAATAAAATGGAGTTTTCCGTGTACCTGTGGTGATCTGCCGATATAAAAAGCTATAGGATATAGCACTTTTTTTATATTTGCTACTGTCTACCTTGTGTCTTTATGTACTCCAAAAATAAATTTGCTCGGCATATTCATTATGAAGTGTTATTGTGAGTTCTATTTTACCAAAAGCAGGAGCTTTAGAGTATTTGACCCTTGTATGGGATGGTAGAGGATTGAAAATGTTTACCAGGAAAATGAGAACGGAAGCAGAGCTGCCCTTATTCTAAGCATACAATTGCAAGCAAGCTGTATTTTGACATGGAGTTGAGAACTGAACCTCTTCAACTAGCTTAAGGGAAAACATTCCAAATATCATGAAAGGCACAGCCCTTTGCTGCAGAGTTGCCCTTATTCTAAGCATACAATTGCAAGCAAGCTGTATTTTGACATGGAGTTGTCTAAAATTCAGACAAACCAATGTGATAGAACAGTTATATATATATATTGACATGACACTTTGAACCGTCCTACTAATTATGTTGTCTAAATTTTAATAGCTACGTAGAGGATAGAGCTTTGGTTAACTGCATTAGATTGATGAATTTTCCTAGCAAAACTTGCTGCAACTTACCTGATTTTTATGACAATTCTCTTGTTCTAACTAAACATGAAAAGAAGAGCTCTTATATGTTAGAATCCTCTGATTCTTTTCTTTTTGAAAATGAAACTTGTAGTGCTTATGAAGATTGTTCGGACCAAGTCGTAAGATTGACAACCCAATAAGTAAGGACAGGGTAAACAGCCAAGATTGCCCTTTCAAGTGAAAGTCCATCACCTATTTAGAATCATCTTAGACATATGTTGAAGGGATACCCTTCGTCCCTTCCCTCAAGTAAGAGCTTTGAACATGCAAGTTTGGTTCCTTAGTGAGATGGCCTATCTTATTGATTTGTGCTATTTTGTTTTTAAAATGGATACATTTTGCTCAACATGGTGATCCTAACTCGGCTCTTTCATGCAAAGTTGTCATACATCCCATTATTGGGAATTGGAAATCAGAGTGGTCAGACGCAACAATGATTGAATTCATCAAAGGTCTTGGGAATATGTTTCCTCTCTCCTTATAGGAGTTATTTTCTTAATCAACTATGAGCATCTGGTCCGTATATATGATTTTGATTCCATGGAAATCGAATGGGACGCTCGTTTGAAAATGGAAATCGTTTGCAAAAATGAACTTTTATTTCATAAAGAACTGAAATGTGATAAAGCTCTAGAACCTGATGTGTGCGTATTTGCCAATCTGCCTGCTTTCTTATGGCATCACAGATCGTTATCAGCAAAGACAAGCTGCAGTTACCATTATAGATGAATTAAACAATCATGAATTTTATCTAGAATAAGCTCCTGCAGTCCTCCAATAGTATTTAATTTTAAGTAATCGCTTCATTCACTTATAGTAGAATAAGAAATCTCATGAAAGTATATAAGTGATAATGCCCTGCTCCAAAAACTCCATGTGAGTATGTCTTGGACTGTATTTTATTTATACGATCAAATCATGAAAAAGAAGGGGTAAATTTAGCTAGAAGAGTTATGCACTATGAATTGCTTCATATGTAATCCACTTATTTTGACTCCATTAAATTTTCTCCGGGTGTGCTGACCAAGGCTTCACTATTCCGGAACGCAATATCTTCTTCCAAGTTCCAAATGAAGCTGCTTTGTGAATCCCAATACTTTTGGATTTATGGATTACATCTTGTCTAATGCATACATGCACAATAATTGTAAAAGCATGAATGTAATATGTAGAAGAAATAGCATTAATGTTCACACTCAAATGTCATAATTCAGGCTTCCAACATCACCTGGGAAATAATTGATACACTGTCATTTTTGGGCATTCTATGTTGCATGAACAGCACAGCACACTTCTATGACATTACACATACTTCTATGGCATCACATGAACTGCTATGAACAAGCCGTCTATTCTTCCACCAAAAACTGTGGTAATACCAATACAGAATATGTAGACAGCTCAACAAAATCGCAGTGTTATACCAGATTATTACAAGAAAAGCAGGGCAAAATTTCCACAATCAAATGAAGATACTTATTAATAAGCACCACGGTTACATAGCTATTACACAAACTTGATAATTAATTTAAACAAGAAAGTAGTCCCATTGAACAAAACTTTCATCAGTACCAATCCCCTAAAGGTACTAATTTCATTATCTAAAATCTACAACATCAGAAATCCCTGCGTAAGGCTGATCCTCCATAATATCTTCATCTATTGGCTATAACTTACAGGACACCTAACTTTAACATCATTTACCACAACAAATAAGAAAAAGTGCTGATCACTGCCGATATTTATACCTTGCATTATTTTGTATGTCCATCACAGAAACAATTATTTGCCGTCACTACATGCTCCCTGGACCTCCTTTATTGGCACCTTGCAACTGCTCCATTGGGGAGTTTGCGATGCTGTTGACCGACCCATGGGTCTGTGAGCTGAGCTGCGGGCTAGGAGGAGGGCCTGGTGTGGCTACGTGGTTGATAACATTGTTATTCACTTGCTGCATGGTGCCTGAGCTCAGCTGTGGACTCATCGCGGCCATTTGCTGTGGGCTTATTTGCTGATGCTGCGACATCACCAATGACTGCTGCGAACCAGCAGGTGAGCCCACCTGTGCCGCCTGCTGTAACGGAGAGCCCATTTGTTGTTGCTGCTGCTGAATTTGCTGCTGCTGCTGCTGCTGTTGCTGTTGCTGCTGCTGCTGCTGCTGGATTTGCTGTTGTTGTTGTTGCTGCTGCTGTTGTTGGAGTTGCTGCAGTTGCTGCTGCTGCAGCGGGTTCTGTTGGAACTGTTGCTGGAGTTGCATTTGCTGTTGCGGAGTCAACGGGTAATTACTGCCTGGCATCTTTGGTGGACCCATCATGGCCCGCTGCAAAGGGTTAATGTTGCTTCTGTTTAGCTGATTCATCATGGACAAATTGGCAGAACCAGGAAGAATCGGAGAACTGCTCCCAGGCATTCCGACCATGCTAGTCTGGGGGTAAATGCCTGCTGCTCTTTGCTGCTGTATCAACCCCATTCGCATCTTGGCAATAGCAGCATGTGTCATACCTGGACGAATCCCAGGTGCAGAGAGACTGGATACCATTCCAAGGCTCATCTGATTGGGGTTGTTCCCTAAGCCTGACATGTTTCCCATTGGGGACGACATTGGCCGCACATTGCCCATTCCCATAACATTTCCAATATTGTTGAGGCCAACAACATTGTTAACCATATTACCCATGTTGGCAGGCGAGCCGAGGCCCATCATCATTTTCCTCGACTGTTGCTGCTGCTGCATCATCTGAAGCTGCACAGAATTAGGAGCGACCTTGTTACCCATGTGGCTTGAGGCCATCGGAAGATTGGAGCCAGTATTCCCCAGCATCTGAGATAATGGGTTCGTTGGTAGAAGTTGAGGTCTCTGCATCTGGTTGAGAGGAAGAGATGCTGGTTGCTGCAGTTGTGCTTGTGCATTTTGCTGCAGCTGCGGCGGCTGCTGTTGCTGCTGCTGAATCAAATTCTGGTCAAGCTGTTGACTCCTCGGAGGCATGTTTGCCCCCTGCATGTATCCTTGCTGCATTAACGCTTGGTTATTCACAGATGGAAGCATCCTATTGGCAGGGTGTTGTTGTAAAGGGGTTCCAGGTGTCATATTTGCATGAGCTGCAGCATTTAGCTGATGGCTAATACCACCTTCTTGTTTCACATCATTTACCGTGTTGTCTGGTAAAATTCCTGATAATGCACTGAGGTTACCAGGAGGGGTGCTAAGCGCAACTTGATCGTCTGCCTTGGTATGGCCTTCTCGGTCCATCTAGGGTCAAGGGTTTAAAAAGATTGAAAAATTCAGACCGTTGCCTTAGTTATTTATTTTTATCAGATAGTTAGGGATCTGTAACTTACCCGGATAATAAGTTGCTTCGCAAGCAGATCAGCGTGGTACTGACAAAACAAGCAATCATAAAGTTAGGTACAGAAAAATAGCATAGAAAAAAAAACTGTATGGTACAATGTTCAGTTCTTGTATTGATGCATACCTTGGTGGGCAATATCAGTGTACACTCATATGAGTTCTGATTGTCAAAATCTTCTGGATCTCCATATTGCATCGCCACTGTTCCATCATGCTTCTCCTTGAAAATGATACGGAATGGCTTTGTAGGGCCTGCAGTACAGATCAGACAAATTAGAGGTATATAACACGTCACTTTTTCGGTAACACTTTTTGTATATTATTGTAGTAAAACATACCTTGGTACATGCGGTTGTTGACCACAAAGTTTAGTATTCTAGTCTTAAAGGAATTCATTGTTCCACCCAACATAGAGTTACAAAGAGGTTTTATTTCATCTCTAAAATCTTCAGCATGAAAGCAATTGGAGAGAACTGTAGCAACTTTCTCTTGGCTTGCATTGATAATCGGTTTTCTCTGAGGTATATTGTCAACTTTGTTCTTCTTGCTGTGCAGCTTGCACCTGAGAAAAACATGACAATCATGAACTTTAGCTGCAATGTAAAATGATGCTATAACCAAAAGAAATTATAACAATTCAACGGCAAGGACATAAAAGGATTTTAGATCTTGTATAATCATTAATCGAGTTTCTGTTTCAGCTATGAACTGCTCTATGCAATAGTAAATAGACTGCACACTTCTACATAAAACACCGAAAACAAAAGAAAAGGTCAACAATAACCAATAACTTGTGTTAACAGATGCTGTAAATCTTTATTTTATACCTTTGAGATATGGCATCAATTTTGACAAATCTCTCAAGGATTGCTTGATCACCCATAGGTGCAGTCCCAATTGATGGGCTGCTAGCATTCAGTACAGCATGCATGTTTGAAACACTGGCTGGAGACCCTACACCACTCACAGGCGGTTGAGTTTTGGGAACAGAATTTGATTTTCTCTTTGAAGGAGCAACTGAAGGCTGCTGCATCCGGTGCATTGAATCACTAGGGCTAGAAGCAACAGGGGGATAGCCCACTACTGCAGGATTGGAATTTGCAGGGAACTTGTCTTTCTGTGATCCCATTACAGCAGATGTCACAGCAGCGCCAAACTGGGCACTCATTGAACTGCTTGATATCTCCCCAGATTTTGAGGAGACTGGAGACTGAACCATTGGTACAGAAGAGACACGAGAAGTAGCAGCTATCTTCCTTCTCTGAAGCATTTCTTCTTTCTTCAAGTCCTTCTCACCTGAAAAACGAGGATTCTGCCACTGTTGCATGTTTCGTGGGCCTGCTTGCTGTGACAAATGTGGGGCCTGAGGTTGTTGTTGATCCAGCACAGAATTTTCAGGTGCCATAGCTTGCAAGGTGTCTTTTGACTTGTCCATGCCATCCATCTGCTCTTGCTTAGCTCCATATCTCATACCTAGCTGGTTCGAATAAATGGAAGCTGGTTCTTGCACATGAGGATGAGTATATCTCTGCCCAACCGAAGCAGCATACTGCATGCCCTTGACATCTAATTGCTGCAGCTGTTGATTCTTCCACTGCATCTCCTGCCCACCAAGTCCAGCTGGCTGATGCCTTGTTTGCTGCTGCTGCTGCATATCATCAACACTGACCGTTGTTTTTACTCTCTTAGGGTCTTGTAGTGGGGCATCTGCCATTTCTCTCTTCACAGATAAAAGGCCATTGGTTGTCTCATTGTAAGCCATCAAGTTTTGTGGAGATGAAATGCTTGAATTGATTCCAGCATAGTTCATAGGAGTCCCTGCCCCACGATCATTACCAATAGCAGGATAATTGACAGTTTGCTGGATACTGGTTTGGGACAGCATTGAAAAATTAGCTGGTCTAAATGTCTGAGAGCCACCTGACATATTTTGGATGGCAGTGTTATCAAGGCCTTGATGAACAGCATTGCCACCTGAAATACCCATCTCATCTGATTTCATATTTTCAGAAACCCTGTCTATGCACACCTTTTTGCCATGAGACATGTTATTGGATGTGACAACAACTTCAGGATTCTGCCTTAGCCTTCTCTTTTTTCCAATACCAAGGTTCAGCTGCAAGATATGTAAGACACTTAGTTTGAACAGAGGTATTATACCTCCAGTACCAGTTATTTCTGGTTTCTAAGCGTTGTACCTTATGAGGAACAGGATCCTGACAAAGTCGGTCCAACTTAGGAGTAGGATCTAAACAAAGTGCTGGTTGTAGAACTTTCACAATCCGTGCCTCAGCTTCCTACAAAAATAAACGTGGCACCATAAAAGATATGTTTCAGATAAACAGATTAGATTAAGTTATATTCCAGATCCTTCTTTTGAATAACTTTACGTGGGTACTTGACTCTACATCCATTTTGCCATGTTCCATTGCCATAAGTTGTTGGTGATGAATCAATTTGAACAAAAGTAACTAGGCAGTACCAACTTTCATAAAAAACTCATGGGCTCACATACCCAGTTTTCAGTTCAGAGATTCAAATATTTTATATTAAATGCATGGTTTATAGTTATTTTATATTAAAAGAAAAGAAAAACACAAGCATAAGTCAATCCATTTTCAGAATAAAACAAAGGAAACAATATACTTACCATGAAATCTCGGTAACTCCAGGAATCATCAGATAGCCGAGGAATGTCCCTTACAACATTTTCAAAAGTCATTTGCAGCCTCACTTTATTCACAACAGGTAGTCCTAGCTCAGCAGATGGTGCAGGTGCTTGATTGGAAGCATGCTTTCGATAATCACGTATCTAGAAAGAAAAACACTTCTTTGTGTCAGTGAGCACATTAGAAAGCAAGTATTGCAAACCAACAATCACTCATATCTTAAGAAACCGGGCACCAGTTAGTTTAGATATTGAGCATTTGCGCACAAGATTCATGTGGTTTCAGAATATGATTTGATTTGTTTTGTGGGAATTAGTTTTAATTTCTGCATTACTACTTGTGTTCTAGCCCCAAGTTGTTTGGAGTTTTCCGAAACAAATGGTGGATGGTTTAAGATGTAAACTGGTCATATGAGCAAAAGAACAACAAATGACATTATGTAGCATAAGGACCACTTAATTATTACAGAATAGTTGTTTTAGTAATTGCCATTAGATACATAACTTCTATGGTAAATTGGCCTGTGAAAAGGGTATGCAATCTTCTAGACAAAATTTATTATCTCTATCATATAGGAAAATATATACTAGCTGTAACTGGGAATATAGAACATAAAGCAAAATAAATCAGTATAAGGCTTGTGATAAGATTTTTCAACAATCCTTTGCCTTACATACATTAATTACATATCATGCCTCAAGTCTGATAAAATAACCAACCTCACAGATGACTGATCCATTGTAGTACTTGCTTGGTATCTCATCAAGTATATCTTCAGGCAGTCTCCCAGATTCAATTGCCTGCAGGTGATGAAGCAAAACGGCTTATTAAAATGTATTGGCATTAATCGTGATCAACATGGCATAACTGTTTCCAGTGATTTTAGCAAGCAAAAAGGAGAAAATTGATCAATCCATTAGAACAAAACAAGTAGCATTGCTGTTATTTTGTCCACGAACCCATTGTTGAGAAACACTGACACAAATTGCCAATTAATATGACGATAATCAGCTAAAATAAAAGTTCGTAAAAATCCATAATCACAGCATCTAACACAAGTTTATATTGGGATATGTGATTTGTTCTTACATTAATACATTCTGGTTTGAAAGGTAGAAGAATAGATTAATTTACTGAAATCCATAACTGTAAAGACACATGGTATTGAACCAAGAAGCAGTATAAATGGATGAATAAAACTTAGCTTTCAAGTTTACTCAATGACATCGATTATAAACTCAACAAGAAATTTGTCCAAGCCTGGGCAAGCTTCTAAGCTAGAGCTTGGATTGGCAAGTTGAAGCTACTCAAAGCTTATGCACAAAATCATGCTTAAAGCAGTCATGCATTATTCAATGAAAATGCATGATCACATACAGTATAGGTGTATCGTTGGAAAAAGCGATAAGATAACAATTACTAGATTAATGTCTGCATTAGATAGAAAAGTAAAGTGTTGCATTATCAAGAAAACTAAATAAAGGTTATTGTCTTTCAAATTGTTTCTGCCCACGCCATTTATGTACAAATACTCATGATATTAATCTATTCTCCTCTTTCATCAGTAACAATAAGACAGCGAAGGCTGGTGAATCAGTAAATATGCAGGCAAATTGATGTATCGTATACATTGAAAATCACATGGTTAAATTTCATGGACATCTCATACATGCAACCTCAAAGCGTTCCATCCAATAACCCACCATTGAAAGAATCTTGATCAAATAGAAAAGACCATCTGACATAGGCTACCAGATGTAGAACTACAAAAGAAATACAACATACTTACAGAAAACAATTTTTCAGACGCCTTGTCATAGGGATGAAGTGTTTTTCCATCCTGTATTGATGGCTGGCAAGGATCCATCTGAATAAAAAGGAATTTAGATTAAAATAACATATTTCTGTTGAACCTCCATATGATGAAATAGTAATTTTATAATTCACTACAGAAAATTATAGTTGGGGAACACACCGCTGCTGACTTTGCAATGAGATAGCCTCTATCATACAGACTGAAAGTGAAGGAAACCTCGTGCTCTGCACACAATGTTGACCATTTAGTATCAAATGTAGCTAAACAGAATGATTTTGGATAAACATTTTTGATTGACAATACCTGGCAAAATTATCCTAGAGCATGCTGGTGAAATCGTGATGCCATTGGCATCACTAGCTCTTTCAACAACACCATCCTACATAAAGAGCACATGTCAGCATTTCATGGTAGATAGGAAAAATGATTCTTAAGGCAAGAAAGTTGCATACTAAAATTATGCAACAAAACAAAAACCATAAAAATAATCTCCAGCCGGACAAAATTCGAAACAAACAAGATATATCACAAACTGAGGCCTTCCTAATTTTTAGGAAGCCAAGTTGAGCTAAGGAAACACCAGGGATCAAATTTTGAATTGTCTACTGCCCAGTGAAAATGGAACGGTAAGTGTGTTGGTGTCACACCTAGAACTTAGCCTTCATCATCACATTACTTAAAATGATTAACCTCAAAGGTCTAGATGTATCCACCAGAATACCAGATGGATTATATGATCCTACGACAACTAACCAATGTGGAAACTGGGAAGAAATCATATTTGTATTCAAATGAGAAGGGATTTTAACATGCTTAATTGTGCATTTTTTTCAAGACCAAATCCTCCCAAACTACATAATAAACCACAAGTCCAATAAATATCCATGGTCAACAATGTTAGGATCTAGGATGAAACAGAAAAATAGTAAACAAAAAAGAAGGATTATTTAGTCCTTATCACTGACATGCTATTGCCCTCTAAATCCATTAACCCTAAAGATCAAGCTTCCGTGTAAATGCTTCCGAAGAAACACGAAAATATTTCGATTTTTTTCTCACAAACTGCTTTGAACTCGAGAAAAATTTAAACCAATTCGCAACCAAAGAGCACTCCAGATACAATCTCTAACGCGTAATTTCACTTTCAAACCAATCCATTCAGGGTAGGAGAAAAAAAACCACAATTTGGAGTGTAAAATCCTCTACGCGGGACCAAAAGCACGAGGTTTCGAGTCAAAAATCGCCGGAAAAACCCGACCTTTCCGCGACGACGACGACAACAATCACACACAACCCAAATGGGCGCAAATTCGCCACGAGATACCAACCAAATTTCGAAATTTTGTTTACCCCCCAACTCTTCCACCCACAAAAAGCCCCCAGATCGCCGGCGCCCCAACGCCTCCACCGACCATGTATCGACCAAAACCCACCCGAGCAAGCAACCAGAAACCCTCCTCCTCACCTCGCGCTTCGCCTCCTTCTCGGCCGCCTTCTCCGCCGCGACCGCCGCCGGCGCCGGGGCGGCCACCCGCGCGGCGGGGTGGACCCGGACGCCCACCTTGGACAGCTTGAACGAGATCCCCATCTCCGCGCGCCCCGAGGGGGCTCACCTCACGTCCTCCCACCCCGCCCGCCGCCGCCACCGAGGGTTCCCCCCCTACGCGTCTCTCCGCCACCGCCGCCGCCGCCGACGACGAGCTCTCGTCGGGGGAGTTAGAGAGAGAGAGAGAGAGAGAGAGAGAGAGAAGAGGTGATGAGCTCGGTGTACGGGTCACCTATGTAGAGAGAGGAGCGGTTTGGGCGCGGGGGACGTGTCACTGACAGGTGGGGCCCCGACGCGGGCGGACGAGTCGGATTGGTGTACGGTGTACGGGGGTGGTGTGGTGCGGCCGGTCCATGGGAATTGGGAAGGGATGTGCGTGGACGTGGTTCACGGTGGAACTTTGGTTTGGAACCGATCGATCCGATGTGTCCAAAGGCGGCCCAACCCAACCTCCGATCGAGATTTTCTGCGGCGCAGATGCACAGTACTCCTACGCTACTACTCGCTCACTGATACATGGTCCAAGGGTTTATGCGACACATGTCATTTGATTATTAGTATATTCCATCTCAAAATGCTTTGTGTACATTTGCTTTAATAAATGTAAATTAATCGCTTTTTTTAGAAAAATATAATTGTCAAAAACCAACTAGTTGACAATATATATCATTAGCATTACACCATGACATGTTTTATACATTCATATATGGTGGATAGTACTAACCAGTTCAAATTCATTGACATAAGAAAGCACCCACTTTTTTCATGTAGCTATATAGAAGAGCTTAATGCATCTTTAAATTCCATCGCACATACTACCTCCATCCCAAAATATTTGATGCCGTTGACTTTTTTAAAAATGTTTGACTGTTCGTCTTATTCAAAAAAATTTAAGTAATTGTTAATTCTTTTTCTATCATTTGATTTATTGTTAAATATATTTTTATGTATACATATAGTTTTACACATATTACAAAAGTTTTTGAATAAGACGAACGGTCAAATATGTTTAAAAAAGTTAACGGTGTCAAACATTTAGGAAGGAGGGAGTATTTTGTAGTATGCATGCCTAATGTTCCTTTGTTTTCGTGAACTATGTAATGTGCGGGACAAATATATCTAGCGTAGTATTTGCTACGAGGCATACATTCTCCTATGGATTGTGGGGTCCACTTTGGCTAGTTGGGCATTAGATTTGGGATGGATGGTATGAATTAATTCCTCCTTACAACTATTGACACGTCCAATTATTAAGGAAAAATAATAATTATTAATCGTACATTAAATAAACAGAAAAACAAGGTAGGATTATCCATCTCCTCTCTATCTTCTCTTTCAGGTCTTTTGGAAGCTGACCAAGTTAGCCAAACACTTTAGAAACAATCTTCACCTCCTATATAAGCTAGCTTTCACTAAAATTGGAGTTTGAAACTGGGATATAGAAGATAGAGCCATACCAAATAGTCCCTTAAAAGGAGGAAGAGGGGTCAGGAGTTATGGTTTTTTGTTCCTCTTAGTGAAGGGTTAGGGGATACATATTCTTTGCAGTACCGTATTTTGGAATGGAAGTAGCTATATTTATGGCGTTATATTTTTCACTAAAAACATAGTCAACATGTATTTACATTGTAAGTCCCAAGATTATATAGTAATTACATGTGTAAGTGATGTGTAAATGAGATGTAAGTGGGGTGTAATTAACAGTGGCGAATCTAATGAAAATTAAGGTGGGGCTTATGAAAAACTACTACAAACATATCTACCAGTCTATCACCAATCAAAACATCAAACTTGTACCTAAAACGAAAGAAAACAAACTGCACTGTGAAAATGTAACAAATCTACGAGGCTCTAGTATGTTGCCATCGGCCGTGTGTTTTCTCACCTGACCCAAACTACTGTTAGCTGACTAGAGGACATATCAATGCCCAAGACGGCGTCAGGATCTTCTCAATCCTCCCGCTGCATCCATGCCCTTTCTACTTCATACCCTTCTTTGATGAGATTTGCCTAATTAACTAACCCTGGAGTAGAGAAATACATTGGGCATTAATGTGAATGGAGCTGGGGCTTAAGCCCCAAGCCCCCAACTAGCCCCAACGGTAGATTCGCCCCTAGTAATTAACTTCGTTAGTCATCTCTAATAATTACACTTAATTAACACATTACCTGATAGAAAAGATGTGCACATATAGGTCTGTAGTGTTAGTTTTAGGGTGAGTTTCTTTCTCTCACTCATTCGATGTTTGAGCGATAATCTACTCTCGATCACTAATACATCGATGATAGATTGCAGGTAGCCAGCGCGGATCGCGAACCACGCATACACAAACATAATATTCAGCACTAATCTAAAGCAAAATCAAAGGGCTGAAAACTCGACTGTAATCAACGAGATTTTGTGGCGACACAAATAAAAAAAACCGTTTTGAGATTGATGAACAAGAGGTGCATAGCAAACTTTCTATGTGGTACACATGTTGAAGAACAACATGGAGTCATAGGAGAGGTTGTGTGTCCCATAGCTAGGCTCTGCCCCATAGGCCATGCAACTATGCAATACTGTCAGGGTTACTGAAGCTGAACCCAGGGAAGTATACTTTCGGAGTACCATCGGGGAAGTTACTTGGTTTTCTTGTCTCCGGACGAGGAATTGAAGCAAACCTTGAGAAGGTCAAGGCCATCGAGAACATGAAGTCATCCACAAAACTCAAAGAAGTTTAGAAGTTGACAAAATGCATAGCAACACTAAGTTGATTCGTTGCCAGTATGGGAGAACGAGAACCGTCTTTCTTCGCTTTCCTTAAAAAGTAGGACAAATTTGAGTGGACGCAGGATGTCGAGAACGCGTTTATCGCGCTCAAACGGTACTTGTCCAACCCCCTGTACTGGTTGTCCGTCAACCAGTGGAAGAGCTATTCCTTTATATTGCCGCCACACCTTATTCTGTTAGTACCGTCATAGTTGTCGAGAGGGACAAAGTACAACACCCCATATACTATGTCAGCGAGGTCCTCCACGACGCCAAAACCCAATATCCCCAAATACAGAAGCTGCTCTACGCTGTGATTATGACATCATGGAAACCGCTTCACTACTTCTAGGCCCACAAAGTCACGGTCATCTCTTCTTTCCCCCTATGCGAGGTGGTCAGGAACAAAGATGTTGTAGGACGCATTGCCAAGTGGGTCATCAAGCTTAGCCAATTTAATGTCCACTTCGTTCTGAGAACAGCTATCAAGTTCCAGGTTCTCGCAGATTTTGTTACCGACTGGACTATTCCTGATAACAGTATAGCTGATCAAACAGATAACGAGACATGGAAAAATGACCTTCGATAGAGCACTCAACAGCCAAAGAGCAGGGGCAGGATTTATTCTAACATCTCTAACTGGAGATCGGTTCAGACATGCAATACACCTCAATTTTCGAGCAACCAATAACATTGCAAAGTACGAAGGGCTACCATCCGGGTTACGAGCCGCCGTAGCACTCGGAGTAAAGCGATTAATTGTGAAAGGGGACTCAGAGTTGGTCGCCAATCAAGTGCACAAGGACTACAAATGCTCCAACCCCGAGTTAGCCAAATACCTCACCGATGTCAGGAAGCTGGAGCGAAAGTTTGACGGTGTCGAAATTCGGCATCAAAGATAAGCCTAGACAGGGGATACCCGCAGACCATATTCTGAGGGTATTGGGACATATACCTTCTCGACGTTAGAGATCATAAGATAAGCCCCGTTGAAGTTACAATATCCCCAGAAGGCCCGCCACTATCGACATCATTGATAAGCCCCATCGAAGTTCGGTATACCACATAAAGAAAGCACGTTCCGAACCACTTATCATCTCTTAAGGTGTGAATTAACCACACGTTTTACAATGTCCAATTTTGATCTTACTCACAAGACTATTATACACTTTTTTGAAGTTATGTGAAGAAAGGACTCTAGAAGCTTCACTTGCAGCGTCATGCAACTTGGTGGTCTAGTGTGGCCAAGAGTGGACCCCTAGGACCATGAGAGAAATGTGCATTTTGTGGCAAGATTAAACTCTATTTATTTGTCCAGACATTACGTAGCGAAAGAAATAAGAATATTAGACACACTACAGAAAATGTGGGGTAAAGTTTAAAGATACATTAACCTCTTTGAGTTGGCCACATGAAAAAGGTTCCTTTTTATATGTTGACAAATTTGAGGCGGTTTGTATCTTTCACTTTCTGTTCACTATGGATGTATTAATCATCTTGTAGTACAAGATACAAACAGAAAGTGAAATTTGTTAGGGAAAAAACAAGATACAACAGCAAAAGTGGCTGGCTACTACTACAATACAATACATAAGGAGTGATCCAAACAAAATCACCCAAGGCTTTCATGAAGTACAAGGCTGTCAGATCATGGCGCTTCCATGTTGCGTGAGGCATTTCTGCATCACCACGTCAATTATAAAGCTTGTAGAAAATATTCCCTTTACGGTGAAACTGTAGGGAGGCCCCTACGCTATATTAAATTTCAAAAGGAAAAGTTTAATTACAAAAGTTTCTTTTTTTTTCCTGCTCACTGGATTTTCCATGTCACCTATTTTAATCTTAGGAGCATGCATTAGCATTTTTCACTTAGGTCCTTGGTGATGTGCAAAACTGTTTCACCTGTGGCCTACCTTTATTAAGCATACTTTAGTTGGTTGGTAATTGTGTTCCTCTTTTCTTTTTTCTTTTCAACCAAGGGTTTAACTTTCAATATGTGTTATTTATTTACTGGAAGACCCGAAGGATTAAAAACAATAAAATTGCCATAAATAAAATGAAACGATATTACATGATCAAGTTAATTATATAAATCATTTATTATTGTCGGCACATTTTGCAATTTTTGATACTAAAGTAGAGTGACAAAAAGTTTTTCCTTTTTATTATTCATGACGTCATTTGGTTGGTCTAGAACATTCGTTCCGTCCTATAAAATGCGCCCCAGGCCACCTCAATCATTCCCATCCTCGTTCATCCGTCAGTGGCCCCTCTTCCTTTTCCATTATCATGAGCATGTCTTCCCCAAAACATCTGCTCGCCTAGATATACCACTTCATGCGACCTCCGTCATCCGGGCCATTACTATGAGGTAAATATATATCCAAACCTTTTTTCTCTGAATTCTCAAGATAGAAGCAAGTTAGCAGTTTCATCTTAGATCTATCTTATTATATCCATGTTTGATCATTTTGTTATGAAGCTAGGTCTAGATCTTGAAAAATAAAATTAGTAAGAAAACTAGTCTGGATTAACATCAGAGGCATGGAGCTGGTGACTGATCCACTTTCTGTTAACACTAGGTGGCTAGAGCCACCACTGGTGGAGACCAAGTCTATTTACCTTGGGCTCACCGGCTCACGCTAATAATTGAAAACAATGTGTCATTGGTAACTGATGATGTCGATGATTCTGTCATGTTCTAAAAATTTCTAGATCTACAACTTGCCACCAGTTGAAAAAAAAGTTGATTTCTTAGTCCAATCACCATATGTAGTTAGACTCAAAGCTTGGCTATACTCGAGACTTATTTTTTCTGGCAGCCAAAAATTGTACGCATCTGTTCAAATTTATTTCTCTAGATCTATTTCATACTGGTTGAAATTCAAAAAAATCATGCTTACAAACTTACAATTTGAATCGCGCTCATAGCGAGAATTCGAGATAACTACCCGGCCTATATCCGAATTCCCCCCCCCCCCCCCACTCCACTTGTTAATCCCTAGTCGTTGAAAGCAACTACGAGGTTCAGTTTTAACCCCAACAAATAAAACTTTTACTTGGGGTGTCTGCCAATTAATATGCAAAGGTTGAGCCGGTGTGTCTGCATAAATCTTACAGACCTTGGCAGTATCCGGCAGCCAGCTAGCCAGTAGCCACCGCGCCAATAAACTCCAGCAGAACTAATCAGCAGCAGCGCCAGTTGTAGAGGAAGCATGAGCACCATGCACAGCCACAGAACAAACTTGATCATACAGCTAGAGAGGAGTGTAATGTATCACATCTCGCTAGATTAATCAGTAGACAGTACTAATCCCAGGACCTTATGATAGGATTTTATTTTCACCTTCTTCCAAAAAAATCAGCAGTTGTTTCACGAACTGATCAGCTGCTCAGGTGATAGCTGACACTGTGCGTGCGTGGCTGAGTGGCTGCCTTGTGGGCCCCCTTGGTCATCCCAGCCGCCAGACCGTAGCACACGGCTCTTTCTTTCCTCTCAAAATTAAATCATTTCAATTGATGTCAAAGGCAGTCTAAATAATATATACTTCTTCTGTTTCACAATATAAGTCATTTTAGCATTTTTTATATTTATATTGATGTTAATGAATCTAGACAGATATGAATGTGAAAAATGTTAAAATGACTTACATTGTGAAACGGAGGGAGTAACAGTTATATGTAAATCTTCATATGTGTTTACCATTTTCATCCCGTGTTCTTTTTTTTTTAGAACTCTCTTACCTGTTCAGGAGGGACGAAACATGGTGGGTGCTGAAAATTGACCGCACCGAGCCGACGAGCCTGGAAATCGAAGATTTGGTCGAGGTATGCTTTTATAATCTGCTCTTTAAAAATAACTTGTATGGTTCATCCCTCATAGATTTTGCATATATAAATTAGTTTCCTGGCTTGGTAATCCTTTGCTCATCATCTGTTTTTTTTTGTAACTTTGCTCATCACACTGTTCATCTCCACAAACCAATTTTCCAATTGACAATTATTCAGGTTATTGAGAAGAAGCCTCGTGAGTCTTTGCAACGCGTACAATATGCGAAAGCCATTGACCACATAAACAATGGGTTATCAAATGATAAGCAGTTAATGGTTATTCATATGGACTTGAAGACTTGAAGGTGATTTATTGTTCTCCCTAAACAGAACTCCCTTTCTAAATTTGGCCTCTGTCAAGCTTCATGTTTATAATTAGTTTTCTCTTCAAATGTTAACACATGTTGTTTGCAGCTGTGAGCTGTTTCCATGCTTGCTAATGGTGGGATTTGCCTCATTAGCTCATTCAGACTTTCTACATTGCCAACTTACTACAACATCGTTACCTGATCGCACTCTAAGGTAAATTTCAGAGCAATATACACACTAGCAATGTACTGTAGTGTAACATGGCATATACAGAACTCTAGATTTATCATTACTACATGTTTAGATTGTGCACCTTTGCATACTGATACCACCTTGAATAGTATTGTTTTCTTTTTCTTATTCTACTTTCGACATGTATTACAGGGAACAAAACGATGTTACCAGTGCAAGTAGCAGTACTAGCATGAATGAACCCAAATTTGGGATAATAGAGATACTGCCAATTGTGCTGCAAAAGGGAGTGCTCAAGACTAACTGCATAGACAGCCGAGACCGCACAAACAGAGCCCAAATTGTGGATGGACTAGTCGGCTTGGGGCGCCAGCTGAAGGCATTGGTGCAGACTAAGGGTTTGGAGATTCATATAGAAGAGCCCTTGTCAAGCACCTTGATGCTGTTCTATGAGGAAATGGGGGATGCATTGGCTCTTCAGTTTACTGGCTCTGCTGCTCAAAACAAGGTTTATGTTACACTTAAATTGTCAAGCCAGTTTGAATATTGAAAAGAGCTCGTTGGGCAGTTCAATAATTTATTTTCTTCTTACTTGTGGGCACCTCCTGCATTAGTACTTAGATCTTGAAATTTAGTTGCTGCAAATGGCAGTTCAGAATTATACAACTTGCAAGACAATAAACAGTGCACACATTTTCTTCAGAATTCCAACTCCATGCAATTCGCCTAAGTGACTAATGTTTCTTGATGCATTAGGAGTTTTGGAAGCAAAAAGGGCAGTGGAGTGCAATGAATAAGCTGACCCGGAACATCCAACATTTTGTGAGCAATGCTTACATGGACAGTGAAAAGCAGAATTCTCCAAACATGTAAGTGGCTTTTAGTTATATACCTACTAAAATATCATATCCCTGACAAAAGCAATAAGACGTTTTGAACGAAACAATTTTTTTTGAATGAATAGAGAAGTTGTTGATGTTTGCATTCTATTTCAAATTCTTGGGACATTTCCAACCCCAACTGGGAAAGCCTCCAATTTGGAGGTTTTGGCTTGGCTAGCACCCGCCAAAGGCAAGTGAGTCCTAATGAAGACCAACATGAAATTGATAGATTTGATATTATCCTAACTGTTAGTTGTGGCATTGAATCCTAGGTCTTGACCTGTTTATACTATGATAAACACTAATATTTGTTAATTAGTAAAATAGTGACCAAACTAGATCATGGGTGAGCTTACAATATCAAAGTTATACCGTCTGTTACAACAACTGATCAGGCTATGTAATAGTTACTTGGTTGACACCTTTAAATATAAACCCCACTATGTTATAGTTTATTTGCATTTTAATATATATCTACCACTATTCTAAGTTTAATTGTTTATCTCTATCAGGTAATAGAAGAAACTCCACTGCTGTACAACCATCCAACAATCTCAAAAATCTGCAACATATCTAACCACGTTGCGTGAAGGATATGAAACCGGTAGCATGGAGGAAACAAAAAGGACTACTATAATTACTCAGCTTGTGAAAAAAATGTTGAGAAAGTTCATATACTTGAGAAGTAAAGCCAGTGCCAGCATCCATTATTAAAGCCCACAGATTCGAACAAGAAGCTACTGAACTAATGAACAATCCATCTTCATTTCCTTCTGTAATATGCTGTGCCAACGTACCATCTGCAACATTGTAGTGATACCTGCAAAAGAAGTGTGGCTAGTGTGAAATTATACTGGTCTAGGCAACAGTTCATAGGATGCTCTGCAAGGAATATCATAAAAACATTTATCCTGGCATCTATGTAAAATAGACATGATTTGGGATTACTATAGGAGAATCTTAACAAGGAGCACATTCACAGTCCATTCAAGTTCAATTCAGTTCTGGTATTATAAGTGGATCTGATGATGGGGTTAGTGAAAGATGCCAATCTTCTCGGGTCAGTTGATGTGCATTCAGTATATATGAAGAAACATATCCTTGTGACATTCAATTTGTGTAAACTCTTAGCTTAGTTGACCACATAGATAAAGATGGAATGTTAAAAGGAGTATTTGTTCATGATGTAATTGTCTCCTCTGTAATTACAGCCCAAAAAAACGTTGTTTTTGTTCTATACAGTCTCTTTTCTCGAACACGTGTTCTATAAAGTCTCAATATCTCATCATTGCTTCTTCTCTATATTGTTATTTGGTGTTTTTTCATGTTAATTGGTTGGATTCAAGCAGGACATAAAAATGGTTTAGGCTTTTTTTTCTTCATCCGTGCAGTTTCTCTAGTTGCACAAAGTAGAGGACTTCGTAAAAATGCCAGTTTACCACATAGTTGAGGGGGGCAACCCACTTTTTCCACAACAGCATGCGAAATACCTTTTTTTTGTCCCCCCCCCCCCCCGGTGCTCTTTATCTTTCTCCTCTCACTCTACCTCTCCTCCATCTTGGGTAGCCGACATGCCTAGAACCACTGCAAATACTTCTGCTCCCACCCCTGTCCGCAACCTAGATCCACTGATGAGCTCCACCGCACTCGAGTAGAGATGAAAAATGGCTTAGATACCGAAGGAAACTAATTGTCCACAATTCTTTTCATATTCATTTCGGATTCAGAAACAAAAACGAATATCCATGGCATGAAAACAAAAAGAAATATTATCAAATACAGATAAAGGACAACAGTGAAGCGAAACAAATATGGTCATTAATATTTATCGAATCATAAAACCCCCCTTATAACTGCCTTCCAAAAATCAACGGAGAAATATAAATTGTTGTTGCATATCAAAGAATAGATCAAATTATTTAAATTGTAGCAACTGTATATATGTATATGTTAACGCCAAAATTTGGTAAGCCCCGAAGTCATCATCGGCCTAGAGTCAGTATCGACTTCAGAGTCTTGGAATTTGCTGATGGAAATTGTCAGCTGCCAATAGTTGGATTCTTGATGGATTCGATTAAGGAAATTAATCAATTAAATGAAGTTTATCTAGAAGAGACCAAGTTCAAGGAAGACACAACTTGGGAATTATCTATTAATTAGGCATAGTCGGGTAGTTTCCTTTTATTTTTAGGGAAGTGTGTTTAGAGTTCAATCAGGACTTGTATCTTTTACTTTATCTTTAGGAAAGTTTATGTCTTGTCCAATAAGAACTAGTATCTATCCATGGGTATAAATCACCACCCTTTTTGTTTTCGTCTTTCTCGATGAGCTAGTTCTTGTTTTAAGTTGGGGTTGCATTAATTAGCTTCGATCTCCGACGAGGGGTAAGGCTTGTTATGGCTGCTTGCATTGTCGGGATTAGTGCTTCCATCGCTTCGACACTCTAATCTTGTCCATGTATGACATCGAGTTATCATATACATTATATAATCTAGATTGATAGTGTTTTCTACTTGCATCGACCGATCTCTATCTAGGGTTTTGTCGATATTGGCTAGATTACTTTGTTGGCTTAGATAATATAATGTGTCCACCACCCTAAAAATCAATCAAAGGCTTGATTGTTTAGACTTTATGCTTCTTTTCACATTTAGTGTTGCATCAATTAGTTTTGACCTACTAAGTCGTGTTTAGAATCATAAAAGCTAACTTGCCTTTGATTGCCAATAAGGGTTTCATCAGGGTTTCAGCCTATGAGTTATCTGGACGTTGCATCGGCTTATAAGGATTACATATAAGTTGGTTCTAGCCGATTGCAACAAATGTTTTACTGATTATCTAATCATTTGGATTTAACAATATCGGATCTCCAGCCGATGCATGCTTTAACCTATTGCACGTGCGCGTGCCACAGCTTGCATCCTGCGCCGCCATCCGCCCCGCCCCCATTCTCCTCCTTTTCGTGGGGCGTTCCGCGTGTGCCGTTGCTGCCTGCCATCCTTCTCCATCTTATCCAGGAGCTCGAGAGGCGAGGTGCGGATTGACGACAAGCTTGGAGCTCCGGTGCTGACGCGGTACCAGTGCTCCGATGAGTTCCCGCTCTGGTGTCGCGGAGCCTGCTGCTATGACCAGGTCCAGCGAGCACTACCATGCTACTAGCCACGCGGTTCTCCTGCTCGCTTCATCGGTTCGCTTGTCGTCCACCTCGTTGCTTGTTCTGCTTGTGCGCTCTAGCTCACGAGCCAAACGAGCTAGCTTGAGCTTTCAAACAAGCCGAGCTAAGCCAGGACTTTAGCTCGTTAGGATAACAAGCCGAGCCAGCTCGTTATCCCAATCAGCCAGACCGAGCTGAGCCGGGCCAAGCCAGCTCAAAATCCACCCCTACCTAGATAGCCTTTTTCTAAATTTTCTAATTTTTTTTTTAAAAATGGAAAAATTCGCCCACCTAGCCCTCCCACCACACAAATGTGAACAATACATTTGGTCGGGATAACCACTACAAGAAGGGATTGGGATATTTATAGTGTGTAATATCGGCAACGGCCAATAAATGGAGACCATCAATAACCGTAATCATCGGAGATGGGCTTTAACCATAATTTTTGCCAGGCATCAACCTATCCCCATTATCGATGGGTGTCATCGGTGACGGCCCCACCCTAGAGGCCTATGGTGAGTGTTTGTATTGGTGCTTCTGTGTTGGGGTTTATTCCGACCCTTCAAAGGGGACGCCTATGTAACAGGTTGCAGGCCCCCATCATGGAAGGTCTGTTCACGATGTCGAGTTCTGGATTCTGCTTTCTCAAATTTGTATTTAGATATCCATTTTGATGAAAAATAGCAAGAGAGGCTCGCAAGCTCTTTGCTTATAGCCTGAAGGTGGCAAAACATTTGGTTGGTTTGAAGGTTCTGTTTTTGTCAATGTTGGAGAAATCCTGTACTTCTAATCTTGTACTTCTAATCTTGTGATTAGACAGACCAAATCCAAACATGATAAATAATTCCTACATCAATATATAATAAACTAACAATAGTTCATTCTCTTCAAGAAAAGTTAATGCATTATATATTGTTGTGGCTTTTAGCCTTGGGTCTAATATAATCAAAACCAGTGCCGTGCCCTTGTATCATGGAAGCTGGTATTGCTGTTGCCTAACCTAAACTAAACCGAAAACCCATCATGCAAGTATCCTTCCTTGGACTTAGACTAATCAGCTAATTGAGCATAGCTTTTGATGCGACGAGTTGGAAGGAAATGATAAACAACACCTCACCAATCGTCACATAGAAGAAAGGATAGGATCTCAAACACCCATTTGTGCATGTTCCAATTAGTTAATCCTTCCTATGTTATAATGTATATAGCCGTGGCAATGCCCGAATTTGTTTTTCCCTCTAATTTTAATGTAGTTTCTAAGACAATGCTGATAGCACGTTCCATTGAGGTATTAGTGAGGTTATTTTTTCACTATTAAAATGTTTGGCGTAACCTCTGTCTTGCTCTTCTTAACTATTGAAAAGAAATTAAAAATTTCCATGCATGAGAAAGACCATAACATGATTTGGTTGGTCGATTTTTGGGCTAAAAGGGAAGTTAAGTACTGTAGCAGAAATGACAATAGTCTATTTTTCATCATGCAGATAATTAAGTGGGTTGTATTTGCCATGGATGATGGATTGTTCAGTAATCTTGAATATTTTTCCTCTCAGAGCTATTTCGAAAACTGAACCTATACTCTGCTGTATATATCATCCTCGCCTGTTGCGGATTTGCGATCTTGGATCGAATAGGTCATGTTCATTTTTTCCATTTCAGAAAATTTAGTTTATCACTGAAAACAGCTATTAATTAATTACAGAGAAATACATTATACAAACAAAAGCCACTGCTAAAACAATCTCAAGACACATACTTACATCATATTTTGCGATGAACTCATGACTGAACAGTGAATAACTGAATACTACTTCACTGTTGCTGGGGAAAAACACTGTACAAGAAACTGAAAACGCATCAAGAACGAGTGACCAGTTCACTGGATCAGCATCATCAGGTGCCATGCCATGGCTTGCAATGGCCGCCAATGGCGATGTGATTTGACAGCATCAGAAGCAGAACGAGCCGTCGTCTGCGAAGCTCCATAGCGCCGCCGGCCAGTGGTCGCTCGCCGCTTGGTCGACGGCGGCGCTGTCGCCGCCGTGCGCGAACAGGCTCTCCAGGGACTCGTACGCGCCGCCGGCGAAGTAGGAGGCGAGGCCGCCGTGGACGTCGTACGGGTCGAACACCTCCGGGTCGTCGACGTTCTCGGACGCCACCGTCGCCGGCGGGGCTGGCTGCGAGGTGTGGCTCGTCGTCGGCATCGACTTGGCGCCGCCGTGCCCGGGCTCGCCGACGAAGGAAGCGAACGCCGGCGCGGGGACATCGCTGGACGCGGACGCGGACGCCGCCGTGACCTCGCTGGTGGCGGGCGGAGACGACGGCGAGCGCGTGGCGGCGTGGGCGCGGCGCTTCTTGCGGCGGTGAGCAGCAGCCGAGGGCGGCGGCGCGGAGGGGAAGTTGGGCTTGGCCTTGGCGCCGCGGAGGCGGCGGGCGGCGGCGTCGTAGGCGCGCGCGGCGGACTCGGCGGTGGGGAAGGTACCGAGCCAGACGCGCACGCCGCGCACGGGGTCGCGGATCTCCGCCGCCCACTTCCCCCACGGCCGCTTCCTCACGCCGCGGAACCGCCTCGCGCCATGGCGCTCTGCAAGATTCAAGACAAGACAAACACAACAAGAAACTCCTCTCAGTCCACGCTAAATTCTGCAGCTGATGCAAACCAATTCTTGATCGATCGATCGCCTCACCATGTGGAATCACCGGCGGCGGCGGCGGCGGCGGCGGAAGAACCACCACGCCGTCCTCGCTGTCGTCGTCGTCGACGACGACGTCGTACTCGTCTACCTCCTCGGACTCGGAGTCGGAGTCGGAGTCGTCGTCGCCGGCGTCGAACTCCTCGAAGGCGGCCTCGAAGTCCTCGTCGTCGCTGATCCGCCGCCGCTTGTTCTTTTTGGTGTGGCCGCCGGAGCGCGGCGACGGTATGAGGTCGGCGAGGATCGCGCCGCCGCACATAGCTCTAGCTCTGGATGGGTTGGGGGTAGGTAGGTGAGTTTGGTTGGAGTTTGATTGGGTTTGAGACATCGGAGAAGACGATGGGGGTTTATATTTATAAAGGAGGAAGAAAGGTAGTACGTTAAACTTTGGCGGGAGTGTACGTACTTGATCATCACAAGTTGACAAATTTATGTACTACTGTACTATACTATCTCCAACCCATTATAAGTGCAGTTGTAAGTTTCCGTGTCCAACGTTTGATGGTCAGTTTTATTTAAAAATTTTATGATAAAACTACAAAAAATAATCACACATAAAATATTATTCATATTTTATCATCTAATAACTATAAAAATACTAATCATAATTTTTTTCAAATAAAACGGATGGTCAAATGTTAGATATGAAAAATCGTAACTACACTTATAATGGGACGGAGATATAATTTTCTTTGAATGAAAATTAAAAGATGGCATTTTTTATTTATATTTTGGGGTACAAATTCGTTCAAGTTTAGTTGCTACCTAGGAGCTAGCTAGGTCACTATTTTGAAAATTGACATATTTTTATCTCGGGTTTTTTAATTAAAAGGTTTGGTTTACATACATGTATTATATGGTGCCACGTGAGAAAAAAAAATCATTTGAACGAGTAGATGAGACGTGGGTAGAGGTGAATTGCGGTGCATTTTTTATTGCATAAATGTCACTTCTGTCAAGAATGAGCGCATTTTCCACTGGAAATTAGCTTTATCGTTGTGAAGTTAATTTCTATGTAATTCTGACGTTAAAAGGAAGACCTAAATTGAAGAGCTAATTTTGTTCCTAATTTGAAAATGTATGCAAACAGAACTCTTCGAGAGGCTAAGTGAGTGTACCTCAACTGGTTATACTGCTTGTAGTGGAATCTATCTACACGAGTTGTTCGGACTATTTAAACAGCCCCACAGCAATTTTAAGCATTAATAGAATACTGTCTATCCATTTCTAAAAAATGAAAATATTCGTCCTTTCATCCAAATGAAAATAAACTTAATAGAGGCAAACCCAACGTTTCAATGTAGGTGCTAATTACTTTTAAAAACATGTAAAAGATTGCAATATGTATTTGCTAAAAAAATAAAAAAAACAAAAAGGTGCCTACACTATTTCATTTATAAAACTGCAAGTTTCTTCGTATTCCACCGATGAAAACTGACAAAAATAGAAGCAAATAAAGAAGGAGAACGAGCTCTACACCTTTTATATGGAACCCAATCAAAGATTTGAGGTCAAAAACCTTCCCCCCTAATTTGTGGATGTTTAGGAGAGAAAAAACGCCGGCCATGCATGGCCCCGGTCGGGCTATGGGCTTATATGCCCCCCGACCATCGCAAGCGGTCGCCTACTGTGGGCCGCACGGGATAATCAATTATCCCGTGCGGTCAGCTTAGGACAACCGCACGCGATAAAACGATTATCCCGTACGGTTGTCCTAAGCAGACCGCACGGGATAATCGATTATCCCGTGCGGCCCACTGCCCAACCCCGGCATTCGCCTGGTTGCAGGCGGAGCCACTTATGGCCAGCCTGGAACCAAAGTGAGCCGCTGTCCAGGATAATTACATCTGTAGTAGTGATCTTAAACATGACACGATTGCTTGTATTTACAACTAATTATTCTTTTCAGTGCAAGCGATATACTCATCGACTGCGAGGTGTCTATAATGACCTCGTCAATCTCAAGTATGCATTCATAGGGATCTCAAGTATATATTTATGGGGATCGAGAGGTCCACATCTCAAGTACAGTGAACTTTCCTGGAGGATAAACTTATTATAAACGGTTGCAAAAAAAAAGTTTGTAATTAGGTTTATCACAAGAGAGCTATTGAATAAAGGGATAAGTCCATTTTACGCCCCCTCAACTCTTTGCTTTGTCTAAATCATGCCCTCGAACTATAAAACCGGATATCTGACACCCTCAAACTATCAAAACCGGACATTTTACACCCTTTAGCGGTTTTAGGCTGGTTTTGGTACAACTAGATGCCACGTCAGATGCCACATCTAAAAAAATACACATCAGCAAAGAGGAGGGTCCCACTTGTCAGTTCCATTCCACTCTTCTTCTTCCTTCCCCTCTACCTCACTCTCCCCTCCATTCCTGGAGCAGCCGAAGTGGCCAGTGAGCTCCATCTGTGGAGCGCCCCCTCCTCGCCGCTCGGAGCTCCACGCCCTTCCGTGGCCGCCGGCGGTAACACCGCCCAACAAGCTCGAGTTGGAGGCGGAGACAGCGCGGGCGGCTCCAAGCAAGCTCATGGCAGACACAGCGCGGGCGACGACAAACTCGTGGTGGTGGAGGCCTAGCAGCGTCGGCTCCTCCATCAAGCTCGTCGTGGACTCGAGGCCGCGCTGCTGGCACCTGTCTTCTTCGACCGCAGCAAGGGGGAGGGGAGGGGGTGGATCCGCATCCATCAACCCTCGCCGGAGCTTGCCGGCGACCTCTCTTTTCTGAGCTTGTAGCCAACCCCCTCTTCTCCGACCTCGGCCAAGAAGGCGGGCTCCGCATCGAGGTCGCCACCAACCTCCCTCTTCTCCCGAGCATGGCCTCGTGGCCGCAGCCAACCTTCCCCTTCTCTCAAGAACAAGATCGAGCGCCGCCACCGCTTGGTCAAGGACGAGATCGAGCTCAAGCTCCGCATCCGTTGCCGCCTAGTCAAGCTTGCGTTCCTCGTCCCCAAGCTCTGTCGCCTCCACCGAACTCTACGTCCCCAAGTAGCTCAAGCTCCGCCGGCGAGCTCGATTTCATGGTGAAGACGGAGCTCTTGGAGGTGGCAGGAGAGGCGAACCTTGAGCTCGTGCTCGCCGGTGGTCGGCGCGGAAGGGAAGGCTGGGGATATGCTTGAGCTCCGTCGGCGCTCAAGAATGCCACCGTCACTGCTCTCCTGGTCTGGGATGAAGAAGGATAGAGAGAGAAAGGGAAGAAGAGATGGGGGAAGAAGAAGAGGTGGCTATGCACTGACATGTGGGTCTAATTTATACTTTTTTATTTTTTTGCTGAATGGACCTCCACATCAGGTGAAAACCAGCTGAAAAACCACTTGAGGGTGTAAAGTGAATGGTATTGAAAGTTGGAGGGTTTGAAATATCCGGTTTTAGAGTTTTGGGTGTATTTTAGACAAAACAAAGAGTTGGAGGGTGTAAAATGGACTTATCCCTTGAATAAACCATAAGTGAAAATGCATTATTTTTCGAGTAAGGGTTTGGTCGTTCCATCTGCTTCGTGATCATCGTAAGCAAGTCTGCATCAGTAGTGAGTCATCAATATGAGTGGGGGTTATTTCTTATTTAAACTATGTTGTTAGGGGAGAATATTTGAGCTAATCCACATTCTGACTTGCATCTACTCTTTTAAAAATGTGTACCCCTCTCCAGCCAATATAATTAGCACGCAACCCAAGAAAGCAGTAGGAACGCCAACAAGCAAAGGCAGTGCAAAAATATTAAAAGTTTGCTACCTTGTTATGTCAGGTGGTGCATCTCTATCTATTTAACAGAGGATTAAGATTAATTTGGATTCTATTTCTACCGTAAACACACATACTATATATAACTATAAGTTCTATTTTGACTTTTAAAAGCATGTTTAGTACTTATGTTGTTCGTAGAGTTTAAGAACCCATATTTTCAGTCGAGATAACTTTGTACTCCCTCCGTTTTTTAATATATGACACGTTGACCTTTTTAAATACGTTGACTATTCATATTATTCAAAAATATTATATAATTATTACTTATTTTATTGCGACTTGATTTATCGTCGAATGTTCCTTAGACATGACATAAATTTTTTATATTTGCACAAAAAATTTAAATAAGAAGAATGATGAAACGTTTTAAAAAAAATCAATGGCGTTATATATTTAAAAACGGAGATAGTAATATCTACTAACATATTGGTGACCACTGTATACCATTAATTGACAAGTTCCATGTTACATCAACCCGACCAGGGAATCATTTTCTTTATTCAATTTTTTATACCTACTCTAGATGGGGCTCTTGAAAGTTTGTCCAAAAACCATCTAAAATTAATCCCCACCTAGCTAGCTATCGTGCATACTACCTTCATCCTAAAATATAACAACTTTTAACTATTCATAACTAGAAATATTTATATTTTAGAAGGGGGAATTGAGTAGTTTTTCTTTTCCTCTAGATGCTCACTCGGTCACTCCCCTACTGTCACTAAACGCCAGTGGTCGATCTCACCCAAAGTAGACAGAAAAAATAACAATAACATTTGCTAGATTTATATATATATGAATATATCATTCGATCATACTAAAAAATATTAACTCCCATGCACGTATGTAATGTCGTGTTGTGGGTGTGGCGGCGGAAGTCAAAGTCAAGCATGCAGAGATGCAGCGACGCACACGCAACTCTATGCGAGCGAGCGAAAGGCGAAACCGCGACGGCCGCTGCCCAAATACTCCTATCAAGCAAGCGGTATTGGTGATTGTTGGTGGCTTAATTTGGTTATTAGAGAGAGTTAAATTACAGTTTACAGATAAGGCCGGCCAAATTAGCTAGTGGAGTAGCTACGTACATAGATAGCTAAGCTAGGTTGGTTAACCATAAAACGTACCAAAACCAATGAACCACATAAAGCAAAATTATATAGCTTATGGCTTAGCGTTAGACCGTTAATTAGTTAATTAAACGATTGTACTGTTAAGCATGTTGTCCTATGAATTTGTCCCTTCTCCTTCTTCTTCTTCTTCTTCTTCTTCTCCTTCTTCTTCTTCTTCTATTAAATTATAAATTGAATGAGCAGAAGCAGAATTTTTATATGATTGCATCCATTGAATATCAGGGCCTCTTTAGATCTAGGATTAAATTTGAGTCCCTATCACATCGGATGTTGGGACACTAATTAGAAGTACTAAACGTAGATTAATGATAAAACCTATTTCATAACACTAGACTAATTCGCAACATGAATTTATTGAGCCTAATTCATTCATGATTAGCCTATGTAATGCTACAGTAAAAAATGTGCTAATTATAGATTAATTAGGCTTAAAAAATTTGTCTTGCGAATTAGCTCTTATTTATGCAATTAATTTTGTAGTCTATGTTTAATACTCCAAATTAGTGTCCAAACATCCGATATGACAGGGACTAAAGTTTAGTCTCTCGATCCAAACACCACCTCAGTGATGATGGCCGGAGCTACTGTCTTGTGAGATCAATAAAAAATAGATAAACTAGTCGTCAATCTATGTCTTGCACGGACTATTTCTACCGATATTAAGAATATTAAAATCTTAACCATATGTTGTATTGGTTATTTTCAAATAAACTAGAGTGGCTTTTATCTTAGTTATAACTTGTTAATTATTAATTTAGAATTTGAAAATTAGAATATTTTGAAAAGGATAAAACTAAAGAGTCCACAATATTTAAAATTTCATGTTTTATTTGATAATATGGTCCAGCTATGATAATGGGATCACACAAAGAAGCTAGGTCACTTCAGAGACAAATCCAGGCTAGGCCCAAGTCATGAGATCCCATTTAAATGATGGTGTATGAAACTAATGAAGATGGATATTAAGTAAGGGCGCGGAAAAAAAAAGAGTTATTAATGCGTGGTTAGTTAAGTTTTAATTATTATAAATTTGAAAAATATATTTATTTGATATTTTAGAGCAATTTCTATATAGAAACTTTTCGTAAAAATACATTGTTTAACGGTTTAAAAAACATACTAACAAAAAATCAAGATAAAATCTGCATCTTAATTAAAAAAGATCGAGGAACATAGTGGACTTCAATCCTTGTTTGCTCCAGGATCATGGCCTAGGTGGCCCATGACTAGATCCATCATGGATCCTTATTACTAAAAAAAAAAGCTATTAACACATGATTAGTTAAGTTTTAATTACTATAAATTTAAAAAATAAATTTATTTGATATTTTAGCGCAACTTATATGTAGAAACTTTTTTACAAAATACATTTTAAAAAATGCTAACGAAAACCAATATAAAATCTACATCTTAATAAAAAAAGATCGAGGAACATAGTGGGCTTTAATCCTTTTTTGGTCCAGGATCATGGCCTAGGTGACCCATGACTAGATCTATCTATGGATCCTTATTGCTAACGTGAGAATTTTTGAAAGTGCCTAATTAATACTCTCTTCATCTCAAACTATAATAACCTAATACTGATGAATGAGACATATCCTAATACCATAAATCTCGACAAATGGTATGTCTAAATTTGTAGTATTAGGATGTGTCTTATCTAATACTAGGTTCTTATATTTTTAAGACGGAAGTAGTATGTGTATAGATAGACGACACCATTAAAATATAACATACTGATTAATCAACAGCACAAACTAATTAAAATATGAGTAAATTATGCCTGTCATAGGAACTTGCATAGTGGATACAGATAGCTCGAATAACTTGCAAATTATTCGTTTTGGTACAACAACTTGACTAGTCTATATAAACCCTAGCTAACATAATACATGCAAAAAGAAAACAAAATAGTGTTTTTATCTCTCGAGGGGATATCTCCTCGTTTCTTTCATGCCACCTAAATATTTATAAAAAATATGAAAAAAGTTGATAAGATAGATTAATATGAAACATATCTTTTCACAAACATGTAAGTTCAAATTCAACTTCTACAAGTCGTAACAAATATAACTGTGAACGTAAGTTAAACTATTTTCAGCTTATTTTTTTATTGCAACTTGTAAAAGTTGAATTTGCATTGCATGTTTGTGAAATGATATATTTCGTAGTAATCTATGTTAACAATTTTTTTTCACAATTGTTTAGGTGGCATGCAAGAAATGATGAGATATTCTTTCTGGAGATGAAAATCCATCTCTATATAAAAAAAAGAGTAAATTTCACAAAACCTCAGGTTTTGACGCATCCATAACACAAAACCCTAGTTATTGTGTTTTATTTCAAGCAGTTTTGGGGTAAAATGTTTCAATAAACCTCGTATTGTGTAAAATACTCACATTTCATTATTGCATATGATTATTTTTTTCGTAAATTCATATTAGTTAACTCAAAGTACACATTCATCTCATATAGTTTATTTTTTTCTCAAATTTTTAATGCACAAAAACTTAACATAATTCTAACTGATAATAACATATAATTGGTTAAATATACACATAAAGGATCATACCATGATGATAAACGATTATTCAAAAGCAGCTAACATGTATATGTACTTAAAAATATCTCATGCATCTTTTTACATTTATTATAGATATAAATATATTAGCCGGATAGACAATATAAGCTTGTAGCTGATGTTTTATGAAACACTTTGTTCCAAAACCTGGGGTTTCATGAAACGAATAACAAAACCTCGCATCACAGAAGCCCAGAAATCTAGGGTTTTGTGAAATTTGCTTATCGTGGTCGCTGCCTCCTTCTTTGTTGGCTTTGAAGTGAACTTTCAGCTCCAAAGTTCAATCTCACCGGTCACCATCCACCTCAACTCCTGACCCTGACTACCTCGGGTCCTACAGCACTCAAAGACGCAGGGACTTTGATGGAAAAATTTACATGTCCTGGGGTTTTCTGCAAAACTACGAACAGCTAATAGTGTGTGTTCCAACTCACAGGTGAAAGGGTCACCAGTGCGCGCCACATCAGATCGTATATGAATTGTTTTGGCTCGGATTTGCATGGACTAACTTATATCGAATCATACAATTTGTAAATTTTGTTGTATCTATTTATACAGCTATGGCGTACCATGATCATGTGCCATAGATGTAATTTACTCTTGAAATGCAAATGACCTCGAGGCCTTAATTATCATCTCACTCTTCCGTATCACAGCTTCAGTTCATCATTGTCCGGGATCGAATCTTCCAAGTTTTCTCTAGAAAGCGCCCAATGCTTGTCGATGAGACAAGCATAGCTAAGGACTCGTTTGCCACAGTTGGCGTAGATTGTTATTAGTATTTGCTTAAACCTTGTTGAGCTCAGCAAAACCAATCGAATTTTGAGTCCAAGCTAATTTTCAGTAACACCACTTGTTCTCTGAATTACGCTCAAAATCGATGAATTGAGATAAGGCGGTAGCTGTTCAAATGCTGTTTGGAAATTTTTGGAATTCAACCATGGTATTTGAACCCAATTCCACGAGGATTCCTTGTCACCAGAAATCAACCAATCACAATCCAGGACAAGCAGCTCTGATTCGGACGGAATCCATCCATCTCAAGTTCTTAATTATCAACTCTTCTGATCTTTCTTACCTAGAAAAAGAAACTTCAATTCCTATGAAGCAACTCTTTAATTAACTTTCAGAGAATTTCTTATCAAGCAACAAATTGACAGGCAAACGAACTCCCAGCAGCTTGGTTCGACACGACACCAGGAATCTGATCAACTTGGAAGTTGGAACTAACATTAAGCTGAACGATCATCCAAGCAGAATATATTACATGATCTCTTTATCAATTGGAAGCCAGGAGCTGACCAGCTAGATCAGCATCACGCCCCTCTTTGTCTCCTCCTAATCCTACCTAAACACAGCATAATCCTTATTCCAGAGAAAGCAGCAGCAATGGAGATCGATCTACATACTCTATATACACACAAACAAGCATAACTTGTTTCTACAAGATCTGAAACATTTCAGAAAATAACCTACTGCACTAAGCTTGTCAGCTTGTTTACTTCTTCAGTTCTTCCCCCACACTGACAGGCTTGCTGACAGCGGTCCGCAGGCTGCTCCAGTCGATCCCCGCGACGCCGATCCGCATCATCCTCTCCCGACGATCTTCTTCAGCCTTCAGTTCCCTGTTGTTCAGAGCAAGGGGAATGGTCAGCTCAGATGATTTGCATCTTCTACTGTTCAAAATATGAAACCTGAACATGACTTACTTCTCCCTGTTGATCTTCTCCATGTCTTGCCAGGTGAGCCTTGGGCCCTCGTCGAAGCCCTCGCAGATCAGCTCGCCGCTCTCGTCGGTGTAGCAGAGGATGCCCATGCTCTTGTCTTCATAGACCTGAAAAACAATGGTATGATGTTTCAGATTAGCACAAAGAAGAATTTGATTCAGATGCTCACAGAGGCTAGCAAGAACAGTTACCTTGTTGACCTTGCTGGTGAAGCTGACAGAGTTGGGAGCCTTCTTGGATTCAGGACCTGAGAAGCTGCTATCCATGGAGGCTCTGATCAGATTCCTGGACCGAATCGTCTTCGGAATCAGGATTGTGTGAGGTGAGTAGCACCTCAAGGAATCCATGGATGATGGCCTGTTGCAAACAGGAACAATACTAATAAGTAATAACCATGGGAGTGGATGTCATGAAAATGGCCATTAGTGGGTGGTGGATATCATTTTAAAGAGGGGAAGTTAGGTCAATGAAGTCCCTGCAACATAAATCATTGGTTAAGCTGCATAGATTAAGGTACAATTGCATGGCTATTAAATTGACACATAATTGGTGACAAATTCCCTTTCTAACTCTTGTATCATTATTGGATTAAAAGAACCTAGTTATATATTCAGTGTCATGACTCATGACAAGGACTTCCAACTTGCTTCCTGCCAACTTTGTCCACCTTGGTTTTTACAGCACACCGAAACCGATGTTTTTTACCTGATTTTTTTATGATGGTAGGACCCTAGAGAATTTTATGATGGTAGGACTCTATGTGATAATCTGTACAGGATTGGAACATGACAGCTGAGAGATTCAGGTAGAAATCTCACACTTATCACTTATCACTTATCAGTCATAGAAAGTACATAGAGTTATACTACATATGGAAAAAGAATGTTTGCGCCTTTTAGCTGCGGAATTCTTCCATAAATGCTTCATGGAACACATTAAAGCGGGAGATAATCTGCCGTGTCTTCTCTTCCTGTGGCAGAATTGTGCATCTGAAATGCCATGTTCCAGGTACCTGCAGAATATAACCAACAAGAGGAACATTTGTTAGAATACCAGCAGAAAGAAAAAGGAATATTTTTCTGCAAGATCAACGAACATGTATTAATGCTTGAACATCTAATCATTGAAAAGTATAAAAACCATGTCTTAAGTTTATATTCTACTCTGAATAATATACAAGTAGATAGATGTAAGAATATTGTACTCACTTGTCCAAACACTGAGCCAGGCACAACAACAATCCCAGTGCTTTCGAGAAGACGGAGAGCATAGAACACATCCGGCTCTGTGTTCATCGCCTCAGCAGCTTCAATTGCCCGTGGCGGCAGCCGAACACTAGGGAACACAGATATTCCACCTTCAGCCTTGTTGCAAGTCATCCCTTCCATGCTGTTGAATGTGGACACCATGGCCTAAAACCAGTGCACAAATGCAACATTCAGTTTTGGCCAACCATGGTCTTTACCGCAGTGAAATCGTAACAAGTCAGAGCTTTAAATCATTGTATTGAAGAAAGAAATAAGATACCTCTGCACAGCAAGACAAAGATGATAGTATGCTGTCTCTTTCTGCACGATAAGAGGGGTATGACTCATCTCCAACCTGACAAAAGGGAGGATTATTAAGTTATGCAAAATGTTGATGTCTTCCCTTAAAGAAAAACAAAAAAAGTCGATGCCGAAGGTGAAGAATTCAGAGACCTTTGGTGGGTTCATGACTAGGCTCATAAGGATCTGGCCAGATATGTTGGAGCATGCGCTTAGGGATGCAACTTTGTATACTTCTCCCCTTACTTCCGAGCTGAAGCCAGTGACCTCCATGTAACCCCCTCTTCTCCCGCATTCTCCGTAGTATCCTGATGAAAAGGACAATACTTGTTATCACTTATCACATCCATCAACAAAGAGTATGTAGTTGTAATGTTGTATACTGATCAATAAAGAATTTGTAATGCATGCTGCATCACATCCAACAGTTCAGACTACTTAGAATTTGGCAGAAAAGATCGATATACAGGATTTGATTGGAAAAAGAAACAAAACACGCTGTGGAGAACATTCTTAATCAAGGACCGTCTTAGTGCCTGGGAACGAGAAATGTCCAATATATTGATAGGCAGAGTGTATGGCATGCTAGATAAGTAGATAGAGTTAGGCCCTCTTTATAAACAGGATTTTATTGGAGAATGAAAAGAAAAAAAAAATACATTGTGGTGAATATAGATGGCCATATGGGCTGCCCGGCCCGGCACGACCCAGGAACGAACGGGCATGGGCCGAGGTCAGTCGGGCCGGCACGGCCCGACCTACATGCCAGGCCAGGTTGGGTCAGCCCACGGGCTGCACACACGGCCTAGGCACGGCCCAATAAGTCTCGGGCTGTGCCGAGCCAGCCCGAAGGCACGACAGCGGACAGCCCATCGTGCTTCTCCATATATTAAGTCCATTTTTCTTCCCTCATCTCTTTGGGCTGTGGCTTTTATGAATGGCATAAGTCTATTCTGTATCCCTCTTCTCTTTGGGCCATGCCTTATATAGCTGATTTAAGTCTATTTTGGATCCCTCAACTTATTTTCTTTGATCGTGTTGTGTCGGGCCGGCCCACCGTGCTAAGGCATCGACCTAGGCACGGCCCAACTGTCGGGCCAGGCCGACACGGGCCCGACACCAGTCGTGCCATGCCATGCTTGGGCCAGGCAAAATGGTCGTGCCGTGGGCCGGGCCATCAGGCCTCAGGCCTTATGGCCATCTATAGTGGTGAACATTCTTAATCAAGGAGTCTTAGTGCTTGGGAAATAGAAATGTCCAATATATTGATAGGTAGAGTGCATGGCATGCTAGATAAGTAAATAGAGTCAGGCCGTCTTCATGTAAACGTAATAAGTTCAGCTTATAAAAGAGCATTCACTCCATTCAATCGATAGTATTCATGTAGCAGTCAAAGAAATTTGCCTTCCCTGAAAATCTTATGTGTATTTTTTTTCTCTCAATGAGTTCCAAAACTAATAGTTAAAAGGACCATAACTCAAAAGCACAAGTAACAACAGAGTTGCCTTTATTTTTTCAAGTTGCAATAAACAAAGATTTGCATATACTAGAACTTGAGAACGATCATGAATGAGACAAAGTAAACGGTTTGTACCATTAGATACTGAGTGGAATGATACTAAAGATATATCCCCTTCCCCATAGCCTATGGACCGTGCTACCTTCTTGAAGGAGTTAAATTTCTTCTGATCCGTGTAAATGTTTTCTTGGTAAACCTATCAAAGATAGTCGTGAAACGGTAAATGTCATATTTGCAATAGCCAAGGAAGAAAATACTACAAATGTTCTTATTAAGAAAGATACAATGGGCACCTCATCTGCTAGGAGAACAAGGCATTCATTCTTGCAGAGCTCCACTATTTCACACTGGTTTTCCTCCACAAGAACCTACGAGGAATTCAATCACATATTCACATTCGACTCCTTAAAATCAAAGAAATAGCGTGATTCAGTGATCCGTAAACAAACCTGCCCAGTAGGGTTTCCCGGATTTACCACCACAAGTCCCCTCACATCAATGCCCTTTGCCCGGGCACCATCCAACTGTTTCTTCAGATCTGAAATGTTCACACTCCAACCTCTGGATTCATCAAGGTAATACGGTACCTGAAATTTGCTTTCTTAGATCAGATTGGTTCAAGACAGTAATTAGTATCAATCGAGATTTGCTTCTGTCTGGTTAATGTGGTACACACAAGAGTTGCGCCACGAAGAACCATAGAATCTGTGTACAAAGAGTGTGATGGAATTGGGCAAAGGATGCCGTCCTTCTTGCCACGTATCAACAAGTGCATCATCATATGAACCTATATGGAAATCAAGAAACACAATGATCTCCATTATTTAAAACCTTATCAGATATGAGGCAGATACTAAGAATATGTATAGTTCATATTAGTGCCAAGGATTGAAGTACAAAACAGACAACATTATCAGACAAAAAAAAAAAACCCTAGCTTGCTATTCTACTCATATGTTTTTTCTTTAAACCAAATCATCCATTCACTGAAGTTCTTATATCCGTAGAATATCAAGCCAGTTTTCAGATTATGAGAACTGTTGGTTGCATCTTCGAAACCGCAACTTTTATCAAAACAGTTTGATGTGAGTAATACTATCCAGAGGCCCAACAGTTACCAGTGACAAAAAAAAAGTCGCATCATTATCCAGAAAAAAAAAAACAATGTGTATAATGATCAAACTAAATAGTACCGGTGCAGCTGCTCCATCTGTCAGGAAAATGTCCTCCGAATACGACGGTAAACCATCGCGAGAAGCTATTCCAGCAGCAATTGCATCACGCAACCCTTCAATACCCTGTCAAAAATAGTCAAGTTTGATGAAAGCTCATTCCCATATTTGTCAGCATTTGCTCTGAATTCTGAAACAATTGAATTTGCCTGACAGTGACTGTATCCTCCAGTTGTTTTTCCAGGAATGAAGCCTACAATCTCCCGTGCCCTCGTTATCGCATCAGAGCTGAAGCATTGGAACTTGGCAATCACGTATAGCTTGCAGATCATCTCTTCCATAAGTACAATTGTGACAGGAATACTCAATTTCTGTTCAGTTCTTACCTGAACATGAAGCTGGCCTCACTCCGGTCTAGGAGATGGGGATGATTACACAATGCAAGAACCTGGAGCATGAAAAGAAAAGAATCATCAGAAATCAATAAAATATGATAAATGACTAGTAAATTCATAGGGGCACATGCACACGCCTCCCGGAAGAACTTGTTTGGTTGCTGCCCTTGGGACTGTGGGTTGCTGTGGTTGCAATAGATGATCTACTCCAAGAAATGGGGGAAATTAGCCATAGTAAACTCAGGGAAACTCTGAACTGAATAGAAGTAAGATGCAGAGGAACTCTGAAAAGTCAGGCATTCCTACTGAAAGTAAGATTCAGATGAACGCACCTCACTGAAAGGATGTGAAGCTGGATTAGCGTCTAGCTCTTGTTGCATGCTCTAGAACCAAGAAATCAGAAAAAACAAGATGAGTTTGATCACGGCATTAAGCTGCAACCCCTTCATAATCTCAAAATACTAGAATTGAGAACAATCATTAATCCACCGAAGGAACTTGTTTTGAAAATAACAATTCACCAAAGAAACTCTTAGAACAATCACACAGTCTGAATTTCACTATACCGTGTCAGCTTGCAAAATTTTTTTCCTCTCTACTATAAGGATATTAACCGTTACTGTCACCAGCTAAAAAAATGAGCAATGCAGTTTGCGATGTGCAGACTAAACCTACTCCGATCCTAACTCCAATTGTCCCAATCAAGAAAGAACACCGCCGATCAAACAAACCAACGCGTTCTAACTTTTTTTTCCCAAAGATGGCATATCGTATTTTTTCGCACAAATCAAATAGAGAGGATTCTTTCGTCCCCCCATTGAGGCATATCACATATGCATGTGATTGTGAGCAAATGGGGGGGATTGATTGATTGATTGATTGATTACCTGCGCGCGGCGGGCGACGAGTCCGCCGAGGTGGTGATCCGCCAGCGCGAGCACCTGCAGCGGAAGAAGATCAGTGAGCCCGAGCCGCCGGAGACAGAGAAGAAAAAAACAGAAAGATCCAAAACCTTTGGGTTGAGGGAGCTGACGGTGAGCGCGCGGGCGGCGGCGCGAAGCATCTCGTTGGCCGCCGGCGACGGTGCGATCGATCCGGCGATGTAGGTGAGTGAGGTGAGGTGAGGTGAGCGAGCGAGGAATGCGGAATGCAGCAGTGAGCCAGTGTGACGATGGTGAGCCTCTAAGCTAGGCGGCCATGGATGGATGAAGAGGAGGGAACTCGTCTCATCTCCTCTCATCTCGTCGTCGTGCACGACCGGCTGACGAAGCGGTGGCCATGGACGCACGCGCGTGGTGACGTGGCACTCAGCCTCAGCGCCGTTCTTGGTGAGGCTGACGTACACTAGTCACGTGCACGGATCCTCCATCATGTTGGATTGGAGCCACCTGCTGCTCCCATTCGTCTTGTTTCGCGAGTATTTTTTGTTTCTCCTTCTCTTTTTTTTCCCCTGATTACAAGCAACGCCTACTCCGGTTTGGGTGTTCATAACTCAGAAATCTGTATAAATGTCTTTTGAGTAAATTGTTGTTTATAAATTAATAAATTAGTAAGGGGTTTGGCAATACTTATTGAAAAGAAAATATCTCTATAATAAATCTATTACCCAAGTTGGTAGGAAACAAGGAGATTCTTATTTTTGTTAGGCCTCATAAAAAAAAGTTAAGAATACTTTATTAAATATGGGTTCCTAGATTTTGAATAATAGGGAATAAGTTAGATTCTGAGAAGATAAATGGTTAGGTAACTTAGCTTTTAAAGATAAGTATGCATCTCTATATGCTATTGTTCGAAGGAAAAACTCTTCAATTGCTAATGTTATGAGATATGTTCCACCGAATGTTTCTTTTAGGAGGCTTTAGTTGGTCAGAATCTAGCAAATTGGCATGAATTGTACTTTTCTATTGTGCATATTCAGTTGAATCAACAGAAAGATTGTTTTACATGGAACTATCATTACAATGGCCAATTTTTTTTGTTCGGTCAATGTATTTAGCTTTAATAAACAATCGTTATATTGAGAGAAATAAGATTATTTGGAAGCTTAAGATGCCTCTGAAGATTAAGATCTTTATGTGGTATTTGTTTAAAGGGATTGTGTTAAATAAAGATAATTTGGCAAGGAGGAATTGGAATGGTAGTCTGAGATGTTGTTTCTGTATTAAAAATGGGACTATACAACATCTTTTTATGGAATGCCATTTTACAAAGTTTATTTGGAGATCAATTCAGTTTTCTTTTGGTTTTACTTTACTAATAGCATATCTCATATTTTTTATGATTGGGTTCTGGGGGTGGACAAGAAAAATAGAAAACTTATTCTTAAAACATCTGCTATATGTTGGACTCTATGGTTGAGTAGGAATGACATGATATTAGACAAATCACTATATGTTTCATATATGTAAGTAATTTTCAGGGCAACAAATTGGCTCACGTTCTAGGCACAACTACAAAAGGATGATGAAGAGGCGAGTTTTTAAAATTTGCATGTCGTAATCTTGAGAAAACGGTTATACAATTGTTTACCAATCTTGGATGGAGATACATAAATAGAATTCAATGATTGTGTACTCCCTATCAACACAATCTTGTGTTGATAGTCTTTAGTTTGCTTTTTCTTCATGGTTGGTGTCTTCTTTTATTTATGTGAGCTACACTCGTTTTGAGTGTTACGTTGTAATAATTGGTTGTAACTCGTTGAGCAAAGGCTAGGATATTCTATTCTATTATCTTAAAAAAAAAGTAACGCTTACTCCTACGTCTGTTTTAAAAAAACTACTTTTGAATATAAATATAGATATAGTGTATATTCAAATTCATAGCTAGAACTTTGTTTTTTATGGAACGGAGGGTATATGTGTTTGTGCACAGATACCACAAGTTCACCCTCCTGTTAACATTAGATTTAGCACCAGAATAAAATATAGTAAAGTTTAGTGATATTTGAAAAGGATCCAAGCATGTTTGACAGGATAGTTTGATTGGTGACTTGAGACGGGTCCAACCGGGGATCCCAATGGTCGGGCCGGTAAAAACCGAATTCGAGTCCAATTGCGATGGATCTTAAGTTTCCTTGCGGGGACGTGGAGTTTATTGAGTCTATCTCGTTTTATAAGTTTAATACAACGTGGAAATGGTCAAATGGAAGACCAACCCCTTTTTCATATTATGAGAACATCGCAATCTTTTTTTTTTAAAATGGTTAGGGCTATTTTTATATATTTTTGAAAATAGGGGAATATGTAAGGTGTTAAAACATTTTCTCGTTTGGTTATCTATAGTTGTTTAGCAGGCTCGCCTCTGACCCTTTGTAGGAAAGTTATTCTGACAGTGGCTAACAGGTGGGTCCAATTCCACATGTCAGCGACAACTATTATAGATGTAGTAGAGGATCCTTACTCTATTTTAATGTCACATTCTTAAATGCCACCCTCTCCAATAACTGATTATTTGTCATGGGGACTTGCTCAAAGCCACTTTTGGACCTAAAACGTTGCCACATCAGTTGAGTGATGTGGCACTGGAAAAGCAAATGACCATACTACCCTGATCTCTTCTCTCTCATATCTTCTCATTAAAATGACAAGCAATGCAAGAGGTCGAGCAAGCCCATGGCGGTGCTGCCGCTCGTGCCGAGCGATTGCCGTTAAGATCGACGCAATGGCGGCAGCGCTAACCTGTGTAGGAGGAGACGATAAGGAAACAACGGCGACGGGTGGTAAGATCTCCCAAGGAGCTACGGGGGCGCCGCTCTGGTCGGTAGCGGTGCTACGCGATCCATGGTGGCGACGGGATGCGGTCCATCCGATTTACTAAGGGTGTGTTTAGTTCACACCAAAATTAGAAGTTTGGTTGAAATTGTAACGATGTGACGGAAAAGTTGGGAGTTTATGTGTATAGGAAAGTTTTGATGTGATGAAAAAATTAGAAGTTTGAAGAAAAAGTTTGGAATAAACTCTACCTAAGCTGAAAGATAAGAATGGCAAAGTGGAGACATTTTTTTTTGACCCGGGTGACAAATAATCCAAGTCACTGGGAGGTTGCTACTATTTGAGAATGTGCCATTGAAGAGAGTGGCAAATGGTCAAAAATCACGAGAAAAAAACAAGTTACCTGTACTTAGTTTAGCAGGAACATTTACCGATTTATTTCCAACTTCTATAAAAAATTAAGTGTGTTAAGATATGCTTATAAGTATGTTTATTTTATAATGAAATTTAATCCAGTCACATATATTTACAAGTCCTTAAAAATAGATTGAAATTATTGGGATTCTGTTTCTACCATCAAGGCAACAAATACCATGTGCCGCAGGAATCTTTAACCTAAGCATTATAAATCTATACTAAAATTTACTATTTGCAAGTTGTGATTTACAGTAGACAGCACAGCAGAGTAAAAGACACTGAAAGGTCTCATTTTATTCAGAGCATTTTGTTCAGCAGCACTCCTACCAACCAACGCTATTCAAATCAGAGATGAATAGCTGGTGGGTCTCACAATCAGATCAAGCCATTCTCATACAGTTCAGCCAACTCCAACATCTCAAAACTATAGCTGCCTCTGCACCAAAATCTTAACATTTATACAGTAACAGGCACAACAACGAAATGGCAGGTAAATTTCTCCTCAATTTGCCATCGAAGGCATCAGTTTTTCAGTACCCTCTGTGATTAGCACACTAAAAAAAAGCATGTCTGGCTTTGATTTATTTTGTTTTGGTCTACACGATGATGCTATCATGGGGACAAAAAAAAAGAAGGCCTGGGGAAAATCCATCAGGCTTGTATAGAACTCCCCATCTGTTCAATGGTGAATGGCAATTCAGTCGCGGTACGCTGCCATGAAGCCCTCATGGAATGCCTTGAAGCGGGAGATGATCGCGGGGATCTTCTCCTCCTGTGGCAGGATTGTGCATCTGATGTGCCATGTGCCAGGAACCTTTGGAGTAGAAGAGGAAAACAAAATCAGTACCATGGATATGCCAAAAAATAAAGTGCATGGAGTGCTTATTGTTCGTAAACTTCAAAGTAGCTTTCAGGTTTGGACACACAGAATTATAACAAGATAGTTGTTGAAACAGAACAAAAGAGGCAGATACATGATGTGTCCCAGGAATCTTTTTAGTTGATAACATCACCATATGCCAGTAATAAATTTTTAGTACTCCCTCCTTCCCTAAATATTTGACGCCGTTGACTTTTTTAAACATGTTTGACCGTTCGTCTTATTCAAAAACTTTTGTGAAATATGTAAAACTATATGTATACATAAAAGTATATTTAACAATGAATCAAATGATAGGAAAGGAATTAATAATTACTTAATTTTTTTGAATAAGACGAACGGTCAAATATGTTTTAAAAAGTCAACGGCGTCAAATATTTAGGGACGGAGGGAGTACAAAATATCTAGTGACCAAATAGCATGGTAAGAACGCAATAGTATGAGAAGTTCTATTCAGGGATGATTATTTTCAGATATTTGTTGCAGAAGCTCAACACAAAGATATATTCAGGAACTTATGAGAAAAAAAACCATGATTGTTATTTGGTGGCATAAAAAGTGACGTTGAATCTTTTAAGGAAAATTTGTTTTGACTTAATATGTCCAAACCAGTAGTATCAGCAGATACAAGCACAAGCATATTATATTCTTCGTATAAAGATTAAGTTGACTCACTTGGCCAAATCCAGATCCAGGGACAACAACAATTCCGGTTGCCTCGAGGAGACGAAGGGCATAGAAAGCATCAGGTGCTTTGTTAGCAGCTTTAGCAGCGTCAATTGCCTTTTGTGGCAGACTAAGCTGAGGGAAGAGGTACATTGCTCCTTCAGTTTTGTTGCATGTAATTCCCTCAAGACTGTTGAAAGCATTCTCCAATGCCTGCCATCAAGAAAAAAACAATTCTACAATTTGTTCCCAGATATCATTTAGCAGTATAAGAGAATTGGAATCCTGGTATACCTTTGCACGGCGAGCTAATGATTGGAGGATTCCATCTTTCTCTGCCTTGTATGAAGCATATGATGCATCTCCAGCCTGCAGAATCAAATAATGGTATCTGATTAGAGACTTTTGCACTTTCTTAGGTAGAAATTTAAACAATGACAGAACATTGACCTTTGGTGGATTCATGACGAGGCTGGCAAGGATCTGGCCAGTGATATTGGAACATAAGTTCACTGACGCCACTTTGTAGATCTGCTCTCTAACTGGAGCACTGAAGCCAGTAATCTCCATGTAGCCTCCTCTTTTGCCACATTCACCATAATATCCTGTTGTCAGCAAGAAAATCCTTTTGAGAATCCAGTGCCAATAGAAAATAAGAAAACAGATCATCGTATTTACCCTTAGAAACAGATTGAAATGATACTAAAGGGAGATCATCCTCGTTGTATCCCATGGATCTCGCTATCTTCTTGAAAGAGTTAAATTTCTTGTTGTCAACATAGATGTTCTCTTGGTACACCTATCAATATGAATAGTGTTGATGTTACAGACAGCACAGCGAAAAGGAATTAAGCAGCTGAAAGTTTGTTGTGGAGTTGCTCAAGTAACAATCGCTTACCTCATCAGCCAGAAGAACAAGTCCCTCATTTTTGCAGAACTTCACTATGTCCCGTTGGTTTTCCTCAGCAAGAACCTGCAAATGAATTAAAACATGATTACAGTTCTTTTGTTGGGTACCTGCACCAGCTGCAAATGCTTCATGCACATTGCAGACAAACAAAAATACATATGTTCCCTAACAATGGAAAATCACATAAAAAGATACAAGAATTGCAAATATATATGCCTTAGGTAGATACATGCAGAATATGGTGTGAACAGAAATTGCAACAATCCAAGATGCTCTCCAAATTAGACAAGAAAGCAATGAATGCAAACCTGCCCAGTTGGATTTCCTGGATTGATAACTACCAAAGCCCTAACATCAATGCCTTTCAACCGAGAATCTTCGAGTTGCTTCTTAAGGTCAGAGATCTCCAAACCCCAGCCTGTTGATTCATTAAGATAATACGGGACCTAAAACAAAATGCTCTCAATTAGGCTTTGGTGCAGCATGAATGCAGCCATATTGAAAATGTGCTGAGAATTCAAAACATACAAGAGCTCCACCATGAAGAGCAATGGAGGCTGAGTACAAAGGATATTGAGGAATTGGGCAGAGAATGCCATCTTTCTCGTTCCTTATCAGTAACTGCATCATCATGTGAACCTAAAACAGAGGGGGAGAATAGCATCATAATGAGATTCGAACTGCTTCCTGTTTATTCAAAAAATGTCCAGTAAGATTTAAAAAGAAGGTAAAGTTCCTACTCCAGGGCTTGCTCCGTCAGTAAGGAAAATGTCGTCTGCATTTGCAGGGTATCCGTCACGTGATGCAATTCCAGCAGCAATTGCATCACGCAGCCCTTTGATGCCCTAGGAAAAATGAGTACGGTGAAATTAAGATTCTTTTTTTTTCTTTGTAGTGAGTAAATGTATCAGCCTGAGCTGCTCACCTGGCTGTGGCTGTATGCTCCAGTTGCTCTTCCAGGAATCGAGGCAAGAATTGTTGTTGCTCGAGAAATGGCATCAGCACTGCAGCAAAGATGGGGCATCAGATACTCACTAGAATTTCAAATTTCAGTATGATAGTCAACTATTTATGGAAGTTCATGAGCAGAACTCTTTTAGAAATTAAGTTAGGGTGATATGCCAGTTGCATAGTTAATCGATTTAGTCCTAGCCCTTTTAACTAGGGATAAACCACCTTGAAAATTTCTCAATAAGATTTTGGTTTTTGAAACTCCTATGCTCAACTAACATGTAATATTTCTAGTCAAAACTCAATCAGTAGAGAGAAACAAAAGGATGAAGTATATGGTAAGCAAACTAAAGGAATGTGAGTGTTTGCACTAGATATCTCCATTTAAGTTCTCTGCATATCTGTTTGATGCTGATGAAATAAAGGTGCCGATATTCACCTGAACAATGATTTGGTTTCCTCCTTTTCCAACAAGCATGGATGATCACAAAGAGCAATAACCTGCAATACAGCATGTGAATATCATGGAAACAAAATGTAAAACTTGAAGGCAAGATAACCACATACCTCCCTGAAGAATGTAACTGGCTTCTGACCAAGAGACTGGGGATTCCCAATGTTGCAGTATAGGATCTGCAAGGGGAAAACAGAATGAGAAAATAATCTACCAGGAAAAGCTCCTTTATGTTAAATTGATAGTTACTAACCTCATCAAAAGGAAGAGACCCTGGTTGAGTCTGTAGCTGTTGCTGCAGGCGCTGGAAACAGAAGAAAACAGATAGATATCAAATTATAAGCAGGTAATTGAATTATTGTAAAAACAACAGCACAGTTTACTACTGCAGGGGAAGTCAAGGAGATGTGAATAAGAAGTTTATACTGTTAGACAAACACAGACAACAAGATAAACCTTTTCGTTAGATACGGTGAAACTTAACTGACTATTCTCCCTTTATATATCTCAGCAATGACTACTTTATTCTCTGCGAGCTAGGCAGTTAAGTAATTAATTGACACTAATTGGTGGTAGGTTCCAACAAAACCATATGGATTCAACACTTCCAAAAAAACAAGCAAGATTGTGCGATAAAAATAACATTTCTATAATCAAGTTCAGCAAACTAATTGAATTGTCACCGAACGCTCTAACAGCTATATTCAACTGTCAACTATTCAATCCCTATTCTATTGCCAAAGTACCTAAAAGTTAATGAACAAGAAAACAAAAATCCCTTTAATTTAAAAGGTTCATAGGACTAGCTGGTTAACTTTTCATTCAAGAAGAATACAAATGAAAAAAAAGATCAAAACTGCACGGGTTACAACCATTATAAAGTAACACACCGACGTCACTCAAGATACCTGAGCATGGATCACAATCTCTCCACGCACTGCATACTCACAATTCAAAACCTGCACGGGTAAGCTTATTAGTTAGGCACTAGAATAGGCACCTGGTTGATCAAGAGATGGAGAGAAAATAACTAGAAATCCAGTAAATAGAACAAGTAATCTTCAGGAAGGAAATTGCAATTGCATTCTCAAACTAAAACTGTTATGAACTTGTCAAGGGCATCAATTTTTAGGACTATATGGCAGGATAGTGGATGACATTCAATTTAGTTAAGCAATCATGTGACTGTAACTGTAATAATAATAATTCCTGCAGGGAAGAATATAATATATACACATAGATAAAGTGGCCATGATACTATACTATATTACTGTTTTGCTTCAGTGCAGCTGATAGAGCTAAATGCTAATTAATTATTGAATGGCGCAAGTTGAAAATGAAAAGCAGACCACACGGGCAGTACTTTTGAAAGTGTTAGAATAACACAATATTATCCAGCTTGCCAAATAGGCAAAGCATCATAATCAATTTTCAATAATAGTAGGAACCAATATAGCATGAAAATGACATCATGAGGAAGGTAACAGATATTTATTCCCCATTGTTTAACACAACACCCAAAATATAATATTTTTTCCAGGTTTATAAGCCTACAGGGAAAAAGAACTTGTTAAAAGCAGTTGCTATTAAATATTCTAATGCATAATTATCTCCTTAAAATCCAACTGAATCTTCACAAGACACAAGTTGCCATCGGAGCAAGTGAGCAGCACCCTCTGCTCTCACTGAAACAACAATATGGTGCTTCAGCATCTTCATGTCACTATTTGGTAGCAGAAGTGGGACAACAGTTCATTGAAATTGCCATATTCCATTTTGAAAGGGAAAAGAGATGCTGATGTTACATGGCACTGTTCGATCACGGCAAAAAGGCAAAAACTGAAGGCCAGCAGCTGCTCAACCAGTACTGAGATCTACCTCTGTGTTAATAGAAGTAACAGCATCCAAGTAAAAGAACTGCATCTCTAATTAACTACAAAACTATTACTGTTTGCAGACTAAAAATTGCTCATGGCAACTACCCTGCTAATTGAAAGATCCTCCTCGCTGCATGTGTGATAATTCCTCGTTTCTGGGGACTGGGCACCTTGAATTCACAGATTTAGACAAGCAGAACACAAGAACAAGAACTAAGCATGATAACTACACTGGAGAAAAAAAACCAGAGCACAACCCACTCCATCAAATTAGAACACCATCTTATCAAAACTCTTCCATTATCTAAAACAAGAGCACCCTACTGCCCCACCCATATCCCCTTCTGAATCACTCCCATGACAACATCAGGACCATTGGATGCTCAATTCGCTACGCTAAGAAATCGAACTAAGAACAGGGACCAAAAAATCCCTCCTTTTGACCCCTAAACTCCACCGGAAGTCCGAAACCGAGCCAATCCCTATCCTCACACCACATCACATCGAAAATGCAATCTTTCCTCAAGAACCTCTACAACCCCCACAAAAAAAAAGAGAGAGAGAAGAGAAGAGAAGAACAAAAAAAAGAAAAATCAAGAAACGGGCATGAGGAGGCGCAGGATCACCACCTTGGGGTTGAGGTTGTCGACGGCGACGCTGGGAGCAGCCATGGCGGCGGAAGCACCAAGAACAGAGAGAGAAAGTGAGATTCAGCGGCAGCGTTGACGGGTTGGGTTTCGTGGCGAATCGACGGCTCCCCGCACCAAATTGGCTGCTCCTTATAAAGAAGAAGAGAAGCAAAAACCGCAAAAACGCGATGCGCCCACCGGATGGAAAGCGACCGAGGACGCAGAACCGCCGCCCCCAGCTGCGGTTTTCGCATCCACAATCTCTCTCTCTCTCTCTCTCTCTCTCTCTCTCTCTGCACAAGAACCCAAAAAAGTCTAACCTTTTAGTGACAGTGTTAGAGCGGTGGGCACGTCATCGTATTGTGACTACCAGTGGCTGGATTAGATTACGTGTGTGTTTAATTAGGAGGAGGATTTCAGTTTTGCCTTTTTGTTTCTTTCGTTCTTTTTTTTTCTTCTTTCTGTGTGACTTTGTGTAAGGTTTGTAAATTGGTTTCGTCGCATGGAAAGAGTCCAAATAGGGTGGAGGATGAGGTGGTTGGCTCTTGGGTTTTTTTCTTTGATCGATGTGTGTGATGACACATAGATTTGTTGTAATGCAACGATGATTAGATGAGCCACGTTGTAAAGTGAGTTTATCTATCAAAATTCGGTGAGTTTGTTGTTGCTCAGTTTTTGTTGTTTTTTCTCCTTTACCTTTTTTTTCCCTGGAAGTGGTTTTATGCATTTTTGTGATATATGTTTCTTTTCTTTCTTCCAAAATAAATTTCCTTTGTTCTTTGGTCACCTGGAAAAAGAATCTAAATTGGGTGGACTGTGAGATGGTTGCTCTTCGATTGTTTCGATCGATTTGTGATGCCATGTAGATTTGTTGTGATGCAATGATGATAAGATGAGCCAGGTTGTAACTGAGTTTATCTAGGAGTAAAACAAGTGAAATTATCTATCAAAATTAGAATACGTTTGTTGCTTCATTTTTTTTCTTTTTCTTCTTGATTTTCTGGAAGTCGTTTATACATCACTCTTGGGGCCTTGTGTCATGTGCAGCTCGATTAATTAGGAGGATTGTTGTTTGCATTTTCTTTTTCATCTAATCTTTATATTATGTTTTGTTTTTCTTTATTTTTTTTTCTTTTGAGAGTTAGGTTGGGAAATAAGGTTAATGGCTTTTGTCACCTAGCTAGGAACAATCCAAATGGCATGATGTAGAAACTTTTTGTTATTTATCTATTCCTATCACGCTGACAGAATTTGTGTTGATGAATATATGCATGTACTTAGTGATGAAGATTCCAGATGAAAACAATTATATATCTAATACTTTACTCACCAAACTTCAAATGCTGTTATTTTTTCTATGTCTTTTTTATGGTGTATTGTGTGATACTGCTTGTGCACTTGGATATATATGAGGTCGGTTTAACGCATACATTTTGCTAAAATAATAATTATGATGGATAAAGACGATGAAGTAGACTGAGAACTTAAATAAATTATAGTTGTGATTAGTTAAATAAATTATAGTTGTGATTAGTTAAGATGAAAAAGTTGGTAAAAAGAAGTTGATATATTCCCGAACAAATTTTAAAAGCTATAAGTTTTTATATTTTTTTTAATAGAGGGAGGAGGCTATGTGTTAGTTAAACAGACGAAATCAAATTTACCTCTCTTTCTTCAAATAAATCATTTTGTTTTATTCAAAGGTAGTTGAATGAATGGTCATGTGTACTGATAACATCACAAAGAGTAAAATAAAGAGGGCAAGTACGTGTGAGTTTGTTTTTAAATAAAGAGGGCAAGTACGTGTGAGTTTATTGAAAATTTGAATTCTCAAGTTTGCTGACTTGGCCTCACATAGGTAGCACACAAACAGACTGTATAAACATGTGGCCAAGAAATTAAGACAACGTGTTGTACTATTTTGTCCGATTATCTATTATGTCTTGTGCTGAAACACTTGAAAAATATAAACTGTAAAATAATAATAGTTTGAGTTAAGTTACCTCTCCTCTGTACATGCTAGATCCAACTATTTATATATAGTACATATAGGGGCGGAGCTAGCATAAAATAAAGGGGGTTCCACTTGCTTGCTTTACTCTGATTTGAATCAAATTTAGCTTGATACGGGTATCTAAATTTAAACTGACAGAGTATATATACGGTGAAAATAGATAAACTATAGCTAAAAGAATTTTTGAACCGGGTTCTTGGGCACCCCCCTAACTCTATGTAGCTCCGCCCCTGAGTACATAAGCTCTATTTAGTTCCCACACAAAAACTTTTCACCATATCTCATTGAATATTTGGACACATGCATGAAGTATTAAATATAAATTAAAAAAACTAATTATGTAGATTGTATGTAAATTGCGACGAATCTTATAAATATAATTGCTTCATGATTTGATAATGTGGTGCTACAGTAAACATTTACTAATAACATTTACTCATATAGGGGATAACTTATATCTATGAAATATGTAACAGATCATGACTTGGGTATTACGTTTCCTTGTATATTATGGAACGGCCTAGAGTCCTGGTTTGATAATATTGTAAAGTAGATTTAGAAAACCGATACCGTATTGGTTAAGGTTTTTATTTTGTAATCCTACCCCCATCCTATATAAGGTGGGCAGGAGGCCCTCTAGGGGGCATGATGACACAACCTGATCGTCAGATCAATACACACCCGGCGGATTCAAATCCCCAAACAGGAGTAGGGTATTACCTCTCATTGAGAGGGCCTCAACCTGTCTAAACCCTTTGTCTCCGCATCCATCCACTTTTAGGTCTCGTGCCCTACCCCCTTTTACTATTGCCGAATTCATGTTTCGACAGTCAGGTAGGGGTACGCCGAGTTATCTATCAAGAAGTGCGATGGAATCAACCTATGTCGTCGACATCATCTTCACTCGAGACTCGAGTCATCTGGTTTCTGTGCCATTGGAATTACTTTTCGATCTAATCAATCTACGACCGGACATTAGTCGCCGAGTCATCCTGCTGATCGGCAAGAGCAGAAGCCTTTACAACAAGCATGCAATGCAAACTCAATTCCACCGTGCAACAGATCAACTCCTATCTACCGGTGTCTTTTCTTTCCAATATTAAATTTTTCTGGCGAGATTCAGTTATCAGTTTGAAGCGTAACTTGGCCTACAGCTGTACATTACGTGTTTCCTGTCACGAAGCTATCTACCGGCCAAACAGTTTTTATTTTTCTACAAAGCGCAGGCATTCATCAAGGCACACAGCTTGGTGTCGAGGTTATCAAGATCGCGATCTGACTATTCCAAGTCGATTTATATTTTTCGCCAAAATTCCGGCTGCTAGACCTTTGAAACAAGAGCTTCTGGATCACGAACCACTACCAGGTTTATCGTTTTAAATTTTCTTGCATAAATTAGATTAATTCGTAGATCACTAATTGTAATTTGATCTATTATTTTATGCATGTGCCACCGGCTGCCTTCGTATACCGCTGACTGGTGTCCTCGCCTGCACGGCTGGCCTATTATGCCGCCGTTGTTGGGCGTCTACGTCTTCACCACCGGCCGCCTCGATTGCCGCCGACTAGTGTTTCCGCCTGCACGGCTGGCCTATGCCGCCGTTGTTGGGCGTCTACGTCTTCACTGTTGGCTTGCTTCGCCGCCGCCAACTGGTGTTTCTGCCTATACGGTTGGTTGGTCACACCACCGTTCATGGGCGTCCACGTCTTCACCGACCGGCTTGCCTTTGTCGCCGCCGACTGGTGTCTCCGCCTACATGGCTGGCCTATTATGCCGCCGTTGGTGGGCATCTTCGTTTTCACCGTCGACCGCCTTCGTCGCCGCCGACTGGTGTCTTCATTGTTATTGATGGACGACATTGTTCCCACATTGGCCACCTCTGCCATCACCAAGGAGAATATTACAAAGCTAAGTCATCATTAATTTTCTTTATATGATATTTTCCTTTTCCTCTGCCTCACTATATCAACTGGTTCGCCGTTGACTAGTGAGTCGGGGGCTACAAATGTTATATCATTTTTTTTTCAACAATTTCCATAATATTTATCTTGATTGCTTGCGAAATAATCCGAGTAACAATAAAGTGCCTATCGAGTTATGGAGTTCTATCTTTCTATGCTTTCCGTTTAGTTTCTCAATGGATAGTTGCCTTTGGGCCGATTCCTAGCACCCGGGGGCTCGTTGGATGGACCGAGTAACGCAAGGTGCTAAATATTACTCGGAATAAATCAAAAGCATAGAGATAAGATAATTTATTTTCTGCTCTTTACAATTGCAAAAGTACCAGAGTAGTAAATTCTGACCCGTAAAACTTTGTTCCATTAATGACGAACTCATGTCACTCATATGCATGTTTGGGAAGTGCCTAGGCCAACTACCGGTGCTTGGGGGCTATGACTAGTCGGACAAAGTGTTTAAACGTAATGAGTCATCTGTTCGGGGAAATTAAAATTGACAAGAGGAGAAATACATATTTATAAACATTTTAAAATACTTGAATTTTCCTCGAGTGTTATATTTACATCAGATACTACTCATCCTATCTGTTTGTTCTGTAGGATCCAGATCCAGATATGCATAAAAGGGATTCATAGCTTTAAGCTTATCTCCTACGCTTCAGGAATGGATCAGTCAGAACATCACCACCGGCTTGCCTTCGCCGCCGCCGATTGGTGTTTCCGCCTGCACGGCTGGCCTATTATGCCGCCGTTGTTGGGCGTCTTCGTCTTCACCGACCGGCTTGCCTTCGCCGCTGCCGACTGGTGTCTTCGTCTACACGGCTAGCCTATTCTGCCGCCGTTGTTGGGCGTCTTCGTCTTCACCGACCGGCTTGCCTTCGCCGCCGCTGACTGGTGTCTTTGCCTACACGGCTGGCCTATTATGCCGCCGTTGTTGGGTGTCTTCGTCTTCACCGACCAGCTTGCCTTCGCCGCCGTCGACTGGTGTCTCCATCTGCACGGCTGGCATATTATGCCGCCGTTTGTTGGGCATCTACATCTTCACCGACCGGCTTGCCTTCGCCTCCGCCGAGTGGTGTCTCCGTCTGCATGTCTGGCCTATTATGTTGCCGTTTGTTGGGCGTCTACGTCTTCACCGACCGGCTTTCTCTCGCCGCCGCCGACTGGTGTCTCCGCCTGCATGGCTGGCCTATTATGCCGCTGTTGTTGGGCGTCTACGTCTTCACCGCCGGCTCGCCTTCGCCGCCGCCGATTGGTGTCTCCGCCTGCACGGCTGGTTTATTATGCCACCGTTGTAGGACGCCTACATCTTCTCCAATCGGCCACCCCGTATGACGCCAACTGGTGCTATCGTCTTCACGGCTGGCCATGTCGCCGCCACCGCAAATAGGCGTCATCACCTTCAACGCAAGCTGTCTACGTCTGCTGCCGACTGGTTTCTTCACTTCCATGGCTGCATGATTCTGCCAGTGTTGATTGGCCTTATCGTCTTCACCGCCGGTCATCTCGTCTGCTGTTGACTAGTGCCCTCGCCTCTCCGGCTGGTTTATACTGCTACCACTACTGATGGACGTCATCATTTTTATTGCTGGCCGCTTTGTCTGACGCCGACTGGCTTGCTCACCTCCATGGCTGCGCGTTTTCGTCATCATTCTACTTCTTCCATCGCCGACTGCTTTGTCACCATGGTGGAGCGATTTCATCTTTATTATCTTCGGCACCGACAAACTCTATTGCCTCTACTTCACAAGCTTTGCTACTTCACCAACCGCGACGACTACAAGAGTTTCGACATCTCGGCATACGTCACCAAATATGATGCCGTGTTATTTTACTACAACAAGTGGTGTTCCAATCTTCAATATTTCTACTCGGACATCTTCAATACGTATCTTCACTCAAGCAATGACTACTCGATGACAAGAAGCTACAGTTTTTGACTCTATGTTTAGTTGTTTCTCAACTAACCAAAGAGTCGGGGGCTACACAAATACAAGACTCTCAAAATCCGACAAGCTTTATGTCAAAATGAAGCAATCAATCAATCAACGAGTCAATTCGGGGAGTTATTATCTTCGTCTTCACTTCAGAGCCGACATTTAATTTCAGCGACTCCAATTATTACACCGGCAATTTTGGCTTCTTCACGCCGCCACAATCTACTCTAAATTTTTCAAGTATCAAGTTTGAGATTTAATCTACATGTTCGGGAGTTTGGATTAATCAACCAATCAGCTCAGTTTTGACGAGTTGGACAACAGCATCTACTTACCTCCAAGTGAAGCATCTGCAACAGCTATAACACCAAGTTCTACTGCCATCTTCATAAATCAAGGAGCTTTGCATCAATCTTCGTTATACACACGCCCGCGCCAAGGAAACTACTTGAGCATGGTTTTCTTCTCAATAGTTTGATGGATTATTGTTACTGACATCATCACCAGCACATCTACTTCATCGGCCCTGATGTCTCCGCTGTTGCTAAGGAGTGACTATGTCCTCGACGCGTCGTTGGTTGCTTTTGTCATCACCGACTTTCATCGCCGACTTGTTATTTCGTCTTCACGGTTGGCCTACTATGCAACTGCCGATAGAGGATCTCATCGTTATCATCGGCTGCTACATCGCTATTGACTGGATCACCGACATTGTCATCTTCATCAACATCCTGTCAAGCCTCTTCAACATAGCCTGCTCTACTGCCGTTGATGGGCAACTTCGTCATCATAGCCGGCTATCTCTGTTGCCGCTAATCATCATTACCGTCGGATGCGTTTGCCGTAGCCGACTATTTTCTTCATCTTCATGATTGGTGGATTTCGCCATCATCGTTGATGCGCGTCTACGTCTTCATCGTCGGCTTGCTTTCATCGCCACCGACTGCTCTGTCATTGTTATTGGGCGCCTTCATCTTCACTGCTAGCTGACCTGACTGCTGTCGATCGACTGGTTTCTTCGCCTCCACGGCTATGCATCTTCATCACCTTTGATTGGTGTCACTGTTTTTACTACCACTGACATCTTCCGTCACTTCTGATGAGCAATATCGTCTTCATGTTGGTCATTTCATCTCCATGCCGACTACGTCAGCTACCACCGATGGACAATTTCAACTACTCCAAAAGGATAAGCTATATGCTCAGGGGCTTACGAGCTCAAGCACAATGATCATACCTTCAAGTTGGCTTTTGTTCTAGATACAGGCAACATGCACTCGTAGTCCTGAGGTTATTTTCTATGCTCGAAGACTGGACCAATCATTATTCCCCATAAGGGCTATCAACCGAATACTTGCGCCAGTCGGGATTCAATTTTTATATCTATTTTGGAGTATCCCATAAGGGATAATCACTCAGATCAGAAGCTATTCATATGAGCTACACTTGGTTTATATCACCCGGAAGATTTATTACTCGGGAGCATGTTACATGCGTCATCCTTTAAAGGGTGTCGAAGGCATATTTTTTTGGCCTAGGCCTAATATGTCTGTAGCCCATATTTTCAAGTGTGGCCTGTCACGTTCTTTTAGGGACTTAGGCACTTTTTGCTTAGGCCAAAGTGCGCGTGATCAAGTGCTCAATACCTTAAAATCCTTTTATACCACAGTTATTCAACTTTTTAGGAGTTGGTACAATGCATTTTAAAAGGTGCCCAATAGTGAAGTTTTTCATAGCTGCCCCGCTGACTTTTTTATGTAGTCAAGGCGCTGTTTGGGTTTATATAGCAATTGATTGGATACAATATCATTGCTTTTTGCCACGTAAGTGTGCGTTTTTATTGACCAATATTATGGCTTAGGCTGATTATATATTGTGGTCATTTTTCAAGCGGTTGGTAAATCCTTTGAGTTTATTTACTCGGATTTTACACCACATATGCCATATATTTCCAGGTGTGGTGAAACTATGTGTCTTTTAGGGACTTAAGCACATCTGTTAAAGCAGTGTGAGCATGGTGTGTGCCCAATACTTTGGAAATTTCTTTATTCATAGCATACAAGCTTATTTTATAGCTGATTTGCTATGTGAATTTTCCATGATGTACACAACTTTAGGTTGCTCGCATCATATTTTACAAAGCAGTCGGTATATTACTCAGATCATGTTATTCGGGATTCACACCGCATATGCTATATATTACTATTAAGTCACTTGGTTGACTACAATTATCAAAACCACTTGGTTGGTTGGACTATTTATTCATTTACTATATGCTTAGTTTGTTCAACTAATCACATAGTCGGGGACTGCACCTAACTTTATTTTTCAGCTCTCCACAGTCTTCAGATTTGGTAAAAGTACTCGGGAGACCATGGCAAAGATGATTGAAGCACTCGACTTTGGAGTTATCTGGTTTGAGAGAAGATTATCTTTTCGACTGTGAAGATCTCAGGGGCTACTGTGGAGATTATGGGTACCCCATACCCACACGGCATGGTTATCCGACTGATATAGGGGATAACTTATATCTATGAAATATGTAACAGATCATGACTTGGGCATTACGTTTCCTTGTATATTATGGAACGGCATGGTTATCCGACTGATATAGGGGATAACTTATATCTATGAAATATGTAACAGATCATGACTTGGGTATTACGTTTCCTTGTATATTATGGAACGGCCTAGAGTCCTGGTTTGATAATATTGTAAAGTAGATTTAGGAAACCGATACCGTATTGGTTAAGGTTTCTATTTTGTAATCCTACCCCCATCCTATATAAGGTGGGCAGTAGGCCCTCTAGGGGGTATGATGACACAACCTGATCGTCAGATCAATACACACCCGGCGGATTCAAATCCCCAAACAGGAGTATGATATTACCTCTCATTGAGAGGGTCTGAACCTGTCTAAACCCTTTGTCTCCGCATCCATCCACTTTTAGGTCTCGTGCGCTACCCCTTTTACTATTGCCGAATTCATGTTTCGACAAGTTTACAGGTGGAATCCGTAATTTGTTTTGTTATTAGTCTACGTTTAATACTTTAAATATGTATCCGTATATCCAATGTGATTCGTCAAAACTTTTCACCCAATCACCCCTAGATGAGGATCTAAACACAGCCATAGTTACATTCTCGGTTAGAGCGAACACGCTTCTTTAGTTATAGTTAAAATATCCTTTAGGTTTTTTTTAACACCCGTCAACCTATATATGTACGAATACAACAACTACCATATTACAGTTTTACCCGGTAATGTAGTTGCAATAAATAGAAGGAACTTATATATCCCTCCTACTCTCAGAAAATGACAAGAAGATCTCGCACAAAATAAATGACAAGATCTCACACAAAATATAAGAAAGAAAAAGGGAACAACTAATATAGTAATGGTAATTGTAGCTAGCCCCATCAAAAGATATGTGATCCTAGCATAACTTGAGCCCGCCCACATACTCATGTTGCCGTTGCATCTATTCTGGGGTGTTTGGATCACATGAACTATTTTTAATCGCTCTTACATCGGATATTAGGACACTAATTAGAAGTATTAAACGTAGACTAATAACAAACCCATTCCATAATCTTGGACTAATTTGCGAGACAAATCTATTGAGCATAATTAATCTATGATTACCCTATGTGATGCTACAATAAACATGTGCTAAATATAGATTAATTAGGCTTAAAAAATTTATCTCATGAGATAACTCCCATTTATTCAATTAGTTTATGTTTAATACTTAAAATTAACGTCCAAACACACAGTACCACACGGTAAGAGCCGAGCCGAGAGCCAAGTGCAAAGCTCAAAGCTTTGAATTAGCTTAAGGTATACGTCAATGGCGTGTGGGACCACCTACCTAGTATCTAGATAGCTTGATCTTGATTTGTCAATGCTGAAATGTCTGAAATGAAAACAACGACATGCGCCCATGGCGCATGCTGCTATCGATGGATGCATTCTTGGGAAACAAGTTGAACCTGAATGGCCGGCCAATTTGAGCCTCACGTGCCCGTACGATCCGGTGAATCAATTCCCCGTCAGTACGAGTCGCCAAAAGCTCACACATGTACATGCTGATGATCCTCTGTTTTTCTGTTTTTCTTTCCGCGGAGACTGGTCCTTGCATCTCATTATCATAAGTAACTGATATGTGGACCCACGTCTAGCAGGGCCATATGACACCTGCTCACGTTAGAGAATGGTAAGTAAGACCATATACAACGCTCAACCGTGAAGCGTGGTCTTGGCTCTCCACGTTGGATTCGAGCGCCCGTGATAGTGGGGACCATGGTCTTGTAACACCGGACGTGACCTGCAGAGGTTACAGTTTCCTCGATGCGCCTCGGCTCAGAGCCACAGTCAGGGCCACGCGTTGGGGGAGTCCAGATCCCCGCGACGTGCTTGGTCCTAAGAAGAAAGAGAAACGGCGAAGGAGAGGGAGAGGAGGGCCTACCAGGTAGAGAATAGACTACCTCCGGCGAGCTCATCCACACCGATGATAGACCAGATCTACCGCTGGCGAGCTCTTCCAAGCCGTCGAGTTCCTCCGCACCACAGGCTTATCCATGAGCCACGGTGGTCGTCGGGCTCGTCGTCGTCGCTCAAGCTTCAGTAGCCGTGGAGCTCATGGGCAAATCCGGCGAACTCAATCGGGGAGAGAAGAGCCAGAGGTTGAAGGGGAGAGGTGCTGCTGGATGGGGCGGCTTCCGTCATTGGGAAGTCATGATGGCGCTAGAGGAGGATGGGGGCGCGATGACGCTGGTTGAGGAGGGGTGGCGGCGCGGTGCCAGCGGATGAGGAGAGATTGCTGAAAGTTCAAGTGCCATTAATTTCGTGTTGGTGATTAATGACAAATCCAACGTTTCTTTATCACCTAGTCTCATATGGATATGAAAGTGGAATATGTGAGAGGTGATTTTCGGACTTCATATGAGTGGAGAGAGAAACGTTCATCGATGGTGTACCTAAATCACAAGGATGAAATGCATGGAGATCAAGATATATATGCCACTCTTTCTCTCCGTGCACATATTAATATATTCATATATAATATTTTCATGTGATTACATAAGCATGTGAGACTAATGTTTTGTTTGAGCCATATCTTGTTTAGTCTTTTTACATTGAGAACATGGAGATGATGAAGGTATGTTTTTATTTTAATACTCATCATTTATTCATATTCTTTTATACATGCGATCGGTTGGTGAACATGTGGAGGTTGACAACCAGATCATTGGAACTAATAATTTTATTGAATTGAATGAAAGAAATAGGTTCCAAGGATTGATATGATTACACCTAAAATACCAAGAATAACAAAGTGGAGATATTGAAAATGTGGGATACGAAGTGGCTACTATGGTAAGACGATGAAAGACAAACGATGCTCGGTCACGATAGACCATGCAGCGGTGAAGGGCAAGCAAGGGGCTTGGCGCCGAAGAACCAAATCCAGTGGTGAAGGGCGAGTGACGGCTTTGTCATGATGGACCGTGTGAGGCCATTTGAAGCTACAAGTAACCGCATCAATCATTTGAAGAATATATGGTGAAACGGTTTTGGCATTGGCGTCCCTTAAGACAATGAAAGAAAGATGGAAAGAAGACATTCCTATTGGTATAATTCTCTTTCTATTTACATTTGAGTTTAGGAATGCCGTACTATTAAGAGGGATGCAACGTCAAGGTGTTTGTGTATGTCTCGGTGCTCAAAGTGACCTATCATAATGCTACCTTGAGAGAAACCTAAGCTTTAACCTATTCTTTGAGTGGTTTTAGACCTTTTTTTTTGGCTAAGTTGGGTAGTCCTCTAAGTGAGCTTTCCATAGAGTCCAAGATCATCAAAAACAGACTCCCGAGCGAAAAGTTATAGTCGTTTTACTATGTGCTTTTCGGAAATTCCGAAAAATTATCGGAAATTCCGAAAATGGCTGCGAATATGAGATCGGCTTCTGTAAATTTTCGGACATATCTGAAAATGCTTTTCGGAACTTCCAAAAATTACAGTCTTAGCCTCCAACAGCTAATTTTTGAGAGGCTCGGGTATATAAACTCCTCCACCCCTCCTTTGAGTGGTTGTTGTTCTTGAGCAACATTAGACACATCCAAATCTAAATAGCCATCCCACTTCCCATTCTTTGTGGTGCCTCTTTGTGAGGGGGATTTGAGAAGGGAAGAGAGTTGGATTGAGAGAGTGAGGAGTTGAGAGCTGGTGAGCTTCACTTCATCCTTTGTGGTGCCTCTTTATGAGAGGGATTTGAGAAGGGGAGAGAGTTGGATTGAGAGACTGAGAAGTTGAGAGCTAGTGAGCTTCACTCGACACTTTGAGCACTCGAGTTCATAGCAAGCAGATCTTCGATTGTGTTTGTTACTCTTGGGGCCTAAGGTCTCCTAGACGGCTAGGCGTCGCCGGTGAGCACCCAAGGTTGTGGTGTGCCACGAAAAGTTTGTGAAGGCTTCGATTTCGCCTCCGCAAGGGAAGAAATCAAGAGTGAAACCGATGAGTGCATTTGTGTAATCTCGTGAGGAAAGGGTTGAAATAGACCCGGCCTTGTGGCCCCTCAACAGAGATGTAGGATCTGTGGATCCGAACTTCTTGAAACAAATCAACATGCCTCCTCTCTTGGTTTGCTCGTTCTTACCATATCTCATATTATGCTTGAGCTTGTTTTTACCCGATCTACTTGCATACTTAATTAATATTGTTGGTGACCTTATATCTTGTTTAGATATCTTGTTTGTCACCTTTTGATTCATATACATTTTGTTTATTCGAGCTACAAGTTCATAGCTAGTGTTGTATTCTGTTATCCGCCGAACTTTTCGGTTGAGACCGGAACTTCTAATCCCATACCGGAAGTTCCGATTGGAACCGAGAGTTCTCATCATTCTAATATGCTATGAAGTTGTGATAATTTTTAGGAACGCCTATTCATCCCCCTAGGTGACATCAAGGTCATTTCAATTGCGTTCTCTTTTTTTCTTCACCGAGAACAACATTCAGTCGGTGTGGATGGATGTCATGCCCAGAAATTCCCGAATAGAATTCCAAGCAGAATGTGCATTAAAATCCCCGTCCAGGACCGGCCGAGGTACACAAATGATAATGTTGACATGCAGATCCACGTCTTACAAACATCATAAAAGTCTTACATAAATGCAGCGGAAAAACGAAAGATAACAGGAGCTAAGCCTTGACTTGAACTGCAGCGGGAACACCACTCCACAGGCATCCTCGACGGCACGGACGAAGCCTACTCCTCGGAGAAACCACCATCCGACACATACTCATACTCTGAGGTTGGGGAAAATAGAGCAAGACTAAGTACTACCCACTGTACTCAGCAAGTCATACTGGAATAGGGGTATGATGCAGGGAATTATCAAAGGAGAGCTAGAGTGGTTCATTTGCATAAAGCGAGCATTTATAAACCAAAGTTTAAAGAAGAAAACAGTCGTAATAATTAATCAATATTAATCATCCACTGTCCAACGCTATACCACGTTGCGACAGGCCCAACCATCCACCTATACTATCCAATTTCAATAGACTAAACTAGGGTGAAACTAATCACGGTGAATCTGGTTGACCGCCCATAACCGCGGGCACGGCTATTCGAATAGTTTTACTCTGATCAGAGGTGTACAACTGTACCCACAAGACACAGCCCCACGACACGTTTCCGTGCGCCGACATGCCACCACGACATACCGGAAAGAGGCCGTGACAGGACCCTTCGCATAACACCCTCTAACCAAGCACACCACACCTTAGGTTTCACCCCCACTCCTCGCAAGGCAGCGGGCAGTCCCCTCTCGTGCCTAGGTGAATCCGGAAGCGACAGAGGCCGTCGCAGGGCCCGCCCCGCTCTATCACGCCCACCCTTGCCTGGATGCGTCAACTAGAGGAAAGCTACACTACAAGCCCAGCCGTTGCCCATGCTGGCTTGTGGTAAGTACGATAAGTTCTTCCAGGGCATCCCGCGAACCGGTCCTTAACTGCCATAGGTGCGACCAACAAAACCATGCACCCACAGCCCACCATGTGATTCATTTTTATTAACCAACACCAAAGCGGTGTCACTAATCCAACAATACCATTAGAACCAACAGTCTAAACATTAATAGGATTTTCCCCATTGTGTACTAGTTGAACTAAGCATGGCTAAGCAATCCCTAGTCCAAAGTCTATTCATGTTATAACCCAAGCTAACAAAGGAACATGGTACCAAAATAGCATGGCTGTAACAATAGGTAAACATCCCATAGTAACATTATAAAACAATGCAATATTTGAAGAAAAACAATAGAGCATTTGTAATATAGGATCAACATGTTCAAGTGACAAGCATGACTTGCCTTGCCCTGCTGCTGGAGGAACCTCGGCAACTATTTCGAAGTACACTGGAGCGTCGGAAGAACCGGAATCTAAGCGACATACAAAGCAAACAATACAAACAGGCTATAAGACTACTGAAACAGAGAACAAAACCATTTTTAATGGATTCTACACATTTTTCTTGATTTACTGAGACTTGAATGGGCTTAAACGGAGCACGGATGAATTAGTTATGAATTTTAGAAAATTCACTGTGTTTATTACTATAACAAAAAGTCCTTAAATAATTTATTGCGCAATTAATTCCCAGGCTGACGTCATCAAGGGGGCGGCGGCGCCGACGGGCGGGCCCGCATGTCAGCGGCTCAAGGGGAGAGAGGGGCGCCGGCAAGTGGGGCCCCCGGGTCAGTGGCCCAAGGCTCCCGGTCCACCGTGCACTGGGACCACGCGGGTGGTCCACCGCCGGTCCACGGGACCGACGGCCCAGATCGCCCCAGGGCCGATCGGACGGGCGGCAGCGACCTGGCTCAGCTCGGCTGAAGGCCGGCCGACCGGCCACGGCGATGGCGACGGCGTGCGCGCGCGCACGCGTTGCCGGCGACGGCAACCGGCGGCGGAGGCGGCGGCGCAAAGGCGACGCGAAGGCGGCGGCGCTAAGCGGCGACTAGGAAGAAGAGGGAGGGGAATAGAGGGGAGGGGACGCCTCACCAAGGGTGGCCGGTGCGGAGGAAGACGACGGCGAACGGCGACGGCGACCACGGGCAAACGGCGGCGACGGGCGGACGAGGTCCGGAATGCCCTAAGGGAGGAAAAGAGAGAGGTTAGAGGGAGAGAGATGAACCACGGCGATCGGAAACCATGGCCGAAGGTGGCGGACATGGCGGCTCTCACCGTCGCACGGTGGGAATGGCGCTCCGGCGGCGAACCTCGACGAAGGAGGGGTGGACGGGGTGGCCCTTGACCTTGCGAACCCAACGGCGGCGACGGCGCGGTGCGGCGGCGAGCCTAGCGACGGCTAGAGGCGGCCGGAGTGGCGGGAAAGGTGGCGGCGGGTGGGTGCACGGCGCGGGAGCGATGGAGAGCTCGGGAGAGTTCGGCGAAATGGGGAAAAAGAGAGAGGGGGTGGCGGCGAAGCTTAAATAGGGGAGGGGAATCCCGGACGTGGCCGGTAGGGGCGGGATTCCGCCGGCCAACGCGGGGAGTGGGGGAGGAGAGAGAGGCGGGATTCGAAAATCGAATCCCGGCCATCTCGGGCGCGGGCGCGGGCGGGAGAGAGAGAAGTGGGCGCGGGAGGTGCGGCGCATGCGTGGGCGTGGCCGACGTGGCCCGGAGGAGGCGGAGGCGTGGGCACGGCGGCGGTTGCGGGCGCAGCGGCGCGGCGCGAGGTGGGAGACGGGTCCGACAGGTGGGCCCCACCTGTCGGCGACCCGGGTGAGAGGAGGCGGGTGGCCGGCCAGCGCGGCCTAGCTGGGCCTTGGCCTTCGGCCGGCCCAGCGGGAGGGGAGGAAGGAAAGAGAATGGGCCGGCGGCCCCTTCAAAGAAAAAAAAAGAAAGGAAAAGAAAGAAAAAGAAAAATAATTTTCCCAGGGATTTAAATATTACTTATGCTCAATTTTAATTGGTTAAAATTATTTCTAGGGCTCTGAAAATTCCACTAAAAATCTTGTTAGCGTATTTCGACATGTAGAACTCAAGAAAAATTCCACATGCCAATTCCGATTATTATTTGCATTAATTTATTAAGGTTTACTCTTGCTTTACACTGGTATTTTCTTGAGACCATTTATAACTTCAATTTAGGCTTGGGAAAGAACTTCGGGGTGTGACAATGGAGAGGATAAGGAGGGGATGCAAAGAGCGAGAGGGAGGGGTTGTGTTGGGTAGTTGACAGGTGAGTCCACTATAATTTAAGGGTGCATATGTACTTATTTTTGTTATTATAGGGTCCAAAATACAAAACTTTAGTTGATCTGATAATACAAAATTTCGTAAGGGCAGACACATAAATTATCAGGGGTTAAAATATAAAATATACTAAGGTGTGGTCTCTATATTGTAGGTAGTGTGGCTTTTGTATGGTCTTATACTATGTGGCAGGTTGAGACCACTAGTACCAGTGGTCTCTTCGCAAGTCATATATGATGAAGGATAACGCTTTTATGTACTTGTGATGGATTGCATCATGAACAAATCGGGTAATAGGTTAAGATCCATGAAATCGTAACACTCCCTTTTAGTTTAGGCTAAATTTATGCGAACATAGTGAAAACTTAAAGCGTGCACTGGACTTTCCTCCTAATCTCTAGGTCATGCCCAGGGTAACTTGGGACATGGGTTCGCCCCTAGATTGTATGGCCTCTAAAAACTAAAGAAAAAAAGATATTGGCTATTAGGCCCTGTTTGGTAGGGCTCCAAACTCCAACCAACTCTAAACTCCAACTTCAGCGAGAGCTGGCTCATTTAGGAGTTGAAGTGGGCATGAAAGTGTTTGGCTAGATTGTTTAGCTCCACGCCACCACATCTCTTATTGGCATTTCGTCGAGCACCTGGTTGGCGTCGCCTTGCTTCTGCCGCCGCCACTGCTGCCGCTCAGCCCATGCGTCGCCGCCGCCCATGGCCCTCGCGCGTCGCGCCACCCGCCCGCCGCCACCGACGCCTGCCATCACCGCCCGCCGTTGCCGCTGCCGACGCCGCTGTCAGTCGCTAGTGAAAGATGAGGAGGAGAGAGAACATGAGGAGATGGGGTAGGAAGGGGTAGTTCAACAGCATTTTGGTGTAAATACATTAAAAAAAACTAAAGGGTAGTGGGTCTTTTGGGGTGGAGTGGAGCTATGGAGCAGCAAAAACCCAGCTCTACCCCCGTAGTACAAATTTGTGGAGCAGCTATGCTAACTCCGCTCCAAAAAATTGGAGAATACATATACCATTTAGCACAACTCTAGCTTTAGGTAAGTTGAAGTTGAGAGCTAGAGCTGTGCCAAATGGGGCCTTATTTAGTTCGGTCATGTTCAACAATTTACCATATAATACTAGGGGATCTCCCCCACGGCCCCCATCCAATCGTTGCATGCCAAGGAGACATTTTGTCTTCCCTCCTCTACACCTCCACCCACCTCCCACAAGGCGGTGGCCCATCGCTGACCGTCTCCACACCTCCATCCCCCTCTCTTGTGGCGATAGCCTTTCATTGGCTACTATACTCTACCCTCCTCTCTAGCTTGCTAGGACAATATCTCCATAAGCCTTGTCTGCCAAAGCCTACGGCCAACTCTAATGCTGTATCAATCCTTGTTGCGTCATTGTCCACCTCCTCCGTCCACTACCATAGCCTCGCTATAGTCGATTGCCTTGTCGGAACCCTAGAAAGGGAGCGGCAAACTCTACCGTCTCCTCATCCACTTCTACCGTCTCCTCATCGCGACCACCGCTCGAGCTATCCTCCCCAACCGCTGGAGTATATGTTGAAATAGAAAAGAAAAAAAAGAAAAGAAAAGAAAGAAAAAGAAGGTTGTTGCTAAAGATAAAGTCATTTTTGGGGTCTCGTGTGTCATGGTTATGGATACTACATACCTAATAGTAGTTGACTAAACTCGGCAGGGCCCACCATATACCAAGTCTTATACGGAATCATACCTCGTATATAGAAGGAGTTCCGGATAAGGAAGGACGAATAGAGTTCTATATGGAAACTACAAGGACTACTCGGATCGTATCCATATTTATCTCCCTGGTTCTACTTGGACAAGGGGGCATCTATGGGTATAAATACAAGCCCCCCTAGGAGGAGAGGAAAGGAGACAACAGATCAAGAAGCCACAACCTACAATACACAAGCCAATACGCCGCCAAACATCGACATCCGAGATTAGCCTAGACATACCCCATCCGGTACCTGCGAAGACCGGCAAGAGGGATCTAGCGCTATCTCTGATCTCACCGATTTCATATTCGCGGAGAAAGGGTACCCCGTCATCGACTACGAGTTGGTGCTCATGCCGCCAAGTCGACGATGGCTAGATAGGTTATCCCAATTGTTGTACTATGTGGTTTTCTATATCAATCCCATATAAACAGGATATAAGGCTATTACCTGTCAGATAAGGGGCCCGAACCTGTATAAAAATCCCTGTCTCTATCTCTTTTATCTCAATCTCGCATATACCCTAGTACCAACGATCCCCATACTATGCAAAATACCGCAGTTGCGATATCAAACGTCGACATCGTGAAAGAGGGGCAACCCCTAATCTTTTGTGCTATAAAATGGAGGCTATCTCTATCAATAAGGGAGTAATCAACCCGTGTTATCTTTGTTGACAACTTCCTCTGATAAAAAAAACGCTTAAGTTAATATTTCATTAAACTTCTAAAGTTCTAACCATTACTAATTCTCAAATGTTTAGTTTAAAAAAATGATACCATAAAAATGTATACTCCTACATACTTATTATTTGATATAAAACTGTTTGTTGGATTTTAAAACTTTGACAGGTACATATCTATACCTAATTAAAAAATCGTAAAGCTTTTGCTATTTTTTTGGTTCGTCTTTTTTTCGCTGATATTTTTCCTGATCACGCTTTGGTTTTTTGTCCATCCGGTTTTTCCCATCACCGTTTTTTTTGATCTCGTATGATCCTTTTCACACGCGCAACACTCCTCTTGCTGCCACCGGGCCAAACCCTAGCGTCGCCAACGTCGATATGTCTCCTAGTGCATTTTCTCCTCCAATTGATAGCAAAAATCAATTCATCACTTCTCCCTTATTATTTTTGTCACAATTTCCACTTTCAATTTAGCTTTAATTCGCTGGATTTAATCTTAGTCGCCAATGATGGCCGGCCAGCGAGCTTCGCCGACCATTTTTATCTGAGTTTTACGAATTCGCTCCAATTTTGGGAAAAACGGAGATAGAGTGAGTCAAAAGCCCATAAACCATTTTTGGGAGATCGAGAAAGATTCGGTCGAAATTGATGGGGAGGATCGGCTTCGACATACGGGCACGTGACTATCTTCTAGGGGGTTGAAGGCGATAGTTGGCTGTTTGAGTTGGGTCTGTGGCTAATATTGATAAGCACAAATTGTCTACTTGAACAAATATATAACAAATTTATCTAGGGGACCTCCAATGGACTTAATCCTTCCTATAACTAGGACTTTCATCCTAAGTACCAAACTTTCTTCCGAAAAGAGCAGCTTAACATCAAAACGGGGGTCCTACTCGGCGAGTGCGCGCCAGGGGCGCACGCGGCCACACTTCTTTTCCAGGCTAAGGCAGTTAATCTATTAGTATAATTACAGTTAGAGATAAATGACGGTAGTAGTTAGGATTTTTTTTTCGTGAGATTTTTTTGAACTAACGAAAATGAAATTTATATCTAAAGTCAAATTTTCAAAATTTTAAACCTAGATTTAAAAACTTTCAACTCAAAATTTAAATTTTTTAAGTCAAAATTTGAAAAATTTCAACTTTTCATTTCAAATTTGAAAAACTTTCAACTAAACTTTGAAAACTTTCATACCGGATTTGAAAACTTTCAACTCAGATTTTGAAAACTTTCAACTCAGATTTGAAAACATTCAATTCGAGATTTAAAAACTTTCAACTCAAATTTTGAAAATTTTCAACTCAAAATTTAAATTTGTAAGACAAATTTTGAAAACTTTCAACTCAGATTCGAAAACTTTCAACTCGAGATTTGAAAATTTCAAGTACAGATTTGAAGATTTTTAAGTTAAGATTTGAAAACTTTCAAATCAAGATTTAAAAACTTTCAACTTAAAACATTTGTAAAAATACGTGTGCTAAAGATTAAAAAAAGTAATATGAAAAAACCGCAAAAAGAGAATGAAAAAAAACGCAAAAAAGAAAACGGAAAACCTAGCGTGAAGGAGGCGAAAAGAAAAAGGACGTGACTACACAGCTAGTGGTAGCTGGTTTGTCTAAATCAGCTACCACTCTATCTATGAGAGACCCTATCCACCTATACTTCTAATAAAATTTTCTCTTAAACTACTCATCCAATCTACGATCCGATTACACCGTTGTGTTCGTAACAATTAAATCTTTATAACAAAATCTCACATGATTATATTTTGATGAAAAATTATAAATTACTTTTATAATATATCTAAATTACTTTTAGATTTCACTAAATTACTTCTTCGACATATAAAAGTAAATTCAATAAAGCTTAAAATAAATTTACATATATTATAGAAGTACTCCGTAGCTTATAACAAAAAGAAAGTAACTTTAATGCATGCATTTTTTTTTCATTGGACGTGACTACACAACTAGTGGTAACTAGTTTGTACTCCATCTAGTGTTTCCTTTCAACTTAAAAAATGCAATAGTATGTTTTCGTTTTGTTTTAAGATACTTTTATAATATATGTAAATTACTTTTAGACTTTATTGAATTTACTTTAGATTTGCCATGATGAACGTGACTACACAGCTAGTGGTAGCTGGTTTATCTAAATCAGCTACCACTCCATCTATGAGAGATCCTATCCACCTATACTTCAAATAAAATTTTCTCTTAAACTACTCATCCAATCTACGATCCGATTACACCGTTGTGTTCGTAACAATTAAATATTTATAATAAGATCTAAGAAGTAACTTAGTCAAATCTAAAATTATTTTATATATATGATAAAAGTAACTTATGTATATAATAAAAGTAATTTACAAATATAAATATTTTTTCATCGTAATATAATCATGTAAGATTTTGTTGTGAAGATTTAATTGTAACGAACCCAATGGTATAATCGGATTGTAGATCGGATAAGTAATTTGAGAGAAAACTTTATAAGAAGGAGGAAAAAGGCATGCATGTCTAAGAGGAAAAACAAGTATGCACGTCAGCACGTGTAGCAGTCCTTCTCACAAATTGGTTCGTCACTGGTTATTCTCGGTTTAGATTTCGCCTAAAAAAAAGGGAAAAACTGGCGTGTGGTGAGGCGACAGCTGGCGCGGCGCGTGCGCGAATTAGCAAATCGGCATCAAAACCCAGCCCAACCAACATCCAAAGGCCCACGGCCCATCCAACCCATCTGGCCCATTTGGTGCCCTAAAGGCCCGACCTGACAAACTATCTCTTCTCTTCGCCCTCGCCCTGCCGTCGTCCCGCCGTTCTCCCGCCCCGCCTCCGGCCGCCCTCCGCCGCCGCCTCCCTCCCCGGCCCTCCGCCCACCCGCCCGGCGACCGCTGAGCGCAGTCCACAGGCCCCCGCTCCGGTCCCTGTGCTGGTCTCCCGCGTCGCCTGGACAGCAAAGGCGCCGCCGACCGGCCAGGCGGCAGAGCCGAAAGCAAGGGGGAGTCCATCGGCGGAGGAAGCAGCCACGCCGCGGGAGAACGCGTTTCCAGTGAGAAAAAGGTGGATGGATACTCTTCCCCCTTAGCCAAATGCCTCGATGTTTTTGATTCGACTGACAGAGCTCTGTACTTCTCGTCGTAAAATGAGTTTTACTGGTTTGATTAGGTGCTAACTTTAACACTTGATTTCCGCTATTGTGGAGATTTATTTTTTATCTTTTGACATGTTGTAACCCCGTCTCCAAATTCCTGCACTAGTTATGGCTTGCTTGGCCATCGAGCGTGTTGGGGACAATGGAGTGATTGGTTCTTGCTTAGTGTGGGAGTAATGGACAATGTATAGCAAGAGCTGAGCTGTTTCAATTTCTGTTGATTATCTTCAAAAGTGTAGCGGTGATATGTAAATAGCTTGAACTGGGAATGCTTTTGAAGATTCACTTGCCTGTTACTGTCCAGTTGATTTTTTAGCTTAGATTGTTTCAAGAAAAGAGAAAGAGCTGACTTGGGAAGATCATACAAAACACAACTATTGATGTGGTCTTGGCGAGTTCATTGCTTGATATTTTACTTTTATTTTTTTTATACAATCATAAAAGGCTTTGTGCGCTGCTTCGATAGAAAGCATAACAGGTGATTTCATTGCTTGATTGGTTTAGAAAATATCTCCGGGATGAATTCGCCGTTTACTTTTTTGCTGTCGAGGATACGCTGACATGAGAAAGCACTAATTTCCACTAGTGCCTCCAAAGACATTGTTTGTGTGGGGTTTTGTTTGTTGAAACTTGTTCCTTCTCTGAAACTACTTTGAGAATGCTGATTATGCATTTATGCTTCATCTGCCCTCGTCTCAATGGTTTGCAGTTACTGTCGAGGTGCATCTTTACCATGGTTTGTTTTGGGTCAAAGGCTCTTCGACGGAAGGGTGACAAACAAAGGTGTTTGCCTGAGGGAGATATTGATGACAGCTTACCGATGAGGAGAGGAAGGAAGGATAAGAGTGAGAAGCCTCGAAAAGGGGGTTCTAGTTCAAGCAACAGACCTTCAGCTGAGAAAGCTAAACATGGGAGGAAGAAGAGTGGGGATGGGAAGAAGAGCAAAGGGCGTGGGAAGAGTTGCCATTCAGATAGTTCCATAGAGATGAATCCTGGCCATATGAAGAATGATAATACATTACTGCCCTCCAAGGCATCAAAGCCAGTAACAAATTTTCTCAGGTATGACTCTTTGTTTTCAAAATATTCATGCCCCATTAATTATGCAAGTGAGATAGCCTAGTTATATGCACGCGGATGCTAAGTTCTGAAGGGGAGTTCTGTATCTTTTGTGGACATTTCTCAGGAAAAGGGTTGATCCAGAAACTGCAAAGTACTTTTTGGAGATTTCTTACCTATTTGACAATAAGGAAATTGATTTGGAGGAGCGTGCAACTATATGTGCCAATGCATTAGAAGAAACTAAAGGGAAAGAGCTTGAACTTGCTACTGACGGTCCAATAAGCCACACTTTGCAGGTTCTTGTAGAAGGTTGTGAATTGGAGCAGCTATGTGTGTTCCTTCACAATTCCATCGAATCTTTTCATATTATTGCCGTCGATAAATTTGGATCACACGTGGCTGAAGCAGCTCTCAAGTCTCTAGCAACACATCTTGAAGATGAGGCCTCCAGGGGCATTATAGAAGATATATTGATTAGGATATGCAAGGTATGTTTTTCAGTTGGTTCTGTGCTTTTTTCCCATGGTACCAGTGGAACTCACTTTTGAATTGTTGCTACAGGTCATTGCTGGAGATGCTGCTAATGTGATGTCAAGCTGCTATGGATCACATGTGTTACGGACGCTTCTTTGTCTTTGTAAGGGAGTTCCCTTGCAATCACTGCAAGACTTCCACACTACAAAGAGATCTGCAGTTCTCGCTGAGAGATTAAGTTGTGGTTCAACTCGATCAGGTGGAAGCGATCCCAAGAACCAAGGATGTGGGTTTTCAGACATTTTTAAGTCTTTTGTCAGGGAAATGCTGCAAAATGCAAAAGATGATATTGCGAGTTTAGAAACTGACAAAAACAGTAGCCTTGTGTTACAGGTTGGTTTCTATTGTATTCCATAATAATATAATTTTATGTAAACAATTTGGATTTTACTTACTGGGCTCTTGCTTATTATATATATTGTATGCTTTGGCAGACTGCACTTAAATTATCAGCTGGTGATGATCATGAATTGAATTATATAATATCAATTCTTCTTGGTTTTGATGAGGATGACACTGCACAGAAAAAAGATCGTAGTGAACAAAAGAATGAAATTATTGCTTTACTTGAAGATACTGCTTACAGCCATCTCTTGGAGGTATGCTTTTTTAGCTATCTGTTCAGTGAGAGTCAAGTGATGTATTTCACACTTTTTTATGCTTAAGACATTCATCTGTATAGATCATGTTGTTCTTGCTGGCATGATAGACAATTTCAAATTGCATGGAAAATTGAAAGCCACTAAGAGGCATTAGCAAGTGGTGGTCAAATCTTGATCATCCTTCAACTTGGTAGACATGGAAAATATTCATGGATCTAAATGGCAGGTCATCGTGGAGGTTGCCCCTGAGGAACTGCGCAACAATATGCTGACAGGTACTCTTAAGGGTGCACTATTTGCGATCTCATCTCACCACTGTGGTAACTATGTGGTGCAAGCCTTGGTAGCATCAGCTAAAACCTCAGACCAGGTATATGTCATTCAAATGTTCATTGGCAATTTTATTAATTTCTTTCACTTAAAAAAGATGTCCTTACAGCAAGTTGATCGGCCGGACCAAAATAAATGCTTTCTTCTCTCTATTCATATTGCATCGAGTCAGTGAGCATTCCATAAATCATCATCACAAATTAAGGGACATGCTGATTTTTGACACATCTTCCTTTCTTATGTTAGATTAATTATAATTTATCGTCATATTCAACTTGCAAAATGCAACATGCACCGTCAGACTACCTTTTGTGTGACAAACAATGCATGATTCCTGAACCATAATTTATGTGCTAATCTTGGGAAGGATAATAATCTTGTGTCCATGTGTGAGTGCATGCCTAAAATGCATAGTGCATACTATGTGATTATAATTCTATTCCACCCTATTCTGTTTCCAATGCTTGTCAACTACATAATTTAAGTTATAGATTTTCCTTGTTCAACAACCGACTAATCCTCAATGATGTAATTCTTGTTTCATTGATAGATGGAGCAAATTTGGGATGAACTTGGTTCCAGAATCAATGAGTTGCTTGAACTAGGGAAAGCGGGGGTTGTAGCTTCTATCTTAGCGGCATGCCAAAGGCTCGAAACAAAACGCCTTGAGGTCTTCACTTTTTCAACTAAATATTTCTGCATCGATAATGGATAATTAGTTTTGACTCAATGATATCTAACTCATATGATTTGAACTGCAGAGTTCCCAAGTTCTTTCTGCAGCATTAAGTTCAAATTCTGAATCTTCTGATAGCATTGTTGCACATATGCTTTTTCTTGAGAACTACCTCCACCAGAAATCATCTTGGGAATGGCCTCTTGGTGCAAAGATGAGTGTCCTGGGTTGCCTGATGCTGCAATCAATTCTGCAATACCCACATGTATGTCAAAACTGCCATGCTCTTGTTACAGCACTTAACTGTTCTGTGGTTACAATGTCCCTAGTTAAATAGCATGTGCTCTTGATTGTTCATTGTTTATGATGTTTTTTTCATGTCTGTTACGCAATTCAGTTCCTTTCTGTGCTTTGATCTTCATCTTCCAGTCTCATTAACTTCATCTCTCTGGCCTTGCTATGCTAAGTTGATAAGTACTTTACTTCTTTCTCAATTCAATAGGAAGATGTAGTACCTCTGTTTTTATGATCTTGTCTCATTGCCATCTTACAGAAATTGCTTATTTCCTGAACAGTAGTATTGTAAGTATGACAACACCTGGATTGGTTAGAGGACCTTACTAGTTATTTGTGTATTCTGTACAGCAATATATTCGACCATATGTTGCAAGTTTGCTGGCTATGGATGATAACAAGATCCTCCAAATTTCCAAGGATTCAGGAGGTAGCCGTGTTCTTGAGGCTTTTCTATGTTCTAGTGCTACTGCAAAGCGGAAATTTAAAGTTTTTGCAAAGTAAGCCTTATCCAAGCACCTCAACTCTTTGAATATTGTTTCTTATGATTCCCAAAATGTTTTCTACGCAGTAATATTCTAATTCGCTTGCATTTTTTTAAATCTCTCAGTGACGTGGCATATCATACTCCTAACAAAATGCTGATGTTACAAGAAAGCTGTAAAGCTAGGGGAGCACTAGTAGCACTATTATGTCTCTTGTCACTCCTTTGAATAGTAATCAAACCTTGTATTCATTATTTCTGTTTATGGTGCTACTTAATAGGCAGTGTAGAATGTTGAAGTTTGCAATAGTATAGTGCACTGGATCATGTGGGCAAGTATGGTAGAAGGTGGGCTTCGGCTACCTAAATATTTTTTTTTGCTGGTGTGCTGCCCTGCACTATCTCCGTAGATATGCCATTTCATGGTTGCAACATGACTACATTCAATACTATTGTCTGTCAGATTCAATGTGTAAGGTTATATAGTCACAGGTTATTTGCCTGTAATATGTTAAGTTGAAGTACCTTTGGCATCTAACTGCATGGATTAGCTCAGTACTTCAGTACCTTTTGGCATAGAATAATAATGAAATGAAAGGTGCAAAGATCTGCTGTATGGTTTCATGAGTATGCACCTTGTCTTACTAGCATTTGCGATCTGACAGGTTGCAAGGCCACTATGGAGAGATTGCTATGAATCCTTCTGGTTCATTCTTAGTTGAGAAGTGCTTTACTGCCAGTAATTTTTCTCATAAAGAGGCTATTGTGGTTGAGCTGTTGGCTGTGCAAACTGAACTTTCTAGGACAAGACATGGGTTCCACTTGTTAAAGAAGTTGGATGTAGACAGGTAATTCGTCTCTCTGTTGTTTAGCATGCTATGCATTTTTTTCTCATATTAGTCAACTTACCATTTGATTTGTAACAGATATTCAAGGCGACCTGATCAGTGGAGGGCCAGCCAAACATCGAAGGAAACTACTCAGAGAGAATTTCAAGTGGAGTTTGGCTTGAGCAGTAAAGGCGCTGGGCAGAACATTGAAGAACTTCTCACTTCTCGAAGTCCTTCCAAGAAGCGTAAACAGAAAGACAAGACTGATGTTACTACTGAAGATGCAAGTACCAACAAGCAGGATTTATCCCACGTAGGCAAAACCAAGAGGATAAAGTCCGAGAAGACAACTTGTGAGAAAGAATCAAGCAACAAGAAACCCACGAACGAAGATTCTGGGACCAGCATGGCATTCCTGAAGAACTCTGCCAAGAGGAAATCACCAGGCTTCCTTTCAGACAAACCAAGTTTCAAAAGGCAAAAACATCATAAACCCAATGCTGGCAATTCCTCTGGCAAGATGTTCGTTCGGGACAGTGCTGGCACACCATTTGTCAGGAATAGCGGCAAACAGAAACGGTCGATCGCCGAGCTTGCTGATCTGGCTGGTAAGGAGAAACTGTCTGCGAGTGAAGTGCGCAAACTTCTTAAGACTGAAATGCCTGGCAAGAGCTAGCCAATTCATATATCTTTTGGGTGCAGCTGTAGAAAACATGAACATCTGAGCTAATTTTCCCCTTTCTTTCAAAGGTTGGGAAGCAGCAATTTTGTTTACTATTTCTCCTCAACTGTTGCGAGTCATGAGCTTGTAAGATCCTAGGAATAGATTGTTAACTGGTAACACGTGAATGCTGAGATAGTTTTTTTTTTTTTTTGTTCAAGTGGGGATTTTCTGAAAAGTTCATCAAACCATCACAGCATGTCTTTGCTGAACATCTGAAAATAACTCGTACTAACTCCGTAACACTTGTCTCTTCAGTTGATGCGTATTGTGCAAAAGACGAACATGTCTCTGAACACTAACAACCATTTGTTTAACCGTCATGAAATTTCGCATAATTGTTGCTTGTAGGTTGTAGAGCTTCAGTCCAGGACAAGTTCTTGTGAACTGCAGTTCTGTTCTTAACTATCACACTTCCTGTGTAGTTATGACAAAAATGACAAGAGGCCACTAGTGATCTAAAAACCTAGGAATCTCTACTCCAGTAGGGAGAATCTCCGTGTTACTATGCGACTGCCTCCGTTCTTTTTTACTCATCGTTTTAGACATTTACAGTCTCCAAGACAAATGTTTCATTGCTATTTTTTCCCTAAATATATATGTTTATAATAGCTACTCCCTCCGTTTCATAATGTAAGTCATTCTAGCATTGCTCATATTCATATAGATGTTAATGAATCTAGATAAATATGTGTGTCTAGATTCATTAACATCTATATGAATGTGAGTAATGCTATAATGACTTATATTATGAAACGGATGGAGTATAAAAACTACTCCAATTACTATAGGTAGTTTTCATGACAAATCTACCAATACCATTTTCACATACCAAATCCTAATATTTCTGTATCAATTAATCATTCAAGATTTGGAGGTTTGACTGCATTATACTCACAGAAAAATTTCCATACACAAAATCTCGACGCATTGGTCCATATGGTCATAAGCGACAATGATCTTGTGGCGGCCAATGTCATAGCCTCACAGGCACAATGTACAAACAAAATGCCATGAAAATAATCATATTATCATATATGCGTCCAATGCATTAAGCCGTGAAATCTGCAGTGTCACATGCCCCTCTTAACACATGTGCTTGTCTCAACTCCCTTGACAAATCTTCAGTTCAGAACTTGTCTCAAAAGATTCAGTCTGCAACTCTGCATGGCGCACACTTCCATTCATGAACTACAAAGGTACTACTGTCCTCATGCCCTACATACATTGTAGTACTGTCCAAGATGTTTTGTCTCATTGGCCATATGATTTCCAAACCCCAAGTGAAGGATAGACTTTTCAGCTTTTTTTTTGTTTGTTTGTTAAATTTAGCTTCTATAATAGAATGTGTTGCTGCAATTTTGTGCTATTGATATTGTACTCCAAAATGAGGTTTAAGTTCAAGCTAGGCCCAAACACTCAAACACCAGCATTGAACACTGTGGGGGACAAAAATACAACCTTCAAATTGTTGATATGACCTACCCCTCCATACCAAACTATAAGGATTTCTTGAGTTTTGCACGATAATTAAGAAATTAGATAGGATTATACAAGGGATGGTTGTGATCTGTTCAGAGGCGGAAGTAGATGAAGAAATTAGATGAGAGACGGTTGTGATCAGTTGAGACGAGAGAGTAAGTGGAGAAGTTGCTACTATATTCTTAGATAAAGTACCATAATACAAGTGCAAAGGGTATTTTGTAGCATCCTATTTAATCAGTGCCTTCACCCTACTGCAGCTGCTGTTTTTATGCATCCTGCTGCCTTGGTGCTTTACTATTACCTGCCAACTGCCACTGACAGCGTGAGGCATTGCTTTCTGCAAAAAAAGTACTAAGTGCTAATAGTACACTTTCTGATGCATTGTACCTTGAGTTTTAGGATGTCTCAGAAGTCACATGTAGTCCATGAACTAGAAATTTTCTTCTGATAGCTTGTGAGGGTTTCATTCATCCTCTGCTAGTGATCTTTGGCTGCTGAAGATGAAGAAGAAGAGTTGCCATGGGAGGGCTACTCATGATCCTCAGCATGGTCTTTCCAAGGTGATTCTACTTGATGCTAATGTTTAGATTACAAGAATTCTGCAAGTTTTGCATGGCCTTTTTATTCCCATGTTTTCAGTCTTCCACACTACATCTTGCTTCAAGTTCTGTGCAAATTTGCTGGGAGAATCAACACTGCAAGAGTTAAAAAAATCATGAATATGTCTCAAAATCTAAACCTTGATCCATTGCACTTGTCTTCAGATAGCAGGTGAATCAACAAAGCATCAGCAAGGCAACATTTCAGGTTCCCAAGCTGCTGCTGCTGTGAAGAGCAAGCCATGGAAGAAGAGATACCTGACCTTCCTGTCAAAGTTTCAGAACAAGATGAAGAAGCACAAGAAACCTGACAACATCAAGGCTCATCATACCAGGAGCCACAAAACCCGCAGCATTCTCCTCTCCAGCAGCCAGATCATGGAGGAATGCAGCAACCTTGTCCAGGTGATCCGGCACACCGCCGCCGACTGCTTCGCCGCCGCGGCGACGGCGGTGGCGGCGGCGGTGGACTACGAGGAGGATGATCATCATCAGCCTTACATGCAGCTTGACCAGGTGAACTATGGAGTGATGAAAAGGGAGGCATTTGGCCCTGTTTACCTGGTCACATAGTGGTGATGGCAATTGCATTTCAGTTTGGATGCTGCTCATTTCTGGTTGTGAATGTTCTTGTAATTTTTCTGCATTGCTGTCTTGAGCAACAATGTGATTATTTGATTGAAACTGGCAAGGCATTTCTCAATGCCTTCCAGGATGTGATCCATCTTCCTTGTCTAAAAAAAAAGAAGAATTTCTCAATGCCTTTTTAAACTGCTTGTTTTCAGTAGTTTTCAGAAAAAAAAAAACAGGATCCTGCTCTGCCATGTAACTCCGAAAGATTGTTTGTGTCAATGAGTAGCATTGTTAAAATCACTTTCCATGGCCTAGTACTTTGTGGAAACTTTAGCAATGAAAAAAAAAAGAGAAAGAAGGAATGGAAGAAAGACAGAAATACCGTGCAAATTCTCTGAATTTCTATTGGAAATCCTCTACTCCGTTCTAACATGTTTGAAATACATGAATTTGTCCTCATGCACAATAACCACCACCGAATGTGTTATGAAAATAGATGCACAACGGAGACACGAATTTTATATGAAAAACCCTTATGGGATTCGTAACAGAATGTACATAGGGATAAACATAAAATTTCAGAAAGTTTAGACAATCCATTTTTTTGTAGTATAATCCCTTTGCATAATAAATTTCCAATTGGTAAGGGTATCATCAGTGGAGATGCATTTCTCGAGGCATCTCCACCATGAATGAAAAGGCCCATTTGATCATATTTTCCCAACCAAATCGGCCCAAATGTTCACGAGGAGTTTGCTGATCCGGGCCAAATTACAGGTCAAAATTTGAATTATCTTTAACTTCAAGACGAATAAGTTCTTCTGAAACAACAATTTTTGTGAGAAAAATTGATGATACGAAACAATATATGAAAATGGATTTTGCAAAAATGGAATGTTAGGCTTCTTGTGCTGGCTGACAGCATTTTCAAGCCCACGCGGGTCCGAAAATGATTCTTAAATGATTGGATTTACACCCTTGACTTCTGCTGCCTAAGATTAAGATGATTTGACGGATCATCTGCCAAATTAAACAAGATAGACATGTTTTTTAAGGCCTCTTTCATTGTTGATCCATCATTTATTCTGTTGGAAATAGGATAATAATTAATCCACCAACTGTTTGCAACAGTGGATTTTCAGTAGCAAAACTGACATTATGAATTTATGATGTCCTATAAAAATTCCTACATTTCAACTAGGATTTCAGGTTGGTCTCCAAGTTGATCTGTCCTAGGATAATTTGGATATTAAATTGCAAAAAAAGGAGAAAACTCAATTAATGGAAAAGTAATGCCTTTTGCAGAGAAAATTAGTTATGCTATATTATTATATTCATATGTCAAAACCTTTCTTTTGTCAAACTATACTTGAACTTCCTACTATTAGTTGTAAAAAAAATTAGAGCAATAGCAAAAAAATATGAAAAACTAGAAACATAAAAGTGCAAACAAAAGGGGTCAGTGACGATTAAGCACTATAGCTAATTGATGACACCTAATCACATAATTTGCGCATTTAACTACGTGAGCTAAATCAAAAGATGAAATAATGCCACGCACGATGCCACCAGTTGCAACATCATATCGGCCTTGAATTGCAGTCCGACCTAATAATCCCCATGTGTTTAATTAATTGGCTCCTTGCAAGCGTAAATTGTAGATAATCTGTTCGTACAAATCAAGACAGCCAAATCAAAAGGCTTTATGATAAAGACAAGGAATGATTAAAAAGTGACTTGATCTCCCTGACCTGCATGTTCATGTCTCGAATTTTTTTGTAGTAGGTATTCAGTAATATGTGGCACGTGTAAGGAGTTGGTAATTGTAGTTATTTAGTTTGAAGATCTCAGAATTAATGGCGTAATTAAATTGCTGTATGCACAAAAGCACATGGAACCGTTTCCAGAAGATCATAGCAACTTTCTTAGTTTGAAATTATCTATTTTTTTGCAGGAGAACTAAATTATTTATAAGGAAGATATACGATATCTTCCAGAAATTTGATTAGATCGAACAATAAAGAACAGATAATTTTGATACAAAATAACAGGAGTACTGCCATTCATTAAAGAACAGATGAATTTGCCAAAGAAGGTGCATAAAGGCATATATACATATATTTTGTTTTAGTTTTTCTTTTTAATGCCCAAAAAGATTTGCGCATCATTTCATCCGGGAAACATCAAAGAACAGAGTACAAAACAGTGTGAAATAAGGGGGCATCTCGGAAATAATTTTGCTACTAAATTCACATTTAATTTCTTCTAACTTATTTTTTCAAGAGTAAACGATGAACCACATGCGCTACAAAAAAAATGTTTAGCATAGTTAGTAATCATGTAGTTTGTAAAAGCTTAAAAAAAAGGACCCCGGTGGTTGAAGAGTTTTTCTGAAGTAATGGACCAACCTAGTGATGGTTATTGCTTCACTTGATCTAAACCAAAAGGGAAGACTGAGACAGTTACATACAATTTGTTCTAAAAACAAAAGGTCTCATTTCAAAACATTTTCAGACTCCAAAAATACTTTGCGAATAACAACGATTTGAAGAGACAGGGACATATCAAATGAGAACAGGCTTTAAATTAAAGAGTGGTGTTCCCTTTAATTTTGCTCTACTTACAAGTTTCATTTGGGGATAGACGATGATTCCCTGTCACAAACAGATTTGCTTGCATGCATGGCCTTTCATGAAAGATCAGCTCAATTTGTGATAATGGCATGCAATCAGCTCAGTTTGTGATAATGGCATGCATTGTTCTGTTCTTTTTGTTAATTATACGTGTCAAGTGTTAAATCATCCGATTAATCCTAGCTAGCTTGGGCAATACTTATATTGTGATATGGCACTGATGCTTTTTTCATGGATTGCCCTTGGTTAGTGGAGTAGGTTGTCTCTTGCCACAAAAGGTACTCATGAGGCTTGGGTTAGGTTGTCCTTTCATTGATGTTAGTTCTAACGTTGCCATCTTTCGCATTAAGGAAGTAACTAGCAAATTGATTGAAGGGCTGAATGATGTTGATTGGTTGAATGAATTTTTCAAATGAAGAAGCCCGATTAATTAATGCGGAAAAAAATTGAAAGTATACTTTTTTTTTCACCGGTTTTACAGAAATATATATGTTTCGAAGGAATTGACAGAAGTATACCGTCGTCGCGAAGCGGGATGTGAACTAGGGGCGAGTTCGTATGATGACACACAACTTCATGTGGAGAAAAGCGAACTTGCATGAGGGAGCAAGAACGGTCCACACCACTGCGAGATCGCATGAGGGAAGAGTGAACTGGTGCGCGGTGGGCCCAGTTTCGCTGTGAGTTTGCATCCTTGCTATGCGACAACAATATATTTTTATCAATTCTTTTAAAAAAATGTATTATCCTATAAAACTGGTCAAAAAAAGTATATTTTCAAGAAAATTTGACTGCATCGTCCTCATAGAATTGATCTAGCTAAGTTGTATGGTCTTCACAAGTACTATAGGGTTAAAAACCATTTTTAAAAAAGACAATATGCGCTCATTTGCTATATACTATATATTGCCCTCTCAATAATAAATTGCACATAGTTTAAACCATTAATAATATTGTTCAATACAAAGGATAGCTCTATTTGGCCTCAACCGGTTACTGACTTTAGTGGTCGCTCCTAAATATAACTTTGACCATTACTAATTCATATTTCTATTATGCTTATGAATATAGTAAACTAAGAAAAATATTTTGAAAAATTATTCACATTATTTTTATGTGTCTGATCTCAATAATTTCAGAGATATTACAGGTAAAGAATTGTATAATTTGGTTGCACTTTAAAATTAAACATGTCACCTATTTCTAACTAGAGTAAATATACACTCAATATTTTTGAAGGACAGAAACAAATGTCTTTGAGTAGATAATTTGAGTCAGCTAGCAAAAACAAAATAGCATTAGCCCACAAACTCTTAGGTGATCTAATCATTTATACTGATAGCTATGTCATATTTGGCATTTTCTTCTTCTTTTGTTTGCTCTCATTGATTGCAAGTGAAGTGATGTAGGAACCTATAGTGGTGGGGTTATATTTTCTATATACTAGCTAGCACCCCGCGTCTTTGCCGCGGGTTCTGTAGTTTTATCGTCAAACAAAATCATAGTTTTAAATGGTTAGGTGCAACTCTATGTATATACAAAATACATGATAATGTGGATTTATATATGTCTTATGTATTACAATATAATTCATGCTTTTATTTTTCCAAGTGTGATTGTGTATTGTTATAATATATGAATATTATTTCCATACACAATATGTACCATTGTATCTAGACAGTTTGCATCTCTCTACTTCACTCAAGTTTTTTCTGAAAATGGATTCAGATAATGATACCTAATAATCATATGCTATCTTATCATGCATAATAAAACAAAATACACATATTAAACAATAATTTGATTGTATTCGGAAAACATGATGTTATGTACAAAATATGTATTAGTGCTATGTGTGACTATGAGATGGGACAAGGGGAGGTGAATGGATAACTAATAAATGATTAAATTGGATAAATAAGTAGATTCTTAATCTAACGGTTGTTATCTTTGTACTAATATGATCTAATGGCTTAAAAATATTAATGATGTTGCTTCTTGCATGTCTTACTTTAATAGGAGTAAATGTCCCTTAGTGGTACCAACTATATAGGAAGATAGAGTATGATCATGTTTTTTTTCATGTATAAACTCCGATTCATAATATAATCGATAGTACATAAAATAAATCATAATTTAACATGAAATCAATAGGTTTTCCTTTCCTTCTTCCGCTAATGTTTTTTCTCCACTGTTTTGCAATATATTAAATATTTTCAAGAAATCGCGGTGGCACGTATTTGTCAGTTTGCCACCATTCTAACCTTCATGCAGATGCTGCTCCCACGATTAAAAGGTGGCTGAAAAGGAAAGGACAAAAATTGAATGAACAGAAATAAATCAAAATGAATTGTCTCGCCAACAATGTGCCCGTAGCTTAGCTAGTGCCGTACCTACTTGTCGTGTTGCTAGGTGATATAGTACTATGGAGACAGGTGAAGTGGGAATGAGGCAACACATCAGCACACTTTATTGGAACATTAACCTTGATTTTAATGTCATGGTTATGCTAACATAGAGGGGATCACTGTACTAACCATGTTTTTAAAATATCATTGACTACAGTAGTGGGGACTACTAGGAACTAAATTTCTCTCCTTAAAACCATGCAATGTTAATATTGTTGGTGGGAAAGAGTGGGAGAGATTATCTAGCATAGAGAAAAAACTATTTTACCCTCATTTTAATTTTATACTGCAGTCGATTTAAGTGAGTAGGCAAATCACAATCTACACCCTTAAATTGTTTATACTAGCAATATATACTGTCAGTATATTATACCATAAAATTTGTCTTTACGCTCTCTAATTTTTATTCATCAAGTATGACATAGTATTAGGGTAATCAAAAGAGTTAATACTGATATAGTTTCACATAATTTATGGGTGTGTCATAATAATAAGTGGTACACTATTAATAATTAATTCTCTACATGTGGTTGAATAGCTGAGCCAACCAGGCTAGCTTATTGAGATGCCATAACATGTAGCAGGTGGCTTGCGTTATTACTAGTGTTCAAGGATTCATGTACGACCGTCTAATCATGTACTCGTTCAAGCTTTAAAATGATTTTGAGGTTTATGTACTATCGTCGTTAACCGGTACTAATCAACAAATTTATTATACCCAACGGCGAAAGTGCCTGTTCTTGGCAGCTTATTTTAGTGGTTTTAGGAAAACGAATATATGAGAAAGTCTAATTAGATCAAGGGGAAAAAGAATACCATATTGTATTTTTTTTTCTTCCAAAAGTATTATGAGAACCTGTCATTCCAGATCGGTTTTCAATAATAATCACTGGATTCGCAAGATTGACGCAAGACAGTGAAGAAGAAAACATGAGAGAGGATGGACAATCAATCATATGAGGAAGAAAACCTAGAGAGATTAATTAGTCCCTGATTTAGTGTATATAGGGACCGCATCACATCTTGTAGACGGTCAATGACAAGGTACACTCTGCCCTTATTGATCAGTCCGTGAGTTCGTACGGCTCTTGTTTTCACTCGTTGGTCCTTTCCTGTCGCGAGCGTATTTAATTTCTCTTTCTAGCGAATTTGCATCTCAGGCTAAGTTTTTTTTTTGAGATAATGGAATTAAATCTAGCCTTTATTTCAAAGAAACTGCAGTCAGATATTACATAGTATATAATTCTCTAAACATTTGGCTAACCCATAAAAAACGACTAGCAAACACCAACACTTAAAAGATAGAACAATTATTGAAGCTTACTTGTATATCTTCAGTCGAAATTGACAAAAATCTACATGACCGTAATATCAAGTTTCAGCTTGCAGTATATATATTAGCTTATGGTTCTTTTCACACGTTAAAGCAGTGTCAAGAACCGGAGTATGTTGCCTTGAAAAATACCTACATATAAGATTTATTTGGAGATTTATCACATACCACCTCATTCCCACTCAACCAAAGATTTCAACATAAAACATATGCTCTAAAAATTAAGTGTCTTAGTTCTTGAATCAATACCATTAAGTCAATTTCCAGCTACATTAGAAATATTATTAGGAGGTTTTAGTCCAAAAGGAAATATAAACTACTCTCGAAAGAAATTTCGCAATATGACAATTTTCTTTTGTATTATAACCATCATAATTTTATTTTGTACTAGAGTATAAGTCAATATTTCCACCTTCGATTAGGGAACATAGCTTTTGTTCTAGTCTGAGTTCTTTTGAGCAGCTCTAAACGGTAACATGTTGATATTTTAGCATGTTTTCTAAACGGTTAAACATTTTCCTTTTTAAAAAATTTCTATATAAAAGTTTTTTGAAAATAAAATAAATCAATTTTTTTAAAATTTTTACTACTTACTCCCTCCTTACCAAATTGATCATCATATATGTTTATATACCAAGACTAAGGATAATTTAAATCACATCAATCAAGATACCATGCACACATTCTCTCACAATGCATGTATCGATTAAAACACTATGCCAATTACACCTTAGCATGCACACATTCTCTCATCTTGCATTAATTGTATTTTGATGAAATCCGTGTCCATGCGGTTATATGATGATTAATTTGAGAATTTTTGAATTCCATTATATGATGATCAATTTAGGAAGGAGGGAGTAATACTCAATTAATCATATCTATAAATTAGTTCGTTTATATTTGTAGATACTTATTTCTATATATTAGTGTTAGTTAGCAGTACTATTCTATTAGTTAACAATATCGGTCAGTTTTTTCTTTCGTGATGAACTATTGGCACCCATCCTCCATTTTTTTTGGTGGACCAGGGAGAAAGGGGATCAACAGGAAGATGATTGTATCATGATGGTTAAAGCATATGAAACATGGATTCTTGCTATGCTAATAGCTCATCTGTGGGGATAAAAATCAAAACCTAAATAGCCATGTTGGACGGGGTCTAATTAAGTCCTTTCTCATCTCTTCACTGTCTTCTCCTCTCTCACTGCAGCCGCTATATCCATATCTTGCTTGTTGCTTATCGTCCCATGGTGTCTAGATGCAACAACAACTCGATGAAGTAGAGGAAACTCATGGTGAGCAAGTGAGCTCCATATATGTGTTCAAATTGTTAAACTCTATCTGCCTCGTCGCCAATGGCTGCCTCCCCTTTCTTGACATGTGTTGTCTTGTTTTTCTTAGAGAGCGTTGTCTTGTTTCTCTTAACGCCTTGCAGCAGCAACCCTTTACGATTCACGTCTCGTAGCAGTAGTAGGTTCACGTATGCCGGTGATTATATCGCAGGCAATGCCTAGCCAACCGCTGGACAAATTTATACTACACACGTTGAATACAAATTTGAACAAAATACATGCTAACTTAACGCATGTTTGTGTTTTTTTTTTCCCATCAAGATAAGATCATATATGGTACTACACAACTGTCGACAAATTGAAGCATCTTAGGGTGGTGGGTTTAATGCATAAAGAACTCATGGTTGAATATAATTTCACTACTAGTATTGGATCCAATATTTCGTCTCACCATTACTTTAGTTGTGGTCAAAATTAATACATGAGTTAAAATCTTCCAAACGACAATTCCCTTAACATATCAAATCCCCCTCCCCAAAAGGTAGTATCAAATTATGAATGGCTTGTATATCTCTTAAAATGGAGAAAACAATATATAAATGATGTCTTTTTTTTATCGGTATATCATTATAGTTTAAACTCTAGCGCCAACAATATATACAACTTCAAACATTTTACATAATTATCTTAAGGCTCTAACTTGTGTTAGGGACATATATTTATGGTGTATACATGCGGAGACATCGTTTCGCGGAATAAGCGAAACGACGTATTTGCAAACGAAAAATAATTCGTGAATAAAACTTTTATATACATGTTCTTAATGATCTAAAAGCAAAGACTGAAAAATAAACTTCATTGAAAAAACCTCAAAATCAGCTCTAAATTTAAGGTTGAAAATTTAAATTTTGGCTGATAAGTATAAACATAAACGAAAAGATGAATCCCATGGTACGTGCATGTTGTGGCCCGTGTGCATGTGAATGTGGGTTATTTGGGAACCATTCTTCACTGGAGGGCCCACTGGTCAGTGACCAGGATACATTACACAACCGTTAACAACAAGCAGGCATGTGTTATTTTCTATGGGGGTTAGTTGGCTGACAGGAAAATCTGAACTGTATGATAAAGGTTTACTCCATGTCCGTGTGATTATGCTCTGTCCAAAGCTTGATTAGACCTGCAACTACCAACAAACTAATATAGGAGAGCAGATTGAAAATTCCTTTATACTCAAACGGTTGAATGCTGCCAGGGAAGGTTCCATAAGGGCCTCATGTCAAGTGGCCGTTTAGGTCAGTTGATTATCCTATTAAGGATCATGGGATGATTGATGGTTTTATGTTTTAATTAGACCATGATCAGATGGGTCCTCTTGTGGAAAGAGTAATTACATGAAGGGTCAAAATAATCAAATGTGATGGCACCATTGCATATGTATTTTAGGTCGCCTTTATAATCGAAAATTTTTAAATGTATCCTATAGAAATTAAAAATAACTTTATATAAAGTTGTTAAGTAATATCACATTTCAAATATTTCATTAGCAATTTAGCACAAGTTACATATTACTCATAAATACTTATAATAAATACAAATTGTTGTAAGGACATACATTGTTGAACACCTACTCGGTAAACACATGCAAGTATGCTCTCTTAACACTCCTTTGAAGAGATATGTACATCAAACATAAATTGCTAAGTTTAATAAAAAAATCAATTTTATTTTCTCACTAGATTACTTTTATCCTCAAAATTGACTTTTTTATGCTAATTTTCCCTCTAATTACTTGTGAAAAGCACTCACTCAAGTCTCCATGGCATTTCCTACTTCCTATATTTCCTTTTTTATTGTTAAGTAGAATATTCTTGACTCGATCGGTGAGCTTCACATGCAACCGCTGAAGCAGGTTGGTGAGCCGATCTGGACCGTTGGATCGTCATCGAACGGTCGAGATCCTCGCGGCCCCACCAACCGCAGCCTCGGGTGCTCTCTCTCTCTCGCCTCGGCTGCAGCGCCCCGTTGCCGCAGCTGCTGCTCCCTCTGCTGCTTCCCATTTAATTTAATTTATTTATACAGCAAAAGAATTCATGAGCACGCAGGAGTGAACAGTGAAAAAACCCAACAAAAATCGCAGGGGGAGAAAAAATGGCGTGAGAAATCAGCCCCAACCGAAAGAAAAGGCGGAATTTTTTAGCCAAGAAAGCAGCTTTTCTTCATCTTCCTCCCCACTCTCTCTTGTTCCTATAAGGAGAGGAGAGAAGGAGAGAGAGGAGGTGGAGGAGGAGCAATGGCGGCCTGGGCATGGCCGCTCGTCTTCCTCGTCTCGTGCTGCTGTTCTTGGACCCAGCGGCGAATCTTGGTTGCTGCGACCACTGACGCCAATGATGGTGAGCTGCTGGGGAAAAGGAAAAAAAGAAGAAGAAAATCTCTGTTTGGGTTGGGGTCTCATTGTTTGCTTGCTTGTGCTTGTGCTTTTCTTTTTTGTTTTCTTGCTTTTGAGGTTCTTGATTCCTTTGTTCTGGACCGCCATGGATTTTTGGTCGGGAGAAGGCAAGATTTTGTCTTTGCAGCATTGGGACCATGGGGGGTGTCTTTGCTGGTTCCTGCTTTGAATGCCTGTACCCACATCTTTGGTGGCGTTTGTTTCTGCTGAGCTGGAGATTTTGTGAATGCTTGTTCGTCTCTTTCTTTTGCTGATGTTTATTGCTCTGAGTTGTTAAGCTAAATCTTGTTTTGTTGGATCACATGATGTGGTTTTTCGGTAGATTTGGGAGGAATGAGGATTTTGAGCAGCTTTCTCTTGCCCCAAATCTTTCAGCAGCTGTCAGCACAGTCCAGACACCTTTGCTGGTTGATTTGATCATTGATGGGGATTCTGAGCTAGGGTTTGCATTGGGATCTTTGGGAAACTCTGCATCTATGCACCTGGAGTGTGTTGTTCATTCTGTTTGATGATTGTAGGGGAGAAGTTTTAGTTTCAGGGGAGATAAATGAGTTAATGACCATTGTAGGAGCATTCAATCATTTGTAAAGTATACCAGAACCAACAAAATTGCCCAAGATGGATCCGTGACATCATTGCTCATCCAAAGTAGATTCAGTTTAGTAGCTATTTGCATCTGTGATCCATTTCATTGGTCCTGATATCATGTGAATCTCTAGGTGGGACTGGTCCAGCTTTCCGTTATAAGTAATCATGTATTCATGTTAACTGAAAATTTGTCTGGCGATATTCCACACCTATTGACTTGAAGTAATTCTTTACTTTTTATTATGCAGTTACTGTCCTCAATGCGCTATTCACCAGCCTCAATTCGCCGGGGCAGCTGCGCGGTTGGCAGGTGAATGGCGGTGACCCATGTGGCGCCTCATGGCAGGGCATCACCTGCTCTGGATCATCAGTCACAGCAATGTGGGTAGTGTGGTTGCATAATTCAATGTTCTTGCTTGTGAGCCCAATTTATTGTTTTCTCTGATGTGTTTTTCTCTTCCTGGTTCTACTAGTAAATTGCCGAGCTTGGGGCTTTCGGGGAATCTGGCCTACAATATGAACACCATGGAGTCCCTAGTTGAGCTGTGAGTTTGGATAATGGAATTTTTGGAGTAGTTCTTTCTGTTTGGGAGTTCACTTGGTGATTAACTTGATCATAATTCCATGCAGTGACATGAGCCAAAATAATCTTGGGGGTGGCCAAAATATTCAATACAATCTTCCAAATAAGAAGCTTGAGAGGCTGTAAGTTCCTCAGATGTTGCCATTTTATAATCTATTTTAGGGAAAAAAATTGTACTGACACATACTATCTAATTGTTCTTTGTTATTTATGGCGATAATTTAAGTGAATTTTTTATTTGCAGCAATCTTGCTGGGAACCAGTTTGCTGGAAATGTGCCATACTCAATTTCCACAATGCCTAAACTTAAGTATCTGTGAGTACCTTTTGACCCAAATACAAATTTGCCTTGAAATTCATATTGTACTCTATGGGTTAATTGGATTTTCTTTGTGAATACAGAAACCTTAATCATAACCAATTACAAGGAAATATGACAGATGTCTTTTCCAACCTTCCAAGTTTATCAACACTGTGAGTACTCTTACTTAAAACAAGTATTCTAGGTTGATCTCAATGTGCACACAAAATTCTTCTAACTTCTCTGTTTGCATTTCTTACAAGTCACGATGTATCTTTGCTCTTACTATATTTCTGTACATTGCTACAGTGATCTCTCCTTAAATTCTCTTACTGGTGATCTCCCACAAAGTTTCACTTCTCTGTCAAGCCTGAAAACTTTGTAAGAAGGAACTTTGAATAATATAATAAATTTATAAGTTCTCTTATACCTATAACCTATGTTCTATCTTACCAGGTATCTGCAGAACAACCAATTTACTGGATCAATCAATGTCCTTGCTAATCTTCCCCTGGATAATTTGTAAGCAAATCATTTTGAAGGTATAAATCGGTTATATCACACAATATTGTACTAAGTCCAGTTTTTCCTCCTTTATTGCAGAAATGTGGGAAACAACCGTTTTACTGGTTGGATTCCTAATGAGCTAAAGAAAATAAATAGTCTTCAGTAAGTATTGCTTATGTCTTAGTTCCCTAATGTTTTGGATGGCTGCATCTTGAACTAATGTTATGTTCAACAGAACCGATGGCAATTCTTGGAGCACAGGTCCGGCACCACCACCACCACCATTCACAGCACCTCCACCATCACGCAACCGTAAAAAAAGCCCAGGCAGACACTCCAATGGCAGTGGTAGCTCATCAAGTTCTGGTGGAAATTCAGGGTTACGTGCTGGAGCTATAGCAGGAATTATCGTAGCTCTACTGGTCATTGGAGCAGTTGTAGCATTCTTCTTGATAAAGAGAAAACGCAAAGGTACAAGGCAAGAACATGTTGAACAGCGACAGCCTTTCAATTCATACCCTTCCAATGAAGTTAAAGGTCAGTGTTTGAGTGTTGCAGTGTTTGATATACCATGATCGACACTTTAGTTTTGTAAGTTATAATGTATGCATGGTTCTACAAATGCAGATGTGAAGCCTATACCAGAATCCACCAAGATAGAGGTGGAGCCTTTGCCTTCCCCTGTGGCCGTTAGTCTAAAACCACCTCCTAAGATTGAGCGCAACCAGTCATTTGATGACGATGATGATGACTTTTCAAACAAGCCTGTTGCAAAGAAAAGTAATTCAGCATCAGTAAAAGCAACAGTTTATTCAGTTGCAGACCTACAGATGGCAACAGATAGTTTCAACATGGACAATCTTGTTGGAGAGGGTACTTTTGGACGTGTTTACAGGGCACAATTCAGTGATGGAAAGGTACGCATGATTGCACTTGCCATTTGCTTGAGAGAATAGCAAAAGATATCTTACTGTGCAGTTTTTAAAACTGTGCTGTAAATTTGATTTTAGAGTAACTTTTCCTACATAAATGCACCTAAGCAATCTTAGAGGCAGAAGCAATACATTCATACATGGTTTCCATTTCTTCCTAGCAATAGTGACAAAACTTCATTCATTTATAGTACAATATGTAAATGAAAATATTGAGTTGATTGCTTTCTTACCAATTCAGATTTCCACCATCATATATTTGTTCTGCCTTGGAAGTTACCAAGTGTTTCACACTTGGATATACAAAGACAGTTCATTTCTTCACATGATCAATGTGGCTTACATTTCTCCTTATATGAATCAGGTACTAGCTGTCAAGAAACTAAACAGTACTGTGTTGCCAAGCCAATCTTCAGACGATTTCTTTGACTTGGTGTCAAACATTTCAAAGTTGCACCATCCCAATCTCAATGAGCTTGTGGGCTATTGCATGGAGCATGGACAGCACTTGCTAGTTTATGATTTCCACAGAAATGGTTCGCTGCATGATATGCTTCACCTCCCAGATGAATATAGCAAACCACTCAGCTGGAATTCTCGTGTTAAGATTGCGTTAGGTTCTGCACGGGCACTAGAGTAAGTGAAAACTAAGATCTCTCTCCCTATCTGTTGGATACTTTTCAAATAAATTATTGTCTTTTTTCCAACTTAATGACTTGTGAAAATTGATCTGACTTGCCATTATAATAGAATGGAATGTGATAGGTAAATAACGAGTATATGCACAAATCACTTGTAAATTCTCTTAATTGCATGGAATTCTGTCAACACCTAATCACCTTTCCTGTTAACTTTCTGTAGGTATCTTCATGAAATTTGTTCTCCTTCTATTATCCACAAGAACTTCAAGTCATCTAATATCTTGCTGGACACCGAGTTCAATCCTCATGTTTCTGATGCTGGACTTGCCAGCAGTGTTCCTGATTCTGAATTCCAGGTAAAACTCAAATCATTTTGCTCCAACAAACATATATATTTTCAATTGTAAAGAAATTTATGGTCTTACTTAAAAAAGGAAACTTAAGTTCTGAATGGATTGGTTCTTTTCTTGAGTATCCAAGATGTTACACAACATATGGCTTACCATATTTTTCATGTTTCCAAATAAATCTCAATAGGCTTCAGATCAGGGTTCTGGATATAGTGCCCCTGAAGTTGACATGACTGGGCAGTATACCCTCAAGAGTGATGTTTATAGCTTTGGAGTTGTCATGCTGGAGCTCTTGACAGGCCGCAAACCATTTGACAGGTATTCCTATTTTTCTCTGATTCTGCATCCCTGAATTGTTTATGCCTACATTTGATGATTCCTAATTTCTTAGTCCTGACCCCTGACTGTTGTGTCAAACTATCGTCTCAGCGCTAGACTCCGGACAGAGCAGTCACTTGTCCGGTGGGCAACGCCCCAGCTGCATGACATCGATGCGTTGGACCGGATGGTCGACCCAGCGCTCAAGGGCCTGTACCCTGCCAAATCCCTGTCCCGTTTCGCAGACGTCATTGCGCTGTGTGTCCAGGTATATAACCTTCACTCCTGGTACAATGCAGTTTGCCAGCATATTCATAACTGAACACCAAGGATCTGAATTATACCAACCAAAACCTTCACTATTTCAGCCTGAGCCGGAGTTCAGACCGCCGATGTCTGAGGTGGTGCAAGCGCTGGTCCGCCTTGTTCAGAGGGCCAACATGACTAGGAGAATGATCGACGGCGAAGAGGGTTCTCGAAGACCAGATGACCAGGACCAGGAGTTCGTGTAACATGTTGAGACAGATCTTGTGTTGAACCTGCATCCTATCTCTCTGGTGACTGTAATATGTTTGGTTCCTAGAACCTGATGCAGATGGGGAAAGGGGAAAAATGGAGGGGGAAATACTGAACTTTCAACTCATCAGTACATATTCACAGGTTTTGTCTCGTATAATGAAATTACAAGTTTGGCTGCTTCATGCCTAATGATATCAGCTTGCTCATATCTGAAGCTAGTTGCAGTGATATCGATCAAATTTACAGTCTGGTAGATTCTTAAAAGTTTATATACTAAAATTAGTTGCATGATATATACTATTTTCTTTGTAAAAAAAAAAGCAACAGTTGAATATACTCTTGTAAACATAATTTCTTTACAGAGTTTTCCATATGCTATACTACTATAATTGATTGAGAAGCATTCGGGCTAGATAACGCCAATTGGCAAAAGGTATGCATCAAATAAGGCCTCTTTGGAACATAGGAATTCTATGGAAACGAAATAAGTGTCGAGAAACCACTACGGCTGAGTTCTTTTCCCAACTCACTTCTCTCGTGTTTTGCACGCACGTTTTTTAAACTGATAAATGGTGTATTTTCTGTAAAAAAAAGTTTCTATACGAAAGTTACTTAAAAAATCATATTGATCCTTTTTAAAAAAAAACAGTTAATACTTCATCAATCACGCGCTAATAGACCACTCCGTTTTCCGTGCTAGGAGATGGGTTCCCAATCCATACCAAGAAACACATCCAAAATCTTTGGAACATAGGAATTCTATGGAAAGAAATAAGTTTCAAGAAACCACTACGAAGTTTCCCCGAGGCTGTGGACTTTCATCTTTTGATTTCGCTAGTTTTTTCCTCTCATTTTGCTTGTTTGTTTACAGTTTGATTGTCTAACAATGTAATTGATGAAAACCTATCGTCAATTTAGCTAAACATCTGAGCTAGGAACAGGAATGGGTACCCATTGCCCATCACTTCAACTAGAACTACACTATCTTTTTTACTAGTTCTTTTTCGTCTTTACTGAAGGTCTTTGCCAACTTCTAATATTGACGTGCAATCCTTTTGCGCGTTCACGAAAAAAAATAGTCTTTGCCAACTTTTAAGTCCGGTAAAAAAAGGTGAGGCAATGGGTAATTGTTAGGTGTTTGAATCTCCTAAAGATGAAGATTAAGATTAAGATTAAGTATTTCAGCAAAATGAGGTGGTAATAACGTGTGATTAATTGAGTTTTAATTATTACAAACTTGAAAAATGGATTAATCTGATATTTTAGAACAACTTTCATATAGAAAGTTTTCGCACGAAACGTACTGTTTAGCAGTTTGCAAAGCGTGCCACGAAAATCCGAAACTTTATCCACTCCTTGTAGTCGAAATGAACAGGACAGGTCTAACTTTCATTCCTAATCTGAACCTGATAATTCCTGCATGGATGATACTTCCTCCGTTTCATAATGTAAGACTTTCTAGTATTGCCCATATTCATTTAGATGTTAATGAATATAGACATATGTATTAGATTAATTAACATCTATATGTATGTGGGCAATGCTAGAAAGTCTTACATTGTGAAACGGAGGGAGTACTAACCAAAGCTGGTTAAACACAAGACAATTTGGAGGAGATGGCATGCTCACATGTTAGCATATAGCAAACTATTCACACCCTTGTGATGCATATAAACACACAAAGTATGCAGTATGAAAAATGAAAAATTGTGTGAGTCCTTCATGCATAATTTTGAATTTTGTTGTGTCTATATAAATAGGCACATTACACTGTTTCCTGGTTATACTGATCGTGATTAACGTTGCCTATCATGGAGAGAATAATAATATAAGAATCGAAGCCTACTCTACTAGGGATGAAAACGAAGCAGATAGTTTCCGTCCGCTCCGGAGAAAAATCGAATACGGATACCTCTCGGATTGGATAATTCTCAGATAGTTCGGATATGAATACGGATATTTCCTCACGGATACGAATACGAATATGGTATCGGGGTTTACGTCGAATACGGATAATAATTTGGATATCTAGTGAACAGTGCTATTCGGATATCCGCAGAAACCATGAGACACACCCCATTTCTTTATAACTCTATGACCTTCAATATACCTTTTTAGGTTTTAATAGTAGTTCATCTTTTAACACTAGTTCACACTATTAATATTATTTAAAATTTTAAAATATTTATAAATTATACTACATTTTATATAAAATGAGCTAATTATATATGTTGATATTTGTTTCTATTAGAAGTTGACTTGGTTTTCATGTTCTGAGAAAAAAATTGTTTCCGTATTTGTGTCCGATCATATTCGATTCTTATTCCTATTTGAGATAATCCATATTTGTTTCCATATTCAAGCTATCTGTATTTGTTTCCGTATCCGGCAAAAGATATGAAAACAACTATGGTATGAGCATTATCCGCTCTGTTTTCATCCCTATGCCCTACTAACTTTCGTTATGAGGTTTTGGAGCAAACCAATATTTTGATGATGAATAAATGAAAGATAAATTTATTGTACATTTCTTACCATAATCCATTGATATTGTATTAGGATTAATATGTTGAAGTAAAAGATCTTTACATATTGGGACAAACTAGAGATATTAAGGAACACCATCCATATAACTATACGAAGAATAATAAGATGATCGTGGAGAGTTGTTGATTTCTACGAAGATATTTTAAGGAACACCATCTATAGAGCTATACGAATAACATGATTGTGGAGAGTTGTTGATTTCTATGAAGACATTTTAATGCAAACGATCTCTACATAACACGATCCACAAAATATGGGGATAACATGAGCATGGAGAGTTGCAGATTTCTACGAAGACATTTTAAAACGAACAAATATAGGATTAAGCTACTAAGAAGACATTTTGAAAAAAAAAGTATGATCCACAAAATATAGGGATAATATGAGCGTGGAGAGTTACAAATTGTAAGAAAAAAATGAGATCAAAATATAGGGATAATATGAGTAGGAAGAGTTGTAGATTTTTATAAAAAATGAGATCAAAATATAGGGATAAAATGAGAGCGGAGAGTTGGACACTTTGAAAATAAAAAAACATGATTCTATAAAAAAAATGGGATAACATACATATTTGTATATAAAAAAAAGATAACATGGGATAATATGCATATTTCTATTAAAAAATGGAATCAACCTAAGAGGAATTAGGTTTAGTTTTAATTGTGGAATCGGTAAATATCATTGAGTAAAAGTTTTACCACTGCAATCAAATTCTTGGTTGTTCGTATTGTTCACCAAGTATCCAAATCTAATATAACTAGGTGATACCCCGCGCTTTGCTGCGGTATTCATGGATGATTAATGTTAAATATTGTTGAAATGATAAAAGTTGAAATGTTGAGAAAATAATGTGAGGAAGATAATTTGACATACACTTGTTGATCTCTATAATATAATATTGTAGATGATGTGTCATGCTTGCATAGATTTTAAATAGGCTAGAATAGTAATTTCTAGTGAGTGAATATGTGGCATGCTTGCATGGAATTTAAATGGGCTAGAATAGTAATTGCTAGTGGGTGATGATGTGGCATGCTTGCATGTTGAGCTTTAGTTTCTAATACTTCCTTCGTTTCACAATGTAAGTCATTCTAGTATTTTCCACATTCATATTGATGTTAATGAATCTAAATAAATAAATAAATAAATAAATAAATATATATATATATATATATATATATATATATATATATATATATATATATATATATATATATATATATATATATATATATATATATATATATATATATATATATATATATATATATATATATATATATATATATATGTGTCTAGATTTATTAACAACAATATGAATGCGGGAAATGCTAGAATGATTTATATTGTGAAACGGAGGAAGTAATTGTTAGGTGGTACCAACTATATAGAAAGTATAGATGTGTGATATCGTTTTCATCTTTTTGTCTTGCTCCCCAGCGTCGTTCAGTTTTGCTGACTAATTAGATTGTCTATCTTGCTTTTCCTAGAGCCGGACAGATCAAATGATTCTTTCCCTCTTATATGTTTGCAGAATTGCATGTGTAATATGAGGGGAGAGGATTGATGCGCTCTAGTTTCCTATAGTAATAAATATGAAGGTTGGTGTGGTTATGTTAGATTGTTTGGTTCAGTGATCTTCTTTAGAATAGGTACAGTTCTTAGTAAGAGTACATTTATCTTATTTGGAAGACTCTTCCAGTTCCGTTGATGCATAATGTTTTTATAATGAGAAATCCTTTGTTTTTTTTCCCATCCCTGCTTAGTTCTACAAATTGCCATTGACTTCGTCGAGTTCTACAGTATAGTGTTGTACTAGTACTTTTGTCCTATTTTTCTACCGATGTCAAGTTTTTGTCACTCACATCCGTCAGCCCCTTTGAATGATAATTTTGCCCCTAAAAACCAAACTTTGCAAATAACTGAAGAGTACATTATTTTTTCATATTGTCATATGCCAATTCTTCTCTATATGATTTTGCAGGCATAAATTTTGATGTCATCGACAACTCGACTCCTGTCCATTGCCAACCTTCATGCCTGGAGTACTGATCCTGATAAGTATTGAATGCATGATATTCTACAACCATATCTTGTCAAACACAAGACAATTGGAGCAGATGCCGTGTCCACACATTAACATCTAGCAAGCTATTCACGCCCTTGTTATCTATAGAAAAACACAAACAAATGCAGTTTGAAGAAATGCATGAGTCCTTCATGCATTATCTTTTATCTTTCATTGTTTTATACATATATGAATGTTAGATTGTTAGTGTGCCAATAAATTGGCATAGTACTGTGCTTGCTAGTTGTAGCTGGTGTGATTAATGACCACCAAGTTAACCAAATGGAAATATAGACAAAAACTATCCATATTTTGTTACGAGGTGTTGGAGCAAACCAAAATTTTGATGAGAAATGAGTGGATGATAGATTTGTTTGCAGGTGTTGCTTGTGGCTATGGGAGTATAGCCAGTGATGGATCGGGACTATGCTTGGGAGAAATTGAGGTCTAGATGATCAAGGATATCATGCGGGATACTCAAGCTAGACAACTATAGCAATGCATGTAGAGGTGAAGGTTTTCATATGGCATATATGTGGTGATGTGTGCGCACGGAAAGATGGGTTAAATTTGGATTGAAGTCCAAGTTTGAAAAGATTGAAGTGTGGAGTTATATGGGGATGTTGTTTCTCTGGTTTGGTAGGTTTACTATGTGATTAAGAGTTCTAGTTCTAGTTGGATTCATGGTTTGGGGCAACCATGTCATGGGTATAAATAGATGAGGGATTGAGACTAGAAGACATTGACTTTTTTAGAGAGAAAAGTTAGGGTTTTTTTTAGCTTCGATTCTGGTTCAAGAGTTGAGAGAGGAGTGCTTTAGATGCACTTTGTAAACACATATTGATGAAATAAAGTTGATCTACTTTTAAATGTTTTGTTGATACGTGTTTGCCTGATGCTCGGTGTTTGGTCGATAGTACGCCTTAAGGTCTTTAGTCTGTACTACATTGGAAGATCTTTACCTTCAACTGATTAATCTTACCACTTATTAATCTTACCACGATAAACCGACTCCCTCTCAGAGTCTGTCGGTCTAACCGTCAAGCTAACTGGTCAGATCGCCCGGACACCTTCGATTTAACCGGCGCCCACTACCCAGTTTGACCGGCAACATAATGTCGACGCACTGTTCACCGATAGAAAACACTCTTCACCATATTTTCAACAAACACTCACCTTTTGATAATCGTTCATCATCAAGATTAATCATCTAATGATTCTACAAATCCAACTCGTGATATCGTTTACGTCTTTTCCTCTCCCCTGATGTGGGCATACTCTTATTGCTCCTGAATGCTTTCATATTATATTGTGTCCTGCTTGCTTTTCTTTGCTCTCTGGGTTAATTTTGCTTTTGTTGACAGTTTTAATAGAGGCAGACAGACCAAAGGATTTAGGGTTTCCTTCGATATGTACACCATATACTTTAGGCAAGGGATGAAGGGATATACGAGGGGGAGTGTCCTCTACTTTTTTATCGGAAGTACGAAGGTTGGTGTTAGGGGTAGAAAAAAAAATGAAGCTTGTAGCTTGGATTGGCTTGTTTGGAGATATGTTCTGATCCACTCGAACTCGTAGTTATAGTGATCTGAGCTGAGCTTTTAGCTCGCTAGCTATGTTTAGCTTGCTAGTATGAGAGGTCATCACTTTTTTCATACATGTGCTTCTTAACTAGTACTCCTTAGTTACTTCTAAACTATCCGTATTTATAGGGGGAGTTTATTGCACATAGGATAAATTGGTAAATTATAAAGGTGATAGAAATAAGATAAAATTTGTTAACGAGTTTAACAAGCCAGCTCGTCAGCCGACTCGTACATTTAGCTAACGTGTTAGAATCTTTGTCGAATATACTAGTCCTACTAGGAGTTGGAACAGGTGTAGGATAGAGTTAGAGTCGGACTCTATCATATGCTCTCTCTTAAATAGAGAGGAGGGGACACCACAATGTAATCATGGCTACTATAATGTAGTGTAGACATGCGCAGGGAGATGATGGCAGCGAGGCCATGGACTCGTAATGGCTAGGTGCTATGTTGATTGGGGAGGAACACCCATAATCAGATCTCTGGGATGTAGACTTCGACTGAACCTTGTTAACAAATATCGTGTGTTACTCTATCGTCATCTGACATATCTTGAATGATTAATGATTCAAGCGATCGAGAAAATTTGTCATCATTCCGCAAAATCGAATAACTTTTATAGCACAGCGAGCCAAACCGACCTAACTTGCTAAGATAACTAATTAGCCAATGCAAAATGAGCATGGCTTCTTATCGAGCCCTACTTGGTGTGGCCCTCGTATTTGCGTGAGATCATTTGAGCCCATGGGTGTAAGTGGCTAACCCGCGAAACCCACTTATAGGCTAAAATAAGCCGCGAACCCGTTTATTTTGATCTATAAGTGGGTTCGCGGCTGACCCACTTACAGCCCTATTCGAGCCTGCCTCGTATTTGCGTGAGATCATTTGAGCCTGCCTTCTTAGTAAGAGCACTTTTATCTCCTCTGAAATATCTGCCCTGTAGTCGTGCTGATGCAGAATGTTTTATAACAACAAATTCTACATCTTTGCCACCAGCGCTTAGTTCTACAAATTATAGTCGACGAGGTCGAGTTCTACATCGTCACTGTACTTGTGTTGTCATCCCATTTTTTCATCGACGTCAGGTTTCTGTCACTTATATCCGCCAGCCTCTCTAAAAGATTATACTTTTCCCTCAAATATTTTTTTACAAATAATGGAAGTGCAGAAGGTTTTGCATATTTCATACACCAATTCTCTAGATAATTTTGCATGTACGAATTTGGCCATAAAAAAATTAGTGTAAATATGTGAGGCAATGGCTACATATGTTGCCTATTTATCATTCTAGGGCCAACATGACATTACGCATTACTCCCTCCGTCCCATTTTAAGTGCAGTTGTAGGTTCATGTATCCAACATTTAACCATTCATCTTATTTAAAAATAAATAAAAAATAAGTCACGCTCACGCATATATAAAATAATATTCATGTTTTATCATCTAATAACAATAAAAACAATAATCATAAAAAATTTTCAAATAAAACGGACGGACAAACGTTGGATACGGAAATCCACAACTACACTTAAAATGAGATGGAGGGAGTAAGAAAGACATCTAAATTGCACTCCTACTACTACCTACTTTCTCCATCCTAAAATAAATTTACTTTGTTTCTCCTGTTTGTTCCAAAATAAGTTAATCTTTAATTAGTCATTGCATCAGAGTTGGTAAAAGTAGAAAATAAATGCATTGACAATATATAAAGAGTAATAATTGCATGGTATTTGAGAAGTGTGGGTATTCTGATCTTTTTAGTCTAGTATGGTATGTATGGGAAATATGAAAATTTTAGGCTTGTTTAGATGCCATCACACTTTGCCAGATTTGGCAAAGGAATTTTGGTCCCATAACATGTGGGATAACAGTGTAGCAAGCCACAATTATGGCATAAACAAAACACCTACCAAAAAAAACTGTGGTGCGTCTAACGTTTGGCATAGCAAAGTGTGGCATTGAACCAAACAACTCCTTATAAGTTAGCTATAAGCTTATGTTGAGGAGAGAGATAATAGAAAATGAAGGTTTTGGCTCTCATACTAGAGCTAGTTCTACACGTGCTTCAAGATAAATACATTGAATGCATTAGTAAGAGAAAGAGAGAGGAATAGGAAAAAAATGAAGGCAAAACTTATAGCAAATATATTATATACTATGTTGATTTTTTTTTTCGGGGAATATACTATGTTGATTTTAAGATAGACTACAGTAAACTATACCATTAAACTTTCTAACCGAGGATGTGCTTGCTCGGTCCTTAAAAAGAAAAAAGATATCACCGATTTATTTCATGCTTAGAGCGGGTTTAATAGTATCGTCGATTGCTAGCTATAATTGTGTGCCACGTCATCTAAAAGCAACTTAGGGTGTGTTTGCAAGAGCAAGTTTCCAACACTCCCCCCTCATTTTCCACGTGCACGCTTTTTAAACTGCTAAATGGTGCGTTTTTTTGCAAAAATTTTCTATACAAAAGTTGTTAAAAAAATTCATATTGATCTATTTTTGAAAAAAATTAGCTAATACTTAATTAATCACGTGTTAATGGACCGCTCCGTTTTCCGTGTATGAGAGATGGGTTCCCAACACCCACCTCCAAACATAATAGTTGGAGAGTATAATAAGCACGGTAAACAAGTAAAAGCTTTATTATTTTTGAACCACATCAATCACTTTCTCTGCGGTGCTTTGGTGCTATTTTCTCTTTGGTGCTATTTTCTCTCTTTTCTCTTGCAACAGTGACAAAGTATTGTGATGCCTTGGAGCAAGTGCGCCGCTTGCACCATCTTTTCTCCTTTCTCATCCAGATTATCACTTAGTATGATTTGGATTTCATATCACCCGCTGAATATAAGCTTTATTATACTTGCTCTTATATAATACTCCATACGTCTAAAAATATAAGAGATTTTAGAGAATGTACTCCTATTATTACGAATCTAGACAGTACTAGAAGATACATCCTTCAAAATCCCTTATACTCTATTTTGGGATGGAGAAAGTATTACTCCTCCGTTCTATAATATAGGGGATTGTCGGGGTAACGGGTCAGGCATACCCTTTACCCCACGATACACGCCACATACCGATAAGGTATATCCACGTGTACACGGATAAATCCTTTGGCATTTAAGGAAACTCTTCGTAAAGACAACAGATAAGGAGAGACCTTCTCGGACAAGAATTGAGTTACCTACGTATCGTGTCAGGTCTGGTATATCGGAGTCCTACTCAGATAACATCCAATCTGCGGTATAAAAGGGACCCCCTGGGGAGACCACAAGGCATCGAATCTCAGAGCCCCGACAACCAACACAGCCTACAAAGTCAGAGCCTACAAGGAGCCAAGTTGACGAGAGCTAGTCGGATCATCTCGACTACAACCTTGTCGAATCTCCCGAGTTCCGTCTTTTCCTTTGTAATCTGTGTTTTCTACCATATAATCCCATATCAACTGGATTAGGGCTATTACCTGTCAAGGGGCCTGAACCAGTATAATTCTCGTCTTTTGATTGCTCGATGTCGTATTACGTAGATCCTTATACCAGCGTACCCCAATACCCTCTATATCCGGTCTACGGGTATCCCCCGTCGACAGTGGCGCGCCAGTTAGGGGGCCTTGGTATTCAAGGTTCTACTATTATGCCATCAAGCTTCGTCGACAACAACGTCAACACCAGTTCCGGTCAAGTTCTTCCCACCTCGACAATGCTGGTATGGACTCAAGTCGGCGAAATCGTCTGTCCGGTTTACACCACAATGCCGATCTCAACCAGTCCTCCAATGACTGGGTACGAGAACGCGGTGGTTACAAACCAAGACGCCTCTACGTCGAAAGATCCACCCGTTGAAACGGAGAACGGATTGCTGACTACATCTAAGTTCGTGAAGGATTCTGATGCGACCAGGCCTTGTCCCTCCGACACAAACCGCAGGCCAGCAAAGATGACTTCCGAAACTATCAGGTCTTGGTGTCCTATTCATAAAACCAAGAAACATACTCTTCAAGATTGCTGGGTATTCGTCAACGCTCGTGCTGAGATCCGCGCCTGCAAAGAACGTGGAATCCAGCGTACTTCCCCAACTCGGAACGTCTATTGTCCCATCCATAAGACAAAGAATCACGACCTCTCGAGTTGCAAAGTTCTACTTGGCGCCATAAAAACTCCGTCTCCTAAGTCATACGTCCCAGTCCGGGATAACGGCAAGGAACAAGGAGCGACTTTGGCCCCAGATCGGTTCATTGGGGTAATCGATCTTAATCCCCACGAACCATCTGTTTTACATCTCCTCGAAGATTATGGGTCATCGACATCAGACGCGGCGCGGGAGGTGTTGGCTATCGATGACGTTGGCACGTTAGCACAAGCAAACGCGGAGACGGCGGATCAATCGACCACCCCAGCCCAACATATCAGGGCTGTTCAAGCCATATTGAGGGAAACACCTTACGATCCTGTCCTGAACAACGACCTCGAGCGTTGGACGGAACGACTACGGGCATCGGTGGCTAACCTCAGCAACGCGTTCGAAGAAGCCGCCACCGCGGCGCAACAAAACCGATTACCCATCAGCGATGCTAACGGCGAAATTCCAGAACATAGAGAATCACCTCAACGAGCTACCCCCCCACCTCGTGGCACGGGTGACCTTCGAGATCAAATCAACGGGCGCCGAGAAGCACGACGCACACGGGATGAAGCAAATCGCTCTCGGCACCATGTCTCCTCACGACGCCATGATCGAGGAAGTCGCCCACACGATAACCGAGACCACGATGATCATGATCGGCGAGGGCCAGACAACACTAGTCACGGCCGTCGCCGTAACGACGAAGATGGAGGAGATCGGCGTCGAGACAACAACGAGAGACGAAGACAAGATTCCCGAGATCCAGGTCGTCACCCTCGTAATCGCACGCCGGAACCAAGTGACCCATCGTCATCATCATCATCCTCTGCGTCCTCTTCATTGTCAGACCGACATCCACGAAGGTCACGCGACCACCGACAACCCACCGCTCCGAGCGCTGGGTGCAGGGCTTTCGGTCGTTCCCTACGTGATGTCCGATGGCCTGAGAGATTTCGACCCGGAGCTATTGAAAAGTATGATGGGAGCATCGACCCAGAAGAATTCCTTCAAGTCTACTCGACAGTGCTTTATGCCGCTGGAGCAGATGACAACGCGGTGGCAAACTATTTACCAACCGCGTTGAAGGGATCTGCACGTTCGTGGCTGATGCATCTCCCCCCCTACTCAATTTCTTCGTGGGCAGACCTGTGGCAGCAGTTTGTCGCCAACTTCCAAGGAACATACAAGCGCCACGCGATCGAGGACGATCTTCACGCGTTAACACAGAACTCAGGTGAATCTTTGAGGGAATACGTTCGGCGCTTTAACGAATGCAGGAATACCATCCCCGAAATCACCGACGCTTCTGTAATTCGCGCCTTCAAGTCTGGCGTCAGAGATCGCTACACTACCCAGGAGTTGGCAACAAGGCATATCACAACTACTCGAAGGTTATTCCAGATCGTTGAAAGATGCGCCCACGTCGACGACGCACTAAGACGCAAGAACGACAAGCCGAAGACTGGGGGAGAGAAAAAGTCAGCCGCAGACACATCTGAGTCGAGCAAGAAGAAAAATCGCAAAAACGGGAAAAGGAAAGCTCAAGCGGAAGTTCTCGCAGCAGAGTACGCGAACCCTCCCAGGCGCCCGGACCCACAAGGCAGCGACACAAAGAAATCATGGTGCCCCATACACAAAACAGACAGACATTCTCTGGAGGATTGCCTTGTTTTCAAAAAGTCGCTCGAGAAGCACATGGCGTTTGAGAAAGGCAAGCGAGTACGCGTTGTCGAGAAGAACGAGGAGTCGCCTCCTCACGAATCGGACTCTGCGTACCCAGACTCCGACCTCCATGTTTCGCACATCTTGGCGGTTCCACGACGTACTCCTCCAAGCGAGAATACAAGAAAGTGGAACGCGAAGTTTGCTCGACATGGCAGGGGGCTGCACCCAAGATGAAGTGGTCCGAGCAGAAGATGGAGTTCTCGGAAGCAGACCATCCCAAGACCGCGGTTATCCCAGGACGGTATCCGATTGTGGTCGAACCTACTATTCGGAACATCAAGGTAGCACGGGTCCTCATTGACGGGGGCAGCTCGATCAACCTTCTTTTTGCCAGCACTCTGGAGGCAATGGGAATTCCACAAAGTGAGTTGACGCCAACTGATCAACCTTTCCATGGGATTACTCCCCAATCATCATCCAGACCTTTGGGCAAGATTACGTTGCCTGTAACCTTTGGCCAAGCCAACAACTTCCGAACAGAGCAAATCACCTTTGATGTCGCTGAATTCGATACAGCTTACAACGCCATCATCGGGAGGACTGCACTTGCGAAGTTCGTGGCCGCATCCCACTACGCATATCAAGTACTCAAGATGCCGGGGCCGAAGGGGACAATCACTATTCAAGGGAACGCAAAACTGGCGGTGCAGTGCGACAAGCGAAGCCTCGACATGGTCGAGCAAACGCCCACTCCACCCGCCACGTCTGAGCCACCCAAGAAAGTGAGAAAGCCAAACAAGACGCCGAAGCCGAACGGCGCCGTCAAGATCGTTCCGCTCTCTAGTGCTAACCCCGACAAGAATGTCAAAATCGGGGCTACACTAGATGAGAAATAGGAACTCGCGCTCATCGCCTTCCTCCGCGACAATGCCGACGTGTTCGCTTGGCAACCGTCCGACATGCCGGGGGTCCCCAGGGAGGTGATTGAGCACAAACTAATGGTGCGACCCGATGCCAAGCCAGTCAAACAAAGACTGCGGAGATTTGCACCAGATCGAAAACAAGCCATACGAGAAGAGCTCGACAAACTTCTCAAAGCTGGCTTCATCAGGGAAGTACTCCATCCAGAGTGGCTTGCCAATCCAGTTATAGTGCGGAAAGCCAATGGTAAATGGAGAATGTGCGTCGACTTCACAGACCTCAACAAGGCGTGCCCCAAGGATCACTTCCCTCTCCCTCGAATAGACCAACTGGTGTATTCAACAGCCGGATGCGAACTATTAAGCTTCCTCGACGCTTACTCTGGCTACCACCAAATCAGCATGGTGAAGGAGGACGAGGAGAAAACAGCGTTCATCACTCCGTTCGGAGTATTTTGCCACGTCAAAATGCCCTTCGGATTGATAACAGCTGGCAACACTTTCCAACGCACGGTCCAGGGCGCACTTAGCAATTAGCTTGGCAACAATGTCGAGGCCTACGTCGACGGCATCGTTGTCAAAACCAAGACAAGCGACTCATTGATTGATGACCTCCGGGAAACGTTCGACAACCTCCGACGATATCGTCTCATGCTCAATCCAGAGAAGTGTACGTTCGGAGTACCGTCGGGCAAGCTACTCGGATTCCTCGTTTCTGGCAGAGGAATAGAGGCAAATCCTGAGAAGATCAAAGCAATCGAGAACATGAAGTCGCCCACGAGACTCAAGGAAGTACAGAAGCTAACCGGATACATGGCAGCGTTAAGCAGATTCGTTGCCAGGATAGGAGAACAAGGACAACCTTTCTTCGCCTTGTTGAAGAAACAAGACAAATTTGTATGGACGCAGGAAACCAAAGAGGCATTTATTACACTCAAGCGCTACCTATCAAACCCACCTGTACTCGTTGCTCCCCAACCTAATGAAGAATTATTTCTTTATATTGCCGCTACGCCACACTCCGTTAGCATTGTTATTGTCGTTGAGCGAGAGAAAGTACAGCGACCAGTCTATTACGTCAGCGAAGCTCTCCATGACGCAAAGACAAGATATCCACAGATTCAAAAACTGCTCTACGCAATCATCATGACATCAAGGAAGCTACGCCACTACTTTCAAGCCCACAGAGTCACAATTGTTTCCTCCTTCCCTCTTGGCGAAGTCGTGAGAAACAAAGACGTTGTCGGCCGCATTGCGAAATGGGTAGTCGAGCTAAGCCAATTTGATGTCCACTTCATGCCGCAAACAGCCATTAAATCTCAGGTACTCGCCGATTTCGTGGCCGATTGGACCATGCCAGATAACAAGTCAGATAACCAAGGCGACAATGAGACATGGACAATGGCGTTCGATGGCGCACTCAATAGCCAAGGAGCAGGGGCTGGACTTATCTTAACATCTCCATCCGGAGATCAATTCAAACACGCAATCCACCTCAACTTCAGGGCAACCAACAACACTGCAGAATACGAAGGGCTACTCGCCGGGATACGAGCCGCAGCCGCACTTGGGGTCAAGCGACTAATCGTCAAAGGGGACTCTGAGCTAGTCGCGAACCAGGTGCACAAAGACTACAAATGCTCTAACCCCGAGTTATCCAAGTACCTTGCAGAAGTCAGGAAGCTCGAGAAGAGGTTCGACGGGATCGAGGTCCGACACGTCTACCGCAAGGATAACGTCGAGCCAGACGACCTAGCCCGACGCGCATCCAGACGAGAACCGCTCGAGCCCGACACCTTTCTCGACGTCCTGACGAAACCCTCCGTAAAAGAAGTCAGCGGCGAAGTCGTCCCAAGCACCCCCGACATCAGCTCAGATGTCATCGAGGTAGAACGCGCCGTGGCTGACATTGAAACAACAGATGACTGGCGCACCCCGCTAATCAAATTCATCAACAGCGAGGAGTTACCCGAAAATGACACAGAGGCCGAGAAAATAACCCGTAAAGCAAAAATCTACTGTATGATCGGCAACGATTTATACAAAAAGGTGCCAAACGGGATACTTCTCAAGTGCGTCTCTATCGACGACGGCAGACAACTCCTCCTCGACATACATGAAGGCATATGCGGGTCACACGCCGTCGGACGGACATTGGTCGGCAAAGCCTTTCGACAAGGATTTTTCTGGCCAACAGCCCTCAAAGATGCATGCGACATGGTCCAGCGATGTGAAGCCTGTCAATTTCACAGCAAACACACAAAGCTACCTGCACAAGCGCTTCAAACAATCCCTCTGACTTGGCCGTTCTCGTGCTGGGGGCTAGATATACTTGGGCCATTCCCACGAGGACAGAGCGGCTACAAATTCCTATTGTAGCAATCGACAAGTTCACCAAATGGATCGAAGCATCACCTACTGGAGAAATCAAGGCAGATAACGCCATCAAGTTCATCAGAGGGATATTTTGCAGATACGGACTACCGCACCGCATCATAACCGACAACGGCTCCCAATTCATCAGCGCCGATTTCCAAGATTACTGCATCGGCTTGGGAGTCAAAATATGCTTCGCCTCGGTCTCTCACCCTCAAAGCAATGGACAAGTCGAAAGGGCAAACGGCATAGTACTACAAGGGATAAAAACCCGTGTCTACGACAGACTCATGTCACATGACAAAAAATGAGTTGAAGAGCTCCCATCAGTACTATGGGCCATACGCACCACACCGACAACGTCCAATGAGGAAACACCCTTCTTCCCCGTGTACGGTTCTGAAGCCATGCTCCCCGGTGAGCTACGACATCAGAGTACTCGAGTACAGAAGCATTCCGACGAGAACCAGGATGAACAGCGAGACATCGATATAAACCTTCTCGAGGAGCATCATGAGCGAGTTGCCGTTCGAGCAGCAAGCTACCAACAGGCCCTCCGCCGTTATCACGAGAAGCGCATCCGAGCACGCATACTTTCGATCGGCGACTACGTCCTCCGACGAGTTCAGACCCAAGCAGGGCGAAACAAACTCTCACCAAAATGGGAAGGACCCTACACGATCACACAAGCCTTGCGGCCAGGCGCATACAAAATCGCAGACGGCGACGGTCGCGAATTAGCGAATTCATGGAACATTGACCAACTACGTAAATTCTATGTATGAGTCAATACCATTGTACCTGTAAGCACCCTTACAGTATCAATAAAGACTACTTTTTGGTCCCATATAACAACCAAAGTGTCTTCACCTGACAACCCCTCACTCTGTACAACGCCTAGCGTTGAAACCTGTCCTTATGTCCCTTTACGCCGTCTCGACAAGGCCTCCGAGGAACCCAAGGGATCTTCGGCTGGGGACGCTCAGAGCCGATAAGGCCTTGTCAGATCCTTCAGAGACGAAAGACCATGTAAGATCTGGTCGTGTAAGAGTTCTCGCCGTGCGTATTAACCAAGCCGTGTAATCAGAAATTGACTTTTCCAACTTCACGGCTGGGGGCTAGGATCAGAGCTTATTCAACCAAGACAGGCCAAGGGTCCAAGAGCCTTGTCACCCAAGGACATCCCTCCGACGACAAGGCTGGGGGCTAGGGAGAGTGTACAACTCAAACGGCTAACTAAGGTCGTTAACTGAGAACACGCTCTTACAAACAACACCCAGAGTAAGAAACATTTGTTAAATATATATTTCTTTATTCACAAAGTATTCCTTACTGTTAGCACATAAATATTTTGTCACATTACGTCTTTTCCCAAGATATCTTGTTACAAGGTACAAATTCTACCAAGAAGGCCAACGCCAGTCCATTGATTGGAAAATCTTCTCGGCTAGCGGCGACATTGATCTCGCGAGATGGTCAATCTCTGCCGGATTTCTCCGAGAACGGTTAAAACCCTCACGGAGAAATTCGAGTTCCAGGCGCGGGCGGTGATCTCGTACACAGGCCAACACATGCCCCCCGGCATATCGGCTTGCTCGACGACACTCTTGCTTCAAGGCCTCGTCGATACGCTGACCAATGCCGTCGAGTTGAGCACAGGCCCCGTTGAGCCACGAGATGTACCCGGCCGCCGATTCTTCAGGATCACCGCGGGCTACCCGAAGATCCCGGCACACCCTCGCCATAGAGGCGCAGCAATTCTTCAGATAAGATGAGAACCACACCTCTCGACCTCGGAGTGTTTCCACAGCTTGATCTTTTTTCACGGCTAGCATCGCCCTCTCGAGTTCCGCCACTTCACATTTCGTCTTCTAGTATTGGATACGATGATCTTGAGTCGCAAGGGCATCCTCGAGATCTGCCAAACGTGATGGTTATTAAGACAACTCGGAAACCACCAAAAAGCAATAAGGCTGACGAGATCACTCACTCGGGTCAGTTGCCGTCATTTCGGCTCCGGCATCAGCAATCTGGCCATCGACGATATGCGCCGCGCTCGGTTCTAACTCGAGTACCGGGGTTATCGCCATCGATTCAGGTTGCCCGCGCTACTGGACATCCTCATCATCGACCTCTCTACAATCGATAAGATGAATTTTCGAGATCAAAGATGAACAGAGCTAGACAACCAAAGTTTGGGGTTCACAAATCATGAGAAGGAAATAAAAATACAAGTACTCCTACTCTTCGAAGAGGGGGACGACAGACTCCCCCAGGTCACCGACTTCCTCCATCACCCCCTTACGTGCGTCGCTCGCCGCCCCCTGGTCCAAGATCTCGCGGAGATCTAGCTCAGGACGCGACAACCGCACGCACGCGAGGACGTGACACGCCCCGGTATAAATGCCGTTGGACGTCTCCTCCGCAAGTCGGGCCGCCTGCTTCGCGGGGATCTCTCCCATCGCTGTCGCCAGCTCCTCCAGAGAAGAGGTTAGGGAGAACTCGTCGGGGTTCTTGGGGATCGTCGACTTGACCCCACACTCCGCGGCAAGCTGGTGGAGGCCGGTGTATGTGACCCTCAGAGAACCACGGATCTCGGAGAGGTTATCTCCGAGTTCCGCCATGCGGTTCTCGAGTCCCTTGCGTTGACGCTCGTTGCCAGCCACTAGTTCCCTCATTTTCACGAGGTCCTCGCGGGCTTCGGCCAGCTCCCGCACCAGCCGCTCCGCGCGCGCGTTAGCCGCCGCTGTCTCCGCCCTCGCCTCCGAGACCTCGCGACCAATGCCGCGAGCGCCGGCTTCAAGAAGGCGCCCCATCTCGACTTAGAGCTCCTCCCAGGTGAGGATGGACTCTGGCGCGCCACGGTTTCCGACGGGGTCGCTGCTTGGGCCGCTTGGCGTCGCCTCCTGACTCCCGATCACGGGAACGACGTCAGTCGACGCTGTTACAGGGGACGCGCTAGAAGTCCCCCCAGACTTGGCCCGAGCCGCTTTCGCTCGTGCCTCCCTGTCAACACCGACGGATCAGAGTTCGGTTCGAAAAGAAGACTTGAGAATCTGAGAAGTTTCGCGACTTACTTCTCGCCGATCGTCACAAGGCGTTGACGACGCGCAAGAGGAGGAGATGCATCGGAAATCTGCAAAGTCGCCAGTGAGAACAAGAACCTTCCTAGTCGCTCAGCTTAACGACGAGGCGAATGTTACCGTCGAAGTCTCCGCCTTGCGACGGTGTCCGAGCACGGACGAGAACTTCCTCGGCTTACTCGGAGCCTTGCCGCCACTACCAGCAGCGGCGTCGGACGCCTCCTCGACCACCTTCTCCTTCAGAGAAGCCGCCACCTGGTGATCCGCGAGCGGTCCGATGACATCAGTCAAGGGAAGGGCCTACGCTAAGTCCGATCACAAGCTGATTCCAAATGAAGGAGGAAAAAGACATTTGAATAGACTTACATTGATTGCCTCGTCGCGTTCCACCGCTCCCTTGTCACAAAGGGGCGCGGGGATGTTGCTCGCGGTTGACGGGCCGATGATCATCACTTGACCAACGCGCCGCTCCACGCCGTCGCTGCTCAGAGCTGTCAAGGAAGAATTAATTTCCGATAAGTCGAAAGCGAACGCGAGTACAGTCATATCAAAATGAATACAAGAAAGATACCCCGAGGAGAAACCCGGGTCGCGTCATCTGGCCCGGAATAGTTATATGCCGGGTGGGCCCGAGCCTGAAGCGGCTGGATCCGCCTACCAACGAAGTCTGCGATGACTTCATACCCCGATAAGCCCCGTTCTCGGAGATCATCGATGATGTCGATAAACGATTGGAGAGATGGGGTCAAAGGGGGCTTGGCGGTCCAAACCGGAATTTTGTCCGGCTGCTCCTCAGGAACAATTAGGGCAGGATCCGAGTCCTTGATCTCGAGATAAAACCACATGTTCCGCCATTTGTTGCGAGAAGAGGGGCACTGGAAGGGGACGTAGCGCGACTTCATTCCGTCACGAAGTCGGAACCCAACGCAGCCAGACACTTTGTTGGATTCCATCCAACGCAACTCGTAATAAAAGCGAAACAAATCTAGAAAAGGCTCTACTCCAATGTAGGCCTCACAAAGATGCACGAAAACGCTGAGGAACGCGATGGAGTTGGGATTCAAGTGCAAAGTGAAAGCCCATAGAAGTTTAAAACTAGCAAAAGGAATTCAGAGGGGGGAGGAAGAAACCCGCAGACAATGTAATCCTCAATCGCAACCATGCGACCTAGGACGGGTTGGGGAGTAGTACCTCCTGCTTCCCTCTCCGCCTTGTCGCGGCCAGGGAGGCCGCCCTCCTCCTGAAGCTTCTTCAGGGTCGCAGCGGTGGAGGTCGATTTCCCAAGATCCATGGCCGTTGGGAGATCGCCGGAAGATCGCCGGGAACGGACGATGAATCGGTGAGGCAAGGGCTTTTTGCGGTGGCGAGTAAGGCGAGGAATGCAAAGGAGCAGTGTATGCCTAATGAAGTAGGCGGACCTCAAAGCTCACGCCCTAAATCCCTTTAAATAGACGCACTCCCGACGGTGCGAATTCCAAGAAACAGGAGAAATCCCCGCCGGAGATTTTTAAGTCCGTTGTGCATGGCGGTTTTTTGGACTTCCGTTCAAAATTCATTCGTGACCGTTGGACTTCAAACGGTGCGCTCGACTACACATCATCTCTTTGGTTCTCGCACCAGGAATGACACGTTCTCGACGCCCGGAGTTGCAAACGGTCACACGAATTCATTTTTGAGCAGAAGTCGGGGGCTACTGTCAGGGTTACGGGTCAGGCATACCCTTTACCCCACGATACACGCCACATACCGACAAGGTATATCCACGTGTACACGGATAAATCCTTTGGCATTTAAGGAAACTCTTCGTAAAGACAACAGATAAGGAGAGACCTTCTCGGACAAGAATTGGGTTACCTACGTATCGTGTCAGGTCTGGTATATCGGAGTCCTACTCAGATAACATCCAATCTGCGGTATAAAAGGGACCCCCCGGGGAGACCACAAGGCATCGAATCTCAGAGCCCCGACAACCAACACAGCCTACGAAGTCAGAGCCTACAAGGAGCCAAGTTGACGAGAGCTAGTCGGATCATCTCGACTACAACCTTGTCGAATCTCCCGAGTTCCGTCTTTTCCTTTGTAATATGTGTTTTCCACCATATAATCCCATATCAACTGGATTAGGGCTATTACCTGTCAAGGGGCCTGAACCAGTATAATTCTCGTCTTTTGATTACTCGATGTCGTATTACGTAGATCCTTATACCAGCGTACCCCAATACCCTCTATATCCGGTCTACGGGTATCCCCCGTCGACAGGGATTTTTTTTATGGATGTGACACATTCTAGTATAATGAATTTGAACCGACATTCTATCTAGATTCATTGTGCTAGGATGTAAGATGTGTCACGTCCTTTTAAAATCTATTATATTTAAGGACGAAGGAAGTATATATATACGATAATGCATACCATTCCATGTATCCGCGCATCAAAACAATAATATCCCCGAAAAGATTCCCACCCGGATCACCCTTTCAATCCCCAAATCGGCAAACCCCCCATCAACCTCCCATTCTCGGCCAGCGTGTCTTACCTGTCAAACCCCATCCCCTCCCTAGTGACGTCACCCGCCCACTGATCTTTTCCGCACCCCCACCCCCACCCCCGGTGGGCCCCACCTGCCACACACCCCCGCGAAAAAAAATATCGGGGCGCCGCGCCGAGATATTTCTCCCCCCGACAAAGCCCCGCGGCTGCCACGTGGAAAAGTACCACCACGTCGGCGTAAAAGCCCGTGCGGTGGGCCCCACCTCCCCCACCTGGACACTTCTCCCCCCTCCCCTCTCCGCCGCCCGGATGAACCGCCTCCGCCTCCTCCTCTCCGATCCGTCGTCGCGCTAGACTATATATCTCGCCGTCGTCTCTGATCTCTCCCTCCACCGGGGAGGCAAGGCGAGATCGTCGCGGGTTCGTTCTGTTCTTCTGGGTTTTCTCTGCTTACGGTTTCTTGCTCTGAATCGCGGTTATTTATTTATTTTTTGAAAAAGAAAAGAAGAAAGTATTTGCTGGTTTCTTGATTTGTTTGTGGGTTGTTCACTTGTTCCCCTCTGATTTGCTTGTGTAGTAATCCAGGGCCTTGTGATTTCTTCGTTCGGGGGGGTGTCCAATTTGGAGAGATTTGGATTCCAGGGTTAATTGTTTTTTTCAATTTTTGTTTGGTTTTGTCCTGCTTCTTGGGAGATTTTGTCATGGGGGATGTGTCGTTGAACCCGCCGATCAACGCCGAGCCGCTGACCAAGGTAAACGATCGAATTTATTTGTATCAAATTTATTGGTTGGGAGTGTCCATACTTTCTGTTTGTGTAGTCTCATGCAGGCTGCAATAACCATGCGTTCTGCGCACCTGATTTCCATTTGTCCATACAAATTTAAAATTCTCGTTTTGATCACATCTTGCAAATTGATGTACGGACACATTTCTCGTTTCTGTATGCACATATTTGGGCCTAAGAAACTGGAGAATGAACATCTTGAACATTTCCTTCAGGGCATCCTCTGTCACTGCAACCAACTGGCAACTGATGATGTCATAGTAAAACTGAAGGAAGATATACATTTTCAGTTTTAAAAAAAACTGACTAAAATTGAATAATTTATCCTTTTCCACTCCTTAAGATTGGCACTTGATCATTTACCACCCCTGTGTCTATGATCAGATCTTCTGATTAAGAACATAGTAATACATATATGATCTTGGACATTTGCTTTCAGGACTTCCTTTCCTACTATGTAACAGCAGTATTCAGTCAATTTTTTTGTATGAGCTAAGCAATTTGCAGACCCTGAATTTTTTAAAAAAAACTTTATGCTGTGATTCTTCTTGGCAGGGAGATCAATTCCTGGACTTGATGTCAGATGGATGGACAAATGAGAGGCACAGCTTGTACATAAGCTCCATGGAGGCATCCTTCATGGAACAACTCTATAGGCATGACCACCATGGGCTTGACAGGAATAGGAGTCATGCGGGTGGCGCAATTGGGTTCAGGGTGCACCGGGAGGGTGTGTGCGACAACCTAAGGTCTGAGAGGAATGATGCTCACGCTCATGATGGAGGCATGAGCTGCTTCCCTGAGAATCCATGGATAAGGCGTTTCAGACCACGCGATGCCGGTGTGAACCGCAAGAATGATGCGGTGGGGTTTTCTGTGGATGACGATGAGTCGGGTACTGACATGGTCCGACAGAGGGTTCGGGTGCATGGAAGAGAAGCGAAGAGTTGTGCTGGAGGAATTCTTGCTGATAAAAGCACAGGTTACTACTTTGGTCATCTTATTTGCAAATCGCTTTCTTCAGTGCAAGTCTTGCTTCTGTTTTGATACGAGTTTAGGATATGTTTATTATTCAGTCTTGACTGTGCAGTTAGACTCTTTAGTTGGTAAATAAGTATGCTCGAAATGGTGCAGTTTTAAATGAAAAGTTATACATAATATGGATCTTATTTGCCCCTGCTGCAAATGTAAAAAAAATTAATGAGTTGAAGTAGCTATTGTGTTCAATTCATGTTTGATCAATGCACAAATTTTGTAACCATGTTTTTTTCTGCATATACTCAACAAGTTGCATCATGGTTCACCAAACAAATTTTCCCTTTTGCCTTTGACTTTTAACTGTTTCGAGAACAACTTTGTTCATAGATTCATCGTATTTATTACCTTATGTGTAATCACATCTAACTTGTAAAAAGATTTTTTCAACACTTATTTTCCTAAAACTAGCTAACAAACAAGCAAGTGTTTGGATCTTTACAAATAATGGAACAGCAGAAACAGATCAGTAAACTGCAATTGCGTATGGTGTTGCACTGTTTCTTGCTTGTGTCAGCAAACTTCATTGATTAATACTATCAATTGTCATCCTTCTCAAGTTCTCATAGCCATGAAACCTGGAATTAACACATGTTTCGTGTTCCTTTTTGCTTGTCCAGAAGTATCTGATCAGAATTTTCCTGACGAAGATGTCGAAGTCGATTCAGAGCCATGCAAGAGGAGGAGGCGGCCTACAAATTCCACTGCTACACCTCATGACCAGACAACATAACAGGATCAATCACCTTCATTTGTTGTAAGCACTGAAATAAGTGGCTAGTGAAAACTGTTACTTTTGCTGCACAGTTTCATGATATCTATGTATTTACCTAACAGGTTGTTCCATCCGGAAAATCACCCGCAGCGACAAAAAGCCAGCGAAGACCAGGAGTTTCGTCGAGACTGAAAGGAAGATTGGAGAACATGGGTTGGGTTGGAATCTTGCTCAACTTGTTGTGGTGATGGGCACTTGTGCTGCTGCTAGTCCTCAGTTGACTAACTGAAATGTATCGTTCGTTCTTGTGGTGTGTATGAGAGGGCTGCATTTGTTTCCTAGTTCATATTTAAATCGATTCTCTGGTAGAACATCAGGCTCAAAGACTGTCCACGATTGAATTGAATTGAACTGTGATGCCTTGTGTTGTATTTCAGCGGCTGTTGTGATCTGCAAGTGGATTCAGTAGTATCCATGCTTTGTCATTACACAACAGAAGTAATAAGAGCTTACTGTTTTGTGAATTCTCGTTAATATTTTTCATGATGTTTGGATGGAAATGGACTCAATTAAAAATTGCGTGCAGAAGCTGTTGCGTCATACCAGGCTTGGGGTCTGGGGGCCTGGTTTGTTCTTCAGATAACTTTTCAAGCTCTGTAACCTGAAGCAAAGCATTAGTTTCAGGCTTTCAGCTTTAACCAATGCCTAGATAGATACCAGGCTACCATCTTCTGATTCTGGTGACATGGATTGGGGTGTTTAGCCCTCTTGGGACATACTCCCTCCGTTTCGAAATGTTTGACACCGTTAACTTTTTAGCACATGTTTGACCGTTCGTCTTATTCAAAAACTTTTGTGAAATATGTAAAATTATATACCTACATAAAAATATATTTAACAATGAATCAAATGATAAGAAAAGAATTAATAATTACTTAAATTTTTTGAATAAGACGAACGGTCAAACATGTGCTAAAAAGTCAACAGCGTCAAACATTTCGAAACGGAGGGAGTATATAGTATCTAGTTATCTAACAGACAAACCCAGATTAACATTTTTCCACCAGAACGCCTACTTAATTTGGTCATGAAACTTGTCACACTTTTGGAAGTGACCAGGATGCAGACACATCAAATCTTTTTAATTACTTTTTCTTTTTGCAATTTTCTTATTATTTCACTGGTGGAGAAACCATCTTTGGTCAGTCAACCAAAATCCACAATAGTCCCGGTTCCACTAAAGATGATCTTTAGTCCCGGTTGGTAGCTACAGTAGGCATATTTGATCTTTAGTTCCGGTTGGTAATACCAACCGGGATCTTTAGTCCCGGTTCGTATGTTGTCAGGGGCTGTCAGGCCCTCCCGTGATCTTTAGTCCCGGTTGTTAACACCAACCGGGACTAAAAATTCTAACTTTAGTCCCGGTTGGTGTTACCAACCGGGAGTAAAGACCGTGATCTTTACTCCCGGTTGGTAAAGTTAGGATTTTTAGTCCCGGTTGTTAAACAACCGGTAAAACAAAACCTCTATCCAGTACACGCGCATGCAAAGTCTCCTATTAATTTCATCCTAATCTCCTCCTCTCCCATCCAGCCATCTCCATCTTATCTTCTTCTCTCCTCCTCTCCTCCCATCCTTCTCTTCCTTCTTCTCTCACCCCATCTCCTCCTCCCCTCTCCTCCCCCTCCTCCCCTCCCTTCCCCTCCGGCGGGGCGGCAGGATGGAGGCCGCCGCCGGCGGCCCGACGCGGGGCGGCGAGATGGAGGCGGCGGCGGGCTGGCGGCGGGCTGCGTCGGGGGCGGCGGCGGCCAGCTGCGCCGGTCGGGAGGCGGCGGCCGGCGCCGGTCGGGATGGCGGCGGCCGGCGCCGGTCGGGAGGCAGCGGCAGGAGAACTTTTTTTTTTCTCTTCTCTTTGCTATCTGATGAATGATGTCGTAGATGTGAACTTTCTTTTTCCTTTCTTTGTTCTCTGTGATGAATGCCCTCTGTGATGAGATGTTGTAGTTCTGAACAAGTGTAAACAATATGGATGCTTTGTTGTTTGATTTTATTCATTCGATCTATGGTTTAGGCTTTGTTGTTGATTTTATTTATTCGATCCACTAGCTTAAGCTAAATAACAATAAAAAAGGAAAAATGCCAACCAGATAAAAGGAAAAGAAAAAAAAACCAAAACTTTTTAGTTCCGGTTAGTAACAACAACCGGGACCATATTTTTAGTCCCGGTTGGTGTTACCAACCGGGACTAAAAATCGATCTTTACTCCCGGTTATTTGAACCGGCGCTAAAGATTGCGATCTTTAGTCCCGGATTCGTAGTCCCGGTTGAAAAACCGGGACTACAAAGGGGTTACCAACCGGGACAACAAAGCGTTTCTCCACCAGTGTTTATATAATCCATTCGATGCTCTTTCTCTCTTTTTTTTAAGAATAAAGAAAGAAAGAGAAGTAGGAGGCAAACTTTCTTGTGTTGGTGTGGACTGTTTGGCCGCTTTTGGGGCGATACTGCAACTATTACTGGTCACGTACCGATCGTACAGTTGTAAGCACCAACAGGAAGACGCAACGGGTAAGCTAAGGCTAACTGAGAGTGACTGGCTCGTGCTGATGATGAGTGGTGACTACTGGAAGGAAGTACAATTCATGCATGTGGATGTTGCTACTTCGATCACTCGTAGCCGTCGGATCTTACAAATGGTAGTGCCACGCTTAGAGAGATTAAACCTTACCATATTTTGGTAATTTGGTAATATTGCTAAGTTTTGACAGAATTTCTTATGTATTTACTAGAGTATGGTAAAAAAAAATAGATGCACATATTTGACAACTTTACTAAAAATTGGTATGGTTTGAAATGACATCAATCTGAACAACCCCTACATATCCACCGACGGATGCGGTAGCTATGCAGTTCCTGGTGTAACTACTACCTCATCCGTATATCCCATAGGTGTCGGTTTTCCAGCCGGCACCAATTTATCAACACCTTTACTTTTGGGCATAGGTGTTGGTTCTTACCACACAACCGACACCTAAAGTATTCAATTAATCAAGAAAAGAAAAGGCCCAACGGAGTAGCTGGTCCACGCTGCTGGATCCGGATGTTCGCGGCGAGGCGCTCGGCGAGGTCGGGGAGGAGTGTGACGGCCTCTACCTCCATCTCCTTCGAGGCCATCGGCCGCCACCTCGCGCCTCCGCGCTAGCCTTCTCCACCACCACTACCATCGCCGAATCTAGGCAAACGCCACGGTCCACGCTGTTGGATCCAGTGGGCTGTTGGTGAGGCGCTCGGCGAGGTCGGGGAGGAGCTTGACGAGGGAAGGATTGTGATGGCCTCCACCTCCTTCCCATACATCGGATGCCACCTCGCCCTTCGCGCTGACTTCTACCCCACCACTGCCATCATCGGACGGAGAGGAGGGCCGAGCCTCCTTCTCCACCATCCGGTCGTTGTCGCTTGATCTAGAGGAGGAGAAGTGGGGGAGGTGGATGCAGAGGAGGGGAGATGCCGAGGAGGGTGGAGAGGAAGAAGAAGAAGAAGAAGAAGAAGAAGAAGAAGAAGAAGAAGAAGAAGAAGAAGAAGAAGAAGAGGAGGAGGAGGAGGAGGAGGAGGAGAGTGCGAGAGTGAGATAGGGCGATGGGAGTGGATAAGGTTAGGAGACATGGGGCGGGGCACGATTTTTATCGTGGTGGGGTGTTGGCTCAGCTCGGCTCGAGCATCAGTTTTTTTAAGAAAAATCGGCATCTATAGTTTAGCATAGCTGCTACTTTTTTTTTTTGAAAAAAAGAAAGTACAAATACTATAGGTGCCGGTTTTTATCTTAAACTAGCATATATAATATTAGTCTATGGAAGCAAATCTTATGATACTTCTTCCGTCCAATAAAACCTAACCTATTTAAATGTAGGACATAACATTCCATCTCAATTATTCTGCCTTACTATCTTGTGTTTTATCTCTAAGTAGATTTGGTTTTTTTGGATGGAGAGATTTTTTTATGGAGAGAGTAGGTTCTGGTACTTTGTTATGGCCCGCATTCCAATAACACAGTTACCCATGCAGTTAATAAGTGAGCGAAACTCGGATCCCACGGTTTATAGTGCTTGTGCCTTGTCTTGTGTTCTTTGTTGTGTCACGTGTATATGCTACGGATGGACGGGAACTTTTGAAAATGTAACGCTTTTCGTTTATCTAAATAAAAGGTGGTCGTGAACAATTTTCAAATAGTTTGGAAGTTCCTCATGGTTCATGGGCTGTATGTTGATGAAGTGAATGTTTGTTAAACTTACACATTCAGATCTGGATCAAACTATGTTCTATATATATATATATATCCTCCAAATAATATTTGACATGGGAAAATCACAAAACCTTATATCGTTGACTTACCTTTTTCCAATTTCTTGTATTTTTTTTAAAAAAATATGGTGTGTGAACAGTATAGGTGAAACAAGACTTTTTGACAGATTCCAAGAAAAAATGGGTAACGTTTGTTGTGTGGGATATTTTCGAACATACTTCCTTTATTTTAAAATATATGATGCTATTAACTACTAGTAATATTTATCATTTCTCTTATTGAAAACTGAGTGTAAATATAAGAAAATATAAGTTATACTTCAAGTAAACAAGCCAAAACAAAATAAATGGTACTATATATATATATATATATATATATATATATATATATATATATATATATATATATATATATATATATATATATATATATATATATATATATATATATATATATATATATATATATATATATATATATATATATCTCAATTCCCAGAAAGCATCATTTATGCCTAAGACGGACCCACCATGATTCATGGGTATTCAAAATAATACCCAAGACTTTTATTAAAAAAAATATGTATAAAGTATATGTATTTAGGAAAAAAATAGAAAAGAGGGCCTTTGAAGTCTAGAACTATAAAAAAAATAAAGTATTTGTATGATAGAGGTAGTGCTTAGTACTTAAGGTAAATGGTCGTTCAAAAAATTATAGTAAATATATTTAAAAACAAAGGTCTCACTACTTAACTAGCTAGAAGCCTAGGAGTATTATTATTCTTATACTCTCACTAAATATTTAAAACGTCTCCACTATATGTAATTTAGACAATTTTGTTCGTGTTGCTTACTTTGACTTTGTTTTATTCAATGCATACTAGCAAACAAATTAATGAGCTATTCTGTCAAATGAAATATATTGATGGGATTTTCAAGAAATTTCGCTATGATTGACTGGTTGAGGTTATAGCTGGCTGATTGGACAGAAACAGTAAAACCAAATTTGGAAGCAACTGTACCCAAACCAAGCCTAACCCAAGCTGCCTATATAGCCCAACTCGACGAGCACGTACACACAGTGTGACACGAGAGTAGCTAGGGTGACGAGACCGCGGCGGCGCGAGATGCTGAATCTCGGAGTACGTAGATCGAGCTCGATCGTCCGCGCGACCGACCAATGCTTCCTGCTCCGACCAGCTGCTGCCGCGCCGCCCCGCCGCCGTCTCGCCCCTCCTGCCTGTCGCCGGCCGCGGCGGCGGCGGCGAGGAGGAGGAGGATGGCGGCGGTGAGGAGCGCGGCGGCGTCGGCGTCGCGGGTGAGCAGAGAAGAGGCGGTGGCGAGGATGCCGCCGCTGGCACACCGGGAGGTGATGCTGGCGGTGGCCGGCGAGGCGGAGGCGCGGCTCGGGGCGCGGCTGCTGCCGTCGGAGGTGCCCGCCGACGTCGCGTGGTTCGGCAACGCCGCCGGGGACGCCGTCGGCTCCGTCGACGTGCGCCGCGGCGCGCCGGGATCCTCGGTACGTACACACACAGCAGCGCGTTGCGAGTTTTTTTTGTTCTTTTTTTCCGTTCGATGGATGGATCGTTGAGAACGAAAGATCAAAGCGGCGAATTTTCCTTACGTTTTGAATGGGTTTTCGAGGAAGAAAAAAAACATAGTAGTTTTTGGTCGGGTTACATTGAAATGTACTCCCTCCGTCTACAAAAGCACTCACCTAAATGAAAATATAACACCTACTAGTATAATAAATATGTACTTCACATCTCTTTCTAAGCTGATTTTTTTTCTTTACGGAGGGAGTACGTGCACGTGTGCTGGCTTCATAGTCAAATTTTGGTTGTTAGAACTGAGTTGAAAATTTGGAAGCACAAAGTTTTAAAATGCATGGAAATCTACAAATCTCATCACTTCCAAATATCTTTAAAGCTAAGGCCCCGTTCGAATCTCCTAAAAGGATGTAGGTTAAAAGCGGGCACATAAAACGAGAAAGTCATTAACGCGTGATTAATTAAATCTAAATTATTACAAACTTGAAAAATAAATTTATCTAACGTTTTAAAGCAACTTCTATATTGAAAGCTTTCGCATAAAATATACCGTTTAATAGTTTGAAAACTTTTACTACATTTTTCCCATATAAACTGTCTAGGTTGTGTAGCATATATTAGGGTGTGTTTGGTTCACGGTCATATATGGATGGGATATGTCCATCATATTTTGTTAAATATGGCTATCTAATTTTTTGTTTGGTTTGTATGGATATAGCGATCCAATTTCTTATTTGATTGGAGGGATATCCCATGAATGGAAAAATGCAAAAGTTAGTGGGGGCCCATTTGTCATTATATATTTTTATCAAAATATAATCATCCGATATCTTGTTTTAAAGATTTAATTGTAACAAATATATATATATATATATAATGGTGTAATCAAATCATAAATTAGATAAACGGTTTAGGAGAAAAAAATCATTTAGACCTTGCTTAACAGAAAATCAAACCAACCACAGCCAATCAGAATATGACACATCATCTAGACCAAAACTGGATGGCTTCATCCAGCCAAATCGCATATTGAGGGAATATTCCCTATTTCGGGCCGCCCCATCCACCCTGCCCTTCAACCAAACACCTCGAAAAATCGGGCGGTCATCTCCCATCGAGGCTCATCCACCCAACCAAACACACCCTTAAGGCCTTAAGGATTGAGAAGAAAGGCTATGATACATCTTATTTAAATAATGTATTGGTAAGAGTCGAAGTGTAGTTGAGGATCAAATAGGGAGAGATTTAATAAGAAGTGATTAATAGGACCATCGGTACTCTATTATGACAATTATTTTGGGACAAATTCATATCCCATAAATACAATTATTATGGGACATAGATAGAACGGTATAATCCAGCTCTCAGCTCCTTAACCGTAAATTTGTAGTAATAATTTATTTATTTCGTCCTTTGCACACAGATCGCCTTCATGCTGGAGGCGTGGTTCCACCGCGAGCTCCCCGGCGGCGGCGGAGGCGCCATCGACATCACCGCCCTCATCGTCAACCTCAACGGCGCCACCGACGCGCCGCACCTCGTCATGGAGTTCATCCAGGGCGGGCCGGCCTCCCTCATCGTCCTCCTCGACCTCCTCCCGCGCGTCGACCTCCCGCTCCACCCCTCCTACATCCACCGGTACTACGCCGCCACGGGCCTCGACGCCCGCGCCCGCCGCCGGGTCGCCGGCCTGGTGCCGCAGTCCCGCCCCTACGTCTCGCCGTCGCTGCTCGTCCGCAGCCTGTGGTCGCCGGCGGCCGTCGTGGCCGACGTCCAGTGCGGCGAGGGCCCTGGAGGGGCGGCGGCGCTGGACGGGATCGTCCGCGGCGAGCTCGCCGCCACGGCCATGGACGTGCTCGGCGTCTGGCTCGAGCACTGCGCCGGCGGCGGCGGCGGCGGGGAGATGGAGGCGGCGGAGAGGGAGCGGATGGTGGCGAGGGACAGGAAGGTGGCGGCGGCGGAGCTGGAGGTCAACCTGGCGGCGAACCTGCCGAGGATGTTCGACGCCGGCGTCGCCGACAGAGTCGTCGCCGAGATCCGCAAGGCGTTCATGGGAAGCTAATTAAGCATTTTTTTTGCATGGCTCTAGAGGTTTCTCTCGCCACCACATCCATCCGCTTATTATCTTTGTATATATATTTCTTTTTTTTTTACGTAAGGAGTTCATTTCGGTATTTACTTTCAAGAAGCTAGAGCTAAACTAATCTTTGTAGATTTGTTTTGAAGATAGGAAGTTTAATTATATACTTCCTCCGTCCCTAAATATTTAATGTTGTTGACTTTTTTAAACGTATTTGACCGTTTGTCTTATTCAAAAAAATTTTGTGAAACATATAAAACTATATGTATACATAAAAGTATATTTAACATTGAATCAAATGATAAGGAAAGAATTAATAATTACTTAATTTTTTTAATAAGACGAACGGTCAAACATTACTTAAAAAAAAGTCAACGGCGTTAAATATTTTGGGAGGGAGTACTAATTACTACTCCATTCGTTTCGTATTCCTAGTCAAATTTTTTATTAGTATAATTAAATTTATAGAAAAGTTAACAACATCTATGACATCAACTTTAGATTTTAATATATTTTAATAATATGTTCCTTTTGTGTTAAAAGTATTGTTATATTTTTTGTAAACTTAATTAATCTTAAAAAAGCTTGATTAGCAAAAAGTGAAAATAACTTTGTGAAATAGAGCTAATAATAATCAACGTTAATCACAGTGTATGTCTGCAAAGTGCAAACACTAGCTAGTATACAGTACATTTTATTTATTTAAAACTGCATGCTTTCAAATCATTCTATGGACTTCATGCTGCACAAGTCATCTTTATCTCCGGTTCGTAATTGCCTGTTTCCCGGTTATACAACCGGGAGTCCAAATCCGGAACTAAAGATAGATATCCAGGACTAAAAAACACAATCTTATTCTGCTTATAAACTGGGACTAAAAGATATATTTAGTCTTGGTTTTTATTGGAACCGAAACTATTGTGGTTTTTAGCTGACCGAGTAAAGATGGTTTCTCCAGTAGTGCTTCCACTTCAAATTACTTTTGTACTAATTATTTCGTGGGTGAGTTCTGGCATTGACACTGAAGGCACGTGCTGTACTATTACTTTCTTTGCCACATTTGTGACTAACTGGGTTATGGAAAAACTTGTGATTAACTGGATTGTGGTATAGTTAAGCAACATTGAGATAGAGTAATAAATAAAATACTCCCTCCATTTTTATCTACCTTTCACTTTTGACCATCACACATAACAACACAATCACCTTTTTCTAGGTAAAATGACCAAAATAACCCTAAATTAAGTGGTATACATAATTTATAAGTTTCTAAATACATATGCCACATAAGAGCATCACCAACTTAGTATCAAAATATAATCCCCTAAACCTTTTGTTTGGGAATCTCTAATCAGATTTAAGAAAAAAAATATGCTCTCCTCCAAGATAGCCTATTTTAACTTCTCAAAACAACAAAAACAATGGCCCAACTACAAAACTTCCAAACAAAATTAAATCAGCATCCTTTTTTCTATTCTGATGGGACGAGCCATCCTCTCGGTGCAGGCAAACTCGCTCGGTGATGGGATTGGGAGCTAGACCCTCTTCAAACTTGCGGAGAGCTAGATTTCTGCATATAGGCATAAGGATTTTTCGGGAGTGTTTGTATAGTGCTACTGTTGGATGCTGATTTTTTTTACCTAAACACCCGAAATTTAAGATTGGGAGTAGTATAGATAATTGTTTGGCATGTTCTAATATCTTCTTATTATTAGGCCCCACTAGAGACAAAACGCTACCTTGATAAATGATTACTTGGATCCATATCACTACGAATATGTAATTTTAGATAAAAATTAGTACTATTCACAATATCGGCTATGACGTGTCATTCGGATTTAGGGAAATCGGAACCGTGTCACTCTATCGCTATATCCATCAAAACTTTTCGTTAGCATCAATTGCACGTGGGACCTAGCTGTCAATTCCAGGTTTTTCTCCTCCCTTCACTCTCCTCTCTTTCCCCTACCCCCTATCTCTCTCTCTCTCCGGCGCTCATCGTCACCGCCACCGTCGTCGACCACCTCCGCGGCGGGAAAGTTCGGGAGCTGCCACCGCCATCTTCTTTGACTCCATCCACGGCAGGAGAGCTTGGGAACCACCGCCGTTGTCAATCTTCTCCCATCCGTGGCGGGAGGGCTCAGGAGATGCCAACGCTGTCGTCTTCAACCCCATCCACGGTGGGAGGGCTTGGGAGCCACTGTCGTCATCGACCTTATCCCATCCGCAGTGGGAGGGCTCGGTCGCCGCCGTCGATGTCCCTTGTAGCAGTCGTAGAAGATGGAGGAAGAGATAGGGAATAAAGAAGAGGGAGGATGGAGAAAGATGGAACTGATATGTGGGTCTAACGCCTAGGGGTCTGACGGGAAATGCAACGGTGATAGTGTAGTTCTAACTCCTCAAATTTCAGTGGCACGTAACCAATATCATGAATAGTAGTGGCATTTATCCGAAATGGCATATTTATAGTTGGCGTGGATCCTATTAACCTTTTAAACGTTTAGTGATAAGTATTCGCAGAAACTAAAAAGTGATCAAAATAAATGAAAAGGGAGTTGTGAACTCTCTAGTTCTCATATATAAATAAAAAACGAATTCATTCAGTGATTTAGAGACAATGACAAATCATTTGTTGGTTGCGGATCATCTCACTCAACCACACTTCAGTGATTGAACATGGGTCGGGGCCCCTATTTGACAAGGGAACTGAACCCATTTCATTGACCTTCGAACCGCTCTTGCCCTCCCCTTTCACTTCCATAGTGGTCTTCTTTGGCCGGCCCACTCATTTCACTCTCAAGCTCTCTGAGAAGATTCAAGATGTTTCGAATTCTCCTTCAGTAATATGGCCCCCACAATAATTAGAGGGGGGAAAAAGGAAAATGAAGAGCTAGTGGACTGAGGAAGAAAGCTAGTGTGCAGCATCTGGCCTTTTGTGAGCTTTGGGCCTTGGCCCATGGAGCGATAAGCAGCAACAGCAGTGAGTGATCAGCAGTAGCAGATGGCCTCAAGTGTATTAAGGTTTAGGTGGTGTGTTTAATCTCCTGAAGATAAATATAAAGATGAAGATTAAGTGTTTCACGCAAAACGATGTAGTAATAATATATGATTAATTAAGTTTTAATTATTACAAACTTGAAAAATGGATTAATATGATATTTTAGAACAACTTTCATATAAAAAGTTTTCCCACGAAACGTATCGTTTAGCAGTTTGAAAAACGTGTCACGAGTATCCAAAAGTTTATCCAACTTTTATTGGAGAAAAGAATAGGGCATAAGTATCACCTCGGTTCCCAAGCTTATGCGCTACATGGTGAGCTGCCCAGTCATTAGCATGGTACTTCCTCCGTTTTATATTATAAGATTTTCTAACATTACCCACATTCATATATATGTTAATAAATCTAGATATATATGTGTCTAGATTCATTAACATTTATATGAATATAGGGAATGCTAGAAAGTCTTATAACCTGAAACGGAGGAAGTATAAAAGAAAAAAACCAACTCATGTGGTGTTTGCGAAGGAGGGACTAAACTAGTCATTTTTGTGATTCCCAAATACCACCTCAATTGGCATTATCTCACATTTCAGTAATGCAGTGTCCGTAAAAAAAACAAGGCATTTGCAAATTGCAATAGATAATGTCTTGGAATCTGATGGATTTGTAACAGCAGCTTTCAGATCTCTCTTTCAATCATCTCCTATGTATATACTGCACTAGTTACAAAAGTAAAAGAGGGATAGTTCTACACGTTCACGGAATCCTTCTCACTCCCTCTCGCTCACATTCATCTCTCGCTCCGTTCGTCCACGCGTCGAACACCTCGCCGTGATCCAATGCTCCAACTCCGCTCGCCGCCGCCGGCGACCAGCTCGCCGTCCTCCGCCGTCTCCTTCCCGACCCTCGCTCCTCGCCTCCTCCCCCTCCGCCGCCGCCGCCGCGGCGCGGGTTCCCAGCTCGGGGGCAAAACGTCGAGCGCCGTGCGCGCGTCGTCGGCGGCGGCGCCGGGCGCGACGGAGCCGGAGGTGATGGTGGAGGTGGCGCACCGGGAGGTGGCGCGGGCGCTCGCGTCCCTGGCGGAGGCGCGGCTGGGCGCGCGGCTGCTCCCCTCCGCCGTGCCGCCCGACGTCGCCGAGTTCCGCAGCGGCGGCGGCGCCGGGAACGCCGTGGGCTCGCTCGACGTGCGCCGCGGCGCGCCGGGATCGACGGTAATGGCACCCCTCCTCTCACTTTTGCTCGTCAGATCGTACAGATTTACCTGTTCTGTCGATTGGAGAACATCAGAATCAGTCATATGAATTAGTGAAATGGTAGTGGTAAACTGGTAATGTCTAGAGCACCATCAGAATCAGTCATATGAATTAAGTAGTGAATCATATGAATTAACTAATTAAGTAGTGAAATGGTAGTGGTAAACTGGTAAAAACAGGCTGGCACAAACAGAGCAGAATAGATCAATGGCATGTCAAAAGACTTGGACAATTTACTGAAACTGTTTTACACTGAAAAATTGCTGCCGAACTATTTGTGATTTGCCCTATCAAGGTGAACTTGCAAACTTTTAGAAGCCAAGATCCATAATCCAACTCTTCGGAGCAAATTATGACTTTTCATTATATTGGCAATGCTCAAATTAGTTCATTTGCTTCCAATATCGAAATGGAAACAATTGGTCTGTTCTAGAGTTTGTACCTCATTCGTGATTCTTCCTATCACTCACAGATTTTGTTTCCTCTCCAAAAACAAAAAAACAAAATCACTCCAACTGAACGGACACAATTGGAGTGGCCAAAATGATCAACAGCATTCAAATTATGAAACTAATCTCACCACTTGAACACCTGAATTATGCTCCCTAGTGCTCAGTAGCTTAGCGTGGTAGAATTTCTTGAGTTCTGCAAGGAATGACAAATGGAGTTAAATTATTAATTTTTCTTGTCTACAGATTGATTTCATGCTCCAGTCCTCACTACACTGCAAAGTCCCAAATGGCGCAATCGACATTACATCTCTTCTCATCTTTCTGAACGCCTCGACAGATGCTCCGCATTTCCTCATGGAATTTATACAAGGTAGCCCAACTTCGATCGTGGTGCTTCTGGACCTTCTCCCACGGAAAGACCTTGCGCTCCATCCCGAATACATAGAGAGATACTATGAGAATACTCAGGTGGACAAACAGCGTGAGAAGGTCGAAGAATTGCCGCAGGCCCGTCCATACCGATCGCGATCCCTCTTCGTGCGCAGCACCTTCTCACTGACAGCAATACTGATGAGCATCGACTGTGGGCAAGGAGGAGAGGGTACCTTGGAAGAGATAGTGCGTGGTCAACTAGCAACAGCTGCTAGGGCACTTCTTCAAATTTGGCTTGATAGTTGTGCTGATCATACTTCAGAGATGGAAGAAGGCGAGAGAGAAAACATGATAAAGAGGGACCAAATTGTAAGGTCCAAGTCAATCGAGGTCGACCTGACTTCAAATTTGCCGAGGATGTTTGGTCCCGATGTCGCAGACCGAGTCATAGCTGAAATCCAGAAGGCCTTTGGGGTACAAGAGGCCTAGCTTTAGAACTGTGACCAGGAATTCATCTGTACATCATTCGAAAGTAATGTTAGTAGTCTTTTGTCCCTTTTGCTTGAACAATCAGATATATTGTGTGATTATAAATTTATAATTGCAAATACCATCAGATGTCATAATTTTGTCTATACAATTATACAAACCAATGTAGTGTTGGTTTTCATGCCGATTTTTTACTCTAGCCGTTTCAACCCAAATCTCGGCCTCCTCTAGAGATACATCGATGCCCTCATTAAAAGAAAGTGCCCAAAAAGATAATATAATTTATAAGTACCAGTAAACTGATTTCACGGGTGGTTTCCTCAATTTCTTAAAGAGAAAGGACAGTCAATTATTTTATTTTACAAATGTATTACTAGTTAATGGATAACTTTACATACCGTGTTTACATATTCTCATCCCATTAAAAATTTGCGATGAATCTAACTGCCTAATTTCATAGATCAACGCACCAGTTTATGACAAAATTGAAATGCTATCAATCAGAAATTCACTAACTACCAGCCATACTAATCCTGGCTCCCTACAGCTACTCGCAGCTCTAGAAGCACACATGGCACAAAACATAAACTCCAAGTTTTTTGGAGAGTTGTTTTTGCCTTCTCTTTTCGGTTGAAATACACAATTATTGTATCAAGAATGGAGAGTTCGAACGGCAAAGCCAAAAGGAAAAAATGTAAACAGAAAACAGCATCTTTTTTTTGACAACAGGCATATATTACCCGGCTTTAGAAAAAGCCCAAACGAAACAGAGTTCTTACAGAAAAACGAAACAAAAGGAAACAAAAAACTGGGGATTCCAGTTTTCCAAACCAGCTCAACAAAAGCTTGGACATCCACTAAACCTAGCCCCCTTCCAGACATTTTAACACCCACAACAAAAGACCAAATATTTTCAGAGCCCATTCCCATGAACTATCCTATATCATCAGGAAGATTATCAGTCGGCTTCAGCACTTCCAACGTCAGCATTATCTTTGCTTGAAAGACATCCAAGCTAGTACACTCCTTTTCTTTTAGCAGCACCTTCCACCTTTGCATCAAAGACAAAGACCTGTACACGACCTGCAAAGGTGATTTGATCAGTTTATTGTTAAAAACCCAATTATTTCTGGTAATCCACAAACCCCAGGTCATTCCTGCAAAAACCACCATTCCCCCCTGAAACCCCATTTTCTTGGTTACAACCTTGATACAATCCCAGAAAGAGATAGGTACATTATGCAAATTTAGAACTATAGCAATTACACTCCAAGCAAATTTAGCAATGGGACAAGTAAATAAAACATGTGTAGTGCTTTCTTCCCCTAGACAAAGCTTGCTCTGTACATGGAATCCTGTTTCTCCCTGTCATATAGAGGAAATGCATGATTTTTAGAGGTATCTTGCACCTCCACACCCCTTGGATTTCTTGATCTACCACCCCTCCAAATTTTAGCACCCTATACATAGATCTTGTGGAGAAAATTTTCTTTTTGTCATGAGGCCAAATCACCATGTCTCTCTCTCCATTTAGAGTAACCCCCTCCAGCTCCCTCTGCAGTTTATCCAACTCTAGTCTATCTTGACTGTTCAAGTTCCTTCTGAAATGTAAATCCCAATCCCCCCCATCCCACAACTCATTCACAGTGCCTTGTGTTGATAACTTGCTGAATACAGAGATGGGAAGCAGCCAAGCAGGTTTTTAAAGACACTTTGTTCAGCCACACATCCTCCCAGAAAAGGGTTTGATTACCCCCTCCACCTTTTTCTCAATCAACCTTTCCAGAACTGCACCACAATCATGTAAACCTTTCCAAAACTGAGACCCCCCCAACAGCAGAACTTTGAAAGGAGAGAAATTCTACAATCCTTGAGGAGGTACCAAAAATTTAGTGTAAAATTTGGTACCTCATAGTACGTAGGTATCAAGAGATACCAAATTTATAGTAGAAAACGTGGTACTCTTCAAGGACTGTAAAATTGCTCTTGAAAGAAACCCTTGTGACCCAGATATTTCTTCCTAAGAACAGTACAACTCATATCCCCCCCGCATCCTTCCAACCTTGCAATTTAGCATATTAGCTATCTCTTCCTCCACTTCTTTTGTCACCCCCAAAACATAAACGCCACTTTTTTGATAATTGATTTTCATTCCAGATATCTCAAAACAAAACAGAAGAAACTTGAGAGCTAAATATTTTCTCTGGTAGCCTTAGTAAAAAGAATGGTGTCATCAGCATATTGAAGGTGAGTTAAACCCCCCTCTACCAAACCTGGAACTAAACCCTCTTAAGACCCCATTTCTGGCAGCTTCTTCTAAAATAGCTGACAGAGCATCCCCCACCAGGTTAAACAAAATAGGTGACAAAGGGTCACCCTGTCTCAACCCCCTGAAAGTTTTAAAAAAAGGGCCCATCTGCCCCATTTATATTTATGCCCATCTGCCCCATTTATATTTATGCTCATCTTACCCCCCTCACTGATCTTTTTAATCCAACTTATAACCCGCTGGTCAAAGTTTTTCTTCTGCAACACCTCATACAGGAAATCCCATTGAACTCTATCATAAGCCTTTTCAAAATCAATAAAACAGCAATTTTGGAGTTGTATCGAAGGCAGCAGGAAAGAAGAAACACAAGCACATGAGGAAAAAAATCGATTTCGATTTTTTTTAATAATGGAATAACATTCCAGCCTTTGAATCGATTTCGATTTATGCGTGCCTCAGATGAACTGCGTAAGAATGCATATCACCACTGCTGCGCACCCAGCGGCACGCGAACAAATTCATCGAATTCACCATTGCTAGCTCTTTAATCATCACCAGCACGACAGAATCGAAATGGAAGTCTTCAGAAATCAAATTAAAGAATCAATCGGCCTTGAAAATTGAAACACAAGTCTTCACAAATCATATTAAGAAGCAATTGTTTTTTTTTAGATAATGGAATAACATTCCGGCCTTTTAATCGATTTCGATTTATGCGTGCCTCATATGAACTGCGTAAGGATGCATATCACCACTGCTGCGCACCCAGCAGCACGCGAACAAATTCATCGAATTCACCATTGCTAGCTCTTTAATCATCACCAGCACGACAGAATCGAAATGGAAGTCTTCAGAAATCAAATAAAAGAATCAATCGGCCTTGAAAATTGAAACACGAGTCTTCACAAATCATATTAAGAAGCAATTGGACCACGGTAGATGTGGTAGACAGATCAATCAAACAAACAGAATTGTCTATTGCTCCAGCAAGATTCTGGAAAAAAAATCAGGATCTACCATTCCTTTAAGGCAAAATTCTGACAAAAATCCGGATTTGCTAGCCTTGTTCGTTTAAACCCAAGAGAGAATGAATGGAGGGGATTGAGGGGGAATAATTCCACACCACAATAACAATAGGTGTGGAATAAATCCCCTCCAAATCTCCCTCAATCCCCTTGTGGGAGGGATTAAACGAACTAGGCATAGAGCTGAATTCCATCTATTGTGGGGGGGTGGGGTGGGGGGGGGAGGGGCAAAACCTGCAATCCCCCATCTCTCTTTAATATAGAGCCGCAGCCCAGCAATGATGAATTTATACATTTTCATACCTTGCCGCTCTACCAGCCTGGAGTACCAGTCGTAATTTCAAAACCTAGTAATTCTGACAACCTGCAAGTAACTACGCACACGAGTCAAATTAAGGAGAGGTTAGAAGAAAAAAAATATATTTTCCATAGAAGAACTCACAGAAGAACAGAGAGAAAAAAAAAATCTCCAGCCGCGCGCGCACACAGCGGCACGCGAGCACATTAATCCAGGATTCACCATTTTTAACTTCTTTAATCATCACTAGCACGCAAGAAAAACTGAAAACACCAATCTTCAAAGAACAAATACCCAGCCCAATCGAACCACGGGAGATGTATACCAGATCTAAAAAAACCAAGATAAATCACTAAAACAAACCAACAGAAATTACTACTAGTATGTATCCTTGGCTCCAGCTGGAGATCCAACAGAACAACCCTTTTTTTTAAAAAAAAAAACGAGAATTAAGCAAAGTAAAAAAGAAAAACCAATAGACCAAATCGACACCTGATGGGAGAAGGACTGAAGGACTAGGGATTAACAAGAAGTACAAGCCCGAATCCTCACCCAGACGCGCGAAGGGAGGATGGGAAATACGAGATGGGAGATGCGGCGGGGAGGAACTGAAGGCGAGAGCTGATGTGATGAGATGAGATGAGGACACTCAAAGCTCAAAAAAAGAATGAGGAAGAAGAAAAAGCCATACGCCCCATACATGGACCGGCAGCTAGACGAGCACGTGGACGGCTGAGATGCGCCGGGCGGCGGAACGGACGGCACAGATCTGCTCACGCCCCCATCACACGATCCCTATCAGCTATCGTTTTCCTCCTATCTCATCCTCAGGCAGCTTTTTGTTGTCCCTGGTACGTGAATTTAACACTGGGATTAGGTGCTCTTTATATGCTTTTCAAAAAAAAGTATAAACATATATGCTCATAACACATGCTCCCTCTGTCCTATTATAAGTGCAGTCACCAGTCATGAGTTTTGTACCCAACTTTAATCATTTATCTTATTTGAAAATTTTTTACGATTAGTATTTTTATCGTTATTAGATGATAAAACATGAATAGTACTTTATGCGTGACTTATGTTTTTAAACTTTTTTAAAAAATTTAAATAAGATGGACGATCACGGAAAATCACGACTGCACTTATAATGGGACAGAGGTAGTACTATGAACCCATACACACATACCCTACCCCTATGAACACCTTTGAAAAACTGTGTCAACATATCTCATTGGAAGATCAATTAGCCGTAACGGTGTCAAATCTAGATTTTGATTTTAGGTGAGTTGGTTAAAAAAAATACAAACTAGTTGAGCTACACTCACTCAGATAGTTTAAAAGCTTATAGTTTTAATTTAATTTTTCAGCTTAGTTGTTTTATAAACGGTAATTTTGGAGTCATATATAGCAATGTAAAAATGCTTATAGCTTTAAAGAAAACCAAATAAAAAATGTTGTCTTTTAGGCTTAATTTTTTTTCAAAAACTAGCATATAAACCTAATCACAGAGTGCCTTAATTTGAACTGCTCGTAAAAGTTCAATTATGAATGTTCAGTTGTTGGCGTTGCTGTGGCTGCATGCCGCAGCAAAAAGAAGCCGAAACAGGCCAATTATCTCATATTTTCACCGTCTCGAGATTTCTTTTTGCAGTAGAAATGTCCTTTCGATGGATTTTGTAACACAGAGTCATTTTTCTATAAGAAAAAAAAAGAGGAAAATCTCACTCCCCTCTCACCTCGCGTCGTTCATGCTCCGCCCAGAGCACCACCTCCGCTCGCCGCCGGCGACCTCCCCGGCCCACTCCACCATCTCCTACCCGCCCCTCCGCCACCGCGGCGCGTTCCGGCTCCCCCGCGCGGCGCCTCCCCAGCTCAGGGGCGCCGTGCGCGCGTGCGCGCCCGCGTCCGCGTCGTCGGTGCCGGGCGCGACGGCGCCATTGGAGGTGGAGGTGGCGGTGGCGCACCGGGAGGTGGCTCGGGAGCTCGCGTCCCGGGCGGAGGCGCGGCTGGGCGCGCGGCTGCTCCCCTCCGCCGTGCCGCCCGACGTCGCCAAGTTCCGCAGCGGCGGCGGCGGCGCCGGGAACGCCGTGGGCTCGCTCGACGTGCGCCGCGGCGCGCCGGGATCGACGGTAATGGCACCCCCTTCCTCTCTCACATTTGTTCGTCAGATCATACAGATTTTAGCTTGTGCCTGCGCGATTGGCTTAGCTTCTCTCCCCACGAAGTATAAGCTGCTAATTAAAATTTACTGTTCTGTTAATTGGAGATTATTTCTACTGCAGTAATTTCTAGAGCACAATTAGTCATATGAAATAGTGAAATTGTAGTGACAGGCAGGTAGAGTAGAGCAATCCTATGACGAAATGCAGTAAATTACACTGAAACTGTTTCAGTACAGTTTACTGAAACTGTTTTACACTGAAAATTTGCTGCCGAACTATTCGTGATTGCCCTATCAAGGTGAACTTGCAAGCTTTGAGAAGCCAAGATCCACAATCCAACTCTTTGGAGCAAATTATGATTGTTTGTTAGATTAGTAATGCTCAAATTAGTTGATTTATTAGTGCTGCGAAACATCCAAGATTGAAATGGCAACAATTGGTCTGCTCAAGCGTTTGTGCCTCATTCGTGATCTTTTCCTACCACTCAAAGATTTCTTTTTACTCTCCAAAGAAAAGGTATCTCACCAATTGAACAGATACAATTGGAGTGGCCAAAATGATCAATGGCATTCAAACAATGTTATTAATCTCACCACTTGAACACCTGAATCAAGCTGCCTAATGCTTAGCACAGTATAATAATTTCTTGAGTTCTGCAAGGAATGACAAGTGGGGTTGAATTATTATTTTTCTTGTCTACAGATTGATTTCATGCTCCAGTCCTCACTACACTGCAAAGTCCCAAATGGCGCAATCGACATTACATCTCTTCTCATCTTTCTGAACGCCTCGACAGATGCTCCACATTTCCTCATGGAATTTATACAAGGTAGCCCAACTTCGATCGTGGTGCTTCTGGACCTTCTCCCACGGAAAGACCTTGCGCTCCATCCCGAATACATAGAGAGATACTATGAAAATACTCAGGTGGACAAACAGCGTGAGAAGGTCGAAGAATTGCCGCAGGCCCGTCCATACTGATCGCGATCCCTCTTCGTGCGCAGCGCCTTCTCACTGACAGCAATACTGATGAGCATCGACTGTGGGCAAGGAGGAGAGGGTACCTTGGAAGAGATAGTGCGTGGTCAACTAGCAACAGCTGCTAGGGCACTTCTTCAAATTTGGCTTGATAGTTGTGCTGATCATACTTCAGAGATGGAAGAAGGCGAGAGAGAAAACATGATAAAGAGGGACCAAATTGTAAGGTCCAAGTCAATCGAGGTTGACCTGACTTCAAATTTGCCGAGGATGTTTGGTCCCGATGTCGCAGACCGAGTCATAGCTGAAATCCAGAAGGCCTTTGGGGTACAATAGGCCTAGCATTAGAACTGTGTCCAAGGATGCATTAGGATGCTTCTGTACATCATTCAAAAGTAATGTGCACAATCAGATGTACTGTGTGATGATAATAGCAAATAGAATCTGGTGTCTTTTCCATCAGATCAAGGTGTTTATTCAATTATGTAGAATCTCTTTTTCGTCATGTTACGCTTTGTGCATTTGGCTCACTGTCGCAGTTGCTTGGAAGTACTGAAGCTGAACAGAAGATGCAACTCTTCAACCTGTAATCTTGATGTGTGGTTTGCAACTGATGAGGCAAACAGAATTTCCTTCCAAACTAGAGTATCAGTTTTTCTTGTTTGCGATTTCCTTTAAAACTCTCTTCCAGTTTGTGATTTCCTTTCAAACTTTCTCTTCCCACATACTCCCTTCGGTTCCATATTAATTGACATTTTGGATAAGGTTAAGGTTAAACTTTTATAACTTTGACCATCAACAACTTTAAAAATATTTAGTTTAAAGAAACTAGAACAACATATATAAATTTGTCTTTTAAAGCACTATAATAAAAGTAAACATACATTTATTTATTATATATATTATAATAGAAAAATAAAGTTAAAGATATATCTTGTAGACCGTGTCATTGTCCAAAACGTCAATTAAAATTAAACCGGAGGGAGTAGTAGTTAATTAGATGGAGTTTAGTACAATGATCCCATATGGTCTACTTTTTCTAGGTTTGTTAGACCATTCAATACAAACCAGAAACCACCGTTGGTGTTCGTGCCGATTTTATTTTCAAAACGAAGAGCTCTCCAGTTATTCACCCAAATCATGGGTCTCCTGTACAAATGCGTCCGTATTAATTCACAGGTGTTTTCCTCAATTTCTTAGAGAGCAACGACCTTGATGTGATATTTGTTTCAATTTACGTAGTACGTATTACTGGTTAATGGATAAATTTACATCCGTGTTTACATAAATTTACATCCGTGTTTACATATTCTCATTCCATCAAGAATTTGCCAAAAAGGAAAACATAAAACATCAGATTTTGAGGGTTGCATCGAAAGTAACAGAAGAGAAGAAACACATAATAGGGGAACAAACACATGAGAGGAGGAAAAAAAACAATCGATTTCGATTTATGTGTGCCTCTGCGTAAGAATGCATATCACCATCAGGGTTTACCTTATCGTTTGGGCCGGGGTTATCGCCACCCCACGGTAGCGCGATAACCGCGATAATCGCGTGATAATCGTCTAAAATCGCACAAAAATCACATCTAAAAATTTGAATTCAAAACTCGACGGTTTCGCGGTTTCACCGCGATAATCGCACGGTTTGCCACGATAACCGCGATATTCGCACGGTTATCGCGGGCTGTGTAGCTGAAATCATGTAAATGTAAAATAAATAGGGTAAAAAAATCAAAAATATGGTTGAATATGTGTAGAAAACTAGAAATTGAGAATAATTGGAAGAATATGTAGGATACTTAAGGCTCATTATCCTCTTCCTTTTTCAATTTGTAAACCATTTTTGGTTTTGCCCTCAAATTTGAATTTAGCTTACTCTATTTCAAAAAAATTCTTCACCATTGGCAATTACAAATCAAGAACTATATCCATGAATTTTTTCAGTTTTTTTCGATTTTTTTCCAGAATTTTGAATTTGGTCAAAATTCATCCAAACCATATCGCCAGTTTCCCCTACCGTACCCCCGCGATAAGCGCGATAACCGCGATAATCACGCGATTATCGTGCGATAAGTGAAACCCTGACCATAGCTGCGCACCCAGCGGCACGCAAGCACATTCATCGAATTCACCATTGTTAGCTCTTTTAATCATCATCGGCACGCTACAATCGAAACGGAAGTCATCAGAAATCAATCAAGATTAAAGAAGCAGCCGACGTGAAAAATCGAAAACAAAAGGTTTCACAGATTCAAACTAAAGAAGCAATCCGACCGTAGTAGATCTGGCAGACAGATCGATTAACAAACCAAGAAAAAAGTGAGAAACTGTCCATGGTTCCAGCAAAATCCAGAGACAAAATTCAGGATTCGCCACCCGTAAGGCTGAAATTCTAACTATATATTAGGTGGGGGAATTCGATTTCGCGAGAAAGAACTCTTAAGGGGAAATAAAATGGGTTTCGATTCGATTCGATTCGTGCGTGCCTCAGATGAACTGAGCAAGGGATATCACCACGGCCGAGCGCGCGCGCACGCAGCGACACGCGAGCACCGCTCATCCAGAATTCACCATTTTTTATCTCTGTAATCATCACTGGCACGCCAGAACAACAGAAACAAAATCTTCACAAATCGAACCAAAGAGAGTTATACTACCTATCCATGCCTCCACGACTCTACAGCTCGAGAGATCCAACAACACAAAACAAAAAAGAAAGAAAACGAGAGAGAGAACACAATTAAGAAAAAAAAAACACAGAATCAATGAATCAATCGACCAGAGCGGCAATTCGTTAACCCGAGGAGTGGAGACAGATCGAACCAAAGACGAATTGGCGAGAATTCACCGGACGCGAGGGGAGATTGGAGATTGGAGATGCGCAAAGTGAGGAGGAAGACGAGTTGATGAAGGAGATGAGGAAGTTTACCTGGAAAAAGAAGATGAGAAAGGACGCGCGCGTGTCACGAGTTAGGTGGGGCCCACACATGGACCAGCACCAGCCAGCTAAACACGTGGACGGCTAGGATACGGTGAGCCGCGTAACGTACGGTCTGGATCTGCTCACGATCGCCTATCGCATCATCCTATCCTCAGATTGCTTTTTGTTGTCTGGTGGTAGTAGTACACGGAGCGCTGGGGTTAAACTGACGTTTAAAACGGTGGTTTTTAACTTTGAGTAAAAACAAAAATAAAATTACCGAGAGATTAATTTGTTCTTGACATGAACCGTCACGTGAATGTGTGACAGCAAATCCAGCCAAAATTCACCAAAAGTTTCATCCGGGATTCGTCTCGTACTGGCACACGCCAAAATAGGTGCAAAAATCCATATCCATGAATCTTGAAAAAACAGTCAAACGAACAAGACTAGTAGTAGGAAAAAAATTAGAGAGGGAGAGATCGATCGATGGCCCGAAACCGATCGAAAAGCAAATTATAAGATGGGGAATTAAAAATCAAATTCAAATCTGAAGAAGATATTATATTTGTGAAGAAGCTATTCCACACGAATCTGATTCCAACGGAGATCAAACCTTTGCAAATTCGCCACTTGAATCGATGCATTCGATGGACGGCCGGCGTGGAAGAGAGGAAGAGATCGAGCTGAATATATAGAGGGACGCAATTCATTAACGAACCCTAGAGCTATCGTGACGCCGTTGGTTACGCACGAGATAAGGGGTTTGACTGGTTATTGGTGAGATAAATCCGTGCAAAGTATTGGTCATTAACGGTACGTAAGGTTTGATTATTACCAAAGTAATATCCACTTTAATCGCAAATATTTAACAAACATAGGAGCAAAAATTGACCAAACTAATATTATGACCAACAACAAGTTTATAATTAAAAATCACATCTAATAAAATTTTGATATTCTAATATTACCTTTTGAGGCAGATTTTCTTCCAAACTAAAAAGTTTGATCAAATCTTGGTCTTCAACTTCTAAATTTAACTTAAAATAGTTGGATTTGAAGTAGGGTTGTGAACCAGCCAAAACACAACTCCAAGTCTCTAGTTTATTTTGGGAAAGAACTTTAGCATGCTCTATTGCCTTTTAAGTAGAGTTGAAATTGTTTGGCTGGCCTACAGCTCTACGAAAGAAATTGTTTGACTGGCCTACAGCTCTACGAAAGATGGAGTTAGAGCTGATGCTATTTTATAGAAGCTCCTTTGGATAAGTTGGCGATGGGTAAACTTTTTTTTTTCGCTCATACAACATATACACATGCGTACACCATCACACACATGCACAACACGGTATACACCTTACCAGCATCTACTACCTCCGTTTTAGGTTACAGTATACACTTTAGAGGATGTATCTTCTATCTGTAGTTGTACCGTCATCATAATTGAACCATTCTGTATGAAGTTATACACGTCACTTTCAACTGTCTTTTAGTAAAGGTTCTCAACCTCACCTCTCTCATTTTACATGTGCATGCTTTCCAAACTGTTAAACGGTGTGTTTTTTTGCAAAAAAAATTCTTTAGAAAAGTTGTTTTAAAAAATCATATTAACCTTTTTTTTAAAAAAATGTTATCACTTGATTAATTATACGTTAATCCATTGCTCCGTTTTACGTGTGGAGGGGAGGGGTTTTTAACCTCTTCGAAAGAACACAGCCTGTGTGCTTTCGTGCTGGTGAGATGTATGCTTCCACTACATAACATTGCTTTCAATCAGCAATTCAACCAAAAGAGAGAGACTACGCTGTCCAACGATGGTGCTCACTTCTGTATTTGCCAGATAAAACAGCAACCCATGAAGGCTCCTGAAATCAAAAGGATGTATGTCAATAAAGTTACTTTCAGTAGTAGGCCTCCTTTAGAACAAAGATATTTTAACTAATTTCCTGAAAAAAATATTATAAAGGATTTTCGAATGAGTTAAACTAATTGCTATGAAATTTTCAATTCGTACATTTCAAAGGAGCCCGTTACATTCAGTATGTGTGATTGGCTGAGCTTGGATTTAGTACTAGAGGGTTTTTTTTGTCACTTTCGTTGTCAGTTTCTTTTTTCTAATAATAGCTAAGAAGGCAAACAAATGATTTAATTAAAAGTATTTTTAAAATTTAAGGGGTCCTTTGAAACAAAGAATGGAAAAAAAAACATGATTGAAATATCATGCCTGGTTAAATACTACATGAAATAAACCGCATGAATTGTTTGTTTGGATGTCTCACAGAAAAAAACAATTCTTTTTTAAATATTTACATATTGATTTATCAGAGCGAGAAAGAAAGAAGGTGCATTGGAATTCTCATAGCATTTGTAAACATGAGGTACCAAAATATGGAGAAAATCTGCCTATCCTTTAAAATTCATTTTAACCCAATTTCCATCATTCAAAGGCTCTCATTGTAAATATTTTCCTATATTTTTCCTACAAATTTCTTCCCATCCAAACGAGTCATAAAATCCAAAATTAGCTTCGGTCGGTACAAACACCAGAATTCAGCCAACAAAAGAAACCAAAACCCTTTTTTTTTGGGTGCAAATAATGCCGAGAACTGGCTGCGACCCAGGACCCAGGGCAAAGTGATTTGGACCCGGAAGGAGCAGGAATAATCCCTGACGACTACCTGATGAGTGATAAGACTCAACTGACGTGCTGTGCTGTTCTTTCCAAATCCCCATCGCTTTCTTCTCCTCCTTTTTTCTTCAATTCCTCTCGCTTTACTTTGCACTGTTCGATTCATTCGTCACGGCACAAGAAACCATTCTTAATCACTCGCCCTTTCTTCCTCCATCAGTCCATCTCACTTTGGTTCCTTCAAGAAACGAAGCATCAAGAAAGAGGAGAGGAGAGGAAAAGCAAGTGAGGTTTCAGACTTCAGAGGTGCTCTGGAGGAGTTTGGTCTCGATCATCATCTCTCTGAAGCCTGAGAGAGTTTCAGCTCCGATTACCACTTGACCATGGTATGCAAGCTTGCCCTCTGCAGATATGCTGATTGAGATGCTGATTCTCCTATGGCTATGTCGACTTCTTCAGATTAATTTTACTTTGTTGGTTTGGTGTCTGGTTTTCATCCGGTTTCTTGATGAGATTAGTTTCTGACCAAGTAGCTGAATTTCGTTAGCAACATATCGTTTTGTAAGCTTTGCGCATGAAACCTTGTTATCTGAATATTTTAAATAAGTTCAAGAATTGCTTATTAGAACAACGTAACCGTGATCCTAAACATGTACATACTTCAGGTTGAAAAAAAAATTAGAGTTCATTTTCAGTTTGCTCCCAGTGGTTGCTTCTCTGAAGTCAATTAGGATAAGGATAAACAGAAGCAGCAGTTACTGTGGAGAGAATCAGAGCAAGAGTCTGAACCAGCAGAAATAACCAAAAAATTTCGCTGAAAAACTCTGAACTGAAATAACCACGAGACGCATGCAGGCGAGCAAATACAGAGGCTACTACCACGACGAGGCATCGTCGGCCGCCGGCGGCGGCGGCGGCGGCGGCGGCGGCGACGGGTACAGGAGGGAGAAGCAGGTGAGGAAGAAGCGGCTGACGGCGCAGAAGAGGAAGGAGATCAAGGAGGCGTTCGACCTCTTCGACACCGATGGATCAGGTTCTGAATTTTTTTTTCCTCATGCCTCTTCTCCTCTTTGCACTGATCGATGAACTGAAACTCGGTAATTGCTCACTTGTTCTTGCTTGCTTGCTTTGCTGCATCCTTGTAGGTACCATTGATCCAAAGGAGCTCAACGTCGCCATGAGGTACATATGTTTCAATACTATTGTGGCTAAGATTGAATTGTTAACGCATGATTAATTAAATATTAAAATTTTAAAAGCTATATTTATATGATATATGTATATTTTTTTTGTTTTGATTTTTTGTTTTTTTACAAAACTCGCTCTATAGCAATTCATGAAACGTGATAACGGATAACATGGGAACTGTCCAAAGCAACTGCCGAAACAGTCCTAAATCCTAGTACTAATTATAAGCTGTGGCTACAAGCTGAGATTTTGTTCATTTTTCTGTGTGTTTTCAGAGCACTGGGGTTTGAGATGACACCAGAGGTACCAAAACCTGCCTGAGCATATATCTCTTCCTTTTCTGAATCCATTTCTCCGACGAGGGAAGCAACGAACCGATATGTTCATCAGTTGCTGGAAGCTAAGCTGACAGTAAAAAAAAAGCAGAGGATGACGACGATTGCAAATGAGAATCGTTTTCGTGTGCAAATGCAGCAAATACACCAGATGATCGCGGAGGTGGACAAGGACGGGAGCGGGACGATCGACTTCGACGAGTTCGTGCACATGATGACCGACAAGATGGGCGAGCGCGACGCCAGGGAGGAGCTCAACAAGGCCTTCAAGATCATCGACAAGGACAACAACGTCAGTGTCCTTTCCTTCTTCTTCTTCTTCTTATTGTTCTTGTTCTTGTTCTTGTTATTGTGGTCGTTGTTGTGCGTAATTTGAATCTGAATCTGAATCTGAATATGATGAACAGGGGAAGATCTCGGACGTGGACATCCAGCGGCTGGCCATCGAGACCGGCGAGCCCTTCACGCTGGACGAGGTCAGGGAGATGATCGAAGCCGCCGACGAGAACGGTCTGATTTGTTGTTTCTCCCACACCCCCAGCATTTTCTTTTCTGTAATTGGCTTGGATTTTACCAAGCGATTAACTGGGACATATTCTGTGCACATAAGATTCAGGTGCTTTCGCCACACTCACAAATTACATGTGCATCTAATTTTACAGGATAGGATTCTATTCCCTCAAGGGAACGTCCCCTAGTGTAATTTTTCCTCTCAAATTTAATGTAAATGGTTGTGAAAATTTCTTTTTTCTTTTTTGCAAATTAGAGTATACTAACATCTTTCACTACACCAAAAATTATATTCAAATTCAATCTACCCGTGGAGAAATAAATAAGACAAATCCAAAGGTGAATTTGTCTATTTCTTAATGTGTGAGTTGAGTCTTACCTTGATTTTTTTTAATTCTTTAAGTAGTTTATATGTATATGGTATGAATGGTGTCAATTTTCTTTTTCATAATTTTCTTATGACTATTTGGATAGCATTTGAACAAATGAGAAGACATTTCCTCAATACCCCTCAAGAGTTTAAAATACTTTCCTTAATTTTCGACATGTGTATATAAAGTTTTGATTTCAAATATATAGAGTATTATTAAGAGATATTTTAATAAATTTATACCCTTAAAACTGTCGCATTTCTTTTCTATTTTTTTATCACTGAAAGATAATAAATTTAAATGTGAAAATTTGCATGTAGATGGAGATGTATAAACATTATTTTTATAGTTTTTTCTGTAGCATTTGTTAGCCGGTGCATACCACCAATACGTCCCAAACTTATGTGCACCTAATACGCTCAATACGTCCTAAACAGCTAAATTGAAACTTATGTGCATGTGATATGCTGCCATAATTGATGGACTAGTTGGTGCACGAAACTTGATCGAATGAGGACGGATGGATAATAATCCGAATTTTTGGTTTTGCAGGTGATGGCGAGGTCGACCACGAGGAGTTTCTCAAGATGATGAAGAGGATAGGATTTGGGGCCGGGTTTTTTTAGCTCAGCAAGCAGCTAATTAATCACTAGTGCTTCAGTAAACACAAAATAATGTTTGGGGAGGTTTAGGCATGATGTACCGACTGGATGGCATACTATCACTATGTACATATGTAGGTTAAGTTGGTACCATACCGCCTTATGTTTTGCAACTGGTGTTTTGGTGACTGAGACGATGTACATAATTGTACAGCAGTACAGATACCAAGGTAGATCAAATAAACACGAGATTGTTATTACTCGAAGAAAACATTGGTTTGATCTGCTATATCCTACTACAATTTGATAGTAAGCTTTTTTTTTTTTCAAGGAACACCATTTCCCTTTCCTCCAGGACCGATGCTTTTCATGGCTCTCTTTTCTTAGGCGCTCGAGTGCGCCACTTGATTATGGCTTCAATTTCATCCGGTGGTATGAATGCCTATAAAAAAATGTAAATGTAAATAAACATTCATATGTACGAGGCAATTGCTTCTGTAAACATATATACACACACAACCTGTCACACTCATATTACATTACCGAAAATTTGTAGGGATCAAACCAAACAAGTTTATCTTCTATGTGTCAAATATATGTCCTTTTTTCCCCTAAAAAATATTTCCTCCTTCTTAAGAACGACAACTTCAGTTTTCCACCCGTTGGACTTAAAAGGGAGACAAACTTCAAAACTGGAATTAAAGTTTAACCCTTTTTTTTTTGAAAAAAAAGAAGAAGATCATGGGCACAAGATGAATTTAGGCCTTGTTTAGTTGGCAAAAAATTTTGAGCTGACATGTCACATCGGATATATGGACATACATTTAAAATATTAAAAGTAGACTAATAACAAAACAAATTACAGATTTCGCCTGTAATATGCGAGATGAATTTATTAAGCTTAATTAATCCGTCATTAGCAAATGTTTACTGTAGCACAACATTGTCAAATCATGGAGCAATTAGGCTTAAAAAATTCGTCTCGCAATTTACACGCAACCTGTGTAATTAATTTTTTCTATATTTAATACTCTATATATATGCCTAAACATTCGATATAACAGGGTAAAAAGTTTCTGTTTGGGAACTAAATGGGGGCCTTAATTCAGAATTTCCGATGTTCATTTGGGCTGAGAGACCCATATGGCCCATTGGGCTTTCCACGGTGGTGGAATATTCCACCATGGAGGAAAGGAATATTCCCCCACCCTCTCCCTCTCCGCCCGCTTCGGTTTTCCCTCCTCTCTCCGGCGAGCGCCGCCTTCTCACCACCGGCCGCCATGAGATCTCCGGCCGCCGCGGAGTTCTCCGACGCGCTGCCATCTCCGACCTCTCCCGCCGCGACGCCATCCCACCCCAGGTGAGCGCCCCCCCAATCTCCCCCGTCGCCCACCCTCGCGTCTCGTCTCGTCTCGTCTCGTGTTGGCTAATCAGTAATCCACCTCCTCCTCCCCCTCTTCTTCTTCCCCAGCTCCGGCCGCCACTTCTACCTCGCCGTCGACCGCCTCCAGTTCAAGATGGTACGAGGCCTCACCGCCCCTCGTCTCTCTCTCTCCGATGGTGACCATGCCATGCCCAGCTCCGACTAATGGAGGGCACACGCCGCGTGAATTGAAAATTTTAAATCTGTGGCCGTGCCTGTGTTGCAGAGGACGCTCTTGGAGCTCCTCGGCGTCGTCGCCGACCGCCGCGGCGCGCTGCCGATCGCCGTCGGCGTCTCCTCCCGCGACGAGCTCGATCTCGTCTGCGCCGACGTCGCCAGCCTCCCCTTCGTGTCATTGTCGCCGCTGGTATGTGCTGCAGATTGATCCTGTGATTTTACGAAGCCGTTTAGTGTTAATTGATTATTTTGGTAGCTGTTCAATTCAGAAAAAAAAACTGTGATATGGCACAATGTAGCTGTATATGGTATGCTCGTTTTGTGCTGCAAATTGATGTACACTTTTCTGTGATTTTACGTTAATCGCTTGTGTTGGTAGGTAGCTGTTCAATTCATCAAAAAAACTGTGGATATGGAATAATGTAGCTGCATCTACGAACTACAGAGATGCCTGAGCAATTAGACAAACTGAATTTATGTACCCAAACGAATTACAGATATGCCTGTGCAATTAGACAAACTGAATTTATGTACCCCTGATATAGCTAAATTCTCTTTATTGTGTTCATGGATTTTGCTACCTACTTCCTGTGTTGGATTTTGTTGCCAACTTCATTCCTAATGGTTTTTGTCAATACAGTACAGCGATCAGGCTGAATCAGAGCGAGCATCTGTTCTTGACAAGTTCCGGCAAGCAACAATCCAATGGAATCATACAAAAGCTGCTGCTGCTGATATTGCGGATAGTCCCAAGACTGAAAGTGCAGATTCAAAACTAACCATCGTAGTAGCAACAGATGCCTGCTTGCCCCAGGCAACACTAGGAGAGGCTCCCCTTATGGCTCGCGTGCTAATAAACTATGAGCTTCCCACGAAGAAGGTGAGCCACTCTCTTGTTTTTCAGGATGTCTGTTGAGTACGCGCTATGCAGTTTCTTTGAACTCCTCTGGTTTGATTTTTTTAATTCTAGGCTCACTAGAAGTTTCAATTGAGATTTTTCAGGAAGCTTACTTCAGACGTATGTCTACATGCTTGGCAGCAGGCACGTCAAGAAAATATCATTTTATCATCATTTGTCATATTGTTGAGTGTTACTGTTGCTGATGATCTATGTTGGTGCAGATGGAATCGTGATTAACATGGTTGTTGGTGGCGAGGTAGCCACTCTCAAGGCTCTAGAAGAAACCAGTGGTCTGCTTATTGCGGAGATGCCAATACATGTAAGATACATGCAAGAGTATCATCATTTTACTTGTTATATGACATGCTCTTGTGGCCTAAACCGAAAACATTTGCTATGGCAGGTTTCGGAGATATTATGACTGTCTCAATTGAATGGCATTCAGTAGTTATTTCCTTAGGAACTAACTACTCAAGTGATCAAAGGTTATACTTTGTGACTTCTATTTGTGAATTGCTTAGAACACAGTAGAAAACAGGACTCAGTGAAAATAAAGAGGGGACTCCTATGGTTTCTCAATGCCTTGATACTTTCAATACTGGACCATAGCAGTTTACTATAATTTTCCTATTGTAGCCTGATTTGTAATACCATGGAGTCCTCTACCAAATGCTTTCAAACACTACAGCAGGTTATTTGGTAATATGACGTACAAATGATTTTTGAAAACTTCCACTGGCCTCTCTCACAGAAAATCAAAGTACATGATACACCATTTACTGTATCTAACACGAAATTTATGTTTAAACTCTAGATAATATCTGCAACATCTTGTGCAAAAAAAAAAAATCAAAATGACAGATACATTTTCCTTTTTGTACATCACATCTCTTGGTATCAAGTGAAAGAATATAGTGTTACTATGCCTATTTGGTCTATTAGTAGAGTAGTAGGTAAATCGGATAACCTTCAACTCAGTTGTCACTAAAGTCTGGAGTTCTTATCTACACCCATCACATACTTGCTGGAAATAAACATAATCCTGAAGATCAACAAATTAAGTCTGTCAGGTTTATACAAGTTAGATATCAAGTGAAAATAAACAAAGCTCTGCAACATATCTGAAGCCAAATGCTAGTTGTGGGTTGGTAATAAGACTGAAGCAGAATGTTGAAAAGATGCTATCATGTTAGCCATCAGAATCACATTTCTGCACATGCAGACTGACATTCAGCCTGCTTCAGATGGGTGGTGATACAAACATCATGTGACCATGTACAAAGCAGACTGACATTAAGCCTGCTTTAGATGGGTGGTGATACAAACATCATGTGACCATGTACAAAGATACATTCAATAGTTTCTGCATACATTTGAATACACAGACTAAAATTGTGTCCTAAAGAGGAAAAAGATTTGACCTTAGACATTTTTTTTTTGAAGCAGTTCAAATAGAAGGACAAATACTAATGATGCAGAGCGATAATCATATGACATTGAACTGGGATAAAAGAATCTTGTAGACCACAATGACACTAACTAATTCAATGCCTCAGAGCCGCACGCGCTGTTCTACTGTATACTTCACATAGATCAGTGTCTGTAAGATGTAAAGCTCATCATCACTGGCCAATCCATGAGAGAAGGTAAAACTTCTCATCCCTAAAATGTTGCACTTGATATAACGCAGAAGAGTAAACTGAATTTTGTAGAAAACAAAGAAAGGATTGACATACTTGCTGGAAATAGGTTGAATCTGGAAAAGTCAACGAGTCCTCATTTTTATTTAAGTCAAATAAGGTAGAAAAACACACACTGCAACATAACAGATAATAGAGGTTAATAAGATCAAACAGAATGTACTTGACATCAGCGGCTGATCCACCAAGATCGAGAAGGTCAAAACCTGTACTTGACATAACACGGGAGAACACAGTTAATTAAAAGGCATTTTATTAATCAAGTTCCACTAGTTTGGTACATTTCATCATAGACTAATTTGTGTTCCCTTCAAACAGCTAACAAAATATGCCTCAGCAAAAAAAAACCTACTGAGATTTACATGCCCAGTTGTTCAAATCCTGACACAGGTCGAAACATTTCATCATAGGCACACTACATTAACATCACAACCTTTTCTTGAGCTATAAACAAAGGGAATAATAGAAGGCGAGATACGGAAGCAGAATTATGTGTGTCCAAACTGCAAATTAATTACTCGCCAGAATCAAAGAGCAAACAGTTATTGCGAGTTGTAATCAAGTGGCAGATCAGAGAGAGTTTATGATCATGTGGCCATGTACAAAGATGCATTCATAGCTTCTGCATATCTCATGAATATGACCTAAAGAGGAGAAACATTTGACCTTAGACATTTTTTGAAACAATGCAAATAGAAAGCCAAATACTAAATGATGCAGAATAAGGCAATGAACAATTCAAGGCCTCAGAGAAGCAGAATGTTACATTACATACTTCATATGATCAATATCTAGTATGACAATGGTCTTGTCATCACCGGCCAATCGACAAGATCAAGAATACTGCAGTTAAGCAGAAGGTCAGATGCTAAATGATTCAAACTGGTGATCACATTGAACTGAACCAAAAAAAAAAAAGAACGTGGAATACAAAGAAATGACTATTTCAAAGCCTCAGACCGCACAGCACACTGTTATGCTATATATCCTTCATATAATCAGTGTGATGTATAGCTTGTCATCACTGGTCGATCCACAAGATCCAGAACGCAAAACCTTTACTTGATAAAATCCAGGAGAATGCAGTGAGTTTGTAGGAAAACGAGAAGTAGGTAAATGAGGTGACCTTCAAATGTGTTAATACTAGAGCCTGGAGTTCTTATCGACACATCACATACTTGCTGGAAATAAACAGAATCCTGAAAAATCAACAAATTAAGTCTGTTAGTTTTATATAATTTAGATATCAAGTGAAAACAAAGAAAGCTCGGGAACATATCTGAAGGCAAAAGCTAATTGTGGGTTGGTAATAAGAATGAAGCAGAATGTTGGAAGTATGCAATCATGTTAGCCATCAGAATATCACATTTCTGCACATGCAGACTGACATTCAGACTGCTTCAGATGGGTGGTGATAGTTTCTGCATAGCTCATGAATATGCAGATTACTATTGTGACCTAAAGAGGAGAAACATTTCACCTTATACTCTTTTTTCTTGAAACAATGCAAATAGAAGGCCAAATGCAGACCACAATGACACTAACTAATTCAAGGCCTCAGAGCCGCTCGCACTGTTGTATTGCAACTTCATACAGATCAGTGTCAGTAAGATGTAAAGCTCATCATCACTGGCCAATCGATGAGACAAGGTAAACCCGTGAGATTTACAGTTCATCATAGCAAAACATGCCTCAGAAAAAACCTAGTGAGATTTACATGCCCAGTGGTTCAAATCCTGACACAGGTTCAACATTCATCATAGGCACAGTACACTAACATCACAAACTTTTCTGCAGCCATAACAAAAGGGAACAGAAGGCAAAATACAAAAGCAGAATCGTTCGTGTCCAAACTGAAGATCAATAATTACCAGAAACAGAGAGCTAACAATTGTCCTACTGAGTTGTAACCAAAGCGGCAGATCAAAGAAACAAAACACGAATGTTTCAGCCTTGCGTCGATTCGATTCGTATCACCATTGCAATTCAAGGGCCTCAGAACACGCACATAACATCCTATATGCATACACAATTCAATTCATACAAGTGCCTCTGTGTACCCAAAGAAACACTGTCCTGAAAACAGAGCAAAGCTTTTCTTGAAAGAAAGAAAGGGAAAAAAGAATGCCATTGGGCAATAGAGAAATCAAATCATTATGTGCCTCAACTTTCAGCTCCAATGTAGTAACGATCATAGATGCATTGCATCGCTCAGAAGTGACAAAAATTTATTATCATCGGCACAAGCACATGAGCAGTTGAGCACACAGCAGAAGCAGAAGCAGGCCAAGATACGGCTGCTTCAAGAAGCAAGAGATCCAGATAGCTAGCAGGTGCGCCATCCAAAAAGAAAAAGAACGAAGCAACAGATTAAGCTGAAGAAAGTAAAGTAGCAGTAACAGTAATAAATGAGTAACTAAGGTCGTCGGGCACGGCAGAAAAGAGACGACGAGTCACGACTTGATCAACGAGACGAAAAAGAGAATCTGACACGTGGACGGGGTGGATTGTTCCCGTCAGAAAACCCAACGGTCTCGATGGTTTCGTCGCGCGCAAGGCGCGGCGGTTGAAGGGACCGACCGACCACCTCTGCTGCTGCAGGGGAGCGTTGCAGTTGCTGCCGGGTGAAAAAAGAGGAAGGAAACTCACCAGCCGCGCGGCACATGACCGGCCGGCGCAACTCCGGCGAGCGGCGGAGAAAGAACCAAAACTCCGGCGAGCCGCGTACGGCAAGAAGGAAAAGAAGAACGACAGAGAGATCGACGTCGTCGGCCGGCAGCATCGATCTCGGCCCGGGTGAAAAATCGAGAAAAACCAATGGAACGAGGAGAAAGAAAATGAAAAAAAGAACGAAAAGGACGCGAAAATTAAACGATCTGTGCAAGCAATTCAAGCAGAAGAAAGAGGAAACGACGACCCAAGACGAAGCGATCGATCGAGATGGACCAAAGGCAGATGATCTTGCCCTCAGATAATGCATGCATATATGCGTGTGAGGTTATGGTTGTTGCATCTCATCTGCACGCCAAGACTCTCTCGCATGAACGATAACCAAACGACGAATTGAAGCAGCAAAAACAAACAAACCCAAACAAAAATTAAAAAAGAACAGCAAAGTTTAGATCCAAAGAGTCGTTGTGTGTTTCCACGAAGAACACACACAAGAACGAAAATATATATGGTGCCTGCCTCGAACAGATCCGGCCAGCACAAATCGATATACGCCATGGCAATTGATCTCTACTGGTCTCATCGCCACGCCAAGAACAGATCGATCGATTGATCGAGCAGAGGAGCAAATTAACCCAGCAAGCAAGCACCAAAACCAACACCAAAACAAAAAGAAAAGCAAAGAAAGAAACCGCAGTTCGATTCCCAACGAGAGAAGAAAGAACAAATTAATTAAAAACTCAGAGAGAGAGGCTATACTAATCGATCATCGCAGCTCGCTAAAGTGCTAATTAAACTGGTAGTAGTGCAGTCGTGGGGTGGGAGGAAGAAGAAAGAAATGCAGAGCAGTGACGACGAGGAGGAGAGGGTGTGTATAAATAGCGGCATGGACGGCTCAGATCGATCCGGGTCCTACCTCCTTTGGGAGCAGACTATCGGACGGACGGCTCCGATCGAACGATGACATCGTCACGTTGCGGCGAGAGGTGGAGACGTGTACGATTTACATACGGGCCCCGGGACTCATTTTTTTTTCTTTTTACAAAAATTTTGAAGACCAAACACCGAGGCTAATGCAATTTTACAACTGCAAGTACAAACAGTTTTACAGAGAGGCCCTTGATGGATAACCAAATTAACCATAGTCTCCTGAAATATGCAAAGAAGGATATGAAAAAGAAATAGAAAAGGCATTCGGGTATTTTGATGCTGACGGTGACGGTGACGGTGATTCAAACACCACAAGAAGTTGTAGAAGGTCGCAATGAAGCAAATCCAAACGGAGGAATTCGGATCCGGTACAGTTACACTTGTATCTGCAAGTTAATAACTGCACACTACTCTAGCCATCCGTATTTCTGATCAAGAGTTCAGATTCAAAGCTACAGTACCAACTGATGATCCATATTTCTGATCAACGGTTCAGATTCAAAACTATAGTACCAACTAATGAGGATGCTAGGTCCTGATCTTCCGATAGGTATTAATAAACAGTCGATTTGGGTGGAGTCACGACACAACTCGATCCGGCTTCTGAACGAACACGCTACTGAGCCCCGCAATCGCAGCACCACGTCTCCTCTAGTTATCAACCGTGCCGAAACCTAGTTGACCTCGCCGAGAAGGCTAATCTTTGCATGCGAATTGAAGAACATAAGCAAGAACAAGATAGATTGTAACCAAATTGCATATGAATGATTAAGCACTCGAATTTAGGGTTCCACAAACCGATCTAGCGGCGAAACTGTTCTTGACAAATTAATCTAAGCAAAACCCGACTCTAAACGATGACGGCTACTGAATCCTATATACCTATACAATTCATCCCCACTAACTGCAATTAAAACTATTTTCCTTGCTTCTCAGTGAGCCACGTCACATCTATCAGTTTCAGCCGTTCGATTCAGCCACACATCGATCTTAGACACTGATCTCATACACTCATGATCGATCAACTATTCAACCAGCCCATAATTACCGAGCTCAACAGCCACATTGGCTTCCTTTCTCCAGTATGGTCCAATAGGCTCCTGCTATCCTGTAACAGCTGGTGTATTAATCGCCAAGGAACTTAAGCAGGATGTAACGGCAAAGGTAGTGCACATTGTATGGAGTTTTAATCATTCATCTTCCATACACATCACCTATTTGGAAACAACAGTATAGGTCTGAATTTTTTTTTTTGTTTCACTTGCAGGTATTTGGGTTAAGCAATTACAGGAGTTCAACGTGTAAGTTCACTTTGGTTCGTAGTTCGTGGAGTATTTATTATGTTCCTACGAAATCACACAATTTCTGCTGCGCAGTGAAACTATTCGATGAGTTTCAGCCTATTGGTCATTTGGTCTGCATCAAGACATTCAGGTAAGGTTGTTTGTTAACATAGTAACTTCATTCAGCCTGAAAAAGTGCTAACTACATATTGGTGTGCAAGATCACTGATTTAAAATTTGGTATGATCATAAAGTTTTGCATTTGAAAGGTTCACTCTGGGAACATGATTTTCTACTCAACTAATGCAAGAGAGTTACTTCACTATCACATTCTTAACACTAACAGAAACTAGATTGAACTGTAATTCTTTAAGTTGTTCCACTGCAACGATAAGTAATCAAGGCACGAGATGTGATGAGTTTGTTACTTTCGAGAATAATTTGTTAATTTTATTTCAGCATCTGTTTATTTAAAGCGAAGCATGTAATTTGGACAATATTGCTGACTGGCAATAACAATAATAAACCTTTTCATTATGTAGCCTTTCCTTTCTTTCATTTGAAATTTGGACAACAAGCAATTTCAACCAAAAACAATGCATATTCAATCATATTTTTTTAGCAATGCTACAATATTATGTGAACACATTAGATAATTGCACTTGCATTATATGTGGGCAAAATACCTTTTGTATTTTCCGCATTGCACTTACAATAATCATTGAGTCCCGCAGCAACGTGCGGGGTATTATCTAGTAAATATGATTAGGGACGCCCTAGGGTTGCCCTAGGGCGCACACCCCTTTGGGCTAAGCCCACGACACAATTATAAGGTCCAAAACCCAAATCAGATTCGGACTGGATGAGATACGTGGCTTGTTTTGCAGATTCCCGGCAGCTCGGTAGGACTTCTGAAGTGGGAACAAAACCATCTGAAAGTAGACTCCATAAGCTTTCCAACAAGTACTCATAGGCCCCCAAATTCCTTCAAGATCAGCGGCTAGGTCCATTTAAATTTGATGCTGTCAGGAGGCCCGAATCCGAATCCAAAACGTGTAAAACTTGATCTCTTGTCTTCTATGGAACAAAAGTGACGTGGTGAGGGGGGTTGCTAGTGGGCGGGTGATCGCTTCTCTGTCCTCCTAGCGATCACCCGTCCCTCCCCTCCTAATACTCCTCTTTCATCTCTCTTTTTTACTTTTCTATTACATCATAAATTTTAAAAAAAATAGTAAAAGAAATTAGGAAAAAAATATAATACTCTCATTCATGTGCATAGACTTTGTACCGTAAACTTTGCACGCATAAACTTTGTGTATAGAAATATTTTATATATAAAATATTTGAATCCGAATTCGAATTTGAATCGGGTATATAAACTTTTGACTTATAAACATTCGCTCTACAAACTTTAGGTAGATAAACTTTAGATGTGTAAACTTTAGGTGTATAAACTTACTAAAAGAGGAAAATATAAAATATTTGAATCGGGTATATAAACTTTTGACTTATAAACATTCTCTTTACAAAGTTTAGGTGGATTAACTTTAGATGTGTAAACTTTAGATGTATAAACTTACTAAAAGAGGAAAAGAAAAAAAAGAAAAAAAACGATCGCTGCCAGCGATCGATCGCTCATTAGCCTTTCCGCGTGGTGAGATGGAAGAGGATTTGGAGAAGGTCTTGGTTTAGTCCCCAATCAACTTATTTAATCATCCATGCATTCCTTACGCTCGGTCTCTTTTCTTTCGCCCAAGCAAGTACCTCTACAAACAAAAACACACCAAACTCATTGTGTAGCAACATTTGTTCAAATATATAACAAGTAAATCTAATATAGAACATATGCACCTTTGGTTGATCAATACATAAGGTAGTCATGGTTATATCCGAGCTAGTTGTGTCCTCATCATCCTCCCCTTCTTGATTGGAAACTGTCCTCGGTTTCACCTTGTCATGGAGCGTATTGAACTTATCTTTATCTATCACAACATCCGGTAAAGAACATTTCTTGATGTCCATATGGTTGGATCCTAAAATCTTTGTAGTAAAAAAACCGCAACTCTCACATTCTTGCAAACCAACATGTAACTCATTTAAACAACTAGAGGAAATAGATAAAGAATTACTTATATGCATGCGGTCCTCTAGACAATACATTTCATCATGAAAATGAGGTATAGTCAAATTCAAACAAATATATACTCGATACATATTATATTCTCCTTTACTATCATAATTGCCAATAACATAAAAAATCACATCAGAAGGACATGGCAATTCAAATCTAGCAAATAATTTCTTCTCTAAACAATTGAGTGGACAAAGATCATTAAATTGAATATATCCCCAAGTATTTAAAGAAGATAGCAATTTAAGCTCTTCATTCTCGCTAGAATATGAATAACATGTTTAAATTCAACACATGGTGGCTCTACTATAGAACTAACATGCTCATTCACTAGTTATGGCATAGATATAAGTGAAGCATCGCATAACTATTCTTTATCAAAAAAATCAAGCAAATTGTTTTGTGACAAAGGTATTTCAACAATTGTTTCCACCATGGGTTTCTCTAACGTAGCATAAGTAGTGGATATAGTTGGCACATCATAACTATGCATACCTTGAGTAGTTGTAGCACCATTATCATTACCTTCTTTCTCATCTTCAGAAATTATAGGCGCTTGGTCAATTAAACATTCCTCAAGCATGCATATAGCTATGGATAGGTCTTTCTCTCCATTTTTCCTCTCTTCCTCCTCATCATCTTCAACGTCGAAGATGCTGATGTAGCCATCTTCCATAGCAATGTATGCCCGTTGACTAGGGCAATCCTTCTGCACATGGCCAAATCCATGGCAGCGGTGGCACTGAATGCTGGGCGTGCATCCCGTCAAAGCGACGGACGAGGCACTCTTGGTGGGTACTTGCGAAGAACCTTTACCTGAATCTAAAAGTCGTGGGGGGAGGTGGTTTTGGCGCTGCAGAAACTCCGGACGCAACTGGTCGCTTGCTTGCTGGTGGGGGTGTCCGGAAAGAGATGGGCTTGGGCAGCCCCAAAGATGGCTTCGCCCGCGGCATGTACGTGCTCGCCTTGTTCTTGACTTTGTTGATCACGCCCTAGCAATTTCTTCTCTACAAGCATAGCAAATTGAAACAACTAGTTGACAATGTTAAAATCCTTATACTCAACTATGTCCTGAATTTTGCGCCTCAATCCCAAGTAAAAACGACAAATAAAATCCTCAGTTCCCTCCACTATGCTACATCGCATCAATCCCTTTTGTAGCTGACCATAGTAATCCTATACAGATTTATCCCTTTGTTCTAAACACATCAGTTTCTTGCTTAATTCTCTATGATAAGATGGTGAGACCAATCTATCGCGCATAGCTAACTTAAGTTCTTCCCAATTAGTAGGTAAAGCTCTCCCTACAGCTAACCCAGTCCACCAAATAAAAGCAAAATCTTTAAACTCACTAGTAGTTTGTCGAATTCTATGTTGCTCAGGCACAAGGTAGACACTAAACTTTTGCTCTACTGTCATCTCCCAATCAAAGTATTTCTCAGCATCATAATAATCCAAAAATGATGGTATTTTAAACTTAACCTTAGAATAAGAATCATCGGGCACACGATTATTGTTACCTTGTTGGTGTTGCTGATTTTGAGTGCCACTCATACCTGTCATTGCAAACACAAAAACAACAACAAACAGTGAAGGTTATCCCTAATAATCTGCTACACAGTGTAGCGGTGCCTCTCAACAACTCAGCCAAATGGAGCAGCTTACTAAGAATAAGTGTCTTACCAGCAATGCTAAGGACGGTACAACTGGTGGCTGGTTCGTGACACCTTGAAGAACTTGATGTAGCGATTGCAAGGATCAAAGTGGTGCTGACCAGAAGTATATATGTGGAGCTTGGGAGGCACAATATATAGTAGCAAAAGAACGCAATTGTGTTAATCAGAAAATTCAAAGTTGAATAATAGTTCAAAGTACTAGTCAATGTGCTGGCCTAACCTAGACTCAACTCTAGCTCAAGCAAGCACCCGACAACATTAAGGACTATATATGAATCAATGCACAACTCTGCACTCTCAAACCATACTCAAAAGATGATTGATTTTTTTTCTTTCTGGTGCGGCTTTTTTTAAGCACCTTTCTGCATTTTTTTAATTTTTTTAGGTGCGGCTTTTTTTTTTCTTTGCACCTTTCAACCTTTTCTTTTTTCTTTTTACTTTTTTCAGCAGGAACCAATCAATGACCTCAACCAGGGACTCAAATGTAAATATAAATATTGTAGGGACTCAAATGCAAAGTGCAAAACTAAAATTGGACCAGCTCAAAAATGGAATGCTCACATCATGCATGTAGGTTCCTTTTTTTTTAAAAAAAAACTCAAATCTACAACCACCAAAATACCTAACAATGTGGTGATCGAGGAGGAGGCATGGAAGAAACCCGTGAGGTGGAGGTGGGGGTCGGCCGTGACAAGGACGAGTTGGATTCAGACTACTGTGGAAGATTGGAAAATATGTGGAGATTTTCTTCCGTTTGACGACACAGATCAGATAAACCCCCTATAGAAAACAAACCGATATGCCAATCTGTTTCTCTCCTCAACGTGTGCACAAAAAGCACGAACACAGAACCGACATGGCAACACAGAAACCGCTCAAAGAAAACTCCTCCAAACCACAAAAACGGAAACCTGATGATTAGTAGATTCGATTTTTCAAGGTCCCAGCAACAACCGATGAGATGCAAAACTGGACCCAAATTGACGGACATGACTAACCCAAAGTGATGAACAAATGCAATACTCACAACTAAAAATTAAATCTGAAACTAAACCAGCACTCGACACGACGATGCAATCTAAAATTCAACGACGCAAAAATTAATAGAACAATGCAACGGCTCAAATTGGCTAGGTAATGGATGCAATATTTTTGTGTGGCAATTTTCTTGTTATGGGTAGATAAATTACCTAACGGGCAACCGCGCTATGATACTAACTGATGAGGGATGTTAGGTCCCGATCTTCCGATATGTATTGATAAACAGTCGATTTGGGCGGAGTCGCGACACAATTCGATCCGGCTTCTGAACGAACACGCTACTGAACCCCGCAATCGCAGCACCACGTCTCCTCTGGTTATCAACAGTGCCGAAACCTGGTTGCCCTCGCCGAGAAGGCTAATCCCTGCATGCGAATCGAAGAACACAAGCAAGAACAAGATAGATTGCAACCAAATTGCATATGAATGATTAAGCACTCAAATTTGGTGTTCCACAAACCGATCTGGCGGTGAAACGGTTCTTGACAGATTAATCTAAGCAAAACCCGACTCTCAACGATGACGGCTACTGAATAAATATGATTAGGGACGTTCTAGGGTTGCCCTAGGGTGCATACCCTCTTGGGCTAACCCCGCGACACAATTACAAGACCCAAAACTCAAATCAAATTCGGACTGGATGAGATACGTGACTTATTTTGCAGATTCCCGACAGCTCGATAAAAATTTTGACGTGGGTCCAAAACCATTTGAAAGTAGACTCCATAAGCTTTCCAACAAGTACTCATAGGCCCCGAAATTCCTTCTAGATTAGCAGCTCGGTCCGTTTGAAGTTGATGCTGTCTAGAGGCCCGAATCCGAATCCAAAATGTGTAAAACTTGATCTCTTATCTTCTATGGATCAAAAGTGACGTGGTGAAATGGAAGTGGACTTGGAGAAGGTCTTGGTTTGGTCCCCAATCAACTTCTTTAATCATCCATGCATTCTTTACGCTTCTCTTTTCTTTCGCACAATCAAAGTACGTCTACAAACGAAAACACGTCAAACTCATTGTGTAACAACGTTAGTTCAAATATATAACAAGTAAATCTAATATAGAACATATGCATCTTTGGTTGATCAATACATAAGGTAGTCATGGTTATATCCGAACTAGTTGGGTCCTCATCAATTTTCCACGTATATTAAGTGACCCACTAGTCCATCTTTAAAACCATGTCGAAGAAAACCCTGACCAATATATATATATTCAATTAATGTTTTAAGCTAAGCTGCCTAAGCATGGTGATCAAAGTCTTAAAACTCAATCGTCAATAGTCTTCGAGTGTCGGTGAGAAGAGAGACTGATCAAGCAGGGGAATAGACACTGTGGTGTACATGTGCTCCTCTGCCTCCGCCTCCTCCTCCCGCAAGGACGCCGCCGTTGTCGGCCTCGGCAGGCGCAGCGTCCTCGCCGCGTCGTTCCGGAGGTTCGCCTACTTCATCGACGGCGATCTCAGGAGCTTCGCATGGCTCGGCGACGACGACGCGGTTGCGGCGCCAGCGCGAGCACCAGCACCCCGCTCATCCCCGTCGGCGTCGACAAGGCGCCGAACATTGACCCCAACCTCTACTTCGTCGCCATCACCGGCATCAAGGTCGCCAGCGGCGAGATCGTCAGCGACAAGGCCGCCGCGATCATGACCACCGTTTCCACCCTTTACACGTTCCTCAACCCGGTGCTCTTCGACCACCTCAAGAAGCAGCTGCCGCCGCTAGCAGACAAGGGCTCATCCGTACTGTGCTACACGAAGGACACCGAGCTCCCGGCGATCACGCTGGTGTTCGCCGGCAAGGACGCCGCCATGAAGCTGGCGCCGGAGCACTACTCGTACAAGAGGAGCGATGGCGCCGTGTGCCTCTCCATCCTGCGCTCGCCGCTGCACGGCGGGGTGTTCGTCATCGGCAGAAGGGGCGGGCCCAGGATTTTCAACTTGGGTATTCGAAATTAGAAGAGGAAGAAAAAAATTTTCAACCCAAAGTTTGTATAATATATAACGGTATGAACATGATTTCATAAAGTCATAGATGCAGGGATAGAATTGATCATAAATTGAATGTGTTAAGCATATTAGAGTATAATACTAAACTATTAATAGACAAAACATATCAAATTTGTGAAATTCTCATCCTTACATCACTAATATAGTAGTTGATACTATATACTATATTAACCATAAATCATTCCTATATTCAAATTTTAAATAAAAAATGTTCAACCATGAACAATCCATGCTAGATTCAGACATTCAGTCATTCAAGTATGAATTAAATCATAAATTCCTAATCCAAAGTTCCTACTTCGTACCAATTAGCCATGAAGTGATGAAGGGAACTAGCCAACTAGGGAAGAGTTAGTGAGTCATTGTCTCAGTGAGGTATCGACTTCGTCACCTCGTCGTCGACGGCAGCGGCAGGTCGGTGGCCGGTGGCGGCGACGCGGCGCGGGGCCCTGCGCCCCTGCGACTGCGGGCTAGCAGGCTGCCGTGGTCGGTGCCTCGGTGGAGCGTAGGCAGGCAGGCAGGCGCCAGGCGGCAACTCGTCACCGCGGCGCCGCACCGGCGGGCGGCGGCGGCTGGAGCATGGAGGCGGGCGCCGCGGGGGGATGCCGGATGCGCCGAGCGCCCGAGCCGCCAAGGCGCCGACGGCGCCGTGCGCGCCTGCGCCGCGGCCGAAGGGTAGACTGCTGGAGGCTGGAGGGCGGAGGCAGCCGGCGCGTCGTCTCCTCGGGCGGGCCGGCAGCGGAGCGCAGACTAGCGAGTGGCGGCGCGCCGGCGCGTCATGTCCTCCGGGCAGTTGGATGGTGGTGAGGTGGAGAGATAGGGTTAGATGTTTGGGCTTTTTTTTATTGGCCAATGGGCCTGAAATAGTGGGGAGATAGATGGTGGGAGGGATAGAAATCGTTTTTAGTTGGGCTCCTTTTGAATAGGTAGGCCTTTTTTCCTTTTTTTCATACTAGTAGGGTGCCCGTGCGTTGCTACGGGGAATTTTGTTGATCACGGGGATAAGATCTGGCATTGAAAAGACAAATATGGCATCGTAATGAAACAATCTCATGGCGTTTACTACATAAATTATAAAAAGTAACATAGATAGAAGACATCTATGAAAATTTGATGATATCATACAAATAAAGCACAAACAAAAAATATAGAACATCCAGCATTTGTAGATACGGCATTTCTAATGGATGATTACCTCAAATTAAATCACTCCATATTATAGTTAAACCCTAATGTTGTTCCATATAGTTAAATAACTACCCTAGTGTTGTGAATTCTTTATACACTTTAGAAAATCTTGTACGCCGTTAGGGATGTTGCTTTCACACTCATTTTGTTGGTACATCAGTAGATTTAGCAAAAAAAGTTTCCTTAGCTCGTCACCATCCTGCACATGTATTTAATAAGTTAAATTTTGGTAAATATATAATAATGTAATATATGAATAATTAATGCCTGTCAAGACTTACATTAATTGCCGGCAAATGTGGTTCTTTATTATTCCATGTACACATGAAGAGATGAACAAGAAAACCCGATAAACTCCTAAGGAAATTGAAGAGTTAGCTTCCCTTTCTCTACACAGTTAAATTTGTTGGTTTGAACGAGTTTTTAAGAAGATAACTTACCTGCTGTAAACCGGATTATTGACAATTACTTGCCTCCACAAGTTGATGTCTTCATTCCACCTAGAGCCAGGGCATGCCTTTCTCATAGCTTTGTTGAAGTGATCACAAATAGTTATCAGTTTTCTGGTGTATCTCATATTTGGGTTATTTTTATATTCTGGCATAAGTGGATTTGGGTCTAACACATAGAGCGTTTGACTTTCTTGGTCCACTACAAGCACGATAAAACTTCGAGCATGGCGTACTGGTATAAGAATCTACAAAAGATCATCCGTCAAGATAATATATAAAACACGGCCATATAGGATGGTATCTTAGCGATCTTACCGCTTTGCACTGTGAAAGTTTGTAATGAATTTCCGACCAACTACCGACGGTCTCTGCAAGATTTATGTTGTCATGGTGGACCGGGACTTTACCAAAGCCAGTAGCACTCTACATGATTTAAAAAATGGTTCAATTACATAAGCAATAGATAAATCAATATATTCGATATTGCGATTATAGGTAATAACATGAGCAATAGAGAATGACATGAGCATTAGAATTTAAAAACTTACCCAAAATTGCAAGTCCAAGCAATGATTCGATATTGCTTGTTTAGTTTTATGAATCATCTCGATTTTTTCATACATGAACTTACGAATAGCCATGTTGAAGCAATCACTTTCCAATGGCTCATCCTTCTTTAGTATTGTTTGAAGCTGTTTGAGACTCAAGCTAATATAGTGCGGCCTTGAACTTTGTACCCATATTTTCCTGTCAATCAAAGAAAATAAGTTAATGCATATATGAATTACGATTGTGTATACAATGCATTGCAGTGGCTTACTCCATGGCTTCAGCACAATTAATCTGTTGGATGTAGTGCAGAAGGCCGCTTATCAACTCTTGTTTACTCATCTTAGATACTACAGAGAGTAGTGAACTATATTTTTTGTTTACTTCTTTAGTTTTATTGATGTCCCTTGTAGAGCCGAATTTCCGTTGATGACTACCTAATATAACAACATCGTCATCACTATCTTTGGTATCTTCGATTTGTTCCCCGGTCGTCATGACCGCCTTATTTGTTTTCCAACGTAATAATACACTGGCTAGTTTGGACCTAAAAAGTGTAATATCCTCCTGCGCATTAAAAAGTAAATTTATTTAATTTTAAATAGATAAGATATTTGATCAACTATTTTTTTATTAAGAAACACACCTGTGTAATAGAACGAGAAAGTGATTCTCCTGTCCAATTCTCCATAAGTTTGAGCATGAATAGTCCACATGAAGAACTGCATTGTTTTAAAGTATAAGTACAACTATTAAAAACTAAACAACCGTACACCATTTGAAATATATCATTCATCTTATATTAATATTATATTACATGAAAAATTTATTTGTAGTATACCTGTCTTCCTGAATTCTTTCTTTTAGTTGTTCTATTATTGGCCACTTGATAACATTGAGGTCACCCCATTTGTGGCTAGGCAAGTCCTGTTGCCGTCCAATAATATTAAGATGATATTGTAGTCTTTGTAGCTGCTCAATTATCATATTTACAGTCAGCAATATACATAAATGAATTACAATCTTAAAAAAAAAAGAGAGTTCACATGTCATATACACTAACCGTATTTGCGAGGTCAGCACGATTGAATGTCATACACATGGAATCAAGTACTTGTATCTGTTTTTTTTCTATGTTGACAACCGCTAAATACCAATGATTATCTTTCATATTTATTGGAATAAAAATCTAAACAAGACATATGGAGTTAGGACATATATTATATTATATTATATCTATATATATAAATAAATAATAAACTTAAATACTATCAAATATAGAGAGCCAAACAATACCAGTTCATGGTGTAGGTAATTCTTCACTATCTTTGTAATAAAGTTATCTTCATCTTCATTTACTCCATTGACCCCAGCCGCTTTCAGCATGTCAGAAAGAAACGGGTTTTCATATTTCACTTTCTTATCGTTATTTGCTTGCTCACTCAAACAGTGTATGTACGCACTGATGACCTGTTGATTCAATTAAAAATCTGCAATTACTAAAGAATATGTTGGCAATTAAATTGTAACGTTGCTTCATCATAGGCAGTTTTACTTACATCATCGTTCAAAAATTTATCTCCAGAGAGAAGGCACGTTAAGTGACGTTTCTTGTTATAAAAATGACCCATGTCCACCAGTGTACAATTTTCAGCCGAATCTTCAATTAAAAATATGGCCATTACATCCTCATTTGTTAATTCATAATCTGTAAAACAAAAAAAAATGAATTCTGATATCACAAAGTTTTATATATAAAGCACAACCACTCTTAAACCAAAGACCAAGAGATAATTATGCATGCACCCAATAAAATTAGAGGTCTTAGTGGAGAGTTAAAATAATAATATTTTAGTGGAGAAGAGGTGTTAGTTAATGACATGCATGCATATATGCCTTATATTATGAAACAACTTGAAAAAGTAATTTTGCCGTACATTGTGGAATGAAGGGAGTATGTGAAAACAATAATGTACCTTGAGGGAGATACTTGTAGGTCTGGCCAAACATAGATCGTATCAAATTTGATGGTACATCAATATTTGGCATGCTGACTTTGGATACTCCATGCTCCTCGGATTCCGAATTTTTTGCTTTCTTCGAGGGTGGGGTTGTAATCATATCAGCATGAATGGCGTCTTGATTGACCTGAGTACCACATGAGATTAAGCAAGGATATCTATATTGCATATGGAAATTATATATAACACTAAACAAAAAACACGTCGGCAGGGATGTCAATATTATTGTTGCATAAGTTGGTGCAATGCTTTATTTTGCTCGATCATAGCTATTAATCTTTTTTTCTTGGTGAACCATACCACTCAGAGTATTATATATTATTTGTAAAATAAGCTGAGGGCCAGGTTGATTTTATGTTGAGTTATGTTGTTAGAGTTATTTTATAAAACCATAAAAATCTATTTGTTCTAATTGAAAACTATTTAATTAATCATACGTTAATGAGTCCCTCGGTTTTGCGAGTGCGAGAGATGAGTTCCTCATATAAGTAAAGAAGCAACCCTGAGCACTACGCACAAGCTAGTGTAGGAGTATATATTAATGCAATTGACATATTTGTAAGTAATAATTTTTTAATATAATAGTGGATGGCGAGCTAGGTGCTTTAATTAATAATCAAGTAACGTACAGTGTATAGCATTAATCTACAGTACCATGCATTAACATTAGCTAGCTAATGTACTGCCTGCTATAAGTAACCCAAATCGCAATAGAACACACACACACACATATATATATATATATATATATATATATATATATATATATATATATATATATATATATATATATATATATATATATGTATCGATAGTCTTCATGGACTAATTAAGCTGGGTGCTTAACTTACAGGATCAATATCTGTGCTGACATTGCTTGGCGCCGAAGATGACGGCAAGGGCGGCGGAGGAGGAGCCGGCGACGGCAATGGCGGCGGCGGCGACGGCGGCAGCGGCGGCGACGGCGGCGGAGCCGGCGACGACGGGACTGGCGGCGGCGGCGGCGTCGTCAACAACAGTAGTGGCGGAGGAGTCTGCGGATGTGGCGGAGTCGACGAGGGCGGATTTGACGGCGATGCATCCATCGTGTGGTGGTCGCGTAGTCTGGTTTCGGTGGATTTTGCGACGGCGGCGGCGCTTGTTTACCAGCCTTGGTATTCGGCGAGTTGTGCGGCGGCGATACGACGAGCAGATCAAACTGAATATCACGGCAACACTTAGCAAGGAAACAGGGCACCAGCTTATCTTATATAGGGCTTAATCTTTATGAGTTGATGGGCCTAATCAAGTCGAAAGTGATTCTTGACTGACTAATATTATATAGGCCTTAATCTGGATGAGTTGATGGGCCTTATCACGTGTCCTGGGTACGCAGGAGTCGAGGCAGTTTCACGCTTCTTCCTTCCTTCGATTATTTTGTCCATCAATCTTCGGGAAACTGAATAAATCCGATATCATGGGTACGATTAAAATTAGAAGGAAAAAAATTGAGAGAACAAAATTGTTGGACCGTGCACGTAAGTATATCTCGTTAAAAAAAATAAAGGGAATGTATCACGATTAAATTTTTTGGTCGAAACGGTCTGAACAAACCGGATGCAATTAATTAGGACGTAAAATATTTTTTCATAATATTATAGTTCTGGTTTAATTTGTGTATGAAAATAACACGTGCATTGCAAGGGGGAACATATGCATCATCGGAAAACCATGTGTTTTTTTATCTGGTTCGAACATACCGGACCAAATCCGGACATAACAAATCATCATAATCGAAATAATAGGACATTTTAATTTATGTTTCTACGACCCAAAAAACAACGTTAATAGACCAGAGCATCCCTACAAATGTTAAACATATAACGAAAATCATGAATCTAAAAGCAATCTCTTAAGCTTTTTTAAAACGGGCGATAGTATCCTCTTGTTGTATCAAAGGCACATCTCGTCTGATGATTCCTTGAGGATCCAATCGGTCTAAAAGGGAAGCAATAGTAATAAATTTCGCTCTCAAGGAAACGACTGCTTGAGTGAACCGTTGAGCATCCTCACGAGAACTAACGAATAAACGACGAATCACGCCCAACTCAGGTGCACTGAGTGAATCTGTAGAGTTGGTCAATTCGGAGTCCACCGTAGTAGTTAATGTCTCTGCACGATAAGCAAGTCAGTCTGACAGTGTTCAGTTCTATTACCTCGCAAACAAAATGGTCAAATAGTAATTCCTATTAGGATGATTTGTTACTTACCGGTTAGAATATCTAATTTCTTGAGACATGTAGCAGACATGCAGTAATACTATGATGCAAGTGCTTGCCACCACACTGTATGTCGAGATGCATATTCACCCCAAATTCGAAGAAAGATTACCTTATATCTGTAGTACTAAAAGTGGATTAGGGACCACTCACAATATGAGAACATGTTATGTAAAGGAAAAACTGAAAATGAACTCACCGACGATTAACCAAGGCAATATCCCTAGTAGGTAAGCTTTGTCCATAAAGTTGGTGATGATGTATTTCTCCCACGTATATAAGCACACCAACAACATCTGAACGAATATTTATGTAATGAACATAACTATAGAGTTCAAAAAAAGGGATGAAAATAGTTATTGAAGGTTGTTGCTTTACCTATGAACATATCATCACTTATCGCGTCGGTAAAAATAGCACTGAAGTCTACAAAACGAGGCTTGCGTAGGGCTGTCTTTGGTGTCAGAATCATACAAAACTTAGCTTGCATGGTTAGGTTGGCATAGGTAGGCACATCGGTCGGTTGGAACCCCACATTAGTAAAATTATAGACTAAGCCACTCTGTATGGTTCCATTAAAACGATCTGCTTGCTGGTCATACGCTAGTGCTTCCATCCTTGTATCCTACGTTTAAATTGTACATATAGAATAAAGGCATAATTTCCATAACTTTTGTGCACAACGCTCCATTATATCTAGCAATTAGGAGGAGAGAGGTGATTGGTGTGACATACCGTTGTGTCCTTTAGGATAAACCGAATATATTGAGCACCAAATTTGTTTTGCTGCATGGGAGATTTGAACACCACCTTCGCACTCACCTTCCAGCATGTTCGGAAGACGTGTTCCATCTTAATCTCATCGAACTCTACTGACCTGCAGCCATGCATAAAGTAACGGTAAACATACAAAAGGAGGTACGTACCCTCAACTTACGAAAATTTGATATAAAAATTTTTGCACAAAATGACAAATAAAAGAAGAATAACAAACATGTGAAATATCCTTTCCTGTTAAATGGTTTTTTGATTGTTACAGGTTGAGATGCATCAGGCGACTGTTCTGACGCGGGGGCATGAACCCGGTTGGAGATGTGTGTGCGATAATTTGCCGACATCATGTTGTTGTAATTGACACTCTATTGGAAGTGAATCATTGAAGTTGCCAAAAAAAATTGTAATATTAGACAAACAGATAACATGGAAATTCAATTTGCAACAAACGAGAGTATACCACAAGAACGTGGTGGTGTTGCTCTCACCTCTTATTTCACATATAGTGCAGTAGAAAGGCACCTCTTCAAAATTCAGTTGCAGTTGAAGATCGATTTGAAGTGTTGCACTTGCGGCGGCAGCGTCGTCGCGGTCGCGGCAGCCGACCGCCGATGAAAGGCGCTTGGATGCGGCGGCGATTGGAATGCAGTGGATGGGATGCCTGGGTGGGAACCGACGGGATAAACGGAAGGTCGGTGCTACACGCGCGGCGGCAATCTCGCGGCGACAAAACGGAAGCAGCTCGTCATGTTTCATTGCACCGTGATATGGGCCGATCAGGCCCATAGCTTGTATACATCCTTTCTCAGTTATTAATAGGACGAGTGCATAGTAGCATGCAAAAAAATCAAAGCACTTAGCTTTTGAAGTACCAGAAGCAAGCAACGAGCGAACGATTTAGATATAAAACAATTTTTCGGATGACGTGACGACGGCCGAGTGCGTGCGGCGGCGCGACGACGGCGACGAGTTGTGGCGGCGGCCGGGTGCGTGTGGCTGCCGCGGCTGGTCACGGCGGCGGCGGCCGGAGGCGTGCTGCTGTGCGACGACGACGACGACGAGTTGCGGTCGCCGGTTGCGTACGGGGCGGAAGGCGGGCAGCGATTTTCGTGTTTTAATTTTTTTTTCTGAGCGTGCTGTATGATTTGGCCGCACGGGGTAATCGATTATGCAGTGTGGCGGCGGTCGGGTGTGTGCGGCGGCCGCGGCTGGTCATGGCGGCGTCGGCCGGATGCGTGATGCGGTGCGACGACGGCGACGACGAGTTGCGGTGGCCGGATGCGTGCTGGCCGGCGGGCAGGCAGTGATTTTTGCGTTTTAATTTGTTTCCATGCGGACGGTATGATTTGGCCGCACGGGTTAATCGATTATACAATGTGGTTGGGCCGCCCGCACGTGAAAATATATAGTTTTCCAGACACTCAGGTACATACGGTCAAATCCTCCGCTCGGAAAAATCATCTTGATCGCACGTAAAAAATGCTTTTCATAGAGATTCATGGACATCATTTTATATGAGTGGCATACAACTTTTGTATCATATTGAGATTATAAAATTGTGATGCTTATTCTGAGTAAGCAACAAAGCTGATGACACTATAAAAACTTGGAAGCGAAAAATCATTATATGTATGCGAAATAAATGCAACTATAGTTGCCTTCATTTAAATCTTCTAGTTTTGGCGTTGATAATTATGAAGGTTTCTTCTACCGATAGACTCTTCAACCTGCTCTTGAACATTAGAAGGTGATACTGCTAATGCCTGGCGCAAAACATTGAATTCATTTGCTGATGCTGAATCAGGATTAAAAATTATGTCAGACTCATAAGTAGTTGATAGTTCATCTACAAAAGGAAAATGTCAGTTAGTTTAAAATATGTGATTTATCACGGTGGCAAATATGTTAGAGAAATAGAGGGGGGCTTCCTTACCTGCTCTTCTGTCCACCCTCGTCAGCGTAGCCACAAAACAATCGAAATGTGTCCGTGCTGAGCGCCACCTAGTCAAGTTGCGGGTAAGTTGTTGGTCCCATACACGAACGAAAATTATCTGCAACCTGATTTACAAAAATTATATGCAACATGAGTGTTGTGTGATCTCAATTAATTAATACATGTAAAAAAATGGAGCATGTCGTACCTAGGATTAACCAGCGCGATTATCCTTGTCGGCGTCTGACGCAAATACAAACTCCTGAACTCAATGTCCCCGACATGCACAACTAATCCAATGACATCTGCACAACTCATAGACACATTAGTTTTTCATTTGCTAGCAACTAAACAAAGATTGGTATTTTTGTCAGTACCGAATCAAACAATATATCTACTAAAGAATTGTGCCTTGCCAAAAAATATCATCATATTCTGGAAAACGCCATGGACAACGTAGCATGTGGACAGGACCATGAGGCGTGCGGGTAGTTGTTACATTATTGAGAATCATGCAGAACTGAGATCTTATCTTAAATCTTAGATGCACGATCATTTCTGTCGGATCAAACCCGACGTTATAGAAATCATAAACAGATCCACATCTTAAAAGCTGGTTGAAATGCTCAGCTTGACGACGGTAAACAATTGCCTCCATCTTAGTGCCCTACACATGTTATGAGATGTAAGACTATAAGACACTAAAAAAATTATTGTCGTTAAAATCAATCAATCAATAAATATAAAGATTTTAGCTTCGGCGTGATTTGATTGGCTGAGGTGCACTGAGAGGCTTGCTACATACAGTGAGTCACAGTGGAAATAAACTACATATTAGATCTAAAATTCTGAAAAAGAAGATTGAAAAATCATTTTGACTTACCAATTCATCAATTAGTATTAGTCGAATTTGTAGATCGCCGTAATAATTCTCTTGCAGATGTCCTTTCTTGATGACCCTCGCACGGACAATCCACCATTTCCAGTGTATGTGATCCATTTGTATATCGTGGAACCGAACAATTCTGCATGGGGAAGATAATATACACGATATGATAGCATTGCACAATCCATCAACAGAAGAAATAATAGAATGAAGAAAGAGTGACCTCCATGGTTGCACGACTACGGCATTCTCCATATTGCGTGGTAATTAGCCGTTCGGAAGAGACGTCCGGAAGAATGGGTGGAAATGGTGGCGGCTGGCAACCAGAGCTGCTGGAAATGGTGGCGGCTGGCAACAAGAGCTGCTGGCGCCATTTATGTGATGATTGTTAACTAATCACGATTAGCGTTATCTTGCCGTGGCGTCAAAATCGAATCAAATACCAAAAAAATCGCCGGCTGGCTGTTGGCTGGTTCTGGCACGTCAAAATACCCACAAACACCCAAACAAATCGTTGGCTGTTGGTTGGTTGTGGCAGTGGCATTGGACTCTAACAGTCAGGTCATATGGGTCGATTAGGCCCATAAGGCCCATAGTTTGTTTCCTTTATCAATTAATTCAACATTGAGTCACAATCGCTGGCTGTTGGCTGGTTGTGGCATTGGAGTTGAATTTGTTGTATTTTGTCGTAGTTCATTTTACAGTATGCCCTTTTTAATCGGTAAAGACACGCATATAAAAAGTTTTTTTTTCAGTTGCTAATCCACGAGAAAGATTAAAGATTAATATAAAATATCACCACATTCTTCGTGAACCATCTAATTCCAGATTACTCCATATTATAGTATCATGGAAATGTAATGCATAGTTTCCTGTACTCGTACGAAATATGCAAACACGCTCAAATCTAACTTGTCAAAGCTTGGAAGGCTCAATCCAAGAGAGCTATGATTTTCAATTAGTCACTGGAACTCCAGTATCCAACTTTTTTTTTATAAAAAAAAAACAGTATACAGTATCTGCACAATAGATTCATGCCAACCAAATTAACTTCAAAATGCAACCCTCTCAATCCAACACCAGTATCTAGTATGTACACAATAGCTTCATGCTGACTGCACGCATCTGGAGTCAGTGCTGACAAGCACACAACACACACAGAGGTAGGCAAGCAGAGGCAATGCATCAGTTAATAGAAGATCCAGTAATCAGCCATAAGCAAAACAATGGAATTGCTGATGCTTATAAGCATCAGGCTAGTTCTGCTGGAAAGCAGCAGCAACTGCAAAACAATGGCGCCTAAATACACTATTGTCGGTGCATATTTTATTCCTTACAAGTAAAATCATAGGCAATACCACAGTATGCTATGCTTCATAAGTCAAATTTCGTATAGATGAAACGGCATCCGCGGAGTAGATCGGCGATGTGGGCAGCGGTGACGTGATCACGGAAGCAGCTACAGGTTCTATTATACATGCAGTTTCAGAGTGTATGTCAAGTCAAACACTGACTAAATAAATATTATTAATATATAATATATGCCATCAGTCCACATTAACTATATAGATGCCCTTATTTGACCAAAAAATTGATCATGCATTCAAAAGGCATAAATGGGTTCGATCTATAAAATCAACAGCTACATATGCAGATGAAAGGCTCCAGGTTGCTTTCACCGCACAAAGTTCACATCACATACTTGCCATCTGTTAGCTTCAGGGCTTGTTTGGAACATAAGACTTTACAAAAATTTGTTCAAATATAGTAAACTTCCTCCTCTCCAAAGAAGTCCTATATGGCGATTGAAATGGAATTGTAAGTTAATTTTATACAATTACCTACTGTTAACAATGAATGTTCATCAGGAAGGAAATTTGTGCTAGATGCATCCCTTCACCATTTCTTGCACACGCCTACAATGCTTCCACTGCGTCTATAGTCCATATTGCTTTGTCAACCTGACAATAATAGATCAAGAGCATAATAATGTTTTGCTGCTAATCCAGGCACAGCACCCCATTGCCAAAGATGCAATCCGTTATCTGTACAGCTATCTAAGAAAGTACATACATATTTAAGCAAGCATATTTAAGCAAGCCATGGAATGCTTCAGATAAATTTCAAGTAAATTGCATGATCCACTATTATTAAATGTGGACCTCATTTAGTCACTGTTGTTTCAAATTAACCTAATATACTTCAGTTATAACTTGGAAAAATAAAACATTTGTGCAATTATCCTATCCTAATCGGGCTAGTGACACAATATATTTGCAACAGTGATTCCAATAGCAAGTTTTATGTACAGGGGTTTCAGATGTAAACATCTTACAAAATATAATTTTCGATGTAGCCAGTTGCACAAATACTGCTAGGAATCAATGGCATTCAAGTGAATCACATATTGTAGGGAACAAAGGTGCAAAGCAATCGCAGAATTTCAGTTTAATAATACTCAACATAAGATATTATCATCCAAAGATCAGATCTTATAGGTGATTTATTTCACCGTCTTCAGAAAACACCTAATGCATACAAAGCCATACGTGAACTAAACTATATGAAGAAGCACTCAGCAGTAAGAATGGAATTTAAGCAAGCATATTGTGGACGGTTAATTAGTCACATAATATACCTCTTCTAATCTGTGAGGACCTCTCTAAACACAATATTTTTTGTGTATGTTGCAGACTGTTTAGACAAATCCTTTCCTTTCTTCTCATTGTCCTTCACGCCAGTACGCTTAGACTTTTTATTTTGTTTCTTGTCTTCTACCGGCATCGATAGTATTTTTATGTTTGTTCTAGAGGTTGCTCTAGACAGCGCGACGTATAGTTGACCATGAGAGAAGACAGGCTCTGGTAAGTAGATGCCTGCATTTGGAATGGTTTGACCCTGTGCCTTATTGATGGTCAATGCAAAGCTCAATCTAACCGGAAATTGCTTCCTCTTGAAGCGAAACGGGAACATCTCATCATCAGAAGGACATAGAGGTATCCGAGGAAGGAAAACTCTCTTTCCAGCATGCTGCCCTACAACAATCTCCGCGTCAATAGCATTTTTTCCAAACTGACGAACCACCAGCCTTGTCCCATTGCAAAGCCCGTTGGCTGGGTCAATGTTCCTCAAAAGCATGATGGGGCAGTTTATCTTCAGCTTAAGCACATGCGGAGGTAGGCCATTTGGAGTTAGAGAGTTCAAGAATTCCGGCGGGTAATAGTTATGAGGGTCATCATCTGCTCGGTCAAAACTATGATATGTCATCACATCCCCTCTAAACCGCTCAATCATCTTCATGTTTATTCGATCGACGAACTCATTCCGAGTGGACAATATGGCCCTACATGTGATGTAGTTTGGGTCCGTCAGGTTATCGTTTAGGTTGGGGAACACGGTATCGATGAGCCTTTCGAGGTCCGTTTCATTCCCTTTGCACGACACGCAAATATCCGAAGGAAGGCCTATGAGTCCTTCCTTGTTCACCTCCTCGGTTCCATTCCCAACTCGAAGGAGGTAGTCCGCAAACCACGTGTCGCTCTGCGCCCTCATATTGCGAACAAGCTTTAATTGAACCATACAATCCCAAAGATAGGACCTGCGTAGAGTGGCATCTGTTATCTGAGACCTAGTGCCCTTCCTGATGACTGGGAGCACCTGCCTAAAATCCCCTCCAAACACAATCGTCTTCCCTCCAAACGGAGAACGCGGACAACCCATTATATCTCTCATGCTCATATCGAGGGCCTCAACCGCCTGCCTCTTTGTCATGGAGGCCTCATCCCATATTATAAGTGACGCCATCTGGAGAAGCTTCGCCGTCCCACTTTGTTTGGTGAAGCTGCAATAAGACCCTTCGTCAATGTTGAGGGGGATCTTGAACCGCGAATGTGCGGTCCGGCCTCCAGGCATTATAGAAGCTGCAACACCCGACGTCGCGGTTGCCACCGCTATATCTCCTTTGCCGCGAACCGTAGCTAGCAGCGCCCTATACAGGAAAGTCTTTCCCGTGCCTCCTGGGCCATCTACGAAGAAAACACCCCCCTGAGCACTGCCAACTGCATTCATGATTTTGTTGAATGCGGACCTTTGCTCATCATTCAGCTGGTCTGAGAGGTTCATATCGTCCGTCTCCACACCAATGGATGACTCCTCAATAATCTCTCTGGGATCTCCTCTGGTACTATCATGTGATTCGTCAATTTCAGGGAGCGGAAACGATGTGATTTCCTTTCCCATTGATTGTAGCATGCCTCAGATATCTATCAGCACCATCTGTTGGACAACATGAGGGCATGTGTTGTTACGCCTGTAGTCATCAGACATGGCATCTAGATGTTTGTCCCAAAGACCACGGACATCGCTAGGTTCGCAATACACCAATATGGTAGCGAATAACCTGCATAGCGACGCTGGCATCTGGAAGACCGCAGCCTCCATAAGGCACTCGTCGAGGGTGTTGTCTGCCTCTATAAGACCCCTTCTTTCAGCTGCAGCACGGAACGAAGGCATGACCACGCCATCAACAGTGCGTAGGTCTTCGAATGAGGTGGAGCCCGCCACATGGTTTAGCAGCACCCGAAGATAGTAACGCTCCCCCTCTGCCAGGTGGGCACACACAATCCTCCCGACCTATACACCTCTCTCTCTTTTTTTTCCAGTACTTACCTGCTGTCTGCCAAGTAAACCACATTGGGAAATCCCTATAAAGGATATCTCGAGCCCAGACATGCTGCCGGTTAGCCTCGAAATACGCTGTAAGCATCGACCTGCCTGCGTCTTCCTTATCAAGAACATCACGAAGATCCTTGTCTGCATCGAAAGCCAACATGTGCATGTTTGGCAGATGCAGTTGCAATTGCCTCACAGACGGCGAGATGTGGCATATGTCAAACCCATATATACGCCACAAGGCTTCTGGAGGGGTCACCCACCTCGCATCCCTGTAGCGCTGAATCTCATCGATTTCGCCGTTGCTATCTGCCTCGTTTATTGATATCGAGGCCCTGTCGTGTCCCTTGTATAGGTATTTAAATAGGTACTTCACTGCCTTGATACTCGAACAGACCTCGACATTCATGTGACAGTTGTACATCCGTAGAAGATATGGATTGTACGAGACAACCCACCTATTATCGAGAGGATGGCCTCTAACCACTCTACTCTTACCGTCATTACGTCTCCTATACAATGGGTATGAATCCTTGCCTTGTGAGGTTGTAGGGTTGAACTGTCGTGGGTAGTTGTTCCTACACTTTCCATCTCGCATGCATTGGCATTTACCGTTGAGTGGACCGCAAGGGCCATGCATCATATGCTTAACAACCATATCATAGAGCTCTCTATACTTCTTCTTGTCGGGAAGCTCAGCCGAGACGATGCAGTCATATTGGTCCGCAGATGTTAGCTTGTATCTACCACTCATGATCAACAAGAAGTGTGCGTGCGGCAGACCCCTCTTCTGGAACTCAACAACATAAACATGTGCAATGACCTTGCCAAGAATATGTTTCTCAAACAACTGCTTCTTTAGGTCCTCTAACTTGGCTCGAAAGACACGGACCACAAGATCAGGACGATCTTGTGGTGTCTGGCCAGGCTCAAGCTCTCGAGTAATCTCATCCCACTTTGGGTTGCTGGTCATTGTAAGGAATACATCTGGCTTCCCATACTTCTGTACTAAGGCCATGGCATCCATGTATCGGCGCTTCATATTTCGGCCACCACCTACGAACGACGCTGGCAACACAGTCCGTTTGCCGACCGCGCTTGCTCGACTCTCCCCAGCCTGGATGCTGTCCATTAAACCTTGATACAGGTCGGCCCTTATCTCCTTCTGGTTGTTCCTCACATAGTCCAGACGGGAGCTCTCAACCTTGATGTACATGTCAACAGCGAACTGCTGGAATAGGCGTCCGCCGTGAAGTATAGGATTGAAAATCCCACGGCGCATCTGGAATTTGTAGCAGTAGTAGTCCCTTACAGAGACCCGTATCCTGCTGTTACAATCTGCACGTGAGAAACATTTGGGTTAGTGCAGTCACGTAATGGGGCATTATCAATTGTCTTAGTAACATAGTACAAAGATAAACTTACCAGGATCATCGCCATGACGCTCGTTTGCAGCCTTCATGGTTATTTTGTCCTTTGGAAGACCTTGATGCCAACCACTCTCTCCTCTAGGGAAGAACAAAGGATACGAGAGTGGATCGTAACATCCGTAGAAAGGCTGGATGCATTTACGGGTACAGTCGTTACCGTATATTGTCACGCTAGGCTCAAATTTCCTTCTCTCGTTTCCTTCAACCCAGACAGCGGCGACCTCAGTTGTCACCGGCACATTGTAACGCCTTTGGTCCAACCTATGATCCAAATTTAGTGTCACGCGGTAGTTCGCGAGGTCATCAGCCTGCCCTAGACTTCTAAATGTCTCTGAGTACGGGTTGTTCCGAAGGACGTCTGAAACAGTCCTGATCACATCCTGGTCAAGGCTCGGAGAACGACGAAACCTGTGACTCAAGGTTGGATCGTCATCATAAAAATACAGCTCAAGATGCTCTGGACCAGACTCTCTAGGACCAAAAGAATGTATGTTATGATAGATCTAACCATGGGCCCGAAATGTGTACACGCCCGAGCTCATGTTTGCAAAGGCCTTGTCAAGGCTTACACCAAGGGTAGTGAATGAGAAGTGGCCGTTAAAATATCTAATGTTATCCCGGAAATGCTTGGCGTCTGGATCCGAGCTTGTCCAGAGCCTCATCAGTTCAGGGGGTGTTTCATTTTCTACAAGCTTGATCTTTCCATCCCGACAACAGAAGCCTGGCGGTTCGTACTGGAACCTCTTGGCGCCACAGTGTTTACAGTCAGGCTCAGCCTTCAGAACATTTGTGCTTTGTGGAATGTTGCTATACACACAGTCGAACGGATCAGGAACTGAAGAGGTCGGTGATTGCGTGTCGTCGTCATCAGATTGTACCATCTCGTCATCGTCATCATCGCCTAGGATTGTTTAGCGGAAAAGGAGTTTAGTTTTCAAAAATCTATACAAGTGAAAGAGAGATTTAAGTATGAGGACGATGGTACCTAGCCCAGCAAACATGTAGTATTCATCGTCCGTGTCATCATCCATGAAGGAATCCATATCATCTTTAGTGGAATGAAAAGTTAGTGTGCGGAAGGGTACAAAATTGCGAGTATGAATGAAAACATACATATATCATACCATCATCAAAAGTGCATGATCGTGCAAGATGATCTGCAGCATGCTCAGTTGGCCGGCTCGATGTAGCTGGCACATCATCGGTTGTTTCCAAGCAAGGCGTTGGATTTAATAACGACGGGCTGCTACCCTCAGGGCACTCCAACGCAATTGATTCAGCGCATGGTTTGTCACGCCGAGCAGCGTAGCGTGCATTACGTCGTGCGAGATGAGCAGTCCTTTCTCCAGGAGTGACATTTTGCCGTCTTGATCTACGACGGGCATTCATTTCATGAATGTCCACATCAGGTAAATTTTGCCTTGCAACCCTAAGGCGTGCATTCATCTCTTGTTTTTGTTCCGCTGTCATAGACTGACGTCGTGATCTCTGACGTTCTAGCATAACTTGCTTCTGTTCTGGTGTTTTAGCAGCATACTTGGCCCTATCCCCAGCACGACGTGACTGCAACTGGTCTTGTGAAAGGCTCCGGGATACAGGATTTCGTGAATTCTCTAATGATGTTCTACGACTTTGTGTATCCTGACCTGAATTCGTAGCTAGAAAATCAGTTTCATTATTGTTCTGTGTCTCTCCTTGAACTATGTAGCTCAAAGGTTCTTCGGATCCTTCATTAAGATCATAATATGCTATATTGTTTATCACTGTAAATGGGAGACGTCTAGGTGTGATCGTGGGTTGTTGAGATACACTTCCTGTTTGAACATAGTACATTGAACTATAAACAATTGCAATTGTGAAACCATTCATTGCAAGTGCACGTAAGGATATACATTACCTGTTCCCTTTGTTGTAGGGGTGTCCAATAATTCATCATTACTAACCCATTGTTCCCTTCCTGCGGGATCTCCAGCGGTGACAATAGAAATATCTCCAAGCGTAGGAGTAGGAGTAGAAAATTTTGACGTCGTAGCTTTAGGCACATTACCTGAAAGAGTTTAATTAATAAAATAATAATAATGAGCCAAGATATTCGTAAAGCTTTAATTTGGATATAGACATATATGCGTATATTTATATATAAACCTTGAGATTCATCCTTCCTCCGCCTCCTGGCATCGCGTGCCTTCCTGTTTCTATCTTCCTTTTGCTCTTTGGTCAATGATGCGTACCACTCTCTAGAACGCTTATTTTTTAGTTCAGACGCGCTGAGATTAGTGACATCTCCATGAGCATCTGCACAAAAAATCTGAGGTTCACACATACGCATATATAAATATAATAAATTGTCATTTTATACTTGAGTTATTTGAATGGACCTTCTGCCTGGAGAGGCATGGTATACTCGCTGGGTGTACTGTAGGACATATCAGAACTGTTAGTAAATGGTAGACGCACAGGCGTTACAATAGAACCCACATTTTCAGTGCCTGCATCATTAACATCCAACCGGCCCCCTACTGATTGATCTTCAGTGCTTGCAATTTTAATATCACCAAACGGAGCTGCTATTGAAATGCAAACATATTAAAAAATGTTTTTGGCACAAATTTACAAACATATTTTTAGCAGTGACCATATGACAACTCAACCTGAAACAGATGAGGCCGTAGTAGTAATTTTTTTTGATGTCGCAGCTTGAGACCCATTATCTGAAAGTTCAATTAATTTAATAATAAAGTTTTCTGTTTAGAGAGTTTAGATATGCTGCAGTAGAGATTTAAACCTTGTGATTCAAAGTTCCTCCGCTTCCTGATATCTCGTGCCTTCTTGTTTCTATCTTCCTTTTGCTCTTTGGTCAATGATGCATACCACTCCCTAGCACGCTTCCTTTTTAGTTTAGTCGCACTTAGTTTTGTAACATCTTGAAGAGTGCATGCACACAAAAACTGTGCTTAATACAAAAGCCTTAAAAAGAAACAAAACATATAATATAGTGCTACGCCCAACCTGTAGAGTCCAAGTTGTTGTGCTGGCAATTCTCACGATCTTTTGGCACATTAGTTCCATTTTTATTAGCAGCGGGATGGTTGTTCGTCAAATTGGCATCAATTACATTAGTTATATCAGCAAAAGGACCTGAGGGAGGAGTGATCCTCATATTAGCAAGCAATAATATATCAATTGAGCGATAAATATAACATTAGCTAGATGGATGAAAATGTCACCTGATCTTGTTGACGATGTTGGCACAGAACTCCCACCATTGTTATCCAAACAAACAATCTTAAATTGGAAATTGGAAGCAAATATGAGGATTATAATTCTTTCCCAGTGGTTTAAACAGGCAGAAGAAAAATACTTTATGCCATCACATGATAATTCCCAGTGGTTTAAACATGCATGCACATTAGTCTCCTGCCAAATCCTGCTGAACATAGTACACAAATTCATCTAATGGGATGCCATTTGACAGAAAATATCTCCCCAGCAATCAGCTCAGCAGAAAAATCTGAGTTTGATTTGCTAGTAAACTGCAGAACATTGAATGAAAATACACTATCGACTTACTTATAACAACTGTGCACTTAAATTACAATGTGCCAATCAGAAGAGTTGTTTGCTATCTCACACAAAATCACACCATTTCAATTCAGTTTTCAAAATTACTCTGAAATATGCAAATGGAAGAACCCTTTATCAATCTCTGAGCAGGAGTCAGGAGCAAACAAACGGACAGGGGCAGAACATCAAGACTGAAATCGAAACATGGTAAAAGCATGAAAGGCATACATAAACCATTTCTTTCTCCATTTTTTCTAATGTTTAGAGAAAGACAGACTCACCGTATCAATGCCAAAAAAAATTCAGCAGATGCCAAGTGCATGTCCCTGAACTCCTGCTTGATTCCTCCTGGATCTAGGTTTCCTGGGATTGAAAAGTGGCATTTACATCTCGTGATCAACAATATACAGAACCTAGTTGGGGGCTTTGAACTGGGGACGGGGGAGCAGTAGTCCCGGTGACCTAGGCTAGGGATGAGGCAGCAATGGTCAGTTGGGGATCGGGCAGCGGCGACGGTGACCTAGCAGCGGGGATTCGGCGGCTATGTTGTGAGTTGTGCAGGCTGCGATGGCTGGTTGGGGATTGGGCAGCGGCGACGGAGATGGTAACCTAGACCTAGCAACCAGGGATTCGCAGCAGCGTGGTGTGGCGTGCGGGCGGCAATGGCCGGTTTGCAGGTCGGGGATGGTGTGGCGTGCGGCTATTGCGGCAGCGGCGGCTGACAGAAGTGGTGGGACAGGAGGGGATACATACCTTCAGATGACGGCGATCGTGACCGGCGGAGGTGGCGGCAGTCGAGGGCGGCGTGGGTCGTCGCGACGGCGGCGAGGAAGCGGCTCCTCGGCGGTGTTGACGCGGCGTGACCTCCTGCTCCCGCGTTGGCGGTCGAGGGCGGCGCGGGACGCGGGACTCGGGGCGCGGCGACGGCAGCGAGGAGACGGCGCGGGTCGCAGCGTCGGCGGTCGAGGGCGGCGCGGGACGCGGGACGCGGGGCGCGGGGCACGGGGCTGCTGAGGAGGCGATGCGGCGGCGAGGCGAGGAGGCGACGCAGGGAGGAGGGCGAAGGTGGATGATCGATCCGATGCGAGGTGGAGGCGCGTTGGAGAGGGCGGCGGCGATCGCGGAGGAGGCCGGCGGGCGTGGCTGGTGAGGAGGCGATGCGGCGGCGGGGCGAGCTTCGCCCAGGGAGGAGGGCGAAGGACGCGGCGTGGGAGGAGGAGGAGTGGGCGTGGGGAGGAGGTCGATTCAAGAGAGGAGCGAGCGCGTGATGGGGAGGAGATTGACGCCGTTGGACATGGCAATCGGATGGTTGAGATTATGCGTGTCTATCAGATGCATCTGCTATGTCAGGAATCAAGACCACCACTACGAACTTTTTAAGTAGTAGAGATATGCATATGGAATATATATTTTATATATGTATTTTTTTACAAAAATCTTAGGTATTCATTGAATACCCATGAATTGAAGTGGGCCCGCCCCTTCGGCAGCATGCTGCAGGCCGGCAGGAAGATGGCGTACGACCTCGACGAGAACACGCTTACGTTCGACTTCGAGACACCGTCGTCCTCCTTGCGGTAGTCGTCGTCGCTGTCACCAACGGCGTCGCGGTCCTCGGCGGCGGCGCTGACGCCCTCCGTCTTCCTATCTGCGGCTTGGGTGGTGCTGCTGCTGCTCGCCGTCGTGATGTGAAGCGCGCTGCGGCGTTTGACGGGGAGGGGAATTTAATCCCTTCTGTCTTGTTCGGTTTGAAAAGGATTACAGAGAATTAGAGAAGATCGAGAAAAAATAATTCCACATAATAGATGTGAAATAAATCCCCTTCAGTCTCTCTCTCGGGGGATTAACCAAACAAGACCTATAGGAGATGTCTCCTCATGTATCTTTTTCTTTTAAATTCAGTACAAACAGACGTGGAAAGTTTTAAAAACAATTGACAGTACTCAGTCCACCAAAAATCAAGTTTAAATTCGACATACACACTGAGAAAAAAACAATTCAGATTTGAACAGTATTTTTACTATTTATACGCTGAATTTGTTTCGCTATATGTCGATGTGTGAGTTGACTTTTGATACAACTTATATAACATTTTTATGTGTGTGTTGATAAATTTTTTGGATTTTCTCATAACCGTCCGGATAGTTTTTAAATAAATGAGGGGATGTCCCCTCAAGTCTCTAGATATCAAAATAGTTTTCCCCGTGTGATGACAGAGCTATCCCGATCCCACCATTTTAAATTACATGTCATTTAAATTACTTTGAAGTTTGTCTTCCAAACCAAATAATTTAGCGGTAGCACTATTCCGTGTAGGATCGAATCACAATAACTAAGCCAACCAGAGGGGGTGAATGGTTGGTATATCCAAAAACCTAAACTTTTAGCGGAAATAAAAGTCACCGTCAAATTCGACGGATCGCGGTCTGACCGAAGTAATTGCACCGGTCTGACCGCCTGAATACCTCCAGTCTGACAGAGGTAGTAACTCCGGTCTCACCGCCTGGATCAGCTCCTGTCGTCTGCCGCCGCCGCCGGTCTGACCGCCCTTACGCCGCTGGTCTGACCGCCGGTGTGCCGCCGGTTAGACCGCCGAAAGCCGATGAAACACAAATTGAATAACTCTTAAAGTGGATGACGACTTTATTGATTCTCTCTGTGTTTACAAAGTGCACCAACATCACTCCAAACAAAAAACTCGAGTAAGCTCGAAACCCTAACTCAACTATCAACTCAATTGCTCTCGAAAGCGATACCGGGAAGCCTCACACTCCCTGTCTATTTATACATGAGGTAGGCAGCCTAAAGCTACGAACCAAACTCATACTAGAAGTCCTAATCCCCATAGGAAACCTTCTCGTACAAGAAACAAACTTTACATAACCAATCATACCAAATTTGGACTCCTTCCAAATTCGACTCTGCATCCCATACGCACACAATACCTCCATCGTATGCCATATGGAAACTTCACCAACCACGTGTATTGAACTCTAACCTTAGTATCCCGCATGATCTCTGACCACCATGAACGTCGTCTTATCCCCAAGCCAACTCCCGGTCCATCACCGCAAATACTCTCCCGGCATCTCGAGTCACCTACACATAGACCAAGCTATCCCCAACTTGACTCATTGTTAGCAAACAACAGTATTACATACGTATGGTATCCATCTAGAAGCCATAATCATGAAACAATCTAATATGACCATGGCTACTATAGATACAACCATTGCTCACATCATGGATGAACAAGATTATATCAAGATCAAGTCCTCCAAGTGCTGGAATTCGATTCGGCCACCTGCTACACTGTTGACTTCAAACGGCCGCCAAATTTGCATCCGAGCTCCGTTTTGGGCCCGTGAGTACTTGATGGAAAGGTTTCGGAGTCCTTCCAACGGATCCAGCCTCATCACCAAACTCCATCTCAGTTGGCCGCAATCAAAGAAACAAGGAGCTGCGTCACCTGTCATGGGCCTATGGGCATGTAACTTCGTCTGGGACCCCGGCCCAAGTGGGGCCCATGTGGGGTGCGCCCCAACCAGGTGGATCATGACCCTAGATTCCCTTTGGTCGTCCTCTCACAATTATAATTAACTAGGTACCCCTATAGAGTTTCTTGGGTTTTGTTTAGATGAAAGTTTAGCCATTGCTACTTCCTTGCAGCGCGTGTGTCGGCTAGACCGTCCGTCTGCTTGTATTCGAAACCCCAACTTATTGTGTGTATTCATTCTTATTTGCAATTCAGATTGATTTTATCTTGTTCTTGCTTGTTTCTTCGATTTGCTTGCAGGAATAAGGTTGATCTGCACCGGTAAGATTAACAACCCACCGGTAAGATCAACAACCCACAGAGAGGTGTATCAATCGCAAAGGCGCAACACAACGTCTTGTACGATTGTAGTCGGGTTGTCAACGTTTCTCTCAAATCGTAGTTATCATCAACTCTTCGAAAGATCGGGCCAAACAACTGCCTTGAGTGTCGAAAGGAGCTCAGGGTTCGTCAGGTGGTATCAGAGCTTTCGTTGCTCGGTGAGTTTTCATTTACCTATAACCAGAAAATAGCCAAAAAAAAATTTTCATACATTACCTAGCCACATTTGTGCCATTGCATTGTTCTATGCAGTTTTTGCTTTGTTGAATTTTTGTTGCATTGTCACGTCGTGTTGCTGGTCTTAGCGTCTAGTTCGTTTAGAATTTCGAGTTCTGGTCACGTTTTGTACCACAGTTGTTGTTGCCTCCGTGTCTCTGTTGTCGTCGGGACCTACGAAAACGGAATCGGCTCGCTGCCATGGTTCTATTTTTGTAGTTTTCAGAAGTTTCTGTCGGTTAGTTTTTGAGTTCTTGAGTTGCATCTAAGGTTTCTGTTCGATGGCTGTGCCGTGGTTGTATCCGTTATGGTGCGCATGTGATGTTGTGCGTGAGGAAGAAGGAAGGAGGAGATTAGATTAGATCGGTTTTTGGTAGTAGATTGGATCGGTTTCTATTTGAACCGGATTCGGTTTCCTTGCATGAGATTTTTCCTTTTATTCGAACTCCGTGTGCCGTGTCCTTCCTTTGCCGCCCACCACCACCAGGCCGAGATTTCTGAGTCCGATTCCCTCCCTCACAGCTATACCGTGACATCCCATACACTTGGGTGAAAATTTTTCGTGCGTCGGATTGAAGATATGTTTGCAAAAACGGAACCTATGCAACGAGAGCATTTCATTTTTGTATAGTTCTAATTTTGGGTTTGCATTTGAGTCCCTGTAATTTTAGTATTTATATTTGAGTCCCTGTAATCTTACATTAAGATCCTTGAGTCGGTTTTTGTTAAAAAAAATAAAAAAAAAGGAGAGAAGAAAAGGCAGAAAGGTGCATAAAAAAAGATAAAAGAAAAGCCACACAAAAAAAGAAAAAAAAGAAGGAAAAGAAAGAAAATAAAAAAAAAGAGAAAGAAAGAAAGAAAGAAAGAAAGAAGGCAAAAAAAATCAGTTTGGTTTCATATATTAAGAGTGTGCTTGAGTTGTTTCTGGTGTTATATTGTGGTACTGTTTGTATCTAGGCTCGCGTCTCTATTACATTCTAGCCTTGGACCAGCACGGTACTTGACTTTGAACGATCAATCAACTTTGCATTCTTTGGATTGAGCATTTGCTATTCCTTTGCTATATATTTAAGCCTACCCAGAGCTCCATAGATTTGATTGCAGCTGTACAGCAAGTGTTTGCCAAGGCATCGATACATCCAAACTCCATTGGGGTGCTTGGTTGAGTCGGTGTACGTCACCATTCCACTTGCTTTGGTAAGAACTTGTAAGAGCTTGGTGAAAAGCTTGAGTGTGTGTGATATTTCAGCTGTCACTACCTAGTAGTTGATAGGAGCGTGCATATTCTTGTGTATGTTTCTTATTTGCTACTAACCATGGCAGGATTGTGCAAGGGGAAACGAGATGGTCATGCTCAACATCAACATCTTCACCATCAACAAGATATAGCGACTTCTTCACGCATCACATATGAGGTATATGATAATGATCTTGCAAGGGTAGAATCTAAATTGCCAGTGTTTGATGGTAAGTATGATTCCGCCGCTTATGTTAATTGGGAGCTAGCAGTAGACAAACAATTTGATGAGTATGATTTCTCTAATGCTCAAATGATTAAGGCTGCTACTAATAAATGTACCGGTTCTGCATCTTTTTGGTGGTACACTGTTGGCAATAAGCTTGAAACTTGGGATGAATGCAAAACAATGATGAGGAAAAATTTTGTGTTTTCATATTATAAACGTACTCTCCTTGAGAAATTAGAACATCTAAAACAAGGTGACAAAACCGTGCGGGAGTACTTTCATAACTTTAAAATTTGTATCACTTATAGTGGTTTAAAAGAAAGCAATGAGAACACAATGACTAGATTTTTTAGAGGGCTTAATTCTGATATTTAGGCTGGGCTTATTAATGTGACATATAATCATATAGGCCAATTGTTCATGCTTGCTTGCAATGTTGAGCGCAAAATTTTGGAGAACCCAACGGAGCAACAAGCTATGCTTGTGCCTCCTATCACTGATGTTTTGCAGGAAGTTCAGAACAGTCCCCAAAATGAGAAGAACGATATGTTTGAGATGTCACTTCCATCACTCGCGAATGAAGAGAAGGCTGATGCACCTACATTATCTGAAGAGTGCATAAAAGATAAATTAAATGGTGCAGAAATTACTCAAGGTGAGTATGCTTCTGATGAATTACATTTTTCCACTTTCCATGCCGACCTAGAGCAAATTTTAATGGAACCTACTTCTGAATTGTCTTTGTCACAAGTTGATTTGCATTTTGTTCCTCGTGATAAAGAAGAGTTATGCGATAGTACTTCACTTATATCCATTCCACAACTAGTGAATCAACATGCCACTTTTAATCTTGATTCTCCATGTACTGAATTTAAGCATGTTATTCACACGTCCATCGAGAATGATGAACTTCAATTGCAATCTTCTTTAAATACATTGGGCTATATTCTGTTTGATGATTCTTGTGAGCTCAATTATTTGAAGGACAAAATATTTGCTCATTCTGATTTGCCAAGTCCTCGTAATGTTATTTTTCACATCTTTGGCCAATGTAATGATAGAGGAATATATTTGGTGCATAGAGTTTACATCTGTTCGGATTTAGAACCTCCTGTACATGTGGATAAAACATGCAAGCAAGAGTGACACGTTATTTCTAATCATATTACTTCGAGTTTCTCTTGTTTTGATTGGATAAAACAGATTGTTTTAAATCGACCACGCGATGAGAACCATATGGAAAAACCGAGGACGGTTTTCCGTAAAGAAGGGGAGGATGATGTGACCATGGCTACTACAGATACAACCATTGCTCACATCATGGATGAACAAGATGATATCAAGATCAAGTCCTCCAAGTGTTGGAATCCGATTCGGCCACCTACTACACTGTTGACTTCAAACAGCCGCCAAATTTGCATTCGAGCTCCGTTTTGGGCCCGTGAGTACTTGATGGAAAGGTTTCGGAGTCCTCCTTCCAACGGATCCAGCCTTATCACCAAACTCCATCTCAGTTGGCCGCAATCAAAGAAACAAGGAGCTGCGTCACCTGTCATGGGCCTATAGGCATGTAACTTCATCTGGGACCCCGGCCCAAGTGGGGCCCATGTGGGGTGCGCCCCAACCAGGTGGATCACGACCCTAGGGTCCCTTTGGTCGTCCTCCCACCATTATAATTAGCTAGGTACCCCTTTAGAGTTTCTTGGGTTTTGTTTAGATGAAAGTTTAGCCATTGCTACTTCCTTGCAGCGCGCATGTCGGCTAGCCCGTCCATCTGCTTGTATTCGAAACCCCAACTTATTATGTGTATTCATTCCTATTTGCAATTCAGATTGATTTTATCTTGTTCTTGCTTGTTTCTTCGATTTGCTTGCAGGAATAAGGTTGATCTGCACCGGCAAGATCAACAACCCACAGAGAGGTGTATCGATCGCAAAGGCGCAACACAACGTCTTGTACGATTGTAGTTGGGTCGTCAACGTTTCTCTCAAATCGTAGTTATCATCAACTCTCCGAAAGATTGGGCCAAACAACTGCCTTGAGTGTCGAAAGGAACTCAGGGTTCATCACAATCACGGATATCCAAACAAACAACCCGAAACCGAAACCGACACAGAGTCGGCCGGTCAGACCGTGGGCTGCGCTGGTCTGACCGCGCAATACATGTCGGTCTGGCCGGCGACACATGCCCGGTCTGACCGGATCCAACAGACAGCAGTCCCTGTTAATCCGATGTAAATTCCAATCATCTCCAAAACCACTTTGCAAATAAATTCCAAATATCAAAACCAATAATCTCCAATGCCAATTGTTCATCACAGAATAATAATCAAAAACACCTTTGATTTTACAATCTCCCCCTCAATGAACACATTGGCAAACCCATCAAAAATATTTTAGTGTTTGGAAAAAATAAAACAAAAGTGGTAAAAAGCACACTTCGTACAAATGTACACATCGTGCTTGAAAATCCAAAAGAAAACTTCTCTCACTTTTGAAAAGAAAGAAATTCTCAATCGAACAAAAACATGCTCTTCTCAACTCTCAACTTTTTCAAAAAATTTCTTCTCTTCTCTCCCTTTTGACAATGATTTCATCAAGCATAGGAATTATGTTCATTAATGTTCAGGAGCTTAGCATACATATAGCATATCATGTCATGTGTTGTAATAAAAAGAAGATGAACCCATCAATAATATAACAAGCATGCATTAAAGTATAAATATGAACCAAAGATTTTACAATTAAGCTTGAATCAACAATCAAAATTCATGATTTCATACGATTTATAATGCAACATCTTTACAAGCACATAGGTTGAAAAATAAACACTAAACACATATACCTATTGCATCTATCACTCTTTCTCAAACTAGCTTTTGCACAAAACAACTAAGAGAATTTTTTTTTCTTTTTCTAGAGCATGTTTGCTCATATTTTTCTCTTTTATTTCGGGTACGTCCCTGTCATCAAGACTGTTTCCAGGGATTCGACACCCATTATTTTGCTCACATCGAATACGTCCTTGTCGTCAAGACTGTTTCCAAGGATTCAATATTCATTTTTTCATAATTTTATTCTCTTTTCACAATGAGCAATTACAAGCTATTTGAGGAATAACAATTCAATAAAGCATATGTATAAAGCATTTATAAATCAAACCATATGCTAGCATCAACATTGCATATTTGCTTAATTCAAGTAAAATTTAAGTGTCATGCATCATCTCCCTTAAAAGCAAAATCTAAGTCTCACAAAAAGACTAGAATACATACAAGCTATGCTAGAGACAAATAAACCTTCATAGTATTGCTAGCATGCACAAGAAAATGCCATATGTATAGAACAAAGCTCTCTTTTTTCAATTTTTCTCATTGTCATATTTTTGCTTGATAAAACCATGAGGTGCAAAACTCCCCCTTAAATCATGCCAAAATGATGAATTATTCCCAATTCACCACGAAGAAAAGCAAAACGATTAGAATCCAAAGGTTTAGTGAAAATATCAATAAGTTGCAATTTAGTGTCCAAAAACTGCAATTCAACATCTCATTTCTCAATATGATCCCTCAAAAAGTGAAAACGAATATCAATGTGCTTTGTGCGTGAGTGTTGAACAGGATTTTTAGCAATGTTAATAGCACTAGTATTATCACAAAAGAGAGGTACTTTCTCAAAAGTAAGATCATAATCTTTCAAAGTTGAAATAAGCCAAAGAATCTGTGAACAACAATTAGCAGCAGCAACATATTCAGATTCAGCAATTGATTGAGCAACACTAGATTGTTTCCTACAAGACCATGCAATCAATGATGTACCAAGAAAATGGCATGTTCCACTAGTACTTTTCGTATCAATTCTACAACCAGCAAAATCAGCATTGGAATATCTACTCAAGCATATAGAAGATGAAGTAGAATACCAAATTCCAAACTCAAGTGTATGATTCAAATACCTCATTATTCGCTTGACCGCTTGACGATGTGAAGCACCAGGAGAAGCTGAAAGCGTGCACACAAACACACAGCAAATTGTATGTCTGGCCTAGAAACAGTTAGATACAACAAAGATCCAATCATACTACTATACTCCTTTTGATCAACAGCTTCACTATCTTCAATAGGATCCAACACAGTTGTAGAACCAATTGGTGTTGAAATTGGCTTGCAATTCTCCATCTTAAACCGTCTCAAAAGATTCTTTGTGTACTTCGTTTGATGCACAAATGTACCTTGAGGTGTTTGCTTAATTTACAATCCTAAAAAGTACGATAACTCACCCATCATGCTCATCTCAAATTCCTTGGGCACAGTCTCAGCAAACTCCACAACCAAAGCGTGAGTTGAACAACTAAAGATGATATCTTCCACATAAATCTGAATGAACAGTTGATTATCACCATGCTTAAAAACAAAATGCGTTTTGTCAACCTTTCGCAAGCAAAAAGTTCTTAAGTCTATCATACCATGCTCTAGGTGCTTGTTTCAAACCATACAAAGCTTTAGACAATTTAAAAACATGGTTGGGAAAATCAAGATTTTCAAAACCTGGTGGTTATTTGACATAAACTTCCTCCTGTATAAAACCATTTAGAAAATCACTTTTCACATCCATTTGATACAATTTAAAACCTTTTGAAGCAGCAAAAGCCAACAAAAGTCTAATTGCCTCAATTCTAGCAACAGGATCAAAAGTTTCACCAAAATCCAAACCCTCCACCTGGGTAAAACCTTGAGCAACAAGTCTAGCTTTATTTCTCACAATCAAACCATCCTCATTTTGTTTATTTTTGAAAACCCACTTGGTTCCAATAATATTATGTCCAGAAGGTGATTCAACTAAAGTCCAAACTTTATTTCTCTTAAAATTTTCAAGTTCTTCATGCATGGCGTTAATCCATGATTCATCAATTAATGCATGTGACACATCTTTGGGTTCAAAAGAAGCAACAAATGCAGAATTTGCACAAACATCATGAGTCGTTATCTTAGACCTAGTGGTCCGCTCACTTAGATTACCAATTATTTGTTCCGGTGGATGTCGTCGTTGAATATGCAAAGTAGCAGCGACTTCTAAAGTTGTTTCACGTTCTGTACCAGTACTGGTCGAAGTTGTAGCCTCTGGAGGACAATCTCGATCAGCGTCAACAGAACCCGAACCTGACGACCCTGGCCGGTTTGACCGCTCGTCCTGAGGCGGTCTGCCCGGAGGTGTGCTTGCGGTCTGACCGGCCTGGCGCCCGGTCTGACCGGCCGAGCCGACCTTGTCGTCATCGTCGTCGCTATCGTCTTCAAAAATACAACTATCCTCCCCCTGAACCTGTGACAATGTACCTGTAATATCGAGTCTAGTACCTGGACTAGCCTCATCAAAAGAAACTTCGCAAGTCTCAACAATTTTGTTAGTCTCCAAAATAAGTACATGATAGCCATGAGAATGTGTAGGGTAACCAAGAAACATTATATCGATAGAACGTGCCTCAAACTTGTCCAAATTTCCAGATTTCAAGACAAAGCATTTGCAACCAAAAACACGCAAAATGTGAAACTTTGGGTTGACATCCAAATCGAAGCTCATAAGAAGTTTTTCCAAGTTTTGACCTCAAGAAAACCCGATTTGAAATATAGCATGCGGTGTTAGCCGCCTCCGCCCAAAATTTTCTAGGAGTGTGATACTCATCCAACATCGTTCTAGCCATCTCAACCAAAACATGATTCTTTCTTTCAAAAACACCATTTTGTTGCGGAACACGAGGAGAAGAAAATTCGTGTTCAAGACCTCTTTCGTTGCAAAATTGTTCAAATGAAGCATTTTTAAACTCACCACCATTATCACTTCGGATTCTTTTCAAAGAACCAGGAAATTCAAGATCCAATCGAAGAAACAAACCACGAAAGTGTTGAAAAGCTTCGTCCTTAGTTGCCATGAAGAAAACCCAAGAATATGAAGAAAAATCGTCAACAATAACCAACACATACCACTTTCCTCCAACAGATTGCACTCTAGCTGGATCAACAATGTCCATATGTAATAGCTGTCCCAGTGCATCCACCATCACAAAAACAATAGGAGCATGTGAAGAAGCAACCATCTTAGCATGACGACACGGTGTACAAACCAAATCAAGATCTTTCTTAAGTTTAGGCAAACCACGAACAAGATCCAAACCACTTAGCCTAGTGAGATGATCAAAACCAACATGTCCAAGTCTACGATGCCAAAACATCACATCTTTATCAAACTTAGCAACCAAACATGTTATCGCAGGTGAAACATGATTATCAAAATCAGCTTTAAACACTCTTCCATAGCGAGAAATATTCAGCACAGAATCACCACAAGAATCAAAAACTTTACTTCCAGTTTTCTTAAAGTGAACCTCAAAATCTTCATCAACAATTTGTGAAACTGAAAGCAAATTATACTTTTAGTCCTCAACCAAAGCTACATTCTTCAATTCAAATTTCTCATTTACCTTAACCAAACCTTTAGCGAGAACAACACTCGTAGAAGCATCACCAAAGATAATCGATTCAGTCTTAGATGCCTTTTTGAGGGAGGAGAACCAATTTTTATCACCGGTCATGTGCCGCGAACAACCGGAATCCACGATCCACACGTTCTCCTTCCTTGCCACCAAAGCGTACACACAAGCAGAAGTCGAAGCCTCAGTACTGGGGTTAGATGATAATAAAAATTTAGGAATCCAGTACTAAGACACACGACCAGTAGATCCAATAGGCATATATCCACGTGCAAAAACAATTTGAGACCGCCGAGTACAGCCAGTCTAACCGGGGGCCGGTCTGACCGCTGCTATACCGTCGGTCTGACCGAAGCCAGTCTGACCGCCGCTCAGTAGCCGGTCTGACCGCGGGACCCACTGCGGTCAGACCGGTTTCCTCGAGGGAAAACCAGATTTTTGCCACTTTAATTTTGTAAAAGCAATTTCTCTCTCCTTTTTTGTTTATGAGCCAATCTGAAACAAAAACCAACAATATGTCATCTTTGCCAAAAAAGAACAAGTATACTTTTCTTTAGAAGAAGATGGTTTTGAAAGATTTGTTTTTGTTACTTTTAGTGTTGCAGAAAGAGAAGGCAAAATTCCAGCAGATTTAAAAACTGTTTTCTTTTCACTTGGTTTTGTATAAATTTCACCACGTTCAGTCATACTCAAAACATTTGGTTGATTTTTTGTGAAATAATCATGAACATCTAAACCAACACCACTATTGTAACTAGTCACTTTAGATTGATCCACTCAAAACATTTGGTTGATTTTTGGTGAAATAATCATGAACATCAAAACCAACACCCCTATTGTAACTAGTCACTTTAGATTGATCCAAAATCATGTTAAGTTGTTTCTTACCTTCATAAAATCTTTGCAAAGAACTTTTCAAATAAGAAACCTCTTTTTCCAAATTAGCACAATTTTCACAATCTACCATGACACCTTTGCTTTTACGATATTTGGGGCAAGAAAGCACTTCATTGTTTTTCACAACATCTTCCATGTACTCAACACGACCTAAAACATCTTTTAGTTTAATCTTGTTTAATGTGCATGTTGAGCAATCCAAAACATCATGTGGTTGTTTTAACTTTTTAGCACAAATCATGTTAAACATCAAACTAGCATGAAAAGCAATTTGATATTTTTGCAACAACTTTTTAGTTAAAAACAACTCATCCAAAGTGTGTGTGTGCAAAGCAAATCCAAGAGCCAGAGAAGACTTATTTTTCAAATCATGTGCAGCATTGACACCTCTAATTTTTGAAATCTCATTCATTAAAACCTCACAATTTTTGTAATCATCATCATTAGGAATAAGAGAATTTAATCTAACAATTTCATAATTAAGAGATTCAATGAAAAATTCCTATTTTCTATACATCTTCTCGCACTTCTTATTTTTTGCACTTAAAATAAGAATAGCTTCCTCAAAAGTATGTACCTCATTGTCTTCACACCCTGAATCCGATTCACCACACGCCATGAAGCAAACACTGGAGATGTTCTTTCCCTTATCTTCATCTCTACTATCACCATCTACATCGCTTAGTGGCTTAAACGCAGCGTAGACTTGATCAAAAGCCTTATTGAGAGTCTCCTTGATCTTCCTCCCTTTGAAAGTACCCTTCGGCTTCTTGTCATTGGTCTTCTCATCACCATTATCTTCCCTCCTTGCTCTCCCAAGCTTAGGACATCGCGAACGAAAGTGATCTGTAGAACCACATTCAAAGCAACGATTTGGTCCACCTCTTTTCCTGTACCTAACATTAGTCATAGCTCGAGAAAGTTTGTTAGATAACAAAACCAAGTCCTCCTCCTCGATCTATTCGAGTTGATCATCGGACATGGCATTAAACAAAGCAAATACGGAAGACTTCGATGAAGAAGAATCAACATCCAAAGAAGTTGAGGAAGAAACCAAAGCACTCAACTTAGAATCAACTTTACGAGAAAGAATATTCATCTCATGTGTTTTCAGTTTTGTGTAAAGCAAATCCAAAGTCAAAGTAGACATATCAACATACTCCTGAATAGATGTAACTTTCATCTCCCAAATAGACATGTCAAGACCATTCAAAAAGTGGCGAGAAATCTCAGATTGTGTATAATTAGCATCATAAGAAGAATCAACAGACTAAGATCACTCAAAATTTTGTTAAACCTAGAAAGACAGTCATCCAAAGCTTTTCCAGGTTTCATCTTAAATTTAATGTACTCCTTTTTGAAAAGATCTCGATGAAGCTCTTTAATATTATTTGTTCCTTGATGAAAATTACTCAAAGCAATCCAAATCTCATGGGCAGTTTGAAGATGAGAAACACAATCATAATCCGAACGAGAAATCCCACTCAAAAGAATATTGTGAGCTTTGCTATTTTGTTCAAAATCAGTTTTTAAAGCAGCAATATTAATTCGTTCAGGGACCACATAAGGATGAGAAACTTTTCTCCAAATATCATAATCCTCAGCCATAATGTAAGATTGCATCCTATTACACCAATGAGAAAAATCCGTTCCATTGAAAACATAAGGCTTAGTTGAAAACTTAGCAGCCATGGCAAAAACTCTAGATCGGTTAAAATCCAAAGGAGAAAACAAGGCTCTGATACCACTTGTAGGATCGAATCACAATAACTAAGCCAACCAGAGGAGGGGGGTGAATGGTTGATATACCCAAAAACCAAAATTTTTAGCGGAAATAAAAGTTACCCTCAAATTCGATGGATCGCGGTCTGACCGAAGTAATTGCACCGGTCTGACTGCCTGAATACCTCCGGTCTGACAGAGGTAGTAACTCCGGTCTGACCGCCTGGATCAGCTCCTGTCGTCTACTGCCGCCGCCGGTCTGATCGCCCTAATGCCGCTGGTCGGACCGCCGCGATGCCGCCGGTCTGACCGCCGGTGTGTCGCCGGTTAGACCGCTGAAACCCGATGAAACATAAATCGAAGAACTCTTAAAGTGGATGACAACTTTATTGATTCTCTCTGTGTTTACGAAGTGCACCAACAACACTCCTTACAAAAATCTTGACTAAACTCGAAACCCTAACTCAACTATCAACTCAATTGCTCTCAAAAGCGATACCGGAAAGCCTCACGCTCCCTGTCTATTTATACATGAGGTAGGCAGCCTAAAGCCACGAACCAAACTCATACTAGAAGTCCTAATCCTCATAGGAAACCTTCTCGTACAAGAAATAAACTTTACATAACCAATCATACCAAATTTGGACTCCTTCCAAATTCAACTCCGCATTCCATACGCACAGAATACATCCATCGTATGCCATATGGAAACTTCACCAACCACGTGCATTGAACTCTAGCCTTAGTATCCCGCATGATCTCTGACCACCACGGACTTCGTCTTATCCCCAAGCCGACTCCCGGTCCATCGCCGCAAATACTCTCCCGGCATCTCGAGTGACCTACACATAGAAAGAACAAAGAAACCATATTCCGAGATCAAGCTATCCCCAACTTGACTCATTGTTAACAAACAACAGTATTACATACGTATAGTATCCATCTAGAAGCCACAATCATGAAACAATCACGGATATCCAAACAAACAACCCGAAACCGAAACCGACACAGAGTCGGCCGGTGAGACCGTGGGCTGCGCCGGTCTGACCGGACCCAACAGACAGCAGTCCCTGTCAATCACCTGTAAATTTCAATCATCTCCAAAACCACTTTACAAATAAATTCCAAATATCAACACCAATAATCTCCAATGCTAATTGTTCATCACAGAATAATAATCAAAAACACCTTTTATTTTACATTCCGCGCGCTACAGCGCGGAATAATAGTTCGAGCGCCACACAACGCCCTCTCCTTCCGGTTTTCCCTTTTTTTGCCACCCCACCTTTCTTCCGCATCCTACCCGGTTCGTTTTTTTTCATTTTTTTTTACCACCTCACCTTCTGTGTTTCTTTTTTCTCTTTTCCATCTCATCCGTGATTCATCAATGGCCCGGCAAAATATTAACCATCCTGATTTTTCTGTTATTCATTCCTTCTATATAGTTTTTCTGTTTTCGCATTTTAGTAAAATATTTACCGTCTAGCTTTTCTTTCTGAGTTTTCCGTTTTTCTAGTATCTCCGCACGTTTCAAAAGTAACAAATTTACTTCGTGGAGTTTTTCATTTACTCATAGCCTTCCACATATGCTCATTCGAAAGTAACAAATTCACTCGCAATAATGCCTCCACATCGTATGCATTCATTTTTGTTTTTACTTTTATTATTTCTTTTGTGAAATTATTTTTTATTCTAGTTTGTTATTATTTTGTGATCACAAAATATGTATTCATTTTTGAATCATAACACAACAGCAAAATTTATCTTTGAATATTTTTCTCTATTATTTAGAGAAGGAATTTTAAATCATATATAAACTTTACATGTGAAAAGTTTACCTGTGTAAAGTTTACATATAAAATGTTACTGAAAATTACTATGTAAATAAAGTTAGTATATGTAAACTTTATACGAATAAAGTTACATGTATAAAATAGAATTGTTTATGGTAGATTTTAGTCTAAATGAGAAAAGAAAAGGCCAGGATATGCTTCAGCTAGCTAGTGGGCCCAGGATGATTTTGCATATACATAACATAAGGCTATAGAGAGACTTGTGAGTAAGAGCAGGACACGCACGAAAGAAATAGGCAGCGTCTTCCCCTTCCCTTTGTGGCGTAAAAGAAAAGAAAATCTCCCGTCTCTTCGTCTCCTCCGCTCCTTGCGCCGCCAAGAAGACGAGTCGGGGGCGGCGATCTCCATCTGGCGAGCAGAGCAGGGGAGGGGAGGGGATCCTGGTGAGCCTCTTTCTGATTCATCTCTCTCTCTCTCCCATCGGGACTGGAATTTGCTTGCGTTCGTTCGTTCGTTAACCCTAGCTTCTATTCTAGATCTGGAAGAAGCTCTTCCCTTAATTTCAGAGCCTTAACCTTAATACAAGTAACAGTTTGTTTGTTCCCCGAAATGTTTGTGAACCCCCATGTCCCAAGTTGGATCCGCCCCCTGGTTTGGAACACCTTGCACTTTTCAATTTCCGGTGATTTGTCTGTAACTGTGTACTAGGATAGTCTCTTAGTAATCTATCCATGTCAAAAATCCTTGGTTGTTACGAAGAAAGAACCATTCTGGAAGATGCTATGCAATTCATTTCCTAATTCTTATTGCTTTTGTATCTGTACTACCTGACCTTATTTCTTAGTTTCTTTATACCTAGCTTATATTCTCTATCTGAAAAATGTAACTAGTATTGTGGGTACACCAACTGTAATTTACCCTCTTCCTTATTTATCGAGAAATCTTCCTTCTTATCAATCTTTTATTGCCCTATCTTGGATTCTTTTCGGTTTAGTTTGTTTCTAATTTCATGTTAGTAACGGATATGAAATGTGGGAGAATGCCAAATTTTAGTGGGCCTTTTAGATTACACGCTTTCTGTTTCGTTTATGCATATATTTATTCTATTTATTGTAATTTGATATGTTCAGTGAAAAGTTGAAAACTTTGACGCAAAATGACCTTATTCTGATTCTTTAATGCACTGTTTTCCTTCATAGTATAACTTAGTGGCCACTGAAAGAAATACTGTGGATGAATGCCTATTGATAGTGTAACCTATATGCTATCTGCTTTTCCTCGTCAAATGGAGATGACCGAACACCAATTTGTCTTAGAGGATATATATGGAACATGAGTGAAAATCCATTGAGTTTTAAAGAAGTACAATGCCACTTCATCAACTTTTGTACATAATCAATTGGCTAATCTTTTCCCCTGATGCCATGTTGTTGTTTGTCATCATATATTGCATTCACAGTCAGAAATTTGAAGAACATATTAGATGCATATTAAGTGTCATGGTTGATATTGGCTTTCATGTTTACTGGAATAAAATCCCTTCTATCCTTAGGCATTATAACTTACTTCCAAATAAAATAAACTACTTTTGGTAAAAATATATTTTGGAAGAGACCTCCCACATATATATTGCTACCTCTACTGTGGGCTAGGTAGACAATCATGAGACTGGATGCATCATGTTCAGTTCTTTGTGGCAAAATCCGTAATATAGAAGATATACAATGTGATGAACCTTCACGCTCACCTTCAGCCACTTTTAGGGTGGTTGCCTTAATTGTTTGTTATGTGTTGGTTTCAAGTTTGAGTGCTGCTTTTGTTTGCATCATATCATTTTTCATTGAGTATCAGTTTGAATGATATCTTTAAGATGAAACTCTGATCATTTATTTGAAAATCCTGGCAGTTTTTCATGTACGGTAATCATAACTTCATATATTGATTATTTTTCAGGCTCAGTCTTGCGACTTTCTTGCTGTATAATGAGATCATATCTTTGAGTGCTCAATGATGTCAACACTAATTGATGGTCTCCCTAATGAAGTTGCTCTTCAGTGCCTTGCACGGGTGCCATTTTTGTCCCATCCTGTTCTTCAAATGGTCTGCCATTCTTGGAGAGCATCTGTTCGAAATGGTGAGCTTTCCAAAGTTAGGAATCAGATTAGTGCGACTGAAGACCTGTTATGTGTGTTAGCATTTGAACCTGAAAACATGTGGCAGCTTTATGACCCTCTTCGAGATAAGTGGATAACCCTTCCTGTCATGCCATCTCAGATTAGGAATATTGCTCGTTTTGGAGTGGCCTCGGTTGCAGGCAAGCTCTATGTAATTGGTGGTGGCAGTGATCGAGTTGACCCACTTACTGGAGACCATGACAGGATCTTTGCAAGCAATGAGGTTTGGTCTTATGATCCTCTCTGTCGTTTATGGGTCCAGAGGGCTCCAATGCTTGTAGCTCGCGCAATGTTTGCCTGTTGTGCACTGGATGGGAACATAATTGTTGCTGGGGGCTTCACAAATTGCCGCAAATCAATATCAAAGGCTGAGATTTATAACCCTGAAGCTGACACGTGGGAGCCTCTCCCTGACCTACGTCAAGCACACAGCTCTGCATGCTCTGGACTTGTCATAAAGGGTAAGATGCATGTATTGCACAAAGGCCTACCAACAGTGCAGATTCTTGAAGATGGCAATGCTTGGGCTGTTGAGGACTACTCTTGGCTGCAAGGTCCGATGGCAATGGTTCGTGGGGAGCTTTATGTGCTGAGCAATAGTTGCATTATGAAGCAGCGTGGTGTGAATTTCCCTGATAAGATGGTGTCGTGTGCATCTGAATTCCAAAGCAGGATAGGTTTTGGGATGATTGGTTTGGGAGACAACATATATCTGGTTGGTGGAGTAATTGGACCTGGGCCAAGAAATCAGTGCATCAAGCCACTATCTGATGTTGATATCTTGAATGTTACTAGTGAGAGACCAACCTGGCTACCAGGATCACCAATGACACATTGTCGAGGGAGCATTTCTGGTTGTGCTTTGCTGAGGATTTAGCCTCATTCAACGTTGCTCCCATGCTGGTATCTTACTGTTGCTGAAGGGAAAGATTGCAGATAGCTTTTAATGGTTCTGCCTTTCGTTTTATTTGAAAAGAAGTCTGTTAATTATTGTTCAATTTTGAATTGCCTGTTGTATTGAGGACATATATGTTGGTCATGGTTCAATGCTAGATTACCAGTCATATCCTGTATTTATCTTGAATTTGGATCTGGATCCAAACGTAGTACTTTATGTGCATTTGTAATTGTATCATCCTTGCAACTCTGTCCTGGATGTGAAGTTTTTCATGTATTCCTAATTTAAATTCAGATAAAAAAAGAGAAAAGGTTAGGAACAGGAAGTGCCATTTTATTTTTTTACTGCTGGTTACTGAGAATATCCTATCCCAACGATTTGTGCCATGTCATTGTCATGATCCAATATTTTGCACTTATTGTCCTATGCTGTTGCAATCTATGTACGGTTTTCTGGCAACCTGAAGACATTCATGTACTTATTCCTGAAACTTCATAATCAAGTTTGCAGTTCAGGATCGACCCTTACTCGATGAGGTTTAGACAGATCAAAATAACCATGATATGATTATTTTATCTCTTGCTACAGGTGTAGTAAACTGTGAGTAAGTACTTGTTTTCATGTCTGTTCTCTCTGTAGGTCATGAAAAATGGTTTATTATGCAAAAACCCTTCTCGTGCATCTCTGTTTTAGTGTATATGCTACATGCAATGGAACAACGTAGACTTTGCCTTGCCACTAACATGGTAATTTGATCCAATTAGCTGCTGCTTAGTTACCAGGTTTCACAATATTATAACTACACTGTTTTCCAACGATCTCCATCCATACCTAGTGAGTTTCCTCTCTTGTGCGTAAAGGATCAACGGCTTGCTTCTGACCAGATTTTGAAAGAAAAGGATGTCAGCTATTAAGTTTGTAATATGGAAAAAAGACCCAAGAAAAAGGAATAGTGGTGACGACCCCTGTTTTTATAACAAGAATCATTCATGTTAATAGTAGTCTGATACTCACGATTACATAGCTGATTTTGTCAAGTGCACATACATAAAGTGTCTTGCGCGATTTATTACATCATAGAGCCCACAGGCATAGACTGGAACATAGAACCAAATAGTTTGGAATGTATTCAAAAGCAGAATTAAGGTAAGGCAGCAGAATTAATGCAGCGGTATTGTTATTGTCACAGGCAACGACCGTATCTAAGACCTACTGAACGCTATCATCTTCGGCAACCTCCTGATAGTACTCCTGATTAATTTGTAAATAGAAAGGGTGAATACCAACCGTTCGTACTCAACAAGTCACTGCAACAACAATGCATATGGAAGATATTCAAGCCACCACCACCAATTTTGCAATTCTTTTCATAAGCCTAAGAAAGCATAGACTAATCAAGTTTTAGTTCCATTGTTCATTAATCAGCGACATTCTGTCCACCATCTATTGTGTTTTTAAGGATAGCTTTCCGCCACTGAGTCATCATGGTTTTCTGGGGTTACCCCTTCTCGCTTCCCGAGAAGTTGATCTACTAGTACAAAATCATCATGCAACATCCGTTTCATCATTTTAAAAGTTAAGAGTCTAGCCAAGTGTAATACATGTCCCGGTGCTCAATATCTGCGAGCACGGCTTTTCAAATAGATTGGTTTACTCAAACTGTAGTGGATGTACATTTTACCCATACTTCGTGACTTGCCCAACACATGATCCGAAGTCCCAACGAATGAGACGCGTCACAGCAAAGCATTTCAATAACCTCACTTTGGCAGTACTTGCTCCATGAACTTGATCCCTCATGCAGGCATACACAGTTTCTAGCAGTGAGAGGAGTTCTAGTGTTACTGGGAAGGGAAAACTCACACATGCGTTAAGTTATAGTTAAGTTAGGTTTTAATTTGGTTGCCCACATATGCTTATCCATCGTAGGCTCTCCGCCTATTCACACATCTAAATGAAACCACCACTTCTTGGGTACCGCCTCCGCGCAGCTATTTACTCTGCTAGATTTATACCCATACGAGAAGTACGGTCGTACTAGGATCGTTCCATGCTTAACTTCATGGCTCGGTCCTTACCAGGGACGACACTAGCCTTTATCGGACACCACCCAAAACATCCAGCCGCCAAATTCTAAAATATTTGTTTAGTTTTTTAACTTTCTTTCACAAATAGTTTCATCAATGTCATGACAATGAGGCGCTCATGTCTTCACATGCCGTATATCAACTACCGGCAGCTGGAGAAAGGGAGATGTTGTTTCGTTTTCCGTACGGACGCTTCCCAAACTATTAAACTGTGCGTTTTTTGCAAAAAGTTTCTATAGGAAAGTTGCTTTAAAAAATCATATTAATCTATCACTAATCTTTGAGCATGTTGAACCTATTTACAAGAATATATATATATATATATATATATATATATATATATATATATATATATATATATATATATATATATATATACACACACACACACACACACACACACACTAGCAAAAGTGCCCGTGCGTTGCACCTGGTGATTACGGAGTGTGTACAGTGACAAGAAGTGTTGTTTGGTTTAGATATGTCCGATAAATAATCTGCTATATATTTGCGGAATATATATGATGTGTTAGTTTGGATGATTCGTAGCACGAGAGAAAATGGATGGACGAACAATGCGATTGTCTTTGCCCAAAAGGCGACGGATGGAAATTTGTATCATGAATGAAAATATGTATTTTTTATGTAGGTAAGTGTAATAATATACGAGTGGAATTTTCATACTCAATGTATTTTGAATTGCGAGAATATAAATTTTTTTAGAAACACATAGTATAAACGCGCTCACAATGTGAACATTGAGATTGACGACGTTACCACGAATGCCTCGAGCACCCATGTCAAATCAAATATTTGAATCCAGGTTGACTGGTTCCACCATAAGAAACCTATCCAGTTAAACTATACCCACTTTGCATTGTGGGAATATACCTGTGTATTGTTATCTGAGGAAAATGTGTGGAGTTTAATAAATCTTATTAATTTTGTGAGAGTAAGTATTGTTTTTGATTTACAAATTGTATTTGAGGTCAAATATTAATAAGTAGACATAAAAATGAAAGAAGATTAGACAATGAGGGAAATAATAATTGAAAAAAGAGCAGATAAGGACATAGAAAAAAAAGAGCAGAGGGGACATGTCAAGAATTTTTTTATTATGTAAACAATTTTAATAAGTAAATACCTGTGTGCAACGGGTAAACTAAAATTATAACAAATATAAAATTATTAGATGATTAGGATTTAGTTTTTTATGATATGAGCCATTAAAAAAATTCCTTATAGAAATAAAATAAGTTGTAAAAAAAAGGCCCATTAGACCCTATCAGCCTGCTATTACGCGTCCAGCACATGAAGCGCGTGTGGTGCTGTGGCCCGATATGGAGGCCGGCCCGATGCGGGATCGATATGAGCCATTCGTTTTGATGGACAGCTCAGATTGATTCTAAATCCATCAACACTCTAACCCTAATCACACCTTCACCCGACCGTGAGCTCCACCTTCCGCTCGGCCCCTCCCCGACCGGTGGCGCCTCTCCTCCTCCCCTCCCCTGTCCCGACCAGCGGCGTCGCTCCTCCTCCGCCGCACCCCTCCCCACCCCTCCTGGTGGTGCCTCTCCCCCTCCCTTCCCCTCTCCCGACCAGTGGTGCCGCTCCTCCTCTGCCGCCCCCTCTCTGCTACTCCCTCTCCCCCTCTCCTCCCCTCTTGGTGGCGCCTCTTAGTATGGCGGCTTCCTGCGGGTAGATCCGGCAGCACCAACGGCGCCGGTCGCTTCCCGTGGCCCGAGGCGGTAGAGACGGCTTCCCGCGGTGGATCCGACGGTGACGACGGTGCTGACGACTTCCCGCGGTGGATCCGACAGCGACGATGGCTACGTGCGTGGCGGCGGCGGCGGCTGCTTCCTGCATCGAATCCGACGGCTACGAAGGTGGCGGCGGCTTCCGGTGATGTTTTTATTTTTTTTCCTCTTTTGCTTGATTGTCCTATTGGATTTTGTATCTATGTTTGCAATGAATTTTCGCTGAATCGCTTGTGCATTTGGTTGTTGCTGCGGACTCTGGATGATTTTCTTTTTATCTTGTACTCTCATCTCGGATGTTGTGGATGAGGGATTTTTTTAGGACACTGACGAAAAATTAATGTGTTAACGTAACGAATCTTTAATGGTACATGAATCTCAACAAAACAACTTCACCTTTACTACTTAAACTAGTAATCATGCACGTGCAATGCACATTCTTCTTTTATATATTAGCATGTAAAAAAAACAAGTAATCAACTTTTAGGTAATGTTTGGCTAATGGGAAAGGGAAATGATTTACCACCCATCAAAAGATATCTTTAAATCCTAACCGTTCATTCTCTCTCTTCTATTTAATCCTAACCCTTCATTCATTTCCCAATCCCAATCCCACCCTCTATTTCCCATTATCCAAACACACCCTTATGTCTTGTGTTTCATCAAGATGACTCTAGATCAGAAAATTAACACCAGTGTAACATAGTTCCAACAGATGGCAGGCTATGAGCCAAGCTATATGTTTCAAGAGAAAAGAATAGAATATGACTGTTTGGTGCAGAAAAAAGAAACAACACCTACATCATATATATGGAAGCACACACAAGAGAATAAATTAAAAAAAAGACTGATTATACTGTGTTAACATTGAAATTTGGTAAGCCCGGAGTAGTCATCGGCTTAGAGTCAGCATCGGCTTCGAAGTCCTGAGATTAGCTGATGAGAGTTGTCAAGTCGTCAGTTGTCGGATTCTTGCTATATTCGGTTAAGGAAATTGATCTACTAAAGGAAGCTTATCTAGAAGAGACCGAGTTCAAAGAGAATGCGGCATAGCAAGTTATCTATTAATTAGGAATAGTTTGTTAGTTTCCTTTTATCTTTAGAAAAGTGTGTTTAGTGTCCTATAAGGACTTTATCTTTTCCTTTTATCTTTAGGAAAGTTTCTTTCTTGTCCGACAAGGACTTGTATCAACCCATAGGTATAAATATGTACACTCGGGGTCTATGTAATCTATCTTAACGATCAATACAATTCGGCGCATCGCCACCTTTTACCTTTTCTACTTTATTTTATCGTCCGGCGGGACTTGGCACCTGACGCGGGGCTGCATCGGTGTTTGATCTCCGGCTAAGGGGTAAGTCCAATGTTCCGCCGGCCTAGGCAGTTGTATCGTCTACGTCGGCGTCGTTCAAAGCTGCATCAGTACATTCGACCTCTTAGATTACTCTGGTTTGGATGATATATTTGTCTACCTATTTATCATGTCTTTGTTAATCTAGTCTTAGCATATCAATTTAGCTCTATCGGCTGCTTCTTGTTTTAGGGTTTCTGCCGGTATCGGCTAAATCGCGTTGCTAGATTAGATTAGCTTAGACATCTACCACCCTGAAAACTCAGTCAACGGCTTGATTGTCTAGATATTATGTTTCTTTTCATACTTAGTGCTGCATCAGTTAAGTTTGATCTACTAAGTCATGCTTACAACCATAATCTCTAGCCTGCTTCTTGATTGCCAATAAGGGTTTCATCGGGGTTTCAGCCGATGAGTTATTTGGACGTTGCATCGGCTCACAAGGATTGCATATACATATAAGTTGGATTTAGCCGATGACAACAAAGGTTTCACTGTTTAATCTAATCTCGTGGATTTCATGACATCGGACCTCCAACCGATGTGTGCTTTAACCATTCGGATCAGTGCTTATTATATATTGTTTCTAGCCGATTGGTTTCTACTCGATTATATTGTTATTTTATTACATCAGCCGATTGCCTGTATATCATCATCTACATTGGACATATAGCCGATTGCTTAAACCCTATCGCTATCGGCCGGTATCGTCATCAGCTGGAATCACTACATCGGCTTGTTAGCCGATCGGCAGTTTTATCTGTTGTTTACATAACTTGTCAGTTGCAGGATCAAACTGACTGGCACGCCCGCATCTCATCAATCTTTGGACCTGCACAGAAGTTAAGCAGATCTCCCAGGCCAGTGTGTTCGACTTTTTCATCAACATACTGTCTGCTTACTACATGGGTCAAAAGATGACCTCAAGCCTAAGATTACACTTATCTTCAGCTAAATCAAAACAAAAACCATAATTCCTAAGTTGATTTCAAATCATTCACATCAGTGAATCCTAAAAAGGAAACAACAAACATGCCCCATGAGAGTAAACATAAACACATTAATTGAAAGTCTAAATTCCCAAGAAACTTGTGCATTTTCTGGATTTTCAATTGATGTGGTAAATATGGCACACATTAATTTGGTTCTCCGAGGTCCAAATGCCCCTACATGGAGTGTTACAACATTAGCATATTGATCTATTATTCCTCCATACATGCATACTGAAAATGCAACTCTCAATGGACATATTATGTACACATGACCTAGTGGACATATTCTGTAAACATGACCTTATGAACCATAAAGGAGGACAAAGCAAATTTTCATATCCATGTAGGGGCATTTATTTCAACTGTGCATCTTCTGTGTGAACAGCAAATAACCATATAAATGAGTGAAACCAGTGTTATATAATAGATGTATTTTAGCTATAATAACATAATGAAACATGTGGTAATACTTAAAATATAGCATTCATGTTGCAAATTTTTTGAAATTTAGATTTAGCTATCTTCCAATCACTTTTGACTCTGGCTCCAGTCCCTAGAATGTGGGCCAATGTCATACTTCACTCTTTCTCCTGCATGGGCTAAAAAGAAAGAAAGAACCGGTTGTCTAAAATTTCATGGTACTCTGCATTCAACAGCACAACAACAAAAGAAGTCCTCATCTATATGCCATCATGTGTATATATACTTATTGATCTTATTTCTAGCCTAGAAAAGAAAAAAAATATCACAAATAGGACTTCCAATCGATTAGGAAGCATTTATTAAAATTTAAAAATGGTCTAGCATGTGACCTCCAGCAGACAAGTTGATAGGAAGCTAAATGATAGATGAATAGTAATCTGGTTTGCATGCTAATATATGATCATGTTATAATAGATCGTCATAAAGGGTAGATTAATATCATGATCTATGTTGGATGTACACAGACATAAAAGATAATTATAGTTGTGATTGGAAGATAGCTGAAGCAAAGGTTATCAACTCAAATGTCACAATTACAAGCTTGCTCTCTTCAATTCAGTAGCAAAGACATGGAGATTAATTATGCCACAATATCAGTTCACCAAAGAAGCCCACATCCGTGAGGTTACAGTGTTACACAACAAAACAGCATTTGTGGAGCAAAAAATTTGCATTTTGTTTTCCTTCAAATAGCCATTGTCAAAACATAAATGACCAACTGTCCAACTCTAACTGCTATACCAAACCAACCATCACAAGCTATAATTTGCACATCTTGACCCTTGTCCACACCTGGAAGATTGTACAGATGCCATTGTCGAAATGATGGAAGAGAAATATGAGGTTAACTTAATGACACCACAACTTGCTACATCGAATTAACCAAATACACATGGAGGGTAACTATTTCAGTTATCAAACTAGAATTTAAAATTTTGCACGAAGTGGTCCATAGGTTATACTAATTAGTTGATTAGTTCCAACCCATTTGGGTAAGGGAAATCCCTCTGTACCTTTATATAAAGGGAAGCAGACAATCATTAGATCGGATAGAAGGCTATAACCATGCATATGCTTTGCCGGTAACTTAAGCTGATGTTTCAATCTTTATTATAGCTTTAATGGACTAGGGTCCGAGGAAAACAAATTACCTTTGAAGGATGAGGTGAAATTGCTGCACATCATCCTACATAATTGTTGGTATGGCTAATGAAAGCCATCCTGCATATGAAATAATCATGCAGATGAATAAAGTATATTTTCAATCTCTGCAAGTTCGTAAGGAAAAAGATGAAAAAAACATGAGAAAACATCTCATAGTCACATGCATGTACTGTGTAGAAAAAAAGTCGTACAATGAATCCTTTCGAAATTACTCATCGTTGGATATGGTGCTCATCCACGATATCGTGTACAGATGCTGAGAAATTAGAGGAGCGAGAGTGATTGTTACCATATTCTTCAATCTACGCCTTGAAATTGCTATGCAACGTTAATACGTCAAGCATCCATACTAAGGCATCATAAGCTCATGGACTCACCTAGACAAAAGCATATATAATAAGCTGGCAGCCAGTCAAAAACTAAAATTTCGCTTGGCTCAACTTTTTTACAGCTGGTTTTGAATTTCACAATTTGATTTTAGAATGCCACAAAAGTGCTACCATTGACAAGAGCTGCTTCTGCCCGCAACCTGCAGCACCCTTGGACTCCGAAGGCCTCTTGTCATTTTCTCTCCCAAAAAAATCTCCTTTATTTCAACTTCTTTTTCATCGGTATTGTGTTTGCGCATGCTGAATTGCAAACATTGGTTAGAAAAATGAAGATGAACCCAGCTATCTAGGTGCATGTACGTTAATAAAGGGTTACATTTTTTACAAGCAAATGGTATACTTCTATATGCTGACCCGGTGGAGATATTCATATTACCGGGAAGTTCAATACAATGCACAAAATTGTTTCTCTCAGGATTTAGGAAGCTTGCTTAGCAGCACAAATCAAGCAAGCTGAATTATGTTTATGAAACACTCAAAAAATCTAGATATCAATTCAAATTGCAACTGGAGAGGCTGAAATGCAGTTGCACAGCTCAATGGATTAACTGGAATGCGAATTACAAGCCAATTGGGAGTAGGCACTAACCTAGGACCCTCTTCACATGCAGATCCAACGGCACTGCCATCCAAAAGTGTTGAACTCCTAGCTGTGACCTCTGTGTGGCGTCCTTCCATCGAGTAAGCATTTCATCGAGCACTTTCCATGCATGCCTGCATTGCACACTTGTGGAAACAAAGAGCACAAGAAGACATAAAGTACATGGGAAGGTAAAGCATAGGATCCTTCAATGCAATGCATAGATAGAGCAGAATGCCACCGTTGGTCTAGAGGAGGTTCTCATCTATCCAAGGTCCAGTAAGCAACGATGGGTGGGTTTCTTGGTTTGGCCTACCTCTTGGTCTTGTAGACACCAAGTAGGCCCTTGCGCCTTTGCGTGATGGGTTTGGCAGAGTTCACCAGAGAATTGAGCACAGTGTAGTGGAGGAGGCCTCTCGCCGGCACTACGGTTGAGGAAGACCAGGCGAGGGGAGGATGCGATTTGTGGTGGGAGGATGCGGTTTGCAGCGAGAGAAAGTGATTTCACGAGAGGAGGCGCACTGCAGTGGTAGGATATGTGCGGCAATGTTGGTGGATTGGCTCATCGTGTGGATGATGGCACGGCGGCGGGGTTAGCGCGGAGGATTTTGCGGCGACGGTGTCATCGCGCTAATGAATTATGCTGCGTCGGGGATTCTGCGTGTTGGGCCGGGTTTCCGAGTTCACCGTAGGATTGGTAGGGATTGAACATATCGATTTCACCTGTAGGATTGGAGGGGTGAACTCCTCCTTTTTATATTAGTATAGATGTTGTTTACAACAAAGTAGCATGACAGAATATTATAAGACTGGAACAGGCATATAGGCCAGCAATGACAGTTCGGAGTTTTATGAGGGCTTGCATCAACTACGATTATTTCTTAAGATTTCGGCTGTGTTTAGTTTCTGAAATTGGGGAGAAGTTTGGGGAAAGTTGGTAGTTTGAAAAAAAGTTAGGAGTTTATGTGAGTAGAAAAGTTTTGGATGTGATGTGATGTGATAAAAAGTTGAGAGTTTGGGAGAAGTTTGGTGTGAACTAAACAGGGCCTCGTGTTGCTGAAATCCGGCGCTCATGTAGCCGAGCCGGTCAAGCCGCGTGGCCGTGTGTAGGAGCCACGTGGAGCACGAGATGAGCAAAAAAAAAATCTTGCACTTATCCTCTCGAGTAGGGGTGAAAGTGGTTCGGATAGTTTCCGTCCGTCCGGACCATTTTTGGGATTCGGATAGTTTCGGTCGGAACTATCCGGAAATTCTCGGATTCAGAAACGAATTCGGATTTTTTTTTCTCGGAAACGAAAATGAATACAGTAAGGGTACTATCTGTCGGAATCGGAAAACAGTCGGAAACTATCCGTATTTTTTTTTCGGATATCCGCAGACATTGAGCAAATTTTAGAAAAAAACACGTATATATACATAACTTTTCCATACGGAATCAGATGGAGACAAACTTTATATCAACATTGTAGAGCTCGATGAGATCTACAACTTTCTTATTGATTATTTTATTATTTGAGGTCATTTAAGGAGTATAAATATTCATTATAATATACCATATTAATTTTTACAAAATCTCATATCTACAATTCAAACGACATCTGATGGAGATGTGTTCCATATCAAAGTTGTAGAGCTCAACGGGATCTACCACTTTGTAGTTTATAATATTTGTATTTAAAAGCATTTAAAGTATAAAACAAATATTACAAGTTTCGAAGATGTGAAGTAAAATAAATAACAACTCCAATTTATACAATGGTAAGTAAGTTATACATCTAGTAAAAGGTCCTGGCAATAGAAAATGATAATTATATTTGCATATGGATCTCTAAAAGGAATAGCCATGAAAATCAATTTTCACATAGGGTTGTGGGACCGTCTACAAAATTGACGATATAAATGTTGGAGATGTTGAACTAAAATAATAAGCGATATCTCTTCCTTGATCAATAAACTCAATTTGAGGGGTTTTTTATATACCGGTAAATATTCGCTACCGTATTCGTTCCATCTCGTATTCGCTCCGTATCTGTATTCGATAATATTCGATTTCATTTACGTATCCGAGTTTTCGATTCTGAAAAAAAAATATGAAAACGAATATGATAAAGCTAGTTTTCGTCCATTTCCGATCCGTTTTCATCCCTACTCTCGAGGGAGTGGAGCGAGCCCTTCCCCTTATCCTTTCGCACTTCTCCTTTCCCTTCGTGTCCGCGCTCCTCTCCCTTTGCCGCTATACCGGCGCCCCCTCTACCGCTATACCGGCGCCTCTCCCTCTCCCTCTAGCGCTGCACCAGCGCCTCTCCTTCTCCCTTGCGCGGCGGCCAGTGCTAATCCCTCTCTCCTCGCTTCGGCTGGCGCCTCGCCCTCTTCCCTGGGCGGCGGCTGGCGCCTCTCCGGCCCTCTCTCCTGTGCAGTGAGGCCTCTCCTCTCCTGTGAGGTGGAGGAGGAGGCGCAGGGCGGCGGAGGCCAGATCGAACAACCCCCGAGCTCGAGACCGCCACGATGGCAAGGAGGACGGTGAAGACGGCACGGAGACGGCAAGGATGGTGAGGACAGCACGATGGCTCCACGGAGGAGGAGGCGGTTCCATGGAGGGAGTCTTGGAGGAGACGACTGGCCAGTCTGGCGTGGGTGGTGGGACCAGCGGAACATCAATGCTAAGGTTGGGAAGGGTGGCTGATGATATGGAGGAAGGAGAAGTGCAGGCTCTAGCTATCTGTACGGTTTTTGTTCTTGCCTCGATTTGTTTGGTTGAAGTTTTGCTTATGTTTCTTTGCCTGGTGAAGTCATGATTTGTCTAGAGATTGGATTGGATGTCTTGGAGAGAATTTTATGATTTGTTTGTATGTATGTGTTTCTTTTGAGATTTTTGGAAGAGTCCGATGATGTTGGGAAAGTGCGTGTGATGCGGATGACCAGCAAAAATTATAATCGGACTCAAGTAGAGAGAAGTTGCGCGTGATGCAATCATGCAAACGACGGGAGATGGACGAAAAATCATCCCGGAAGCCTTACTAACACGGACGAAAATAATGTGACGAAAGAAAAAATACTAATATTTTAATTAGTTAAGATTAAGATATGTATATTCTTAACGATATAAATGCAAATGCTAAAAAATAAACTTCAATGATAAAACCTCAAAATCAGATCCAAATTTAAAGGTAAAAATTTAAAATTTGGCTGATAAGTATAAGTATAAGGGAAAAGATGAGGCACTAGTTACATCCTTAAGCAAGAGGATCTGCTTCCCTGTCGGACTGCCTGCAGCGTATCACATAAGGGGGCCCATACGGCCGTACGTTCCATGTGCCTTGTTCCCGGGTGCGCCGCCGTCTCTCAGAGTCGGAGGCGCCGAGTACTCAAACGCGCCGCAGTTTCCGACCTCGCAACCAAGCCTCCACCACATCCCACGGACCGATCCCCCTCTTGCCCCCCACCGCCCGACGCGGCGGCGCCGCCTCTTCGCCCTCGGCTCCGGCGACCGCCGCTGCTACCTCGCCGTCGGGTGCCTCATGCCTCGCCGTATGGTGCGTTTCGTACCCCTCCGTTACTTACTCTGGTTGTGACCCCTAACAGATGGATGCCAACCATGGCCAACAGGAGTAAATTTTAATTTAATTTATCTCTTTTTGTTCTTGCCAAAGATTGATGGTTTGTGATGCAATACAACCATCTGGATTCATCGCGGGCATAATTCTGCAGTGGTTGCTGTTCAGTTCTTCAGAAAAAGAAAATATGGGCAGGTAAAATTCTTTTCATCTAAGTGACCATGTTTTATCAGATGTTGGTTTAGGAAGAAAGCACATTTGCATGAATCACTGTGACTCTGCGTTTAGGAAGAAATAGAGGTTTCCTGAGCTATGAAAATAGTTACAAATTTTCATGATATATGTTATAGACATGGATCTGTTATATCACAATTAGAGTATCAACATTTAACTAATACAACAATCCCAAAATAAGCAATACAAATAATTGCACATAAGGACAATCCCGAAAATAAGTATCAATTGCCCATTATGCCTTGTACAAGAGAGCTCTTATCTTTGTATATTTACAAAGATGATATCATTGGCAAAACCGGATTTCAAAGTTTAATTTCCAAATTTCAATGAAGAGCACTAGTCCTCCAAACAGTGACAATGTAATGCCAGCCATTTGCGTGGCAACAATCCATATGAAACAACAGCATTGGTTTCAATATTCATGTGTCACTTTTAATGTTAAATAAGTCCATTCTTTGAAATGTACCATTGCATCCTTGGTTCATCAGCACTTATCATAATCATTGGGACACCAAACTCCATAAGACATACAAAAGTTGTTCAATGAAAGCAACAGATGAAGACTTCTGATTACAATCCAAAAAGAGCAGAGAGGGTAAATGTGCCAAAGAGAAATTGAGAACATAGCAGCTGTGCCGGTCAGACCATGAGCGAAAACATGAAGACAGCAGATAGGAATCAGATTGCAGAAAGCACAAGTGATCGGTAAATTACAAACTTACAAAAACAAAGTAAATCCCTGCCTCAAATAACATCAAGAACAAAGTAATGACAACTAAAGCAAAACAAGTTGACTTAGGCCATTGTCTCAAAGCCAGTTTACAATGTCAAATGCAGGAACTGAGAAATTTTATTGTCTCAGACATGTCATAGCATGTTCTCATTGAACCAAAATGACATCAGGTTCATCAGAATCCACTAAGGACAATTCATCATAGAATGGTTATTGCACTGAACTGAATGCAAATTTCTATCTTTAGCAGATAAGGAGAACACACAGAAAAGATTTATTTCCAAAAATCAAGAAAAATGAAATCATGATATTTAAATGTATTTTACAAATGCAGCATCAAGCTTTACTAAGGAGACTCTCTTCGACTCTCAATGTAACCAGCTAGTTCCAGTTGATACCTGTGTTTCTTCAGCTCTCTATGTGAACACCTGTATTCGCTGGATGGTGTAGAACTCTCTTCGGTTGAGACCTTTGTTTTATGCTGAAATATCGAAAAATATGCAATTCACCTACAACGGAGAAGACAGATATCAGAGCAAAGGATTAATGGTCTCACAGACACTACACAAGAATAACGATATGTCAAAATCATCCAACTAAATAACTATTCAAGAGGAAAAACGAGTTGCAAAGAAATCAAGAGATCACAGATAGAAGGAACTCAGATATGGTTAGTTTCCTTTCAGAAACAATCTCAATCACAGATATAAGGAACTCAGATAGAGGCATAGATGCATCACTGGCCAAAAACTGGCGGGGTCAAGAACAGGAGAGAAAGCCATAGTACACTTATTATCCCACTTGACCAACTGCATTTCATTTTTTATGACAGAAAGCCATTTTATTTATATAGACATCATAGAAAGTAAAAAAAAACGAATATATAGGAAAAGCACCTCAGACATAGGATAACAAATTCTCAAGGTTCATCAAAAAGTACAATAAGATAGTCATCATCGGCACTTCATTGTAAATTCCAATATGGCAACTTAAGGAATAAGAATCATCTGTCGGTGTAGGCCTCAATGAAACTGAAGTTTACACATATCAAATAAGCAATTAGCCAATTTGTTTCAATCTCGAACTGTGTGTGTTGCATCATTGGCTTAAAAGGAAAAATCATATATCTTTATATGGAAAAGAAGCTTAAAATATCACACATTGAAAACCTTAATATCATAACAAGAAAAACTATTTTACTGTAAAGCAACAATGCAAACTGGGCAGAGAGCTTGGCACAAAATTCAACCTGGGAAAATTCAAAGTAAATGTGTGCCTCAAAATAACTTCGGGAATCTTGTAGTGCAAGATTAAACTCATTTGTTCATCATTGCATTGTCTTCTTATCATTGGCAAGTATACAAACACATCAAAAGATGCAGAAGTCTAATAATGGCAAATAACAACTGATCATTGTGCCCTAATGGAATTGTTCGTATTAAATGCTCAAGAAAAAAAATACTTTCTGATAGTTTTCAACCTGCTGGAGCCTCAGCATTGGTGTATCATCATGAACAGAAGTTCTATTCAGGCTACATTTGTTATTCTTTGCATTATCGTCACACAAAAACCAAAAGATGGGTCATAAGCAGTCGGGTGCATGAAAACCAGTCCAAATAGCCAATAAGAAAACCAAAGAAAAAAGGTATCAGAGCCAACTCATTGATGCCTCAAAATGTGAAGAAAATTGATGAGATTTATACATAGATCACTGAACTACCAGTCAGTGGTTCATTAATGTGTCAGTTTTATCACTGGCAATCAGAACATTTCAATCAATAAGGAAGATAGAAATGAAAGCACAAAACACAGAAGAATGTGTGCTAGAAATTTGGCCAGTGTAGTGCAAATATCATAGAAGTTCATTCAAAGCCAGATTAGTTCAGAGTAGGGGGAATGTTCAGAGTCAAAAGATCAATCTGGGGACTCAAAGCATTGTGAGGTTATATTCATTTTGTTTTCATTTGCCCACTATGCAAACGAATACATAAGACACAGAAGGTATTGCAGATGAGGTTGCAAAACCGGTCAAGGAATAGCATAGAAGAATGTGAAATCAGAGAGAAGGTTGATAACTAAGGCCTCAGCTCTTGGGAAATATGGTTTGGAAATCCTCCCCACAGGTTTAGACCGTAGGAGCATGGTTCACATCATCGGCCCGCGATCGAGGCAGAGTGATTGCCACAAACAAAGATGAAATCGAGCAAACAAGCGCTAGGGGGAATTCAGATTGGAAAAAAAAACAAAGTAAATTGTGCCTCAAACCTAGATAATGACTAAGTTCTCACTTTGGATAATGGAAAAAACCACTTCATATTTCTCTAATACCGTGAAAATAACTCCCGATACAGATCAAGGAATCAAGTGTTTACCTGCTGCCGGTACCTAAGCATTGAATTATCATCAGTGTTTTGTTGATGTATCAGCTTCATCAGACTATCAGAACTATTGAACAAATGCATAGAGTTGGAAGTGAGACTACTGTGAAGAATGCAGTCAAGTTGGTATGCTATCCATCAGAGTTAATTGAAACTTATTCAAGGCCTCAGAGACGCGCATGTGTCAAATGCACTTCATTTAACTCACCAGAGTATCAGTACAACTCACAGTTCATCACTGGTCAATCCAAAAAAGAAAGAAAAAGAAACTATGGCTACATAGACATAACAGAAAGTTGCTGTAACTAAGAAAGCCAGATACTATTGAACTCAAATGCCCGATATGCAAATAAATGGCACATCGTCAGCCTAAAAGTATACTCTAGCATTAATAATTTAAGAAGAAAGCTACAACGGGAGAAAGTGAGGAACATGACAAGACATCAAAAACTGCAATTGTGCATTTGATGCAATGCTAACTACATTAATTACATCAAATGTGAATTTGATATGCAGCGGCAATTTCTGGGGAAGTTCAGACTCAAAAAATCAAAGTATATTTGTGGCTCAGAGCATTGCAATGTGTGAGTAATCATAATACATCATTGAATCTTTTCCTCATCATAGCCACTGTACAAACAATACAAAAGATACATAAGGCATTGACTTACTAACAACTGTTATGTGAACACCTGGAAAATGAGAAATTGGAAAGAAGGTTGATAACTAGGTAGGGGCCTCAGCTCTTGGGAAATATACTTTACAAATCCTCCCCACAGGTTAGACCGTAGGAGCAAGGTTTGCATCATCGGCCCACAAAAGATATAATCAGATTATTATTTGTGACTTCTGGATTTCCTATGCTGCATTTCTTCAGATATGCCTCAAACAAAGTGAAGAAAACCAAGAGATCCATGGACCTGTCGTACGGTTCGTCAATTCAATCAGGTTCTTTCATCATCGGCAAAACAGAGGACAATAACTGGCAAGAAAGCTAAACAGCATAGTAAACCGAACTACTAGTCCGGTACAAATTGAGTGCAAGAAGCAACCAAGGTTTTGATTCATATCACTGTCAAACACTATATTTCCGCCTATAGTGTATGTATGGCTAGAGTTCCATAAATGACTGGTTGAATTGACGAACCGTACAACAGGTCCATAGTGTACGGAAAATATAGTGTACACTATATTTCCTGATTGAATTGACGAACCGTACAACAGGTTCCATGGACACTATATTTTCTGTACTAGGAAGAGTCCCTAGTACAGAATCGAATGAGCTCAGGAAGAGAACTAGGGACTCTTCCTGAGACATCAATTACATCAAATGTGATTTTGATATGCAGCAGCAAGAGCTGGGAAAGTTCAGACTAAAAAAACTAAAGTTTCATCACTGGCCAATCCAAAAGACTTTGGTGCAATACAAAAGGCTTAAAAAAATCAGAATTTTATTTTTCATGACTCTGGATGTTTCCTATGCTGCATTTCTTCAGAGATGGCTCAAATAAAGTGAAGAAAACCAAGAGATCCATGGACCCGTTCAACGGGTTCGTCAGTTCGATCGGGTATGAAAGCTAAACATAACTTGTTTTATACAAATTAAGTGCAAGAAAGGACGCAGTGTACCTCATACAGTTCCAACAAACGCAAGAGATATCATAGACGCAAACCTACAGGCTTGCACCTCAAAAATTCAACCAATATTTTTTATTCATATCACTGGCAAAACACTGCATATTTCTCACAAACACACGGGGACAAAGTAGAACAAAGAAGCCAATAAAAGCAGAGCAACATGAACTGCAGTGACCACCAAAATGCAGAGGAAAGGCTCAGGTGCTGTGTGGATTGGTCTGCACCGCGCTAGGAGGTCCACGAAAGCTCTGCGCCGCCTGTCACTCGACCAAAGCTCAGATTGCCCGCCGGCAAGAGCACAGAGCTGAAAGCCTGAAGACGAAATGGGAGTAGAGAAGGTGAATAACAGCCAAGTGAATAACATGAACAAACTTGCACAAAGTGAATAACAGCCAAGAACTCTATAAAATCGATGCAATGCCAAGAACTGAAGACATGTACCTTCTCAAGAAGCACTTCATCGGCGGTGTTGCAATCTCTGTTTTTTGTAATGGAAACTACAATTTCTTGGGAAGATAAATCAGAAAGAATCTTAATGAGGCCAAATCTAGTTAAGGGCCTCAGCTCTTGGGAAATATTCTTTAAAGATCCACCCCACATGAAGAAGGCAAAAATGAAAAAGGCGATCCGACAAAGATTTTTGGATAAACCAAAGATGAACCGAAAAAGATACTTGAGTAGAGCACTGGTGATTCCCAATTCATTCATCAACAATCCATATCAGTGCACCCTGTAAAATTTCGCCAAGACATCAAGTACAGCAAATGTGCCCGAAATCGGAGGTGACATCAATGAAAGGGTGCAGATTGGCCTCATCCATTTTATCAAAGCAAACATATGCAGCTACTAACCGCTCTTATGCATTTTTGGTCTGCAGTGCAAGAGCTAGGGGATGTTCAGACTAAAAAAACAACCAAAACAAATGTGTCGCTCAGAGCATTGCGATTTATGAGTTAATCAAAGTACATCATCCAATCGTTTTTGTCATCATTGCAAACAATACAGAAGGCACAGAAGGTATTCACTTGCTGAATACTGTATAAATTCTCCAACAGTTGCAGTTGCATAAAAATAAGAGCTGAGAAACTCATAAAAGAAAGTCAACTGTATTTTCGTTTAATGATAGAAAGTCAATTCATTTTATATATACATAAAATGAAAAACAAAAAAGTATGTCAAGAACAAGCTTTCAAGCCAATCAAACAAACAACTATTGAGCAGAGTAGTAAGAAAGTCAGGGCAGAGCTGTCAAATTTTAACATGATAATTGCAAAGTATCATATAAGCTAATTCAAGGCCTGAGAGATTCTTAGATGAACTTCATTTTGTTTCATCACTGGCTAATCCACAAGAAGTTGTGGGACAAATCAAGGCTTCTAGAGGGCAAAACAAGTAGAGCACTAGCTACTCTCAGCAGTTCATTGAGAAGCCAGTTTAGTGCACCCTGAGCAACTGCAATACCTCAAGTACAAGAAATTAACATTTTGCAAGAATAGGATGAAAGTTCAGAATCAAAAGATCAAAGTAAATGTGGGGCTCAAAGCATTGCGAGGTTATATTCATTTCTACATCATCGAATGGATTTCTTTTCATTGCCCACTGCACAGACAATTCAAAAGACAAGGAATTGCAGCTGAGGTTGCAAACCTGTCAAGAAAGAGAATGAAGCACAAAGCAACTACATTCTCTTAAGAACATAAAATCAGAAAGAAGGTTGGTAACTAAGGGCCTCAGCTCTTGGGAAATATGTTTAGGAAATCCTCCTCACAGGTCTAGACCATAGGAGCATGGTTCGCATCATCGGCCCAAGAAGGAAGCAAATCAAGCATATTGGTATAAGGGATTGAGCAGATCAGTTACATCAAGCCATTTTTACAGAATAAATGATCATGACAGTTAACTGAGTTACTGTATAAATTGCACCATCTATTTCAATGTGCCCAAATGGAAGTGTTCTGATTCATGCTCTGGAAAATATACAAGTTAGATGGTCATCAACAACAATTATAGGACCAAACCAGAGTTAGCGTAGTGGACTTAACATGCAGGTCTAGCAACAGAAACAGAAGAAAAATATATTCTACTGAATACAGAAATATAGTCATCATTATTGGCCTAAACAAAACAAAAAATTACACTTCAAATGAGCACTTGGCCACTTGATTAAATTTTGGAACGATGTCGCCTCATTGGCCAGACTAAAATCCAAATCTGATTAAATTGACAGATAAGAGTTGCAGTTGTCTATCTCAAATTAATGATGACTAATATTATTATTGGCAAACATCAAGTTAATGATAATAACCAAAATCTGGGCATAATGTCTCAATGATACTACTGAAGCAGTTGAGGAGCAGGACAATACATCAAGAACTGCAATGACAACGGGAAAAATTGAAATGCCTCAACATAACTTCGAGAAATCTGTTCATCATTGCATCCTTTTCTTATCATTTGGCATCCGTTGTTCATAAAGAAATATAGAAGTGAAAGCACAAAATATAGAAGAATTAGGATCAGCGCACATCAAGTACAGCAAACGTGCCAGAAATCTGACATGACTGAAAAACTCCCTTAACAGTGTTCAACGACCATCATGAATGGACGCAATTGTCATCGGT